>NW_024609838.1:16910139-17510139 GCF_016920785.2 Ixodes scapularis | reverse complement strand
TCGATCACGATTGAGCGGTTTACGAGTCGTGTTTGCACGACACGCTGCAAGGAGGTGACGCCTGCGCTGCTCGTGTGCAAGTGCTCGTCTCCTCACTTCTTTGACTTCCTTCACTTCTCCATGACAACACAACGTATGTTCACTCGCAATCAACTTGCCCAGGACCTTGAGGAGGCGTCCACCATTAAATTACAAACTTCCACAATAGTTTAGTCGCTCGGCGCAACATGCAAACTGAACAAGCTTAATGTGGCGTATGTTCTCGTTTTTTTTTTTTTTTCTCTCTTGCTCTTTCTTGTCGTCTTTCTTTGGGGAAGCCCAGAAAGCGCTCGTTTCACGGAGCAGAGTGCTGCTGTATGTATGAACCTGTGACGTTTTACCCCTGCCGGGAGTAATGTGAAGGCAGTCAGGAAGAGGTTCGGCGGGACTGGTGTCTAATAGACCTTTTGCGAAATCCCCCAAGCGCCCCGGCCAGCACACGAGGAATTGTGGAAGAGACTGTACCTCGCCTGGCCGCTCTGCCTTGAGTTCGCATTGCCATGTCGCTTGTTTCCTCTTAATCTTCGGTTTTGCGATTCTATTACTTATTTTTATCTATTCCAGTGTATTTTTTATTGCTTCTAAGTGTTTATATTCTCTTTGGCGCGCGGTATTTCTTGTATACATATAGTATTTGTGTCTTTATTTTGCCTTTTTCGACGAAAGTGCTGACGGACAACACGCCGCTTCGCGCGAGGTCCCCGGGTGAGTACTACTGTTACTACAGATTCCCATCACACTGTTAGCTGTTCATTTTTGGTTCATTTGACCAGCGTGCAGTCGAGAGGAGCCGTTTATGAACACCCGCGCACATGTCATAGGGGTAGGCAGAGCTCCGAATCAACAATCGCGACGCAAGAGCCGAGTGTGCAGTGATTTGGCCGCCCGCGCTCGCTCCGTTGACTCGCACTGCAGCGTATGCCTTCGAGTTCCGCTCACTTGACCAAGATACAGCACGCCACTTTGTCGCCACAAAACATTTGTTCGAATGTTTGCGAAGCTGAGGCATATGCAACCAACTGCGCACTGCGGCGCGATCCCTTCGCAAACGCCAACAGCTCAATGTCGCGGCTTGAATGCGTCTATGGCATGCCTTCGTAATCTATCTGCTCAGCTGCTTCAGTTGCCAACGCCCTTTTTCAAGTGCAGAGATATGTTGCCGCGAATCATTTTTCCGAATGCCTGCGAAGCCATCACACCGTTCGTCATTTCCAACGCTGCGGTGCCTGACAAACTGCGCGCAGCGGCGCGAGCCCTCCTTGAAGGGATACTGAACCGAAATTTCGAGCTCACTAAACAGGGCCGGGCGGGTAAGTGGGAAGCTGCAAAACCAAAAAATATCACTCATACGGCGATATATCTAACAGATCGCCATATTTTTTGGAAAAGAAGTGCGCGATTGAACCTGGCCGACGAGGCCAAGACAAGGCACGTCACGATTCCCATTCTCTCTCTTCCTTGCTACGTCCCGTCAAACTGGTGAACCGAAGCGAGGAGGAAAGAAGGGAGGCCGCTCCTCCTCATTCTCAAATTCTCCCGGAGGACAGTTACGTCAAAGAACTCGCTTGATCGCGCCCTTCTTTTCCAAAAGTATGGCCATCCGTTTGAGATCTCAATGTATGAGGCGAGGGACAATTTCTCCCACAATTCCTCGCACGCGGGCCGGGGCGCTTGGGAAAATTGCAAATCGTCTATTGGTGAGGAGGCGATGCTATGCCAGTGTTCAGCTGGCAGTCAGCCTGTCAACTTCTGCTGCTGGCACCTAACCGGATGTGGTTAGGTGCCAGCCGTATAACGCATTCTGTGTTAAAAAAGTAAGGTGCACTTTTTAAACTGGAGTAGCCTGGGGGTAGCCATGTCAGCTTTCCCCGTGATTGCAAACATCAATCTCTCTTCCCTGTGACAATACCCAGCCCTCTCTCAGTAATAACAAAATAACCTCAAGGAGTGGAGCAACAGCAATAGCGCCGCCAACCACCGGATATCGCACAAAACAAGCTCCGAAACCGAAACTTGAGCCAGACTTGTAGTCAGGATTTATGGCCCGTAATTGATGGCACACGTGACACACTCGTGACTAGTAGCCACAAGGTTAAAGAGGATAAGCTGAAAACTATGTATAGCAAACTCTAGACAGCGATACGAGGGGCAATATTGCGTAGGCACTGCATGAGGTACTGCTTCATGTGTGTCAAATCCGAAAGGACCTCGAAGCGAAGAGCAAGGAGGCAACCAGTGCCACTGCAAGGGCGACCCCGGTCAATGTTTTTTTTAATTTGGGATTACGACTGTTTTCAGCTAAACCAGTGTCCCTGAATTTCAGGGTACAATATTTTTTTTTAGATATTGTGAGCAGTTTTATAAATATCATGGCTCAAAGCTTGGTTTCGGGCATCTACAGCAAAACCGAAACTATCTGCTAGAGGGTGGAAACACTGATCATCAGCCGTACGGCCGCGACATGATGTCAGAAGGATGCTGCGGTACATACCAATCAACCGCAGCTCCACCGCGACATGACGTCGCTAGGGTGTTGCACCAGTGTTGCTTGACTAAAAGCCAATCCGCTTGCCGCCCACTAAAGAGCAGTTGCTCGCACCTTTAAAATCTGTTTTAGTGGAGAACACGGCTTCACTTTGACGTAATATTTCAGCTGTGATCATATTTCGTGACACTAAACCGATACCACTCATTTATTTTTTTCGTTTTCGACCGGAGTTGTCCTTTAACTAACACATCCAGACTCCGATTCATTTTTAATTATTTCAAAATTCAAGGAGTGCAATGTCTTTGCATTCACCATGAGAATGTGCTTCTTACGGAGAGTGAAATCATCATAAAAATATACTTTTCCAGGGGTTACAAGTTTACGAGCTCGCGTGCACGATTTCTAATATCCCTAAATCAAAGTGTTTTCAGCCTCCAGTGGTTGTAACGAGTAAGCTTTATGCATGAACATTTTTATCAACGAAGATGTGCCTCAAAATGCCTGTTACCACACTTACACAATTGTAAGTCTATGCGATTCTACGTCGACAATACCTGTTGGCAAAATGAAAGAAAAAACCGCATTCCATGGCGAACATTTATTGATCACTGAATTACTATTCGTCCTCACTAGTGCTGCTGTTACCACCGTCATGACTGCTACATTCCCAAAGCACGTCATCGTCCAACGAAATATCCTTAGGTACCAATCGCACATTTTCGCGACGTGCGCTGCAAGCTTGAATTTCGGAAAGCATTCGGGTTTAGACCCGTTAAAAGCGATTTGTGTGCCATCACAGTTAAAGATCCTGTGCGCATTGCAGATGCCACTGTGCACACCCCACTGTGACACGTCTAACGTACAAACTTCTGTCCAGCAGCGCAGTTGTTGGTTGCTTTTGCATGAAGAATGGCCGTAACGAGCGCCGAAACCCAAGCTCGCCCGGACTACGCACGTCAATGAAGAGAAACGTAGACCGGCAACCTCCAGCGCAGTAGCATGGTGTCGTGCAAACCGTTCAAACAAAGAATGTGCAATCAGAAAGTTCAGTGAAGCGTATTTCACATGCAGAGCTGATGAGGCTGTTCCAGCGGCCGTTCCTCCAGTTCCGGCGAGGCTCTTGCATTAACTGTCTCCAGCCCCTCGACCATTCGTTCCGCGCACCGTATCCTATGCACGTATTCCACACGTTCCGTGCTGATGTGCAAACTGCAATACCAGTTTCCACCATTCAAAAAAATGTTTTTTAAAAGGCAATTGTAAAACGAGCACATAGACGTCGCTCGTGTTTTACTGAAGATCTAGGACTATTTTAGTGGCACTTCCACAGGTCACTAACAAAATATTTGCTAAAGATTTCTATAAAGTCATGAAATACAAGGACCTAACCGCCGAGATAAAAATGTCTATGGCTCTATATCTCTCTGCTTTTCAGACGTAAGCCATTGCTTGAGATATGCGGCATATGATAGCACTTTGTTTCGCTTTGTCTCGACACTCAAGTGCATAGAAACGTGAGACATTGTTCTCACCGCTTGGACTGCCTCCGAGCACGCACATGTCGAAGTCGAGGAAGAAGTGCCTGTCCTCGCTGCCGTAGATGCCCTCCTGCTTGTGTTCCTCGGTGCTGTGAAGTTTGGTCAGCTGGATAAGCTCGGTCACTGTCAGGAACAGCTCAGAGTCCTACCAAAAGGAGCAGAAGGGGCCACTTAACATCAGCATTTGATTGCGACAAATTTCCTTGCTTTCCAATATAGCAGTATGACCGGTATCGCTGACCAATAGTAATAATAAAATTAGATAAGCACCGTAATGCTACAAGATTAATAAAAGTTTGAGAGTTATGCGAGGTTTTTAAAGCAGTGATGTGATTGGCCTAAGCCATTGTGGCGCACAATTCAAAGCCACTAAAACAGTGTTTTGGGGCAGTAAAAGTGGCTTTTGGGGCAGCCAAGACAGTGTTTTGGTGCACAAAAAAGTGGTTTTTGGAGCGGATATTCATAGAAAAAAAAAATTGCTTTAAGTGCTGTACCATAGGGGTTGTGTGGATATTTAGACAGCGTGTACTTGGTCAGCCATTTCAAAGTTGCTACGAGTCACTCACTGTAGATGAGAAATTTAGCCAGTGCGGTACAACCGCTAACCTAGAGTCTTTAACGTGCATCACACAGAAGTGATAAACGACCGCACGCCGGTACGATGCTCATCCAGATCGAAACAGGCAGGAGTGGGGATTGAGCCCAGAATCCTGGGTTCTGCAGCGCGAGCTTTCGCTCCATGTGCTACGAGCTGGTGTGTGTTAGCCCATTCGGCCACCGATCCCCCCATAAGTGCTCTACAAACGAAGGGCACTCTGTGTTGCGTTGTGTCCTGATGTAATGTGTTGTGACGGAACTCGCTGCTTGTGTTCTTACAGCTGAGACACCCCGCAAGTGTACAGTGCTGTAAGCATTGCCGAGCAATTCCGAAAAACCGCTTGCCACAGTTTTACTTGTTCACAAAGTGCCAGATTTTCGTAAACAGTAAGCGAACGTAAAATAATGAATTGCAAGCGTCCCAGCTGGTGCCTCTGTTCGTGCAATCATGTTTGCATGCACGTGAGGGCAACTTCGGCAGGCTTCCAGCTGCGCCTGCTTCGTCGCGCGAGCGGAGACAACGACTGTTCGGTCGAAACCATGCCACTGCGCTCCGTCGCCAACCGACTCCCACAATTGCATGCAAAATGTAGCTGTCGAGCATACGACAAAAAACAGTCCAGCGACGTGTGCTTGCCAGGCCAGCGAACAAGCTAAACACACACAAAAAAAAGAACCTGAGCGCATTGATGCAAGACATCGCGAGCCAGGGTCAAAAAGTTCTTGGAGCGCTTTGTGCAATGGCTGAACTCGAGACATTCAAGCACGCTGTACGGGTTCAGCGTGCAGACATTGCCTTCCTTGCTTTAGCTCACTTCTCCTCACCAACTTTCTTTCGCTGCAGATTTTTCAAGTACCGGGGTCCGTCTCGAAAGAAGGCCCACCGAGAGGAATCTAGATAATCAATCCTTCAACACAGCAGTCTTTGAATTGAAGATGGGTTCTTGTAGTAATGCACGATTTAAACAAGAACAAGAATGCTGATGAACATGCGGCAATACTTAGTTTCATTTTAGAAAGCACATATCTGCAGCGCTGTGGGGACGGCAACACTCAATGTCGCGCGACGACGGGGACTGGAAGGCAGGGACCAAATAGTTTTCCCACGGCCGTTGCTTCAGCCGCGCAAAAACATGGTTTCGTTTCGCAGCATGACAGCATGGCTTGTACCCGGCACGCTAGCGTTGGATTGTCCGCACAAACCCGCGTCTATTGTTCAAAATATTTTACAGAAAAAAGACGCGAGACGAGATCCAAGAGACGACGACAGCGCGAAACGCTAGACGGTGGGAAAACCATGCAAGACCGGGTGGACAATTGATGCACGGTACTTTGTGCCGGGCGGCTGCTTGTGCCACATAACACATGCATGCTCAATTACGGTACTCAGAATACTTTAAATTTTGAAAAGCGGCCGAAATTGTTTTTTTGGCGCAGGCTTGGCACAGATTACCCATATTTTGTCAAAATGTAGCAAGATGCAGCAGGGTTAGCCCCTTGGCACTGTTAAAGGTAGATGTGCTTACTGTAGACACTTTGATCCGAGAACCTCAGTTTATGAGCGACAAAAACAAATGTCTGGGAAGTTGCAGACTTACCTACGTGGTCAAAAGCAGGCCACTACAACAAGTTACAAGTTGAGCCTGAACTTTTGCTTAAAGTTCAAGACACTTGAGAGAGCTTACAGGAAATATTGAAGTATGTAACGCATAGGCACAAAATTAGCGACTTGCGGCTTCAACACAAGTTTGTTTATCTAAAAGTTTCTCTATGCTTCTGACCTTGTGTAGAGTGTATTTAGCAGTCACCATGGCAGTGTTTCTAGACAAAGCATGTGTTGGCATCCGGATTTCACCAGATTCATTGAACACTACCACGAGTGTTGCTTGGAAAGGGTAAAACCTTACTTTGCCCACAGCTCGATCTAATGACATGTAAATAGTGGGCATGGCATTTCGAGCAAACGAGGAATGACTACGAACAACGGTGGTAAATAAGCTGCGAGGCATCATTGGGAAAAGAAAATATGATTGCAGTCTGACCATTGGGATCCTCGCTTCGTCTGCAAACTGCCTGAAGGCTTCGATGCAGCGCTCTTCGTTGTCCTGAGACCTGGGGTCGTATTCCAGACTGAAAATCACCATTCAAAAACACAATCGACGATTAGTCACCAGCAATAACATCTTGCCAAAAAAAATCAACAACAACGAACGGCCTCTGAGCGGTCCGACAATGTACCGTGCTGCGTGGGGAATTGCATGGCCGTACCAATGTATGCTCGGGCTAACTTGTATCCTCAATAGATCCTGGAAGCCATGCGATCTCTTCTCTGCTACTATTGCGAGTTCAGAAACCGAAATGAACAGAATGGACAAACAAAGCCAATATGCACACTGTTTCATTACTGCACTGTCTTCTTCTCAATCTAAAATCCTATCAACATTCACACCCTCTTCTATCCATGGGTATTCCTCCATGCACTATACATCATAGAGCCACAGTGTGTCGAAAATAGAGTGGGGGCACTGAATATTCCTGGAATGGTCTATAGAGTGGCTAACTGATTTACTATAGTTCTCTTTTCATCACTGCGACGAGCTTTGATGGTGCCATACAAAATCCCAAGAGCCAGCTCAAGCACCTTGCAAAATCGCTTAGTCGGCCACCTGTCAGTGATTTCGCCGGTACAAACCAGTGCAGCATATTTTAATGAAAATTTTCTGCGATTTTGTCCAATTGTGAACACCAAAATGAAGCACATGTTGCCTTAAGATGCGCTATGGTCCAACATTGTTTTGGTTTAGTTTCAACAAATAGCTGGATGTCCAAAGAAAAGTCCCCGCCTGAAATCCCCAATAACCTTTCCAACTAAAGAACACGAATTTGAGCGTATCCTCCCACAACAAAATCACAAAATATAAAAACCAGCGAAATGAACACAAGTATACCATACAACATAATGATACAATTTCATCTCCGATCGGGCAGCCCACTTTGTGATGCTTGAGGTGGCGTACAAAGAACGCTGAGCACTACCTGCCCACATATTTCAGAAACGTATAAAACTCTTCTGTCCACTTACAACTGAAAGAAAAGAGCAAAAGCGACGCCTTTCGGATTGCTCAGGTAGTCTTGATAGGTTCGGAACAGCCCCATCATGTGGCTGAGGTGATCCAGGTTGTGGTGATGCCTGGCGCCGTCCGTGTACTTCTGGCAAATCCAACGTCTCCACTTGTCCCTGACTTCCTCGGTGAAGTCAAGGGTAAGATCGCTCCACACCTCATCTAGTACGCTGCAGCCGAAACCGTCTTTTTCGGTCATTGTCGCAGGCTCGTTAGTTCAGAGCGTCCTGAAACAAGAAAATGTGAATGGCAGATGGCAGACGGCAAAGTAAGAGTGTGTAAGCATGGGAGCAGCACTGGTCATTCGAGAAACAAAACGAAGGTGCCTATCCACTAAGAGATTGAAAACTTGTCCTGTGTCCAAACCTATGTAAAAACGATTGGCAGTCCTTCTGGAGTCGGGAGACTTTAACAGCAGGTGCATGGTCTTGCAGATAAACATGAAGTAAAACAATTAGGCTTGTACGAGCGAGTGCAACCCTACTAACTCGCCAATGGTAATTGCATGGTATAACAGCATAAATGCCAACCAAAAACAAACTTGACTTTTTTTGTTCTTTTTAAATGACATTATTATCAAGTGAAGACTTGCATTTCAACCACTAGTGCTACAGTCCGACAGAGCGCGAGCGTTCGACGAAACATAGGCCATTTATGTGGCTAGAAAAACACAGTTCTGTTTTCTCTCAAACACCAGGATATCAAAAACATTGTCTGACTTTGCTCAATTTGTGATCTTAAACGATCTGAGAGACAGACTCAAAATAGTTTCATAGGCCCGTTTATTAAAACATCCATGAGAGTGAGTGGCTACCTCTTTAAGAAACAAAAGTAAATGCGACCGGCAACCGGCATGGGAGGAAACTGAAAAGGAAGGCCCTGCAGCGTAGGGAAAACCCCTTTAGAATGATGCAGACTACCACGACGTCATCGTCACCGCACGGAAGCAGACCAATCCTCGTACGTGCGATACTTTCTAGCCACGGAAACCTCACCTCGAGAGTGCAACAATACCAGTGTGGCAAGAAACAGGTTCAGCTTACTCTTATCGCGATCTTTCAAACGAGAGATTGCTCAAATGTCACTTGCGCATTTTCAGTCGCTCGCGATCGATTCTCGGGTGGCCCATTCGCGAAATCAAAACGGATAGCGGTTTTGAACCTCTATAACCAGAAAACGATTTTTTCTGAACTGGACTGTACTGCACGTCGGAATCGAAGCACAAAATTCGCTCCACAAGGTGTTTCGCGGGTCGTATTGCGGGGAAGGCCCCCTTTCATCTCTGCAGCGCTACAGAAGCTACGGCACTGACCCGCCAAGAAAAGTCACCATCAATTCTGGGACTTGTGGAGCATTGACTTACATTAGGCTGCGAACCAAGGGTGGAACCACTTGATAGACTTGATATGACCGAGGACTGGACCGGGACAGGAGAGAGCGTTGTTTACTGTGTCGTGATCCAGTCGATCCCGTGATGCGAAAGGAAAACTCCGCTGGCCTTGGTTGGCTATTGACTTTTGACTACGGATTCTAATGGATCGCGCGAACGGCAGGAGCGCGCAAAACGTGGTGGATAGGGGTGTCGCGAACTAGAGCACTATATATCGCGAACCGGCCGAGGTTCGCGTCCAACCAGGTTCGACTTTTGCGAACCTTTTGTGAAGATTTCGACGAACCTTGTATTGAGGTTCGACACGTCTGCGCATGCGCGACAGGCTGGCCATTTGGATTCGGATTGGATGGTAATGGCTAAAGGATGAATTAAGGGCACCGCTGGTTGCACCCACTGATCTCAATGACAATTGCTGGATCGCGCTTGCCGCTCCCGCAAGTGAAGCCACCGGACTTCACTCGCTTGGGATACGATTTGCCGTTTTTGCTAGCCTTTGCTGCGGTTTTCCAGCGTGCTGTAGACACGTTTTCTACTCGTTCGTCGTCATTCGCCGAAGAAGTTTTTTGAAGACTCTGTGTATTGTTGAGACTTGCCGTTGTGAACACGTGGAAAATTTTACGAAAGTGCGGTGTCGCAGGAAAAAGGCACAACGCGTCGAAAGGAAGGGCTGGCGGCGTGTTCAAAGCGTCCTTGGCACGCCGAAGTGCCGTGTCTCTGTGCCTTCGCGCGCTTGGATACCGACCAAGAAGCGACGCCGTGTGAATGTGTTCAGCGAGTGGAATGTGCGTGAAGCCGTATCAAAAGGTACAACTCGTCGAAAACGTGTCGCCGGTGTCGCGGCGTGATCAAAGCTTCCTTGGCACGCCGAGTGATGCATCTTTGTGCCTTCGCACGCTTGGATACCGGTCAAGAATTGACGCCGCGCCAAAGTTCTGAACGTGTGTCGCGCGTAGATGCCTTTAGATCATTTATATATATCGGCCACGGAGTTCTGGATCGTCCAGCTGTTCCGGTGAGTTGCTATCAATAAAAGGGGGAGATCTGTACGTGTTCTTATGTACTATATTAACCATGGCTATGTACCAAATCTACTCTAATAGATTCCGTGGGAGCACGAATAGGGCAACGTTGTGGAGCCAGGGGGTTTTCGAAAGCAAAAGTACAAGACGGCGAGAATGAAAATCTTTGAAGCGCGGCCGATATGGTCGTGTGCAATCTGTTGACCAATTACAATTAGGCGAGCCGCGCTCAAACGTCAAGTGCAATTGAGTAGGTTGATAATAAGCCAGCACTGATCAGTGATGAGGAGCTGTTGTGCACGGTATTGCGTAAATCGTCTAAGGACGAAAAAAAGACGTACCTTCCCCCCATCTTCCGTCGCTAGTGGACGCTGGATTAAGCTCGTTCCTAAACCGCGAGGGGAAAAGACGCTGATCCAGAGGCACGAACAGCTTCACGCACATTGCACTCGCTAAACACATACACACGGCGTCGGTTCTTGGTCGGTATCCAAGCGCGCGAAGGCACAGAGACACGGCACTTCGGCGTGCCAAGGACGCTTTGAACACGCCGCCAGCCCTTCCTTTCGACGCGTTGTGCCTTTTTCCTGCGACACTGCACTTTCGTAAAATTTTCCACGTGTTCACAACGGCAAGTCTCAACAATACACAGAGTCTTCAATAAACTTCTTCGGCGAATGACGACGAACGAGTAGAAAACGTGTCTACAGCACGCTGGAAAACCGCAGCAAAGGCTAGCAAAAACGGCAAATCGTATCCCAAGCGAGTGAAGTCCGGTGGCTTCACTTGCGCTGCAGCGAACAAGCGGGGAAGCGCGATCCAGCAATTGTCATAGAGATCAGTGGTTGCACCGCTGATTGGTTATTTCCACTGATCTCTATGTCTATTTGCTGGATCGCGTTTGACCAGCTCCTCCTATGGACCGGAATGCGGTCACTGGCGGCCATCTTTAAGTAGAGTTATATCATCTCTAGCCATCATAGTAATATGGCGGACAGCGCAATGGCGGCAGGCTGCCATAAAAATAGCCGTAGATCTAGTACACTGTACCGTGGGTGACATTTCGTGCTTGATTGAAGTTGTTCGACGAAGCAGATTGTTGAAACCCGGCGTGAACGGTATCCTCATCTTTGAGGACCCGGCAAAAGTTCTACGAAAGCGCAGCACCGGGGGAAAGCAGCGCAGCTCGCATCAAAAGCAGACTCCGTACCGTCGTCTGCTTTCGATGCTTCTTTCGATGCGACTTTCGATACGTGCTGTGCTGCTTTTCTCCCGGTGCTGCGATTTCGTGAAACTTTTACCAGGTCCTCAAAAGCCGGACTACTGTTCACGCCGGGTTTCAAAAACATGTTTCGTCAAATAATTTTAATCAAGCACGCAATATCACCCACGCTATTTTGACCGCAGCCTGCCAACCCACCTGCCAAAACGCTATCTGCCATGGATGGATGATAGCGGCTGCAGCAGCTTACATTGGCTAGAGGTGATATAACTCTACCTAAAGATGGCCGCCAGTGACCGCATTCGCGGAGCGGGCAAACGCGATCCAGCAATTGTCATAGAGATCAGTGGTTATTTCAGTTAATACAGTACAAAAAAAATATTTTATTAACGTCTTCAGTGATTAGAATTGGTTTCTTTTAATTGCAAGTGTTCATAAAATAAAATAACCCTTTGCATAAAAATAAATTCTCAAAACCTAGACATGCGTGTATCAAGGTCTGGCTAGAGCACTATATAGCTCCTACGGAGCAGAGTAGCGCAATCCTTTGAACCCCGTGTTTTGCCGACAACATGGCCGACAGAGCGGCTCGGCGCGAGTCACGTGGTACTCAGGGTTCCAGGAGGCGGCCCGCCCTATAGGAGAATACATGGAGATCGACATAACACCGCTGACTAAAAAACTAATGGCGAGTTCACATTTTTCAAAACTAGCCTGTCGTGAAGTTAGTAAAGCGCTAAACACTTTATCAAAGTTTTAATAATATCGGATGCGTGTGCAAATTTTGAGAAGGCAATTTCCAAGGCAATGGCGTTTGAAGCACACGATTTTTGCTCGCAGCGGAGATGGGCTTTTCGGGTTGGCCGGAGCGGGTCACGTGAATGGTGTGACGTCGCCGTGTCGTCTGCTGCATGATGCCGCTCAGGCAATTTTTTAAAAAAAGTTACGTCCTTGTATGGCACAAAACTTATCGCATATTATTCTAAAATGTTTCATTATTATGTCAAAAACGATTTCCATTCCGCACATCCCCACAAAACTGCAGAAACAACGATTTTCTCACGTTCTCCATGCATTTCTGACCGCAGTTGGAACCTCCGGGCGTTCGCCGCTAGTCGCCGAGAGACGGCGTTCTAGATTGCGCTACTCCAGAGCTCTGCGCTACTCTGCTCCGAAGGAGCTATATAGTGCTCTAGGTCTGGCCACACGGTCCGCAAAGTCGAACCGGTCGAATCTGGTGAAAAGTTACGAAGGTTCGTCGAACCGGTTCGACCCAGTCGAACCCCGAAAGTTCGACCTAAAAATCCGGTTCGACAAAAGTTCGCGACACAACTAGTCCGGCCATACCCGTCCGCCCCTGTTCCCCTCCTTCTCCGGCTTCCGGCGGCTGTTCGCGGAGCTGACGGTTTTGTGGACCTAGGATAGATGTCGCCGCTAAAACTCCGTATAATAAAAGTTTTGTCGATGATACCAGGTTTTTGACGCATTTATATATATATGTTGGAACGACAAGATTTATAGGAAAGTTACCTTTTATCGAGCAGGTATTCGCACAACTTGCTATCTTTCTACAAGATTCTTCCTCATTGACGTCACGCCGCGTGTTTCTCATGGCCGCCGCTCGCGGCTGCAGGTCGGGGAATATTCGAAGTTTTGCCTCGCTATTGGCCTCGAGATCGACCTAGAGGTGGCGCTGCGGTCGCGCTATCATCATCATCAAAGCGGGGATCGGAAAACGGCCGCCCCATAAGCTCTCCACGGTCGCGCGCGAGACGGCGTAGATTCTTGCGTTTATTTTGTCGCATACTATCGGTGGGAAAACAATTCTAGCGGAAAAGGATGCAGTACTTTTCGGTGCTTCAGTTAAGATCGAATCGTGTTGCCAGCGTGCGGCCCAAATTTATATAATCGCTTCTGTGGGTGCGTCGTCTGCTCTAGGCAGACGTTGGAAAGCATGGATCACCACGACTGATGCTTGTCTGCGGCTAAACTGGACTATTTATGTTAAATATTTGTTTCTTTTAGAATGGATGTATCGGTTCATCAACGTGGGAATAAAAAAAATAATAAATTCCAACCCAGCTAACATAATACTGCTACTGTGGGCTGTGAAATCGCAGCTTCTGGGCTTTTTTTTAACGTCTAGCTTTTGCAGTAATATAAATATTTAGAATGAAGATAAGTTAGCGCTGTATTAGAAATTACCATGCTATTGAGTTCCTCTGCCCTTTTACTGTGCCATAGTGTGGGTAAGGTTTTTGGAGTCTAAACAAATCTACTGCGTTGCGATGAGGAGAGAGTGTCTCTTCTAGTTAAAATCTGCAAACTGCACGTTGGCAGCACAGCTGAAACAAGTGAAGCAAACTGTTCTAATATATCTGCCGTGACTGTAATAAACGAGTGTAACCGAGCAACGCAACAATGTTTCTATTATTAAATGCTTTTCTCGGTAGTGCGGGTTCACTCGCTTCAATTTTCTCGGTGAGGGCCGCGGATTTTAAGAGGCTAATACTATAAATTTCTGGCTAAATAATCTTGTATTCAAACACGGTAGACTTTGCAGCCCAAGCAAACGACGCGCACCACGACACAGACAGCATCGGCCGCCGTGATACTCTTTTACTGATGAGGGCTAACAACCTTCACGAGACTTTCCGATCGCCCTCCGCCCTCACCTAACGCATATCGGGACTCAGCAGTTCATCGATTAACTTTCAGATTATTCGAGTAATGCTTTAATTGCAATTTTCTTTTGCCGGTGGAGTCTTGTGCTGGAGAAAGTCATCAAGGAGTAAAATATGCCTGCTTTAATATTTTTGGCGTCTTTACTTTTTTTGTGACACAGGCTTGCACGGTAAACCACTTCAGCGTGCTTGTCATTTCGCCGAGGGCGATTATACTGTTTAAATAATAACTTAAAAATACTTCATTTTAAAAGGCTTCTGTGTTCATATTTATGTAGGACTCACAACGTGAAGTTTAGAATGGGAATGCAATATGCCATTTATGACATAGTAAAACCAGTAGAAAATATATATATAGTTTAACGTCTTTCACGCAATATGACCGGGGAAAAATCAACATACGGATTAATTAATTGATTGATTAGTCTATTGAAGGATAGCGATCAGTCGGGTTAATTTTCTAATCAAACCACAGACCCACTCAACATTTAATGCTTTATGAAAGCCACGGTTTGTGCGAGATAGCAAAAATACGTGGGACCAGCGATTGTATAAAAAACAACACACTAAGATTATGGAAGCTTCCGTCTTAATAATAATCGCTTTGCTGAATTTCTACGCATGGCAAACGATACAACACAACCTTTAGTAAGAAGAAACGGCAACAAAAACATAAAACGTTTAATAAGAATGTCAAGCTCAGCCTGAAACGGGCTTGCGTCGTCGAGATCCATGCTTCTGAGCGCGCGCCCGTAGCAGACGACGCACGGCGGTATCCCCGCTTTCGCGCGTTTCCAATTTCGGCCGCACGGTGGCGGCACGGTTCGATCTCGAGGCGAATTGCGCGGCAGAATCGCAACATTTCGATGAAAAGAGGTGTGTTTTCTGTCATTTGTGACAAGGTGAACAATACCAAAAGCAGAAGATGCCAATTCTTTCAACGTTAAAATCGTTGCACAGCTCCTTTAAGTTCGAAGTCTGAATTTCACAGAAGGAGATCAGATTCCGCAGTTTCGAACTAAGGCTTCATCGGTTTTATAAATTCATAAAAAAAAAAAGAAAGAAATGTGTTAAAAATTTTATTGAAAACGCTGCCGATTTCTCTTATGCCGTGAATATACTCCTTTCTTCTTAGTGTTGTGGTACTGACGGTACTACCTGTATTACTCGTTATTTGTCGTAACTTATGAAGCAAGCGTTGAACTGGTTGAGCGTTTCATTGAAAACCCCTGAAGCGGTCAGGTGAACGTACTTCCTACTTGTTTGCCAACCTAGTAGTAATTCGATCAAACGTCGCTTAAATGCAATGCTGGCATAAGACGTCTAAATATGCAGAACAATGCATTCCCATAAAGGGATTCAGGCTTCCCCGAAACTCTTTTTTAGTCAGTCTCGGCGTTTCTTCTCGGCGGGATGACGACCCGTGGGATGGAGAAAACACGGAACACAGGCACAGCACCCGACACAAGTCAAGGTTGAGGAGAATGCACCCAGACTAAATTAGGGGACCACCCGGCCTAATGCAGATGATCGGGTCATGACCGGTTGTTATCGGGCTAACCATATTGCCGCTGGCTGCAACTCTTCTTTTTCGATGAATGGAGTTATTGGCCGCTCCGATATACAGCCGGTTGCTAATGATAATGAAGTAAGCGTTGATTCGGCATTCGCTGTAGCGCATCGGTGTCGCGCTTCGCGCGCGCCTTTCCTTGACGCGAGGAAATCGGGGCGCCTCGGTTGGATCTCAAGCTTACAGATCAGGGATCTGTTGGACCAGACCAGAGGTTACCTCGGGGGCAATGTACGGAGTTGTGCGCGGGAGAGGCTCTGTGCGCAAGTCGAAAGAAAAAGATCGAGGTACACCTAAGCATTCCTTATGATATGCGAAAGCATGTAAGCCGCTCGTCCGCTCCCTTTTTCGTTTGCTGAGTATTTTTCGTCACCGGTCGGCGCGTGTGCCCCCCTGGTGACCTTGGACGCTTCGTGTTAACGGCGCGCTGATGGACTCGCAGCGCCATGGGGTGAGCGGTCGTGGAAACTGACGAGCGCAGCGGCCAATGGGAGCCCCGTCGACGCGCGCCAGCCAATGGAACCGAAGGAAACGGAAACTATATATGAAGAAACACGACGACGTCTCAACGTCGTCGTTTTTCTTCCACCCGGTCTTCCACCCAGTCTCAGGTGGTAAAAAATGGTAAACTTACACCAGCTCGCCTGCGCCCTAACTGTTTTTTCATTATATATATCTGTCGTTTTCGCGCTTCCGACTGATGGCGTCAGCTCGCCCTATCAGACAGTTAATGCTTTCGCATTAAAAAGTGTGAGGTACGAGGCCACCCCAAAGTGATCAGTGAGTGCTCTACAAGCGAGTCGTTTGTGGCACGGTCAGGTAAGACTGACTCGAAATCCAATTTCAACTACACTTCACAGATTGACATCTTGTGTTATCTATAATTGCTGCCTCGAACCTATGGGGGTGAACGTGGTTCGAACTTTGTCGAACTTTTGTTCAGAAATTCGAAGTTCATCGACCTTTTAAACTCAGCAAGATCGAAGTTCAAAAATCGCCGATTTGCTTAGCGTGAGAAGTTCGAAAATGTCGAATTTAATAACGCGAAAAAGTTTGACGTTTAGAAGCTTTGGAAACCTTTCGACCCCTTGGTTCAATCTTCGAACATCGGGTTTGGAAAACGTTTGCGGCATCTCTAGTCAATATGCTCCGTGCGCGGATTTTCTGGGAGTGTCATCACGCCCTTTCAAACGCGCATACATTCAAAAGCTTGTTTCTTCCTCTTCCCAAGCTTACACTTAATTATTTTCAAATGCAAATGTGTAACGCACACCTTTATCGGAGTGTGTCCACCAAACCCTTTCTGTGTGTGTCCTCGTTAGTTCTTGGCGTCGGAACTATTCTGGAAAGGGGGGAGGGGGGCTTAGATTTTCCTTATCTTCCCCCGTATTGTTTAGATGAAATTTCGAAGAGGGGAGAGGGATATCGTCTCCCTTCCTCTTCCCTTACACCCATTTCCCCTGTTCCGACGCAACTGGTGGTGGGGAATGGGGTCGATATCTATGTCGGTTATGTCGAAATCTAGCCAGCCATGCTTTGGCATAAATATTTTTCGTGACTTGCGTCAGACGTGCACATTTCAAAGGGCCCTCAACTATACAGTTGCTGTATGAGCGATCCGTCGCTGCTACCCAATCAATCAAACGCAATAAATACAAAGCGCGTATCAAAAACAACCATTTCGTCTGGCCCCCCCCCCCCCCCCCCCCCTCCCCCCCGGCCCCTCAAGAAAAAACAAAAAAGTGCTGGACATCGAGGTTTTTGTGCGCCCATACATTTCCTACCAATCTCAGGTTTGACAGAACACTCAACAACAATATGTACGTGACGTATGTCATGGACTTCTCCGTGGATATGGACATCTATATCAAGATGCTTTTAGACTTCCAGAAAATCTCTTGTCTTGTAATGGCTTCAATCGTCCAACACGTTAGATGTATTTTAAGGAGGTCTTCTAGAGGAAAATGGCTAAGTGGACTAGTTGGCTCATGTTTAACTGGAAAAGCGCCTCACACATACGTGGACACGAGAAAGAAGGGACATGATAAAGAGCTGCTCTAGAGATCTAGAAAATACCTTGCCGATGTCTTGCTTAGCCCAAAACGTGATATGTCTTGTAAATATGTCTTCTAGAGATCTAGAAAATATGTCTTGGTGGACGTTTAGGTATAGAAATTTCGTTGACGTCTTGCGTGTCTCAAGACGTCAGACGTCTAGATGTCTTCTAGACGCCTAAAGGTGTCTTGTAGACACCTTGCCAAGACTGTATCTTGCTTCAGCCGTTTTAAAACGTCAATGAGACGTCTTGCGCTCAGTCAGGTATGTATGTGCTTGGTACTCATGCCATGATACAGTTCCACTAACAAAGGGAAATGTAAGCATCGGAATTATATCGTTTCGTCGGCCAAGAATGAAAGAGTTCACTCTCAATATTCGAAATCGCAGTATTTGATGCGTCGAGCGAACGGCAGACAAGAACTCACGAGACAAGAGCTTGGTGAAGTGCAAGAGGACATGACGTCGCGGACAACGATTGTTGGGAATTTAGGACGGATCATGTCCACTTGAAGCGCTTACCGCGCTACCATGGCTGCGAAATCGTCGCTCAGCCACCTCGGCCGCTCAGTCGAGAGTCGGCGCGGTGATCCTGCGCTACACACAAGAACACGACTGGAAGAAAATGATGGTACGGTCTTCAAAAGGTTGCCTTTCTTTTCTGTATTTTCCTTGTCGTATGGGAGGCCTTCATTCTCGCGCTAGCCTCTTCGCCCCTGGAGGAACTCTACGAAGCGGGTAAGACCGTTTTGATTCATTTTATATTTATGATTTTTCTACAGCTCGGAACTGGACAGTGAAAAGTTCGGTACATTTATAAGTGCTTGTGCACCGAATAGTTTAAACTCTGACAATGAAAGGAAGCTTCTTTAATATTGCACAGTAATCTTACAACGTATAGATGGAGAATATCAACTGTAACTATTTGAAATCTAGAAACGGTTTGTACATCTGGCGGATAAAAAAGAAAAAAAAAAAAGAACAGCCCTTTTTTTATTTTATTTTAGCTCTCGTTTCGAAGCTTGTCGTGCACCACGAAGTTCGTATTCCCGCATTCGTCTAAGTTTCTTTGTGTCTTCGTTTTCGTAAACACTTCTTTGTGACCATCTTCCCGACCCGGCGGTGTTTAAAAGCTCTTTTCGTCTCAACTGCTTGGAGAAATGCATGTACAACTGCAGTGACCTTGGACGGACGATCTGCTAAGCGCCTAAACACAGCCGAGTGCTATTTTATTTCTCCTTATTCACGTGGGCACCGGTATACAAATGATGTCACTTCCCGGTGACCAAAGAAATAAGCATGCTTCTCGTTATGAATGCTTGCGTGGCAGGGGGAAAAGGGGGGAGGGGGGGTTCTTTTTAAGGTTAAGCTCAAATAACTTCATAATGCAAATATAGTTTTGCTTGCAATCTTGCGCGACAAAATTATTTCAACCAGTTATTGCTTCGAGTGGAATGTGAGCGATTACCATTTGCATTTCAGGGCTGGGCGTCGATTAAAAATTTTACCGGATTAATCACCACCGTTTAATCGATTCATCGGTTTCGGTCCATTTCCATGCATAATACTAAAAACAATAGCACTACTCACACTTACAGATTATTACATCCGCTGCACAAGGCGAAGAGCTCCGGTGATATTCGACGGCAAGGGTGACCTCAGTTCAGTTCAGTTCAGTTCAGTTTATTTTACCTCAAAGGCATTTCAAATGAAATGCATTACATGAGGGGGGATCAAATGACATATACAGATGGCAAAAAAGTGACGACAAGGTAAATAATACGAAAACGCAAAAAGAAAACAAAAGAACTACAAACTAATTGGACAGATATCAGAACATAACATGTATAAAAATAATTAGCAGATAAACATGTTAAGGATCAACGTTTTTCAGGTGTGCCTTGCATAGTTCACGGAATGTCTTAGGGTTAGATTTACGTACTATGGATTCAGGATGGGAATTCCAGTTAGTAACAGCGAGAGAACCTCCTTTGATTGATTACAATAGTCTGCTGAACTAAACGGACACTCGCGCGGCATTGATGTGGCCGAGATACCTGTAATCTTGCTGCACTTCTCTGCAGTCACAAATCTCGCCCCTACAGTTTACTTTAAGTTAAAATTTTACCTAAAGTTTGCCCTTCATACAGGTATACTCGTCCACGTCTGCGTGGTGAAAGCGTTTTATATTTACTTTCCTTTGGTTCGCCGAACGTTTACCGATTAACTGGTCAAAAAAAGTTAATTGCGATTACAGCGTTCATTGATTAACCGGTAGGTTAATACATCAATCTCCCGGCCCTGATTAATACAAAAAATATATTTTATAGAAATTAAAAAAACAAAAAGAAAAGAACGTTCAGCTTTTTGTGTTTAAACCTTATTCAACTCTAGTGGCCGGTGCAATAAAATTAAACAAACATAGAAGAAGAAAAAAAGTGATTGCGGGGGCGAGACTTTCCACCTATTATTCCGTTTGCGGTATTTACGAAAACAAATTCTTCCGTAAAGTACATTTTCATTGATGCGGTTATATTTAATCTCACAACACCACACATTTCACCGCAACGACAGAATGCGCTCAGAATCCTAAGAAATATTCAACGAAACAAAACGTGACAACAATTTCTTCACCGCCGAGGGTGAGCCGACCACAAGAACTGTTCCCGTGGTCGGCTCACCCTCGTCTAATTCAAAAAGCAGTATCAAAGTGACCGTTAAAACAACGGCCAGCGGTCGTCGCTGACGAGGACACGTCGAGGCCACGCATGGTCCGCTTTCGCAACACCGCGCCTTTTGCGCCATCTTTTCTTCGTATCTTTGTGCTTGTTCAACTTCAGAGTATAAGAGTAATAGAGCTGTCATTGGGCCGTATCACAAGGCTCCGATGCCTCCCGTCTCTTTACCACTCTGACGGACCTTTGGCACGCCTCCTACCCAGCATTTTGGCTGCCGTTGCTCCAGTTGCACATCAACGGCAATGTCACTCGGTCAGGAGGCCCCGCGCCGGTGGAAGCGTTGATTGTTATGATCTCTTGTGGCCCAGAGATCTGTTGTGTTTTGTTCGTGATCAAGCTCTTTGAGAGAGCGTTTCGAAACACATATAAAAAAAAAAAGTCACGCGTAGAAAAGAAGACGCAAAGAAAGGAGGTTTTTGTGACTGAAGTGTATGGTAGTTTTTGCTAATGTGTTCTCGTGAAAACTTGGCCGTACTGTGGATTTTCTTTTGTGCTCTTTTTTTTAACGCAGGGGTTATAATGGAAAAAAGAAAAAAAAAAAGGTCTGTGCTTTGTCATAATGGTTCATCGTGTGAATGAAACATAAAAGCAAACGGAAACGTAGCGTTTATCGAAATCATCGAAGGCGGAAAACAAGGTCAGGTTAAAACCCCAATTATGGGTTTCACAATAGGAAAGAGCAGGCCGTCGTTGGGTAGGAATCTTCGTGAACACAGTGTTCGTGGCGCCGCCAGACTTTTGTTGGTGGAACTGGCTATCGTCTTTGGGGTGATTTTAAGAGCTTTGCGAAGGATAGTGTTTGTTGTTTCTTCGCCCACTCGAGCCAGGTCACTACAGTTACAACACGGATAGAGCCAGTTGTCACGCATGCTGACATTCTGGAGTACTAAGGTCTCGAACTGCTCATAAAAAAAAAAAAAAAAAAAAAAAAATAGATCGTTTTTTTAGGGGCCTCAGTCACAACCTTTAGAAGTTGTCGCATAGGACTAGCCTTTAAGAAATACTTGATTTGAGTCACTTTCATAGGCAAGATCTACAAAGTTCCGGTGAGCTTACGTTACAGGAGTGGTCGATAATATGCCAGTAAAAGCACTGATGTCATATGCGCACTGACCTCTTTTGCTCACGGTCATTGTGTCTAAGATCGACGAAGTCGCAGTTTCTGATTTGTGTTCCCGTGGAGAAGGTGTGCGTTCAAAGCAGACCTAATTCTTACTGAGCCCTCGAGAAAATCCCCGATAATTGTATCTTACACTTCGGAAGCGGCGCAAGTAAAATAGTTAGAGAAAGATGTAAGCAAGGCAGTACATGAAGGTTTCAACAATTGGCCCCACTGTTCGCCGAGCTATAGACGCTTTACACACGCGCCAAATTACAGCCGCCATTGCTGACCTTCTCCTGTCTCACTGAGATGCCGAGCAACTGAAACGGTAGTTGACGATCCTCTACAAAGGCCGATGCTTTAGAAAAGAACACAGTGGAATCTTGAATGGCAATAATCTGGCCCGCTATGGTAATAATGAAGTGCAATAAACGGAATAAGAGGAAACAAAAACTGAAGGTCAGTTATGGCGGCGTCCATGCACAGCTGCTGCAAAGCGTCTATATTAGCGCCGAGATGTTTCGGTGGCGCCCCGCGGTTTCCGTTCGTGACATCACGACCAAAACATTCATCGCCGTGACGTCGTGAGCTGGAATCTGACGATAGTTATCAGTTGCGAACCGCAAGTTCGTTGGTATGTGTAAGAACAACAATGGAAGCTTGGAGTCATTGTATTCTTAAACCACAACGTCCCAGGTGACACTCCAAGATTGCGCCGATTTCCATCGATGAAAAAAAATAATCCGAAATAAAGAGATTTTAGTGAGCGTTTGGCCAATCGCGAATCGCGACCACAGCGACCACAGTGACGTCAGGAGTAACGTCAAAGCACCACGACACGACGACGTGACGTTACGACGACGCCACGACGTCATCGTCGACTTACGACGTTACGCGACGCCAAGATGCTGCCGTAAGGCCGTCGTGACATCCCGTTGCGTCGAGGACGACGCCGTTTCGCGACATCAAGTCGCCGTTGCAACCAGGTCATGACGTCGCGCGAAGCGTCGAGGACGACGTGTACGTGGTCGTCGATGCCGACGTTGACGTCTACTCCCCACGCAACGTCAAACATCACTATTACGTCAGGTTAACGTCGTCCTGACGTTACGTTAACGTCGTCCTGGCGTCGTCGCTAACGTCAACGTCACAACAAAGCCTTGACGGTGTGTAACGTCGTCGCCTTCGCCAGCATCATCGTCGACGCGCAGTCACAACGAAGTCTTGACGTCGTATAACGTCGTCGACGATGACTTCAACGTCGACGTCCTGAAGTTGCCGGGACGTCTTCGTCACGTCGAGTTGCGTCATGTCGACAACGACGTCGCCGAACTGACACCAAGCGTCCTTATGACGTCGCATTGACAAGGACGCCGTCATTTTGAGATCCCGTGACGTTGTCGTCGTCGTCATCAACGCCAACGCTGACATCGTCATCGTTGTCAACGCAATATGACATCAGAACGCAGTCTTGATGTCGTGTAACGCACGTTGTCAACGTCGATGACGACGTTGACGTTAAGGCGTCGTCCTGATGTCGCATGGCATTGTGACAACAAGTCAGGTCGCGGTGACTTTATCTACGTGACGACAGGCGTCTAGGTTGTATAAAAAATATTGTCAGGCGTCCTATTGTTTCTATGACCTTGTCCAGTGTGCCGGTCGAGCTTGGGTTTCGAACGAAACGCGTTTTTCATAAAAAACGGCTAATCCAAACCACCTCGTAGCGCCCGAAAGGGCACTATACGAGCGAAGTGGCTGGGATTAGCCGGTTTTTTCCAGATGTGGGGGTACCTAAATAGCACTCCGGTGGCCCCACTCGTCCCTTCTACACTCCGTTTCACCTTATGTTGTTCCTTAGAAAAGGCTAGAAGCGCGAGCTCATAGCGTTGGGAGCTGCTGTTAACGCACGAGAGTTTGTGCCGCCGAGATGTGCCCTAGAGCAAGGAGCTCGCACTTGTAGCCTTTCCTGCGGTACATCATAAGGTGAAACAAAGTATGGTACACTCTAGCCGTGCATGCGAAGGCTCGTGCCGTCTTGGGCTTTACACCAGCAGAGCTTCAGTGAAGTTGCCGCACATGCAGAAATAGTAAAGATCCCTCGATGCACAGCGGCAACGGCGGCGCAATCAAACTGGCTGGTAATATCGGTCTATTGGAATCTTCCAACAGAACAACGCTCCACATGTCACAAGGCCAGAATTGTGCTACGGTGGATTGAAGAGCATGATGAATTCCAGTTCATGTCCTGGCCAAACTCACCAAATATCAATCCTATATTCACTGGCGACCATATCCGTGTGCGCTGCTGGAGTGCGCGTGCTGACGGCGAGCGTCCGCAGTCTTTTTGGAACGTGCATTTAGCACCATCAAGGTTGCCGGTCTTAGCAGGCTATTAATGTGAGCTCGTTCTGAGCATGCGCTCTAGACATCGCCCTCAAATATGGCTTCCGGTGATTCGGTGAATACCTCCTATTGGCGACGTGCGCGATCAAAAGCGTCGCGGTGGCCGGCCTTCCACGATTGGCCGAATGCTGACTATGACGTCAGCAAAGGAGTTCTCATGGACGGAAATAAAAGGAACGTGAGGAACGCTATGATTTCAAGCTTCCGCCATGCTAATTACAAACACCATCGAACTTGTTGTTCGCAAGGTAATGACGTCACAAAAGGTAACCATATGAGGGCGCCACCGAAACATCTCGCCGCTAATAGGAAGCGTTCACTGGCCGCCATAGCTGTGGGCGCGGCTGCTGAGCGCGTGCTGACGGCGAACTTCCACAGTTCTTTTGCAACGTGCATTCCAAACCATCAAGCTTGCCAATCTTAGCGGCCTCATAATGTCAGCTCGTTCTGAGCATACCGCTCTAAACATCACCCTCAAATAAGGCGTCCAGTGAATACCCTTTGTATTGATCACATCTGGGATGTGATGGGGCGCCGGCTCAGCGCTCGCAAACCATCTTCCTCGCAATCTCCGAGAATTGCGCGACCTGCCTGTGCTTACAATTCTGGTACACTCTCACCCGAGGCACCTACCAAGGACAGGTAGAATTCATGCTACGATGGGTTGCCACTGTTTTGCGTGCCAGAGGTATAAATCAACACGGTATTAGGTGGGTGGTCATAATGTTTTGGCTGATCAGCTATAACCAGGTAAACCATTCAAGCGCAATACGTGGCCATGACTTGCACTTTCAGTATGTATGTCCGTGTTCATGAGCCCTCTATGCTCACTGCCGCAAATCAAAAAGCACAGGGCAAGGCTAATTAATTTCGTACTTCTGGCCCACACCTGGTGTGGATAAACACTGGCTTGTTTGTGAGCGGTGCGTTGGTTTATAGAAATCCCCTTCATGCCACAGCTTCCATTGTCAAGGAGCCGCCCCTCCATGAGAAAGAACGGGAGCAGCCCACATGGGACTTCCGTTAGATTGAGGTGTTTTTGCATACGTCTGCGAGACAATCTGGCATCGTTTTTTGCTGAGAGCGGAATTTTTTTTCCGGTCCAACGGTACATACATTCTGTTCACACAAGAGAGTTTTCGCAGCTGTGCTCGTGCGGTGCGAATGCTAACCACTTCAACAATGCCCGAGGTGTGACGCGGGTAGGGGTTTGCAGAGCTGTGTAACCTTCGCCACCACGCACGTATTTGTTCAAGGCGAGGATGAGAGAAGGACGGGAGCGATTTAGGAAGCATGTACTGAAGTCACAGCACCAATAGAACGTGCAAGCAGTGATGAAAAACATTTAGATAGCTTGGTTGATTAGTCCCTCTAAAAAACAAAATCATCTTGTACAACTTATTTAGTCGTCTGTGTCCGCGTCACACTTAGTGAAATTAAATATAACACGCTAAACTCAAATTGCTTTGTCCCAGTGAAGTATAATCCAACATGAATATATTTCCAACACGTCGAGTTATATATCTACGCAATTTACACAGCACTGCTAGCTCTCGCGGTCACCAAATATCCGTAAACATTGTCGTAAGCTAAACCAGGGGTTTTCTTATGAATTGAAACTAGGGAGAGTGCCTAAATATTTAGGGAAGGGGGGGGGGGGCATTGAGAATAGAGGAGTCGTTGCGAATTAAGGGGTGCCTTCAGAAAAAAAAAAGGGGGGATGTACACCCCCCCCCCCCCTTCCTAGGGGGTGCTCTACGAATCCCGGAGAAACGCTCACCGGAGAAAAGCTCACCGGAGATAAGCTCACCGAAAAAAAGCTCACCGCAAAACCAGCGGATGCGGAGAAAAGCTCACCGGCCATCGAGTGTATGCCAAGAAAAGCTCACCGTTTTTTTTTTCTTCTTTTTATATGAAGGCTGTTGGATCATGCGTAGCATATATCAATTTATTGTCATTAGAATTCGTCAACTTTATAAAAAATAAAATGTCCTTTGTATTATTTGTTAAGCTTATTGGGTATATTGCTCCCAAATTAATAATTGCGGGGGTGTATTTTCTGTGGCTTACTCTGTAGGCAACAAAAGCCAAACTGAAAACTTTATGAGGTTCAAGCAGGAAAAAGTTCGAAAACTTAATAATGTCCGCCTAAAACGTAAAAACCAAAACTGTAAATGCCGAAAATCCGAAAGTGCATGCGCAACAACACGGTGCCTGGAATTCTTTTTGAAGCTTTTGTTAACCTTTGAAAACATGTAGGATAAAACAGTCAGTAGGATATATCGGGGTTTCTTTCTTCCACAGACATGCACGTTTTCTAGCCGTTCATGCTGGTGTTTCGACACGTTGCCTTTGTGTGATAGTGTCCTTCTACGGTAAGCCACCTGTGACCTTCAGAGCGGCACACTGTTACCGTAGTTACTCGTGACCTATATAAGAAGTAGTCTTCTGTAACGCAGCGAATAGGGCGAGTTGGTAAACATTATACATGACGAAAACCGCTCGGGGTGAAGACAACAAACACGAAAGGACGAAGTTGTTCTCGCAACTGAAGTTTTGTTAGTGAAATTAACAGAAAGAATACAGCGTAGCCCACACTGATTACATCAACAAACGCCTACTTATATATTAGGCACTACACAATATTTGGAGCTGAAGCGGTTCACACACAGCTTCAGAATCCGCTAAGTAAAAAAGAAAAAAAATTGGTGAGCTTTTTTCCGCACCCTTGAAAGGCCGGTGAGCTTTTCTCGCATCTGCCGGTTTTGCGGTGAGCTTTTCTCCGGTGAGCTTATCTCAGGTGAGCTTTTCTCCGGTGAGCTTTTCTCCGCCGCCCGTGTTCTACGGGGAAGTATACAAATTCGTTAAATAAAATTAACATATATTTTTATCCAGGAAAGTACAATAGTGGATGACTGTTAGCACTATTAACCGACAATTAAAGTTACCAACAATAATTCTTGAGTGTACTACATAACATATAGTTAAACTACAAGGACAGTTGACTCAATCGCGATCGGCCAGAGTTACATGGTGACGCCAACTGTCATTGAGCCGCCAACGATCACTGAGTTCAAGTGAGCTGGCCTAGCTCAGTTAAAGGGGCCATGGAACGAAATTTGGGCTGGAATGAATGAATTTAAATTGAGACGTTACTAATCGCATATCGTTTAGTGGGACAAAAGAAAGAGGGTAGTAAGTCAAAAGCCAGCTTTCGGTACGAACATTTCAAAACACAGCGGGCTATTTCGTACCTCCTTTCCTTCGAAAGCTCTCCGCCTTTTCTCTATGATACATTCGCGGTACCGAAATCACGTCAGCAGCGCCAAAATGACATCAGCTGAGCCCAGCTCACGCATTGGACGCGAGAACTGCGTCACTCGGACGTATGCGCTCTTCAACAATCAATCCGTCGACGAATATTTGGATTTGCGTTCGTGGCCAATGGGTGCCCCGACGGAACTAATCGTCACATGCGAATAATAAGTTCTATGGTGCACTTAAAAAGCACGGTGGAAGCTTGGAGCCATCGGACCGGTGCCCAAGCATGTCATGACGACGTGATTTCTCAATTCGCTTTTGAGTTGAGGATTAAAGCTAAGGAGACGGAAGTAGAAAAATCGTTTCATGGCCCCTTTACCTGATGGGGATTCGCCCCAATAGAGCTAAACATGGCGGCGTCCGCCACATCGCCACTCATGGCCAGCGCAAGCTAAAGTCACTGCAGCTTGGTAAAGTAGCGCCATTGCCTTTCCTACCTGCTAGCCGTACACAAACAGATACTAACATACAGACCACCAAAACCTCGCAAGGTGACTAGCTAATCGGCGTCCGTTGCCATGGCAATTGCCATTTTGGCCCCTTCATATCTTCGAAGCTTTGAGAGGGTCGTTCTAAACCAGTCGCTTCAAGATCATCATGGAGCATCGTGGTACTCAAGGAGTTCCTCGCCAGTATAAACGTCTTTGGCACTGTGTATGCAATAAACTTTTCAATCATGCCCATCTCCATGGATCTCTTACAGTGATTTTGTTCTTGTTGCGTATTTCAAGACATAATTGTTTTTCAGTGCCTCGGAGCTCCGATACCTTATGTGGTGATGGTACGAAGATGTACGCTTGCTTCGCCGATGTGTCGATAGCAAAATATTGGTGTACAAGAAACGTCTTTATAAAGCTACCCGTCACCAGCGAATGTAGATTGGCTTGCCAAGAATGGAGAGGTCAAGGGGAAAATGTTCATTTCCAGAGCCAAAATGGCGTCCATACAGGGAGCTTGGCTCCACTTTGTCATGATCCAGTGACCAGTGACTATAGCACCAACGAAGCATTTGCTATTGCGGAAGATTGAGGGAGACATTTAGAAAGTACCGTAGCAGCAAATATTGTCGGAAGAGGTATGACTCAGAGTCAGAGCTGTCGCTAGATCGATCATGGCACGTCGCGGCAGCCAAAGCTCGGCGAGGGACGACCATTGCGATGTCCATATTAAAAATAGCGCAAAAGAGACGGGACAAAAAGACGAAGAAGCACACAGGACAAACGCTAACTGTGTGCTTCTTCGTCTTTTTGTCCCGTCTCTTTTGCGCTATTTTTAAAGGACCTTGGCAACGATATTCAATTGGAATGTTTTTCGCTCTACACGAGCTTACTGGCACACCTAGGACTCAAGGATACTCACACGCAACGCCATTGGCCAAAAAACTCCTTTGTTGCGGTGTAATTTCAAGGACAAAATCGATCATTTTCATTCAATCTCTCCTTTGCAAAATTTGATGACGTAACTCGGGGATCGCAGTACACCCAAGTGACGATATTTGAATGCGGTTCATAGATTGGACCCGAGCATTGCGTGGGCACTCGACTTGGGCTCGTGACAATTGTTAGCTCGAGAAGCATTCGGGTTGTGACCCGTGTCCAATTGCTGCAATGACGACAACAGCCGAGCAATAACAATGTCTGGAACTCAGCGCGTGTCCTGCGCTTTGCCAACCCCAGCGCGTGGCTATGATCAACACTGGCGGCATATAATCGGCTCCAGATCACGTGGCCGCTTGTTCTGGCTGCGAGTTGAGGGGGTGAACGCTGCTCGTTTTTCTTTAATTTTTTTCTGGGACTTCTATTGCGTGGGGTGAAAAACGAACGCGTGTTTCATAGGTCATTAACGTTAGGGATCCGTTTTAAGCGGTATTTGCGCAAAGTACGAAAATTGTTGCATAGCTCCTTTAATATGAATGTCCACTACCAACTTGCCCAGCAGACCAAGCTTTTACATTGCGATGTCGTTGCCGATTAGACTTATACGTACCTCTCTGGCTTGAATTCGCGTGAAACGTTCTGATTAACGTTTCTTTATTCTAAGAACAAAACAGAATTTCATTTTATTTTGTTTTAGACGTTATAATGAATGAAAAAAGAACATTAAAATTATTTGCCTCACTTTAAAAAAAAAAAATGTAATGTGACACAAGTATTGGGCTCGTTTCGGTTTCAACTGTGTCCCTGACGCGTATCTCAAGTGAGTTTGTGAAGTCTATGTACCATGTAACGTCATACAACTCAGTTGAGGTCACTGACAGTTGGAAGAGGCCGCCAGCGATCATTGGCTTAATGACAGTTGAGAGCGCTCGTGTAACTAAGGTAGAAGTCACACACCAACGTGCGACTCTGATGTCGCACCGCTCCGTTGCCGCTGTTGTCGGCAAGGTGAACGCGCAGCGCTTCACTTCCTATAAATCTGGTTTCCCCGCATACTCACAAATCCGGACTTGTTTGTAAACAGGGTGTTGGTATGTAATATATAGTAATACTTAAACCTAGGAAGACCATAGTTTTCGAGTCATCTGCCATTTTTGTCATACTGGACAGTTGTGGTATTACATTTGACTCACTGGCGGTCCTCGTACGATTCGGAAACGAAGCGCCATTCCAGTTTCCTCGCCAAAAGGGACTCCATGATTGTCTCCGAAGAGTCAAAGGTTTTTCGCGTTCGTAAATTTCGAAAGGTCGCAAACAGGGTCGTGTACAAGTGTTCGCTAACCGAAAAGTCTGTCTTGCAAAGCGTTTTTGCGCACCAAGACAAAGTTAAAAGTTAAAGAAAACAACAAAACAAGCGATCGGTAACGGATTGGTGTAATAATGCGCTGTTCGCGGCGGACAAAAAGCTAGCGAAAACCACGAGGAAAGAGAAAAACAAACACAGGAGGACATCATTGTTGTTCGTCGACAAAAGCATGAAACCGTCACCGAACAAAAGGGCTCCCGAGAAACGAACACACGGGCATCGTTTGCTTAGTCGCTTGAGAACCAAGGAATACCGGGACACCGATAATGCGGACAATGGTCTCCATTGTAAGGCGTGTTCCCTTCTCTCTCGTGGGGGCGCCACCTTTTTACGCAATGCGTGACAGCGACATCGGCATCGTCTCCCCCTCCCGCGTCGAACCGGAAGCCATAGCGCGTCAAGACCCGAAAGGTATCGATCCTAGCAGTCGAACTGTCTAGGCTCTAGGCGAAGGCTTGCTGAAACGTTTTGGATAATGTCCAGTACCGTTGTCTGACCATAGATAATGGATGTTTCAGATTAAGGCATGCTGAAACATAAGGTGTGCAGTGTGCAGGTACAACTCCACCCTCAGAATCTCAGAAGAAAAACGCAACTCAATACCAAGGAATGTTTGTTTTTTTGCACCCAGAATGAGACACCAATAAACATGCGTTTCTATGACCTTATACTGTCGCTTTTAGTTGGACTGTAGTTTGCACCCGCTACTATTAACTATTTTGTCCCCCCCCCCCCCCCCCCCCCGTCCATAATGTTAAGGTGGAGCTTCGCTTGTGGGTGCAGTCTCCTGCATATCTTATGTTGCAACATATTAGTGGTAAGTGTTAAAAAAAAAGTACATTTATCTTTCCTTCATCGTTGTAGGCTTTGGTTGAAGATTTTGTTTTAACTATCTAAGTTTTGTTTCCCAATTAGGAAGACCTCTGCCGAAATGTGTACGTTCAAATATTTATCTTTCCTACCAGTACAATACTAAATGTTTTTTTTATTACACTTGATGCTCTGATTTAATTAGCTGGATTCGTTTTTGTGCATATCCAAATATAACAAGAGTCGTCGTACGGCAGTGCAATGTAAATTAATTCCAGATTTATTTTCTATAATTTCTTTTCTTACGCTTGTAATCAGTTCAATATTGAGAAAGGCAGACAGACAACCCTAACAACAAAGAGTCTGAGATGATGTCTTGAAGGCTAATGATAACGAAAATTATGGTTCGAGCTCGGGCGACCTCCATGCCTCAAAGATACAAACAAACACAAATACCGCGTTCTAGTTCGTCCTTCCTCGTACCACAGCGTCAGGAATGCAGTCTCAACACGTTAGTTCCACGCGAACGATAATTGCCTCTGTGGCTAACTTGTTTTACTTGTTAAATCCGGGTTCCTTCTCACACAGCCAAGAGAGTCACGGCACCCTATATCAATCGCCCGTGCCCAGACGATCCTCGATAGCCTTCCTTTCTCCAGTTCAATCAAGCGCCCAGGCGGAAGTACGTGTGGCCGGAACAATGCAAGAGCCCCTCGTCGTCTGCGATCGCCGGCGCGCGTTCTTCTTTTTTCCCACAGGGCGTTTCGTCCAATTTCTCCGTTCCGCGCGGTCATTTTAGCCCAATCCGTTGGTCATCCCGTTTCGCGCGAGACGCGCTAGGGCCCGGCCACGTCCCATCCCTCCTTCACTCATAACCCTGCACCAGCAGCGACGTGCACGGAAGAGCGGCCCGACCTCAAAATCTCAAGGCGCCCGTCGCCATCCTTCCCTTTACACCGCGCGTTACAATGGGCTCGGCCGGCGCCGTCGTTATAAATGCAACTTGAAGACAATGCAGCCCTCCACAATTTGCAGTCGCCTTTTACGAACAACAAAAGCGCGCTGATGAGATTGTAAAGCTCCCCTCCTCCTCCCCTTCCAACTGAAGGGACGTGTCTTTTCGGGGCCACGGATGAATTGCTACGGTCCTCCTCTGGCACACCCTAGAAGACTCGCGATGATGTCCATGGGCTGTCGGCGTCTGACACGGAAATGAAAAGGGGATCGTTGGCAGAAGACAAGATGAAAGAAAAGATTTGATTTGGTTTGCATCGGTTTCGCGGACTCTTCAGATCGAACGTCTTTGAGGAGCTGCGGGCGCCCTAATGATACGGTGTACCAGGAGTCTTCAAGACCTCCCTCCCTCTTAGCTTCCATGAAGCCGCCGTGCCCCTACCAGGGCATACCCCGTGAAGGGATGGTAGTTATATATCTTGCTATGTCATGGCTATGAATGTATCCCATTACCTGAACGATAGATATGGTATTTCAGGTTTTTTTTTTACTTTTTTTGTTAGTTTTGTTGTCAAAAGATTGACGGTGAAGGTATACTGTTGACAAGGATTCAAGACAGATTCCATGGGACGTTCTCTACAGTCATGAGATCAGTTCGGGATCATCTTGTCTAGGTGATAAAAAAGACGGTATATATATTCACTGATAGATAAAGAAACGTTCGCTTATTGTGGTCGCACCTCTCGTGATTTATTGTTCGGTGTTCCTATCAGCGAATGTCACAACCTCATTGGTGGCGGCGCGGTAATAAGATGATGTTCTTATGCTGTCACGTGACCATATTACACTTGGGTGATCATTTCACAGCCAATCAGGCCGTCAAAACAAGTTTCATTTTTTTTTTTTTTTGCATATACCTGAATTATGTTGGGTAACTAAGAATACATACATCTTCGGTTGAATCCTCTTATACACATGCGGGAAGAACGCTTATTTGTTACCAAGAGCTCTTGATCTATGCACCAAAAACGCCAAATCTCTCGGCAAAAAAAAAAAAAGAAATAAATAAATAAACAAATAAATAATAAAAAAGAAGTTAATAACAAGCATGGACTTCGGTGAGGGTCAGCAAGGGTTGCGGAAACCCGGAAGTGTTGCGCTGCCCATCTTTCGTCGTAATTCATCTCCATAGAGAGCCGAAGCGCACCCCCCCCCCCCCCCCCCCCCCCCCCCCCGAAACTTATCCCAAATACTTTACTTATCCTCATTTCCTCGCGTTCCGTGACCGTAAGCAAGGCTTCGTTAAGGGGGGGAGAGTCGGCCGCTTTTTTATCCGGACACTCAGTTGTTTTCTTCGGATGCCAGCAGCAATGAGGGTCGATCGTTACCGTCACCGATCGCCCCAAACTGGTCAATTTAATTGCCCCAGACGCCGTCAATGTACGATTAATGATTACATTATTTATCGTCGCGTCAAGGGGACTGGGCCTCCGCGTGCGTGCATGCCCGACCCTGCAAAGTGTCAGAGGTCTGCCGCACGGTTCCATGGGAGCGACCTCGCATAAGTAGAATCCGCGTCTGCCCTCTCTTTAACGCTCCGTTCATCCCCGCCGAGTTGGCAGTGCGTTGGAAGCTACGTGCTCGCTGGACGAATCGTACGTCTTTCGCTGGACGAACCGTACGTCGTACCTTTCGTCACGTTATTTCGTTCCCTGCCATACCACATCGCGCTGAGAGTGGGGTCAGGTGATGAAGAAAAGGGGGGGGGGGGGGGGGGGGGGCGGTTAGGTCTGGAAAGCGCGCTGCCCCCACCGCATTGCCAGCTTAGGGGTGAACGGTGTGTAGGTCAGAGCCGTACGTCTCTAAGAAAGAAAGCGGAGAACAGGAACGTTTAGAGAAGACAAAACAGCTGGCCGCATCCGCCCCGACTGCAATTACTGTCACGCGGTACCTCCCGAAGAAGGGAGAAACAACACGACTCGTAGATCTATTGAAACGGTGCGCTTGCGATGTATTATAAATCGTTTTTCGCGGTGTGCTCTTCTTCTGCGGTTTAAACGGCCGCACGTTACGGTCGTGCTTTGCCAGTAGAGACCGAACGCTGCGAAAGTGTTTTGTAGTAGCACTTTGTTTCATCCGCGAAACGTGGTTTGTTCTCAGGATATGCGGATCAGGATTTCGTTTTCTTGTTTTATTTTTTTTTTTTTTTTCTTTGCGATGCCATGTCGGGGCGGTTTTCAATATGGCCCCGTTTGCCCTGAGATGCTGACAATGGACCTTTTTCACATATCGACGGCACCAGGCGGTGGCTGCACGAACTTAAAATCGAGGAAGTGACCTACCTGCGCTACCAATTGATAATTGGAGCTACGCCACCTGTTTTTTTAGCTCTCTGAGCTGCAGCGCGTGCCCAACGCGACTTTGAAGAGGGCATCCGTGGCGTCCACCTAAACGTCGTGTTTTTCTTTCTGTGCGCTTTCTTTTTTGTGTAACACAATTATATATAGGCTGCAATTAAGTGTACGACTCCCTGATCCACAACCTCCTTCCGAATTTCCTCGATTTTTAGTGCCGACTTCCGCCGCTTGGCCTAGGGAGCTCGCGCGTGCGCAGAACGCTTCTTGGAAAGGTCCATTAAATATGGCGCTTGTTTCTTTTTCTCGAGAACCGACGATTGAATTCCGGCTCCTGTTTGTCCTGGTATCCCTGAAACCAGGCAATTCAAGATGGCGCCGGTCTTTCCTGAAACCTGGCGACGACTGGCCGATTCAGAAGTGAACTTCGCGGAGATAGACTAAACTGTTACCATATATGTTTCTCCCAAAAGAAGAAAAAATAATTGCATTGTTTTCACCTTTTTTCCTGAACTGTTTGATTTTTTTTCTTACCCTGTCCAAAGGGGAGCGCGAGAGGCGGGACCACATGTGCCGCCACCTAGTAACGAAAAGAGTATTTGTTTTGTTGTTGCTAGAACAGCATAAAATAAATTCAGAGCTCCGTCATTCTCTGGGATCCTTCTACAGTTAGATGTGATTGGCTCTTTTTGTTTTCTGCAAAAAAGTAAATTCACAGGAATTTTCTTCTAGGGTTGTATTTATTTGTGTGGAGATAAGTCACGAGGTGCACTCGAAGCTAGTAGACCACAACGTTTGCTGAGAAATAACGTAGAAACTGCAAAACCAAGAACTTAAAAAACGAAGTGTGCGAATTCTTTGGATTGACATTTTTGAAAAGAAGGAGAAGCAAAAATACCGACCGGTGCGGTCGCGTTTGCGCTTGAGAGACTACCTACCAACATGAGCGGAATGCGGCTGTCGTGCCAAAGATGTCGACATATTTCGTAACGAGATGCGTAAAGGTTTTGACGCTTCCTAGCCGTCGCTTGTCATGCTGCAGAGTCTCTGTGACGAACAAGCCACGTCGAAAAGTAATATACACCATGAAGCGAACCACAAAAGCCGGCGCCGTTTTTAAATGCAAATCGTGCATCCAAATTTTCCGTCGGAGATTTTGTATATTATACGTTCAGTATTATGACGGATATCCATATCTGCTTTCCGAACTTTCCAAGATGAGCTATTTTGGGGGAAGAAATGCCCTTTCAAAACATTTCTTTATTATTGTTGCTGTTGTTGTTTTTGATTTATTAACTTAAACGATGGAGTACATAATTTTTGAGGGAGGACTTCTACTTCTGAGAACTGTAGTCACTGAGAAAAAAAATACTAAAGCAAAAAACCGACAATTTTGACGAAATCAAATCGGCGTTGGTATAATTTAGATATGATAGTATAATTTGATGTGTTATTATGACTACAATGTCTACACAATTACAGGTATAATTCTAGTTTCAAATTTGAGGAAAAAATTAATTCTCTTTCTGACTGGTTTTGCAATGCTGATTAGAAATGTTCACGCCAATTCAACACGCAAAAAAAAAAAAGAGGAAGATGTTTGGGTACAGAACGAATTACTTCGAAATATATGTGCACACTGTTAATACGTGTTCGTGAAAGAATCGTGTCAAACAGTATATTTTTAATATATTTTTTTTTCTTGAAATGATGTTTGTGTGCCATTGTGGGGGGCAGAGAACACGTGAAACTGATTTTTAGCCCCCCGGTCTCCACTTCTGCAATGGGATGACACAGTAAAAATTCATGCTGTATTAAATTGTGTAATATGATATTTATTGTATTATATATTTCAGGCCCCCTCCCCTCTCCCTTACCACGCAAGAAAAAGCTTATGCCGCGAAACCGCAAAAAGTAAATAGCACTAATTAACTTTCGCTACGCTTCATTAGATGAAGAAGCCCCCAAAGCTCAACGCATACTCCATCTTGAACTCACAGGACCGCTTTCCTTTAGGTAATTTAATGATTCCTCGCCTTGTGTTTGTTTCGCTTCGTCGGGGTACTTATGTGTTATTAAGTGTACCGGCTGCTCTCTCCCACCTTGTACTTTTTTTAGACATCGTCGTTTTGCGGTTGGGAGAACGCAGCTCCTTCTGTTTTCGCTCCTTGTCAAGCAGGAACTGTGTACCACCGACGAGGCCTCTGCGGGCCGTTCTCGAAACTGTGTTCGCGCGCTCTCTTGGTAAACATTGTCTTCCCTTCTACTCATTGTTCTGCAACCGCTGAGAGAACTGGGTTGTTCTTCCTGCTTATTGAATGTCTACGTCTTGTTAAAAAGGCGCGTAATACGGCCGCCGGTTAAGTATGATTCTGACTGTTTAATTATAATGACCAGCAAAAAAAAATCCTGAAAAAAGTTAAAGTCGGCAATAGTACAGTAGGCCACTGTAGCAATAGGATATGGGAGCAGACATCCATTATTTAGACACCTTGGAGGTGTCTAAATAATGGTTGTCTGCTTCGGCATCAAACTCCAAGTCGTTAATTAATTAAATAATTAATTAAGAAAGCGCTTATTGGTCTTAAAACAGGGATGGGAAGAGTGGGAACTTGTCGACGGCGTTACGGCTTGCACACAAACATGCACATAGAGTATACGCGGTTTACCTAGACAGACTCATAGACAAAGTCAAAGAGCGAGGTAGGAACTTGTCTCCGCTTGTCTGGTGGTTCCACCGTAAAATCATTCAAATTTTAAACCACTAGATGAACGAATGAAGATGGCTGAGTCGGTTCAATTGGGCGGCGGCTTGCGCCACCTAGCGAGTGTCCCGCTCTCTTCTCTTTCAAGCGGACAGTGGGACAAACCTTATTTCCTTAGTTCGGGAGAGGAAGATAAGTATCTTCTTTAATATAGAAATAGAAAAAAAAAAAAAGTGGAGAGCTCGTTTCAAGAGAAGAAGTAAAAAAAAAAGTATCTAGAAAAATCCCATATCGCCCGCAGCCACATACCACGAATAATTTAATTTATATCGCAGCGGGCCGATTCATTTGCCTCTGGGTACACGCCTCTCCTGGATATGATAGTCTCAATATGTCTGTGCTGTGCACAAAAGCCCGTCAATCACTCACTTGTAAACCGCGCCACGCGACCCACTTAGCGTACCGCCCTGGTCCTCGGCCGCTAAAACTAAAGCTAATTCAATATCGGACAAATAAAAACCGGGGAAGTCTGAAAGAAACATTTTGCAAGAAACAAAGTCCTCGCTTGAAAACAAATAAAAAAAAAAAGGGTTGGAATCTGACTTGTCAGTTTTGTGGAGCGACGAGCGATTATGACGGACGCGGTGAAGGCTCTGGAATACTTCGGCGGACTTCCTCGTGCCAATCGTTGCTGCGCGCTCTTTCATCGACGCTTTCTTCGAGTGCCATTCACAAAGCGCAACGGCCACCAAGCGAGCAACCACAAGCGAAGTTTGCGTAGCGGACGACTGTAGGGCCGTTTGTCCCGCGAATCCAAACACCCCCTTTCTCAACCTCTCTCTCACACATGCACATATGCACACAAACATCCGTATACACACACGCACACACACACACGAGCACATACACATACGCACACACTTGTACACACATACACATGTAGATACGCACACAAATACACTTGCACATACACACACACACATATCCGGACGCCCACGCACGCCCGTACGCACATGCACATAGACACACACTCACGCACATGCACATACACACGCGCACACATATACATGCGCTGACGCATATACATACATACATACACACAAACACACATGCCCGCACACACACGCGCTTTCTCTCTCTCTCCCTCCCTTTCTCTCACTCGAAGTAGATCGAATAGAGGGTAATTGGACACTCCGAGTTTCATCAGACACGCGTCAGCTATGGAGGACGGTCTGAAAGGCGCCCCAACAAAACCGCCGTGGCGCAAGCGTGAAAACAAGCTGCACTGAATGGACGCGATCAGGGCCCGTGTTGGAGCGACCAAAGGATGCGTGTACAAATGGTACGATCTGGCGGTGGAGCAACCAGAGCACCTCTTCGCCGTTTTATACTTTTGTTTCGGTGTACGTGGACCCTGTTCACGAGAGGCACGCACGATGCGAGGCTACTCAGGTCGTGCGAGATGAGACATGTAAACGTTACTCAGAAACAGTTACTAAATATCGTTGCTCGTTAATTGCTCAAAAAGTAACTAAATACGTTACTCGTTACCGAAAAAAGTAACTAGGTAAAAGTAACTCCTTCGTAGAAACGCGTGAGATAACGGTCGCAGTTTGCTGGCGAGTGATAAATAAACGACAGTATCTGCAGAGGTATACTTTTTTCATTGCGGTAGCACGTTTTCACTCCACCCCTTTCCTGCAAAATTCATGTCTGCGCATCAAAACGCATGCTCATGCGCATGCTCGGGGGAGGGAAGTACATGTGCCATCCTCCTCTCCCTATCGCGCGTATACGAGAATCGCGGGACGATGTGCTCAGTGGATGCGCCGTAGTCTTTGCAGTGCCTCGCAAGAGTGACACTTGGAGAGAAGCAAACTATCAGAGAAGGAAAGCAGTGCATGCTGTATTTAGACATAATCTGCAGCGAAACACAGCCAAAGCAAAGCCCCCCCCCCCCCCTTTTTTTTTGTGCGTTTGTTTTTCTACTTAGAACGCATTGTCATCTGGAGTTTTTCGTTAGATTTCTTGGACACTTTCGGTTCGTGGTTCTTAGCAGAAACAAGACTGCATAGGAACAACCAGCCTTTTCTTGAACTGCGTCCGTGGTTACAATACCCGATTTGTGGTTCAGCCAACATTGCAGACCACGCCTAGTACAAGAAAGTCTACAATATAAAATTTGACAGTCAAAACAAATAAACGTCGTCTGGACGCGGCAATTTGAACGTTCTCTCTCAGATTTATATTTTAAGGGTTGAATAACAGTATTCACATTACAAGTAAGCGGCAACTCGACAATGCATGTGTGCTAAATTAAGAAATGGTCATCTTCCATGGCGATAAAACAACCGATAAGCAAATATTAAACGACTGCCATCCTCTCATATCCCGTTCCGAAACTATCATCAGCTGTACTACCATTAAGTTCCCATAAAGTCTTTCAAATAAAGTTATGGTTGTGCATAGTAACAAGTAACAGACATCAAAAGAAACATTCTTCTTTTGCTTTATACCCCTGCAGGAAATCGCCATTACATAATAAACGCAGTAGATATCTCGGTCCGAGTCACATTTCCCATTAAATCCACGCCTACAGAACCGCAGTCCCTACATATCGCGATCAGTCAATGGCAACTTGGTGTTAAAAAAAAAAAGTGTTTTACAAAATTGATTTGGGTCACGGTACCTGCATGTCGTATAAATATTTCTGTACATTAAACTAGTTTTGTAGGCATAACAAATATCAGTAACGCTCAAAGACGATACAGTTTTTTTTTTAATAGTCACTGATGGTTTAAGTAACACAGGGTGTGGCTTATCACGTAGTAGTCGCTTCTCGAATTCTGATTGGTCAATGGTGTTCTTATCAGCTAACACCGTAATTTCATTGGCTACAGAGCAACAACAGGATGCTTGGGGTCACGCCGTACGATCACCTTCGAGCATTTATACTATTTTAGCGGCTAAACCGATCACGCGCAATAAATGATCCTGCGCTTTTTTTTTTTTTTTTTTTCCTGCGCGCGATTTCTTCAGCTATAGTCTCCCGGTACTTTTTTTACGAGCAACAACAACCAACACAAATTACAAAGCACATTGCGCTCCAAGAAAATGGCGGTTGCGGTCGAACAGGGGAAACGGAGTTTTTAAAATGAAGCGTGCGAAGTAGGAGCGGGTCACTGGACGTTCTCTCTCCCTTCGTCCTCTCTCAAAGTCCGCAGGTCAAATCGTCATCTCGTCCAATTACTTTCAGTTTGTCGACCATCCAGTTACGGTCCAGCAGATTCGTCACTCAAACAGGGGTGGTCGCCGAGCATCACGCAAAAGCGGGTAGATCGATGCCCGTCGGTCGCGAAATTGCTTCCATGAAGGTTTCATTACAGTTATATAAAAGCTCCGGTTTTTTTCTGTATTTGTATTGGGGGGCGGGGGAGGGTCGTGATGTCCGTGTACTTCATTTCAGTTTACAATGGGCCGCAGCGGAGCCATCCCTACCGATTGAGCGGTGTTTTAAACGGATCACGTGAGTACGCGCTTCCAGCGTCGCTGCGCTTTTCCGAAGGTCACGTGATATTCACACAAGCTTTGGTCGGCCTTCACGTCTCCTTGCGTCCTCTTCGGTCTTAGCCTCCTATATACTGACAGAGCCTGGCAGATCACCACAAGAAGCGGCCGCCGAAATGGAAAAGGTAAAGCGTCAGACAGCGGATGAGAGGAGAGCCACGTGACTGGCGCCCCGCTGCGGCGAGACGCCGAAACATACTTATATGAAACCTCAGGCTACCACGTCATTCGCGGAATTAGCAGGGGGCACGAATCCCATCATGTTTCACAACAGTGCAAGAGCCCGTACCACGTGCGTCCACGACCAAAGGTGACGGCATTCCTAACAAATCGCTATAAAAAAATCATTTTTTATTGTTAAATGATTGGTTTGGTAGGAATGCCACTATTTTTAGTTGTGGACGCTCCTGACATAAACCCACTCATTATCTTCAAAAATGTGTGAAGTACATGTCGCTTGTATATACTTCCACGAAGAACGCTTGAGGTATTCATATATTACCGCGAGCTGTTTGTAAAGTACTAAATTATCGTCTACCGAGAGCAACGTTTTTCTGACAGTATCAAAGGACTCTAGTGAAAGCGTACTCACCAGTGCATGTTGTCGTTTCAAAGCTCTATGACCCGCAAACGAGATCCCGAAAAATCGCTGAAAACCGCTAAATTTAGTCAGAAAGACAATAACGACTGTTTAATGCGTTTCCTCTCAAACTAGTTTAAAAAGCAGTATAATAAATCAAAGAACAGTTTAGAAGGAAGCTTTTTGTTTTGACTCAAACTGCTTCCATGCACAGAACGGTGACCCCGCTTCATCTTGCTGTCACCAGGTATGTTCCCATGCCTTCCAAAGTACACATGCAGCATTTGGTGGCAGTTCAAAGCTTCAACGACCAAATTCATATGCTACGCACAATTTCAATATTTTTTTAAATGGAATTTGATTTGTATGGTGTCCATTGAAACTTTTGCTAACCAAGCTTAAAGTTTAAAATCGTATAGCATTCTTCTGTGTATGTAGTTCTCTACATACTTCACTGTTCCCCTTTCATCTGCCAGATTTCAAAAACGCGTTCATGCGCTCATGTACAGATTAGTTCAAATCATGTTCCAAATGTGTGCTACCGTATTCTCTCCACATCTCAATGGCTTAGCGAGCGACACTCTTTTTGAACGACACTTTTCCTTACAGTAAGAAAAAAATGTCAACTCTATGACTTTTCTTTTTTTATCGCTGAATTCCAGCTATTCTTTTGTAATAAATGGTAGCTAAAATACATTTTACAGCTAAAAGTAAAACGCTAGCACGAGTTGAAAACCGCCAAAACAGCCGCTACCAGCAAAATGGCTATTTCTCACAATAGGCAACACTGAAAACGTCCTAATTGGCAACACTGGCCAGCACGCAGCCCCACAACATCGGCCACGAGTTCCTCAGGGATTCGCCACGGAATTTAGCGGAAAGCACATTCTTCACAAAACTTTGTCGGAGAAACTTTCAATTACGACGACGACCAAACCGTATACCGATCAATTCATTAGACATTAAACAAAGAAATCACGCATGAATTGTTCAAACCCTATTTAATGGTTCGAGGTCTTGACCCCGTGACAAAAACAAACAAAAACAAAACAAAAAAAAACTAACGAACAATAGAGCTGCCGATTTGGGTCTTTGTAGTTACAACACATCAGGTAATGTAATGTCACGTAATAATTGTGTATAACGTGAATTTCCTACCCACTCCCATGCCCGTTTCGACCTGGATGAGCCCCATACCGGCGAATGCGGTCGTGTAACACTACATGCGTGATGCACGTTAAAGACTCGGCTGTTGCAGTCGTACTGCACTGGCTCATCTACAGTGGGTAACAATGTTGCTAAGCTCCCGCTGTTTAAAATAACTAGTGAACTTTTTTTTTTTCGCTTGCATAATGTGTGTTGAACGGCAATTCATTCCGACTGGTGGTGTAGAATGTCCGTGTGCAGTGCGGATATTGTGTGTGGTCAGGTTGCAAGAGTGTGTGCAGCGCATCGGCTGTCGCGCTGCACTTCATTTTCAGGACACGACAAAGAACCGGAAGATGTTTTTGGTGAGCTCTGTGCTTGCAGACGTCTAAAGAAAATCTCGTTCGAGCACTAAATTAAACTAGCAAAGCACCGTTTTTTTTTTGTTTTTTTTTTAATGATTTGTGAGCAATGCGATTTTGGCTTTCGAAATGCGAAACAAGAATTTTATGCTCGCGATCGTGGGTTCCGGCGTTCAAACAAGTTTCGTGACCCGGTCGTTTTCGATGCACCGCAATTTGCCAGAGCGTGAAACAAAAGGTATGGCTCCTTACTTAAAACATAAAATAGGCTTCAAGGGGCCTCCATATACACTTCCATCATACGCTACCAACGCCTCAAAAGAAACCGGCTCTTGTCTTTCCTACAGCTTCGCCTACTTGTGACTTTGCCAACCTTCTTCCAGTTCAAAAGTCAGGTATGAAAAAAAAAAAAAAAATAGTTGACACCTATCGTAATTTCACTTCTCGAAATCGGCACCCCCTTTTTTTCGGGGCGCGTGTAATGTATCGGAAGGCTGCGGATGGGTGAGGCTGACACACTAAGGACTCTGCTGCGCCCATGGAATCGTTAGCGATCAATACCCTATACGCCAAAAAGCTACTATCGACTCCGACTAACGCGAATTAGACGGTTATAGGTCGACTACACGTTGAGTGAACTAAAATAGGGGTGTGGAACGGACACCAACCACATCGTTTGTGGTAAACGAGACAAGTATGTTCCTTCGCAATATATATCAGTCTAGGTAAACATGTTCCAGAAGCTAGAACTCATTATAATAAAACATTACACAAACTGCACCGATTTTACGCAACAAAAACATATCGTAATTAACAAAACATAACTTCACATGACTAAAACAAACTATACAGACTTTACGCATCAAAAAACAAAAATCAACTTGACAAAACTGATGATGTCTCCTGTATGGGGCACGAAACGTCCGACTGAATTGTTATTTTTGTTATGTAAAGCCTTTGTAGTTTGTTTCATCAACAGTCAATAGAAAACACTCGCATGTCTACTTTTCTTCCAGATCACGTGGACACTAGATAAATGTAATCTATGGTAGAAAACATGCGAATGGCAAGATCGAGAAAGAGAGAGAGAGAAAAGGTTTTGGACCCAGGAATGCAAATCTGCGCCGAGATACTGTGCACAACATTGCAAGTGATCAGTCCTAGCGCTGACTTTTTTTTTTTTAATATTTTTCTGAATTCTCCCGATAAATGTCAGTGATTAGTTCTCATCACGCTGCTGCTATTGTTGTCAAAAGTAAGACGAAGTGGTGTTTAGGAACAGGTTTTATATCGCGTTTTTTTTCTTCTAAGATCTTGAAATTGGGTAAAGACAAAAGGGCGGACTACCTTTCAGGGACGGGCATATACAATTATCCCTTTGGACATTACCTAACTCTAAATACAAACGTAACAAAATCTCGCGTAACCCGTCACGCGTAATGGAACGATCTCTCCAGCCCTTTCGCTGCATGCACACGGCGTTCAGCGCGCGCTCTTCCAAGACAACAAAACCACGCGGACGATCCCACCCAGCGTTCTTCGGACGTACTCAAGAGAAAAACAGAAACAAAAACCGTCCCGTTGGACCAGTTCCTCGCCATCACCGTTCCCCTCCTCCGCTTCAATGCCACACTCTCTCCTGGAAGAAACAGCGACGGGCCTCCGCCTCTCCCCAACCTCCCACAGAAGCGCAGAGGAGGCAGCGTCTTGACCACAGTGGACTCAGCCGGCGAAGCATCGCGTGTGTGTGTACCCGCCTTCGGCGCTATAGCTGCCGGGATTCCGCGGTAACGCATATAAAATCGGACAGCGTCGCGCGTTTTGCGTGGGACATCTGTCACAGAAGGAACACCACCGGCGTCTGGATGGCGTGTGCTCCGTGCGCTATGAGGACGCTGGTAAGCGCGGCGTGGTTGCTTTTGTTCGTCGGAGGAGGTGTCTTGCTGAGGAGCCAAGCTGACGCCGCCTTCCAGCGTGCTGTGAGTATTAACCGTATTGTCGATGATTTGCTTTGCTTTTGCAAGCGGGTATAGCTTAGATGGTCCCTGGGAGCTCCTCCTTACTACATCCTAAATCTCCTGTCACACTATTGGTGTACATTATATAAAGGAGACGGTGTTCGTTGCGGACATGATGACGGAATCATGTGCGCGGAGAGGCCTCGAGCATCTTGGAAACATGCTTGAGTCGTACATGCGCATGCTTCTAACATGATCTGCAGGCGGTGTCTGCGTGACTGTCTTTTGTATTATGTATCAGCGATGGGACTATGGCTTATAATGGCGCGTTTACACTCGTGGATTTGCGGGCGTATCCTCGCAGTGGTATGCGGATTTTGGAGCCGCGGGGGGCGAAATCGACGCGTCGTTGGCGGAAAATCTGGATATGTACGAGTGTCCCCGGACTGATTCTGATTTTCCGCCAGCGACGAGTCAACTTTACCACCTTGCACAGCAAGAAAAGAAAAAGAAATCCACTTTTTGTTTGCGCGCAGATTCGCCGAGCAGGAATCCGCAAGTATAAACGAGCCATAAGAAAATCTGGAGCGTTTCGCACAAAAGCACGCGGGAAGAGTCGATCGCTGCAATCTACAAGACGAGCTCGGTGAATTATGAGACTTATTATATATTAAAACAAAAGAAAAAAAAGTGTGTTGTGAAAATGAGCATGACGTTTCACGTGTTTACGTCATTCATAGTGATACAGCGCATACATTTATTATTATATCGAAACTTTTTTTTCATAGTCGTTAATATGCAATAAACCCCTTTAGAAAATCACGTGCCGATTGTTAGAAGGTCGGGACCACCACTGCACAATATGGCGGAGCAAACTAGAAGACACGCCAACACATACACTAAAACCGTAAGGTCACGCGGTGCATGCCTGCGCGCTTCATTGGTTCATTAGTCTTGTGATAACATACGCACTGGCAGGCAACAAGTGCCGTGACGTTGCGCTTTTGGCGCTGAATGTCTTCATCCGCCGTCTCGTGGAGTTGACTGTGCTGCACGTCGCATCTGCGTCCGCCACTGTCCGCCATTGTGCAGGGATTCCACAGCTTCCAACAGAGGGCAGACCTTCGAGAGGGGTCTATTCTCCGTGCTCTCTCCGTAGACTGGTTCTCCTAGTAACTTGCGGAAAAAGTAGACATCCTGACACCCTGGAGTTGCTAGAGAGCAGCGACATCATTTGCGGTGTCAACGAGTGTGACGAAGCGGGATTTAAAAAAATCAATTGCGGTGTATAACAAACAAAATGGACTGGAAGCTGCCACGTTCATCCAGAAATTGTGCTTCGTCATACGCGTTGGTGATCGTTGCTTGTAAAAGGCAGTGCGCAGTATCAAGAGACCTTGCTTCTTTCTATAATGAGTGGGAAAACTCCCCAGCACAAAAAGAACGTCCCGAGAACCAATCGTAGTCACTCACCGCTAAGCTGACCGCGGGCGGTGAAAGCTATGTGGAAAGCAAGTCGTCTGCTTCTTGCACAGGAGTTGCGGTGACGTCAGAAAGGCGCCGAGTTTTGATTGGCTCTGATCGAAGGATAGTGGATAGACCTCAAAGCAAGCTGTCTTCAGGTCTACCCACTATCTTTCATTCAGAACCAATCAGAGCTCGGCTTTCTGACGTCACCACAACTCCATCAAAAGAAGCAGACGAACTTGCGCTCCACATACGGAGTGCAATTTCGTCTGCTTTTGCAGGGGTTGTGGTGACGTCAGAACACTGATCTCTGATTGGTTTTGATTGAAGGATCGTGGATAGACCTAAAGACTGCTTGCTTCGAGGTCTACCCACTATCCTTCAATCAGAGCCAATCAGAACTTGACATCGTTCTAACGCCAACGCAACCCCAAGAAGCAGACGACTTGTTCTCCGGATACGTGCTCGCCAGTTCAATCATCTTCCTGCCTTTCATCGCTTGACACCGCTGTGCGATTGAGTGTACGCAGAGAGCGCGATCACGTGGTACGAGACCGATGGTTGACTGGCCCAACAAGCATGTAACTTCCACCACTCTGTCAGCTTCGTGATGCACCCAGTACAATCCCATTTTTAAGAATGCGTTACTATCAAATCAAGTTGCGCTTCGACCAATCACGAGGACTCTGTCGCCCTCATATTTTTTTTTTCTATTTGAACCAATCACAGGCTACGTTTACATGAATGCGACCGATTCGCATCGAATTAAAAGGCTTCCAATCAAGGGCGCCCAATCTTCCTATTTCCTCCCCTTCTCAATTACTGTTGTCAAATCTCAATTCGATGTGCTGTGTTTATTGGATGCTACGTTGCGCATCGAATTGGGAGGAAACCAATCACACGCGTCCAGTCCCTCTGCTTCTTCCTTTTCTACCCAATCGCAGTATTGGTTTACATGAACGGGACCGTAGCGCATCGAATCGGGCATGGGCCAATCAGACGCACCCTGTCTCCCTACTTCTTTCTCTTCTAACCATCTACTACCAATAAAAAGAGTTAAATTTCGATTCGATGCGCCACGGTCGCGTCCATGTGAGCTCAGCCAACATCGTCACATCTCGATTCGACGCGCCACGGTTGCATCCATGTGAACGCAGCCAAAGTCGTCGTATCTCGATTCGACACGCTACGGTCGCATCCATGTATCCGCAGCTTTAAGCTGCGTTTACATGAATGCGACCGTAACGTATTATTTCTATTTTGATTTGTAGTAGATAAGTAGAAGAGGAAGAAGTCGAGAGGCAGGGGACGTGCGATTGGTCCCTGCTAGATTCGACACGCATGCGATCGCGTTCATGTAAACCCAGTCTCCTCGCAATGCGATACGCTGCTTTCATATTTACGTAGCCACAGGCACTGCGACACAACGACAAACACTACGATACAACGACAAATCCTTCGCAAAGTTTTGAGGTATTCATGCGACCTGCTCCGAGATGAGAAGCCACCTGCAACAATATAGTGATTTCTCCAAGACAGGATTTGGGCATCGTCGTCGAATTGCTCGGCTCGTTTGACTGCCGATTTCCTCAGGGCATTTTTTTTTTTTTTTACAATAACTGGCAGTTAAAGAAACGCAGGTTGGGGCTTATCATATGTTCACCATTCTTGCTTCGTGATTCTTTCTTTGAGGTTTCTTATCAGCTAATGCCGTAATTTTATTGGCTCCTGAAGGATAATAAGAGGCTCGACACTCCCCGCGCCTTCAGTTTCTAGAAATGTCAATGCCCATAAGGTAGCTGAACCTCTGGCAAATACCGAGCCAATGCTTGAAGCCAGTGTACTCCACTGCGCTCAACTCAGCTAGCCCCGTTTTGCTTTTCCCAAGTTGTCTTGATACTATACCTCGTTTCAGCGTGAGTCCAGATGCAGCCGACTCTACCAGGTAATGGGACCAATCAAGCAGCTTTCAAAGCGCAAGTCGTTAGAGCTTTACTGTTAATTACTGATTCAGCGATCATATACCACGTACAGGAAAAGGACGAACGCCATGATGGTGCTCTTTTGACGCTATCTGAGGGGGGTCATCACCTCGTAGTGTCGGTTGCTTTTGGACTCAAGGTGAGACGAAGTATGGCCCCATGTGAGTTGAGTGCACGGACCGAGTGCGTGCTTCAATCAAACCCTGAGGCTTTGCCATGTCATTTGTGCTGTTGAAGTCAGAAATTAACGCCCGGTTCCTTATGTTATTTTAATAGGATTTTATTTATTCAATGAAGAAGAATTCGATAGCTTTCGTCGGACCAAATTCAGCGACAGCCTCGGTGCAGGTCGTAAAACTGCTGGACACTCTGCTTGATGCCGCCTACCATGGCGTCTTAAATGAAGCACTGAAGGCCGTCAAGTTCGAAAATCGACGACCATACTCGACCACATTGGCCCATATATCCTTCCCGAATTCCGTCTTGATGCATGCGCAGCTTGCAAGAACAGCGAGTGCCATGGCCCAAGTTCCGATGCTAGTACCATTCTCCGTTTTCTTGACGGGGTCACCAAAGGGGGCCTGCATTCTTTCATCAAAACGCAAAATGGCGTCCCTAGCTCCTTTCCACGAGTGCGGACCTTCCAGTCGGTACTGGTAGTTAAGCACGGGGCTCAACATAAGCTTCCAGTAAAGCTTCGGATCATAGAAGAACATCTTCCAGTAGTTAGGCTTAACTCCAATGGCTCGAGCCAACTCCTCCACGTACGCAACCCTGTCGACCATCAGTGCGTGCCGAGGAGTAGCTACGTAAAAGGCCTTCATCGCCTTCTGAACCGCCTCGATGTCAGCCTTCATTGCATCTACCGACGGCAGGGTCACTTTTCCGCAGAAGACCTGTACCGCGTAACGTGCCTGCATCTCGAACGCTTGGAGCAAGTTGGCACCGGCGTCTATGAAACCAAGGAACACGATGTTCGGATTTTCTGGCGGAATCATCATCTTGTACAGGGGAAAGTAATCGCCATTGCGTGGAAGTGCATCCGACGCGAATGGGACATCCGACTTGTAGCCAGTTGCGAAGACCACCAGATCTACCACTTCTTCGGCGCCATCCATGACTACGCCCTTCTCGGTAAAGCGCTCAGGGGGGCCCCGGACTTTAACGCTTCCGTCAAGGAGCTTGCCGTCCACAAAAGCGTTAATCACTGCCCCCTGAGACAGAACGTTATGTTTGATATCGAGGTTGAAGATCTTGTGGTCCCAGGATTCGTTGGAACAGCGTATCATTAAACGAGCGAAGTAGGACTTTGGCAGCCAGCTGTACAACCATAGGCGCATTTGGTTGAACAGGTACACGTCCAGCGGAATGCCCTTGTAATGCATCGGCAGAATCCAGTTGATTCTCCTGGTGCTGAGGAAGACCTGAAATAAAGTTGAGCTCCTTTGTTTATGGCATGTCTTGGTCGAGGTTACTGATACAGAAATGTAGCACACACGTCAAGCGAAGTTACATATTTTTTATCCATAAGCACGAGCAACTCCAAAACCGCAAGCCCCAGAAGTTATCCCAACTGTAAAACCCTATCCTCCAGAAGAATTAGATTAATGAGCGTTTGACGCTTACCATCTTTAGTGTTATATTGCTGTGAAACAGCTAAAGAGCACTCTGGTCATGTAATGTTCTCTACACTTACCATTTGCAATAGTGCTAAAACAATCTAAGTTATTCAGATACTCTAACAAAGACCAACCTGTTCTGCTACAGAGGTCAGATTGACGGCGACATCCACAGCCGAGTTAGCCATCCCGACCACCACGGCCTTCTTCCCTCGCAGCCCTTCATCTGCATACTTGTACTGATGGGAGTGCAGTATCCGTCCTTTGTACTTGTCCATGCCAGGGACATCTGGCATTAGCGGCGTGGCGTGATGACCCGTGCATACCAGGACGCGATCAAAGTTCTCTTCAAATTCCTTGCCCGTTTCCAAGTCCCGAACCTTCAAGGTTCCATCCTTGTCCAAACGAAGAACTTCGTGCCGGTATCGGATTCGATACGGCACATCAAAATGTTCGGCGTAACTTCGTATGTACCGCAAGGTCTGCTTGTGATTCATGAAGATGGGAGCCTCTTTGGGAGGCGGAAAGTCGCTGTAGCAAGACATTTCCTTGCTGGTGTTGGCCACGGTGAAGCGCATCACAGTGCCGGTGCCCGCGGCCGCATCCTCTCGGTACCACCATAGGCCGCCGGAATCGGCAGCCCTCTCGAAGCAGACGACGTCAAGGCTTTCTTCGAGACAGGCTTTGACGGCAGTGATGCCGCAGCAACCCGCACCGATAACGGCCACACGCATCTTGCGTTGGATGCCTACACGGGAGAAAAAGAGAAGGTGTCGGCTCTGTCCTGACGGCAAAAGCAGAAGGAAAACAAAAATCAAATCACAACGCCTTCCACTTTTGGAAGTTCCTCACCGCGTACTGCGTTGAGACGCATTCGGCACACCGACTTAATCAATTCCACTAACACAATGGTTCTCAAATATGCGTCCGCGGACCCTTTGGGTCCGTCAAGGCAATCTAGAGGTCCGCGAAGCCCTGCCTTATCAGTCAAGCCCGGCAATAAAAGTTGTATTTTTTTTAGATTGAGCAGAAACGTTTCAATTTCCGGGTGAGTTTTGTGAGAGAAATCTACTTCACACTAGCCCTTAGTTATTTCCACTTATTAAATCGTTATCATAGTTAACCTATATATTTCCCTTCACCTCACCACGAACGGGGTCCTCCTTCATCTCCGCCAATCCACAAAGGGTCCGCGAAGCGTCATTGGTTGAAAACCACTCCACAAACGCTTCAATTGTCATGCAGCGTCGATGGGACAAAGCCGTTCACTTCTGACACTGACTGCAAGATATCGGAGTATGACACCTATGCGGAACGCAAATTCGTCTGCTTCCTTTGCAGTTGTTGTGGTGATGTCAGAACACTGAGCTCTTACTGGCTCTAATTGAAGGATAGTGGGTGGACCTGAAGGCAGCTTGCTTTGAGGTCTACCCACTATCCTTCAATCAGAGCCAATCAGAGCTCGGCGTCGTTCCGACGTCACCACAACTCCTGTGCAAGAAGCAGACGATTTGCTCTCCGCAGCACTCTTCCTATTGGTTGAACGGGTCAAGAGAGCAGTGATGGCTTTAGTCCCTGGCAACTTAAGGAACGCGTGAAGTGGCGTGTTTCCAGCATATTATTAACGCACCCCAGCCTATCAGATTTTAGCCGACAGAAACGGAGAAGGACGAATCCCGAAGCAAGAATGACAAACTTGAGAAGCGCAGGGCGAGGCTTTATATATTCACGCGTCTCACTTCGTCAAGCGGACGTCCCTAGATAACGCTATACGCGATGCAGCCACAAGGCCTCCTCCACCGTTCTCTTTCCCTCGCTCCTCCTCCCCTCGCGCGGTCCACCATGTTCTTCCTATCTTGCCCACCATGGCTGTGTTCGAAATCTTCCCAGTTACTTCGGCGGGTCAGGTGGCGTGAAAATTCAGAAAGAACAACCGTGGACGCGGGTAGGCTTTCGAATGCCAAGGTACCAAACCGTTGCTCTAGAGTGAGGTCGAGTCAAATCCGCCATGTTCTTCCTAACCGGAAACGAAACGCAGGCACGGACAATTAAGAGAGCGCGTCGGCACATCAGTCGGTCTCTTAGCAAAGCGTTAATCGAGGGACTTAACGTCAAGCATTAGATGATCATGCATTAGAACAGTCACTCAGTAGGTTACCTTAAAATCAAACCTGCGGCGATCGAGCGTTGCAGTATGGCACACCTCAGGCTGTGGCAGCGAGGGCTTCAGATCGTCCCTGCCGCGGTATCCCCAACTGTCGAAGCGGATAAGCGCAAGACTTATCTCAATGCACCTCGGACATCGTAAAAGGATCGTCCAATTAAATGCGACAAGATAAACACCAGATGCTGTTCTCGGTGCTTCAATCGGACAAACAAAAAACAACAAAAAGGCCCTACGTGCGAAAACGGCATCTGAGTTAACTGCACGACGCTCGATAAGGTAACAACGTTGATAAGACAACTAGAACAGTGAGGATCTGTCTGTAGTGGGATCCCATAGCAAAATGCGTAAAGATAATAAAACACGACATGCTTTTTTTTTTTAAGTTGTCTGCGATTAAACATATGTTGAATGTCTACGGTTTTGGGGTTCAAATTTAGATCTCAGCGGAAATTAAAAAAAAAAAAAAAATTAAGCTTGCGTTACGAGCTGGACTGAAGCTTCAGTCTCAACATGTGCCATTTGAAGGCAAATTAAAACGTCTTCCCTAGTAAAAAAAAACTTATATTTATAAGAAATTTCTTTTCCAATAAGCGCATTTCCTCAATTAAAATCTTATAAGAGCATACAATAACCATACGAGATTATATAAGAACAATATACGATTATATAAGGTTACAAGAAACTTTTTATCAGTTTCTTTTATCTTGTTATATAATCGTATATTGTTCTTATATGTTCTTATATGGTTCTTGTATGCTCTTATAAGCTCTTATTTGGTCATATCCGTTAAGTGGACAAGGCAATGTCTTATACATATAAAAGTTGTTGCTAGGGTTATTAGAGACTACTGGTTAGCTCAAAGACAATTTTGGTCACATAAAATTCGCGTTCCCCGCGTAACGTTTGTGTTGCTTTCGAAAATACTTACAAGTGTCTATCTCGTGTTTCGAAAAAAAAAAATGTTCTTGCGTGAAACGTAGTCTTACGAAACTGCCGACCAGCAAAAATAAAACCAGCCAGCAACACTAGAAAGCAAGCAATGTGCAGGAGGATAACACTGACGACCCACCGACGTCTGTGTTGCGTTTTCCTGCATCTCTTCCGTTTACTTGATACCCTGATTACAAACGCGTTCAACATTTCAAATACAGTATTTTTTTAACTATTGTATCTTCTGGCAAATCGTTCATTTGGCTAAATGAGCGAGGAACGGATCGATATGAAAACCGGCACTATAGAAACTTGACATTAATGAACTGTCGGCTTCTTTCTGATCATAACTAATAAGCACAAGCAACCTTCTTGAGAAAAACAAACATTGTCTCGTTATATTCTTTGTATACGAGTATAGTTGCCTGTCATTTTCCCGTTTTCACGCGCGCCGCTCATAATCTGATTATAAGAGTGCGCTGCCTTGAAATATAATAGCCGAGAGTGCCGCACCTCGGCAAGTATATAGATGCTAAGTGCGCGTATAAGCCTATTAGTTCCGCATTTCCAATAGCCTTGACTTACAACGGCACGACATGCCGCCCGGCGCCCATATGCCACGCCGTTTCTAAAGGCAGCGCCGAAGTAATCGCCCGTAACTGTCGTCGTGACCGTCGACGTCAAATTCGTGTCATGAGGTTGCCTGATAAGCTCCCACGACCCGCTCGCGTGGATTTGTATGTCGAAGAGCCTTCCTCTCACGCTGCTCACCCCTAATCACCGATAATTGCGAATTGCGCTTTGTAATTTGAGCCAGCGACCCCAGCGTATACTATAATGATCGTGTTGTTTCAATAGGCCTTCGCTCTCGATAGCCGGGTTTAAAGTGCCGTTGATACCGGAAGACCATGCATACGGAGGAGGCCTTGGAAGCATCATGAAACCGTGTCACTGCTTTTTCCCCTGTATACCACACCTAGGAAAACGTGCGCACATTTATGTTTCGCGTATACCGCTGCCAAAGTTGCAAGAACAACGGCCGAAATGATAGTATAATGACATTTATCGCTGTTAAAATGATGATGTTTAAATTTACACCTTGTATATATCTTTTTTGTCCTAGTTTCGGCTACCATACTGACTTGTTTCGAATAAGGGACAACTGCAGTTTCCTTTTTTTTTTCTCTAGTCGGGTGATTCGGTGGTCTATTTATAGGACGGTTATATGCCAGTCGCATACCCTACCGAAAAAAAACAGTATAGACTGGATTATGGAACTAAAAATACTAACTGAATTCCTTGCTGAAATCCTGAAATCCAGTTTGCAGACTATTGTCTGCGAATTGGAGTTCAAGTTTCCAGCAAGAAATCCAGTTAGATTTTCCTGTCTCATAATCCCGTTTATACTGCTTTTTTAGGTAAGGCAAGCACATAGTAAACTAGTAAAGCAGTAAAGGCGTCAGTGTACCTAATCTAAGCCCTTTCCGCACGTTATTTAAGAAATGGAGTTAACCCTTATACTGCCACACGTCTAGTTGCCCATACACGAACCGCACGGTTCTTCAATTCTCATTCCACTGATGCGAGAGTGAATACTCAATGGAGTAGGTACAACTCGCATTTGGATCCTATCTTGGTTGCATCTATCAAAGTCAAATTTGGGGGTTTTTACGTAATAAACCAACGGAGGGCATCTGGCACACCCCAGCGGAGGACCGAGGATTAATTCCGACCGTCTGGGGATCTTTCGGCGTGACACCTAAATCTCGGTTACACGGCACCTTTTCTGCACTAAGTTTCCGTCAGATTGGGGGAGGGGGGGGGGGGGCAACTAATTGGCATAGGTGTACTCGCCCGGTAGGTCAGCTTGTCACAGGTCATCTCGTGCGAGGAATTCTTGTCACGGCGGCATTCTTGTGGCACGGAACACTGGTATTAGAACTTGATTTTTTTTTTTATACAATGTGACGAGTGACTTTGGTTTTGTGATAGGATTAGTCAATATTTGAAACAGTGATATCCACAATTCGAGTTGCTAGCGAAATAATTATAATGACATACATTCCCGGAAATTTTACATCGATTTGAAATGAAGCGGTGAAAGAATACATATACTCGTGAACACACCGTAATTTTAATAGTGGAAAACAGAAACCACCGGCCATAGACTTATAATAATACATACTCCAGAGGGTCAACTGGCACTAGTGTGCTGGTGCAAATTGAAGCAGACAGCAACCAGTCGAAAATTTACATTCGCAAATGCATTTCAATGGGAAAAAGTGAGTACATTTTCTCCCTGCGTTTGATTATAATTGCAAATATCACGAATAATTCGTACATGCTATAATAGTAGCTTGGAACATTTCTCACTAACGCGTACGAAATAATCGGTCAGTTATGTCGTTTTTTGTTTCTTAAAACTCATGGCATTAAACGCAGTGCTAAGACAGCTTCATACATGCGTTTATGTGCACTGTCGGACACTGTTAGCGCGAACACGGCGTCGGCGCTTTTGGACATGGTGGATATACGTGCCAAACGAAGGACATGTGGAAAACCAAGGGAGACTGCAAGAACTACGCAGTAACACGGGATCAGTAACTACCCGTGCATGTAGATGATCAAAATAAATAGAAGGCCACGTAATAGAGACCGATTTGCAATAAATAATTTGCTTTATTCTTCCTGCTCATCAATATGTACGAAGATGCTTGTTCTGCGTTCAAAACATCACCCGCGCGGACGAAATCTTTGAAAATATGGAGACGCCAGAGGACAAGTGCCCGATAAAAGCTGTCTGGCATAGGAAATATTGGAAAGAAACACCTTTTATAACCCACATACTTTATACTTTATATACGTTTTGAGTGTTTTTAACCGCCCGTAACGATGCAGGACGGGGTCAATTTTATATAGTGACAGGACTGGCATATTAGCAATACATAAACGTCCCTGAAATCCTGGCGAACTTTGAACACACTTTACATTCCTTTCAACGGTTATTTCGCTTAGATCCGCCACACGTGTTTACACACCTCCTGTAAAGCAGAAATTTGAGCCTGAAATATAGCGAAGTTGAACATCATTTACTGATGAAAGAAAATGACGTAACTAAAATATTTACACCTTCAGAAATCTTAATAAAGGTACATACTATTCGGTGCGGTCGAAATATCAAACGTGATCCATGGTATTTTCCGGCGAAGATACAAAATGCACCCTCGTTTTGAATGCACAGGAGCGTCGCAAAAGCAGACTGGCTGCTGTCTGCTTTTGTTTGCATCCGGGAAGTCGCATAGACACTACAAAAAAAAAAAAATAGTGCCAGTTGAACCTCTACCGTACATTATAATAACTCTATGCCGTCGACTAGGCGTGAGTTTTGAAGAACTACTCGTCGCATGAGTTCTTGAAGGACAAGCGTCTTTTATCAGCTGCTCACTCACGCCTTTGAATTTCATAGCATGCGGCACAGCCTGTTTGTTTTTGTATTTTTTAATGAATATTGTAATAGAAGTTTTCGGAGCTGGCATGCCCAATCCTCAGGATGTTAGGATTGACCGTATGACGTTAAAATGATAGGTTAAAAGGTCTTCATTGAACTTATGCAGATCATACAAATATCTCAGATATTTGTACGTTTAGTACAATATGGTCGTTTAGTACAATATGGCAAAGTGTGGTGATCGTGGAAACAATTTCGAATACTAAAAAAATCCGGCATCAAGTAGAATTTAATGCAAAAAATCTCTACAATGTCTTTAGTAAAAAACGACAGCGTGAAAAAACAATTTAACAAAACCATTGGAAAAACGACAAGTAGAGGAAAGGCACAATTTAACTCTTCTGCTTAAAAGAGAAAAAAAAAATCTTGCCGTTTTTTTATGCTTTGCCATATTTCAGTAGAGTGGTTTGTGTGATCTCCAAAATAAGAATCGGTGCCACTAACGCCCACAATACTAACGGCCTCGTGAAAAGTTATCGATTGTCTTCCCGTAGTTCTCATCCCAACATACCCAATAAATGACATAACTACATTTTCTGCTAGCTGTGTAAGAAATTTCTTTCTACAATGGCACGAAAATTCTTTCACCATTATTGAAGTCCAGTACGTTGAGTGTTCGTTAGCTTCAAACTCTCCTGAACGTAGCCTTACCAAGTATCCGCGTCCTAAACGTGTTTCCAAGTCGGCTCCAAATTCATTATGTTAGAAAACAAACAAACGAACAAAACGACGTTAAGCCGGGGTAATGTTGCTCATACACCAAACAAAAGGCAGTCTTCAAACACGCATGCCAAGTGTTCTCCTTGAACTCGTTGCCATGCGGCATTCGAAGCAGGCGGATCTCGCAGCGACCCGCGTTCGAATCTGTATGCAGACCGTCTTTGTGGTGTGACCACCGGCTTTAGGATTCATTCCTGGTGTTGCGGTTCTTTTGTGTAAAGCAAAGTTCACCATGCTCCCACCGAAACACAGACAACTTTTTGACCAGTGTTCCGGTGACGAGCGGCACCCGTGCCGAGTGTTCCTATGACAAAATGACCTAGATCCAGAAGGCCGGTGTGACCAGTAGTCCTGTGACAAGTTTTCCGGTGACGAGCAGGAAGGTGACGTGTGGGCCGGTACCCGATTGCGGACGGCCTTGAAGCTAATACCCCCAACAAACACATCATCTGACAAACAAGTCGAAAAATAAAAACAAAAAATTATCGTGTCTTATGGGATGCGTAAGCTCGTGACTTTGAATGCAGTCAGACCTTAAGCCGACTAAAGGATTGCGTGCATACACTCCGTTTAGTTTTTATTCTTATTTTTTTTTAAAGCGAGCGCCATTTGGGTCAAAGGTCCGCCGTACATGGGAGTTCAAAAATCAGACACGGGTCAGTGATTGACAGCTTAATTAACATAAGCCCCAGTAAATCCGCCTTGAGATGGATTTGACCGCAATGTGGGATTAGGTTTTCTTTGAAGACGGGCGGCCTGAGACGTGGCTAGCCTTGAGAAGTATGACGTTTTCGTCTGCAGGTATATTAATTATAATTTGCGGAAGACTCTACGAAGCAACTGGCGGATCGTTTGGAAACGCCGAATCGCCGCGGGCTCGGTTTTTGCCACACAGTGTGTAATTGGTGCTTTAACAATTTGCCTGTCACACCGCAAATTCTCGTCCAAAAAAAAAGCGTGACACACGGGGTTGAAAAGCCACACCACCGCACTCGTCCCAAATCTCAACCACGACATCGCAGCGTACCGCAAAATGTCGAGCTTCGTAAAGTAGACTTCAACTTTTATATTATAGCCAAGATGCGGTTAAGAGAAATAATCAAACTCGCAGCTCGTTTTTCGACAATTCGGGCCCGAACTTACACGAGTTCACGGATGACGCTTACTGCTCATCATTCACTATCTAGTAGTCACAGTGAATTCTATATATTTTTCTCACTGTCTATGGGCTCCGTACTTCGTTTCAGGCTAAGCCCAAACGCCGTCGATCCGAGCTTATGGGACCAATCATACACAGTCAAAGACGTCCGCACATGGCGTTCGTCATGTTTCCCTATGTCCTCTATTAGCGCTGAACCAATCATGTACAGGGAAGTCCCGGTGACTTTCGCTTTTACACAGTTTGAGCGGTTCCCAACGCACGTAGCGTCGGCTGCGTTTTGACTTAGGATGAAACGAAGCATAGTGGTCATTGTATTCATCGAATGTGCTTGAAAGTTGTAAACTATCAAAAGTGCTACAACCCGATACGCAAGAAAAGCAAAACGAAAAAAATAAACCGCTCCAAAGCCTCAAGTTCTAAGTGATATTACACACTTTTCAAGATGCAAACTCGCGATCAAACAAGCGCAAACGGTACAGTAGTTTAAAAAAGTGGGGTTCTTAAGCGGTCAATGATTTAGCGCAGATATTCGTGTATCTCCTACACGAATCACTGCGATCGACTTGCTGACAAGAAAACGTGAGAGCACTCACCGTTTGTAGAAATGATATCTAAAACACCTAAATATTGTAGCAACTTTTGTTTTTGGTTCCAGCCTTCTCGCTTGGCGATTGCGAAGAGTTAGCTGCGTTTACGACAGTCTCCTACTGCTCCAGACACTGTCAGCGAAAACCGGTTGTCTGACGAGTCCTCTAACCAATGCGGCAATCGGAAAATTGGCGCAGCGACTCCTCGAGGGAACTTGGAATTATGCACTCTTTTGAAACCATGCAGAACGTCATATTGCGTCACAAAACTTGAGGAAAAACAAGGGAAAAAAAGTGGAAGGAAGGAGAGAAGGAATGACGCGAGCATTTGTCGGATGATTGATGGATCGAGGAGTTTCTACCGTTTTGTTGTGCCTTTGTCCAAGGAAATGAATAATTGCGTCATTAATCGGAGAAATTACAAACAAAAAAGAGGTCGGATTGTCTAGTGACGTCCGTTAGTCTCTAAACAAGAGATTTGATTATAACTTGTGGTGATAAATAACTTTTAAGAAGGGAGAAATTGGGACACTTTTACCAACATTTGTGTGCCTGTATAATGAAAATGAGAAAACGGTTACCGAAGATACGCAGAAAAAAATTGTGTAAATTTTTTTTGCGGATTACTGAACTTTTTTTCTTTAATTGTTGTGCACTCTAAGAAAAAATCCTTTCTTGAAAGATTTTTCGACGCCCTAAGGACTATTTGAGCCCGTGAAGAACGGTTCCACCTCAAGCACTCTTGCCCCCTGACGCACTAAAAAGGCAACTGTGCGATGAAGAAAACTGATAGGTTTTTCACGAAAAACACTTTCAGGGGGTGCTTAAAATAACATTTTTATGGTACCAAATACGGACAAGCGGAAGAACCCCTAAGAGTTTATTCCCGACCAGATTGTTCTTAGAGTGTGCTTGTATATGCTTGTGAGAATTGGTAGTTTATCATGGTTAAAACCCGAGACTGTAGTGAGGGAAAAACATCTGAAATATTAAGTCGAAGATTTTAAGCTTTCTGTGTTTTTCCTCACCACAGTATCGGATTTCAAGCATCATGATTAACTGCTATCACCAGCTCGCCTGCGCACTCACTGTATTTTCGGGAATTGCAGTACCCCTCTACAACAATTCTTTGTGGGAATTGTTGTACCCCACTAACCAGTATTCGTTTTATCGGGCGATTGCGAACACCAGTAGTGGTAAACGTTCTTCAGCCCCGAGAAGTATGCAATCAGTGCGCATTGAAACGGATCAATTTAGTCAGTGAGTTACAGCTGGTTTAACATGCTCTGCGATACGTCTACGACTGCAGTATAACAGTTTTACGCTTGTCAACGTTCTCGTGACTGGGCTAATTGCCACCGTGGCCAATGGCGAGGAGATTAAACTATAGGGGGCGCTATGTCCAGTTTGTTTTCCCCTGTGTTTACCAACACAATGCACACGTGCACTGGATTATTTACTTCATCTTTCTCGATTGAACGCGCGGCAAAGATTGACCAAGTCTCGTGCTTATGGGAGTAGCTCTCAATTTAGCCACTAGGGGCGCGAATGTTGCACCCCCTCCCCAATACTAATTTTTAACTGCTATATCTTCTGTTTTGCCTATTTGTGTTTTGCTCGTATTTTAATGCTTAACTCGGTATGCAACGATCATTTCATACTACGTTTATTATTTTTACATGCCTGCATGATTGTGTTAATCATTTGACTCTTGCGTGATCGTTAAGAACGCCATTTTCTCCTCCAAGATATTCCTGACTGAGAATTGTAGAAAGGGGATATAGGATCAGCCATTGAATTTACTGAACGCGTTCGTTTGGGCCTGTTACGATATCCTCTCCACATTTTCTAGACGACGTCCTGTTCTTAATCTTGGGGTTGAGTTCATTTTGAGTTTTGACATTTTATAGCACTGCCTGTCCCAATGATGTCACTGGAATATCTGTTCTTTTTACCTAGAAAATCGATAGAAAATGAGCGTTTAGAAAATGGTTGCTTCTTCTTACCTCGCAGGTGCCAATAGGACCCAAGGGCCGAGTCATCAAGGATTGCGAGTGGCGGTACAGGCATTTGAACGACGTGAGTGTGCAGATCGTCAAAACTTGTTTCGAACGAAAGCGCCAAAACTTGGTGATATGGTCGCCGACAATTTAAGAAACGCCGTGCGCGGCGAGTCTCGGACATCTCATTATCGCTCTGCGACCAATCAGATTGCTACATTAGCCGATAAGAATGCCGGAGAGCCAATCACGAAGCAGCATGAACACCAGCCACGCGCTTCGTTTTTTAAACTGTCAGAGGTTATGCAGGGCGTTTCAAATAGCAGCCAGGCTCTTTATATCGACCGGAAAAGTCGGTTTCTTAAGCTATATAGCGCTACTATTTTCTGCAACGTTGCGCACAGGGGGTGCGTTTTTTCTATAAATTTTTCAAAGAGCGAACTTACCTGAAGAAAAAGAAATAAAGGAAAAAACTTAACTTCTAAGGAAACGCAGCGAAGCCACCGGTCTCCAAACAACAGGGCGCCCTATTGTTTAAAGACCGGCGGCGTCACTCCGTTTCGACAAGAGTTAAGCTTTTTTCTTATTTAATTTTTCCTCGGGTAAGTTCGCTCTTTGCAGGTTTTATTGAAAAAATGGACCACCTGAGGACAACGCTGCCTAATATCGTAGCGCGATAGGTTAAAAAACGGATTTTTGCGGTCGATTTAAAGAGGCTGGCCGCTTTTTTGAGACACCCTGTAGAATGCATGAAGAATACTCGTTTTTTTCTGTTATCCAATACTTCAAAATATAAAGTTGCTACGTTCGAGGTGCTATTCCACACTATATTTGATAGCTACTTTCAGAGAGTCGCTGCCGTTAGTTCAGAGAGTTAATTCAGCGAGTCGCTGCCCATTCACACGATCATAAAGGTCCATTTAAATAAGGGGCCTTATGGTCGGTGCTGTTATATAGGGCCGACGCGCTGTTTACAAACAATGTCCGCGTTTGCCTACGCTTTTTCCACTAAAATTTCGATGTCGTCGCAGTGAGATCGAGCGAAGACTTTGATTGGATACGAGTGTGCTGCGTCAGCGTTCGGCTGGGCCTCGCGTCCAATCAACGCGTCGAGGGGCGCTCGGCATCGGGCTCGGGCCCAACTGCGGAACGCAAGTTCGTCTGCTTCTTCTGCAGGGGTTCCGGTGACGTCAGAAAGACGCCGATCTCTGCTTGGCTCTGATTGAAGGATAGGGCCTCAAAGCAAGCTGCCCCGAAGGCTACCCGCCATTCTTCAGTCAGAGCCAATCAGAGCTCGGTGTTCTGACGTCACGACGACTCTTGCAAAGAAGCAGACGAACTTGCGCTCCGCATTACTGAGTTTTGTGGGCACTGCGGGTTTCGCAAAGAAACCAGATATGGAAGAAGTAAAGCGTCTGGCGCATGCACCATGTCGACCGCAGCGCCGCCACAGCGGCGTGACGTCAGAGCCGCGCGTTGGTCTATAGCACATATGAACAATGGTAGAGAAAGTGCGGAAGAATCGAAGCATCTCTGTTTGTAACCATGCATCGCGCGACCGGGACATTCTTCTTCAATGCATTAATTCGGATATCTTCCAGTTTTTCATGAAGCTCTACAGTAATGGCAGTAATAGTACAGTTCGTTTGTATGCACATGAGATGTTTATCGCCTCGCATAGACCATTTCAATGACAGCCTTGTGCGCGCTGCCGTCTTAATCTACTGGGCTGTAGAGGTCCTTCTGAGCATGCGTCGTAGCTGTCTCCTGCAGAATAATGGACGTCGCGCATGCGGGCAGAGCCCAATGACTCGGTGTATTTTACTTGGGTGAAGCGCTGTAAAGGTGTATATAGACCAACACCCTGTTTAAAAACAAGTTCTGGGCGATGTATAGGACTAGATACTCCTGCTGTGGCTCCGATGGCGACGTGGACAGTCATTGACTGCGGACGGACAGTAGCGTCCCTTAAGTCAAAACGAAGTAGAAACATAACAAAACGTTAATGATGTCGCCAGACGTCTAAACTTCAAAAAGTCCGTTACGGTTAAACTTGCATCACAATGAGCTCCGCGTTCTTCTTGCCGCAAAATAAGATATGAAGAAAAGGAAGCGGACGAGGCAGCCTCAACTGTCGCAGTCGGAACGCATTAAAACTAAATATAGTCCGCATTCAACGAAGCGACGTGACCGGCCAAGCGCTGACCGGAGGTGTCCGACAAGACGCCGTGAATATGCATCCGCGGACACGGCAGTCCTCACGATCTATTGTGTATCCATCGGTTATTTATAGGAGGAAGCCGCCTGCGTTAAAGAAAACACACGAAACTGTGCTGCGGTGGCGCTGCGGTCGGTATGATGCGACGGCGGATGCGTCCTTTATCCGGGTCGCTTAAGACATCTATAACGAAACAGCAGATGACGGGACATCGTATGGTTGTCTGCTTGCGGCGGGCAAAAATGCTGACTGGGAAATGTGGTCGGAAACGATTCGGGTTGTTTGGAAGTGTTGCGTGCGGAAGGAAACAGGACTGCGCTTGTTTGTTCTTGGGAGGAATAGTTCTTCCGCGCAAGCAAAGCGGTCGCAGCAGGTTTTCTTCTTTCTTTTTGTGCTTTCACATTCAGTCGGCGCGGGTGGCCGGGTAAATAGTTCGATGGAAGGCCAGCCCGTCCTGCCTCTGATCTCCTTTCAACGAAGCGCTTTTGCCAAGCTGTAACGAATGAGTAACGATTGTGGCCGACATCGGTTTGTTTGGATGTTTTCCAAAGGAATATTGTTAGAGCGCTATATGGCATTGAGCGTTGATGTCTTCCGGTTTGAAGCCGTCACTAGTGACGAAGTTGCCAGTAACTCGACTTCTACCATTCAATAATGCGTGCTCAATAAAGTGAAACACGCATTAAGAGGCCAATTGAGGCTTAGTAATGGGAATAATAAGACCCATATCACTAAGCAACCCAACTGTAAGTTTTGTGTTCAATCTCCGCCCCTGCCAGTTTTGATCTGGGATAAGCGTCGTACAAGCGTGCGGCAATGTAATCACTACTAATTTGTGTTGCACAGTATAGTGCAATTTGTGCCGGCTTCAGGCATCCTATTAAAGGTGCCCCGAGAAAGTTTCTAAGATCGCCTGAATGTGGCGATTAGTCACTCTGCTGGCTCTAAGCATCCTAGAGATTCACAAATCATGACGCTGCGCGGCCAAGTTCCCTATTAAAAATGCAATCAAAGATCGGACGCACCGAGGTCACCTCCGGCAATGTGAGGAGCATGTTCCGAAACCAGGACCACTTTCAGCCAATAGCGAGCGAAGGATTCTCGCGCCTCCAACCGGGGGAACCGCGGAGTGATATCTCGAATGCGCGCGGCTCGTTGCCCATACACAGATGCCCATACAGCCAGGACTACGATTCAGCCCAGCAAGCGCGCTCTTGAGAGTTGACGACTAAACACATCACTCTCGCGAAAAACAAAACAAAAGACAGGGTTTTTTTTTTTTTTTTGTGAGACGATTATTGCAGTAATATGTTCCCTCTCCGCGAAAAATTCAAATATTTCGACTACTCTTATTTGCTTTTATTATCTACAGAAGCTACACATTTTGTAATAACCGCGTTTACAATTTCAACGAAATGTCGTGTTTTCATTGGTCACATGTCGTCCTGGCTGCCGGAACAATGTTTCTCTCATCGCCTGAGATGACCTCGGTGTGTTCGATCTTTGATTGTTTCTTTAATAGGGAAATCTGTCCCGCATCGTTATGATTTATAAATTTTTAGGATGCTTAAAACCCACAGAGTGAGTTATGGTCGTATGTAGACGAAATCAAAAACCTCCTCGGGGCACCTTTAAAACTAGTTACGGCGCAGCAACTGTAATTAGCAAAAAAGTTCCGGCAAGAGCAAGACTTGGGGAAGCCATAATCGAGATGCACGTTCATTTTGAACTGGATTAAATCACGGCCATCAATTATCATTAATGTCGCGTGCACGCGTTTGTGTGTATGTGTGTGTGTGTGTGTGTGTGTGTGTCGGGGTCCCTTTTACGATGTAGTATATAAATATGTGATTGTGCACAAACGCCAATGCAGTGGTGAAAGATTTATTATTATTTTTGTTTTAATATTTCAGGATGAAAGCAACCTTCATATTGTGCCGCAGAGTGCATGATCTGACAACAGGGATATGATTTCTCATGCTACATCTCGACATTGATAAGGTGTAAGATTAATAACTACACCTAAAACAACATACAAATTACGCAATCAACTTGTCGACTATCAATGGGTCAAGTATTGTGCGTAGTTCTGATAACAGTGGCGTTGACGAATAGTCCGAGTTCAATGAAAAAAACGAATAGAAGCCAAAACATGTAATTAAAAATAAGAGTCCCGCGATACGACATTAGGACGAAAATCAATGTCTAAAATTATGCTTGCCTGTTAAACAACCAGAAACTGTACGAAGTTCGGACACGAACGAGTCCCTGCCGGTGTGAAGAATAACAATCAACATTATTTAGATCGTTATGTAAATCATAATTTAAATACTGTTTTAGGACAGACCACTTTTACTATGACCAAAATCCCCCTTTTGCGTAAAAATATTCCCGGAAATATTTTTATATTTACCGTTTGTCTATCACTTCCTTACTTTCAGACACGACCAAAAAAGAAGTGCTTTTTTTTTAGCAAATCGAACATGCACCAGCTACGTACCGTCCCATCGCCACAAAATCCGAACGCAAGAGAAAGAAACGAGAAGTAACGTAATATCCTATTGCAATCAAGTCAGAACTAAATAAATAAATAAAATAAATATTTCTTTTTTAATTTACTAAAAAAACGAGCTGTTCTTATTCTAGTGTGGTGGGAGTTACATCACTAAAAACTAAATTTTTTCTTCCGTATTGTTATCGGTGATCGGACGAACTGATCAATCAATCTCCCATGCTGAAAAATGCATCTCGTGGTAAAGAATTACTTCCTTCTAGCTACAGTGATTTAAATCAAATAACCTGATTTGTTGAATTTATAAAAGTAGTAATTTTGTTTTTAAGTTTGTAAAACTTTTGATTTATTGTGGATCCAAGTTTCACGTTGTAGTTTGACCTCAACACCCTCTCTAGGCTCTAGGTTGTATGAGATCGAATAATTTAATCCTCATTATTAGTGTCAGAGCGCAGACTGTCTTCTTAGGTCTAAACATATATTCAAAATCCTCATTCACCAAATGCCTTTCGTAGACTGCTGTGAATGACTCTCCCGAAAGTTTGACGGGAAAGTAGACGCACTATTATATTTTTAGAGCGTCTACTTGATCTATTTGAAGCCTTCCATCAAATTGATCAAGAGTTTTGTGCGTGTGTTTTATTTTTTTTTCTCTTTCCCTCTTTCCAGACAGACGAGCTGCTTACGTGCAAGAAATGTGTGAAAGAGTTCGACCTCCCCTTTCCGCCACGGCGAAGTAACGTGAGTGCCATTTGTCAACAGATTGCGCGAACAAGAGGCTCGTGACGAGTCGAACCTCGGCTCCTGTTTTGCGTGGGAAGTCGAAGTAAATACTCTTGATTTTAAAAGCGGTTGTAAAACACGATAGGTAACTGAATTGACTGATGGGGCGCCGCGTTTTCGCACGCAGCACGTTGTGCCTATTTCCAAGAACACTACAATGTGATACTGTCGAAACCGGTTATAACGAAGTCAACGGGAATCGGTAATCACTTCGCTATATTCACTATTTCGTTATAACCGAGTTCGGTTATGACGAAGTGCAAAAGGGAATGAGAAATCGTGATCGCTTCGCTGTAGCCGCTATTTCCTTATATAACCGACTTCGGTTATAACGAGGTGCAAATGGAATGGGAAATCGTGATCGCTTCGCTGTAGCCGCTATTTCGTTATAACCGACTTTGGTTATAACGAAGTACAAAAGGGAATGGGAAATCGTGATCACTTCGCTGTAGCCGCTATTTCGTTATAACCGACTTCGGTTATAACGAAGTGCAAAGGGAATAGGAACTCATGATTGCTTCGATGTAGCCGTAATTTCGTTATAACCGACTTCGGTTATAACGAAGTGCAAAGGGAATGGGAAATCGTGATTACTTCGCTATAGCCGCTATTGCGTTATAAGCGACTTCATTATAAGCGGTCTCAACAGTAGACTCAAAGAAAGCAGTAAGGTTTTGTTTGTCTTGATTCAGTGTTGCTTCTGTAGACTAATGCACACTCCACGACGCTGTTGGCACAGAGAAGCTATCACTGATATTCTCCGAGTTTCTCTCAGGTTTGAAGGACCGTCATCGAAACTATGCTATAGTGGTGGAAAGTGCTTAGTTTTGGTACTAACCTAATTAGTTAATTTGGATGCCCGCCAGCACCCCTTCGAAGTAGAATTCGAAACTTGAGTGCCGAAGTCGTGCTCGCGTTGACAGTGTCGCGCAGTGTGCAATATGCTTAGCAAATTACGTAAACTACTCTGTTAGTGCAAACACGACATACGCGTTTCCCTGCATTTGACCTCGAAAGGGTATTTGGAGGGCATCAAAATTTACAACTTCAGTTAGTGCCCGACATGTCACACCTCACTTTACAAGTAAAATTTTTTACTCTCTTTTAAAATTAAAAACTGAAGAAAAATAAACAGCAATCACTTGTTCACTCTAACAGTGTCGCGCTTTTTACCAGCAGTATTGACGGCAGATTTACTTAAAGGGTTTGTCCGGTCGAAACCGGAAGTACTTAAGCTTTTGTGCTCGTTACATCGAGGGAGCCTTCATGTAGACAAACAACATTTTTATTTTGATATATGATCTCCCGTTATTAACTAAACCTTTCATGAGCGTATGTACGAAACTGCACCCCGAATTTCGCCAGTGTCAATGGCTGACATCCTTAGCTGCTGCGTGACGTCACAAAACGCAAAGGTTTATCTGATGGTCGGGATAACAAGCGTTGGTCGATGGATGTTTTGTATTTTGTTTCGAATTATATAGCCTCCTAGGCCAGTGGTTCTCAAATGGGGGTTCGCGAAGGCCTTCTAGTGGTATGATGATCTCTATGGCCTCATTAGTCGAGCCCAGCAACAATTCTTTTTTTTTTTTTCAGGTTGAAAAGAAATGTTTTAGATTTCGGGCAAGTTTCTTCGTGTGAACGTCAATAAGAGAGGTCTACTTCACACTAGCCCTTAGTTATATCCATTTATTAAATCATTATTATATTTAACCTATACTTTTCCTCTCCTCTCACCACGAACGGGGTCCTCCATCATCTCCGCCGATTCACAAGGGGTCCGCGATATATCGATGGTTGAGAACCTCTGTCTTAGGCTGTACCTTACTGAAATACGGTTCTTTTATTGCAGTTCCCAAGCCCGTGCAAAAAAAGTGACGCCTTTTAGTAGGATATTACTCGAAAACAGCCATATAAGCTTCGAGCAAACGTACGCCGTTTCGCACAAACACAACTGCGACGGCCACCGATCGAATTACCAGCGCTTGCAAAGCAAAGGATGCAGATTTCGCCCCTGAAGCGGCAACAAGGTACACGAAGCGGTATCTGGGTACACATATCGGCGGATCCACTGGATGGGTGATGAGGCTGCGGGTCTTTCCCTCAGAGGCGACAACCGGTGAATCGTTCAAATGCATGTCGTCACTTGACTTGGACGAGCTTGGTGAATCGTAGCCACGCTCTATTTGCACATGCGGGTCAAACAGAATTTGGCTGCACGCGTGCTAAATACAACTTCTGCTATCGTTTCCAGGTGGTGTAGCTATTGGTTTCGGTTTCGCTGCATAAAGAAATTGATTGATCCGATTTGGGCGGGGAGTGGATGGACGTAGTTTAATACCGTTGGCACAGCATCACACCTCAGCTTACGAGCCTTCTGTCCGCTTAGAGCTCAGCTCGTAGCTCTCTTCTGTGAGATGATTGCTGCATAAGCGGGATCTCGATCTTGACGGGAACCCAGTCCCTACGCACGGCGACGATCCATTTTGCTCGTCCCTGCACGTCTCGCGGAAAAGCATGGAACGTCATGTCTTGGCTCGCATGTGCTGCCCGGTGGTTGTGGCACCCAACCGTGCGACAAAAATCTCACCTAACCACGAAACAAGTCGAGCACAACAACAAAAACGAAGCACGCTGAGGCGTCCACTCGCAGGTGAACGACGAGACAGAAATGCTCGCTCTGTGTTGTGTGACGTCAGAGCTCCCATGTTGCCACTGAAAACAGCGTTTACGCTAGAGTGCGATTGGAGCAGTATAAATTCAATTACTCGTGCAGAGGGGCATATTAAATTCAGATATTGCACGTACGATGCTTGTCGAGGCAATAGCAGTAATATTCAATTGTTTCTCGAAAACAAAATTTGACCGGATAATCCCTTTAACATAGAAGTTGTACAATTCGACACCGCACAGCGTCTTTGTTGATTTTAAAATCTCCTGCGAAGTGTTATCAAATATAAACATGAAAATTGTGATCGGATTGTGCAAAAAGAAAGGCAGGTCTGAACACAGGCAGTATTTGTATTAATATTACTCTATCGCTTAATGAGCTTGAGTCCAAAGAGACTCAACGAGAAAATAGCGCATGATGCTAAGAGTCACATATAGTTTATAGCTTAATGCTCACCATTTGGTGACCTGCATTTCGGGTTCTGCGTTTTCCGAGTTTTTGATCCAAATCGGAACGATTTTTTTTTTTCCAAGTTATATTTTTAATTCCACCTCCATTTTTGAGTTGCTCGATGCTGTCGTTCATTTTCGACAAAATTTTGAGTTTTCTTTATAGCACATAGTTCAAAGACAGTGAAGCAAAACCTGAGCCATCCACAATATAGATGAATTTGTCGAAACCATAGGCGTATTCAATTCATTGAACACGCTTGCCTCTCTCTCGAGATGAGCCAGTCTCTTCCGATGGATGTGCCAGTTAGAATTCAGGTATTTCAACAATTCAGAAGGGTGCCCTATTCGCTAGGAAAAAAAATATTGCGGGCACTGAAGCCAGTACGAGGTAGCACAAAAAGTGCGTCATCAGGGTGATCGTTGCTTTATGTGGGTTCACGAATACAGAATCATGCATAAAAAAAAAAATCACGTATAAAAAAAACGCAGGATCGCTGCGCATTTAATGTGCGTGATTGGTTTTGTCGTTGACGGAAAACGCACAAAGGCGATGAGCGTGGTGACAATGCACTTTTGGTGCTGATTGATTGGCAACCTTGGTTTGTAACGTTGACTCTCGTCGAACTTAAAGGTGAAACAGAGTATAGTTGAACGTAGTATACCTTGGTTCAACCCAGAAGAAAGCTTTCGCTTTCTACACATCGCACGTGGGTGGTAAGGAAGTCATGTTTGAATCTCGAATTCCTGTCCTAAACGCGGATGGGGCGACGGTACGTGCCCGTAAGTTATATTTTTAACAAAAGGGGGCCAGAAAGAAAATGGCCAGTGAACCTCTTGGAAGGAGGAAGGCCCTAAGTTCAGCGGCTGGAAAGGCCAGACCTGCTCAACGAATGTCTTTTGAACCCCTTGGATTAGTATAAAAATACATTGTTTTGTGAGATTCATAAAAAAAAAAAGGTTGGGGGGGGGGGGGGATATAATTGCGAGAGACGTTTTAGGGTTATAGGAAAAGATAAAGAGCAGTCGGGGTTCTACCTTAAATTCTGAGGTTCGTATTAACTTGAACATTTTCGTTGGTGAGTGTTTTTTTTTCGGATTTTATCGGATTTATTTAAAAATGCTTAACGGGATCTATTGAAAGCTCTTGTTCCTTTATCTCGCTGAGGCCACTTTACGTTTTCAACTATAATATGCGCCTGCTCGAACAGTGTACATAAATTGCTGGAACAAAAAAAAAAAAACATTTTGCTTATTATTTATAGGTGATCCAGATGAGACAGTCATGCGTTAAACCGGTGAGTTCGACTCGAGAAAGTTTCGCGTCAACTTATGATCAGTTCAGGAAAAAAAAAAAAGACGTGTGAGTGTGTGTGTGTTTTTTTAACGCAGTATACCGCCAAAGAAGCTGCTCTCGTGCTGTGCAACGCATTCCACGGTGTACCTGGGGTAAGCATTGTTTGTTGGAATTTTTCTCGGGCTTTATTCATATCTCCACGAACAACATTGTTCATGGAACTAATAGTTTTTTTTTTTGTTTTTTTTTTATTTAAACGTACAGCAACAAGATCTACGGGAGGAGTGCGTACGCTGCGTCGAAAACTTCCAACTGCCAGAAAACGCCACCAAATTTGAGGTACGGTCGCGGCCGCCAGCAGTGTCCCTTAAGTTAGACCCGGTATCAACACCGATTACAACGGACAAAATGTTTCTTTTTAAGCAAATTTATATCAAGAGTCACTGAAAATTAGAAGAAAAATAAGAACGGTCAGGCATCTCTTTCGGTTGTCCGGCGTCCGCGTTGTTTCCAAGCTTAAAGTGTTACGTCGCCTGTTCGGCGTCGCAAAACGACGCCGAACTCTTATTGGCCGATTGAAAAAAAAAATATAGTGGGTAGACCTTAAGGCATCTAGCATTGAGGTCTACCCACTATCTTTTTCGATCAGCCAATAAGAGCTCGGCGTCGTTCTGACGTCATCACCACTCCTGCGAAAGTAGCAGACTTGCTCTCCCCATAGGCTCCTTGCATTGACGTCACATCGCACACATTTGCACACCAAGTAAAAGGAGGAGAGGGAAGCTGCTTTTGTAAGAATTTTGAGTGACAGGTTAATCTTCTATAATCTTCTGGGAGGAGAATAGCGACGCCTGTGCAAATCCGGAAGGCACAAAGGAGGGTCCTGGTAAGAGGGGAGCTCCTTCTCCCCCTCTTCTCTGGAGGGTATCGGAAATGACGTCATGTGCAAGGAGTCTATAGGTGATGCCGGATGTCAACAAAAGTATAGGAAGCCCGCGCTGCGGGTGCGGCACAACTCAAAACCTCCCTTCCGTTCTCGTCGTGTTAGTGGCTATAAAAGACAGTTGTAACGTTCAGACATGCTAAATGCCCAACTTTACTTTCGCGCCATTGTGTAACTTTCGTACACAATAAAGTAAAATAAATTTAACCTATCGATACTGCGCATATAAATGTAACTTTTTGCTTAACCTAGCTTTTTTGTCAACCTTTTTTTTTGTGATGAAGCGTAATTCGGTCTTAATATTTATTAACTGAGCGTTAAAATTGTCGTTTAATACACGCTCCTTCTTTCTGAAATAAAACAAATACAAACAAAAAAAACGCTGTCGTCACAAACAGCGATTTCCTAAAAGCGGGAAACAAAACAAGCAATCGTGCGATCGAAAACTCCACTACAAATTGGTAAAGGTCTGCTTGATAGAATTCTATCGGTCGGTCATGACGGAATACTGTTGGCGATCAACTTTATAGTTACGGGAATAGCTTATGAGTACCGTTCCGGATTTTAAGATAAAACCGAAACATGTCCGTGAAAAACACTTGTAGCAAACGTTTCCTGAATTGGCCAAGTTATCCTCAAAAATATGATATTAAAGAACTAATATCGTTTCGGTTTTAGGCACAATGTGGTTTAATCCTTTGTTTGTTTTTCGCTGAAAGGAGAAGGTAATATATTTTTGTTTTGTTACGACAGCAGTTTTCGTAGTAATAACATACAATTAATAGTACGTTCCGAGTCTTTTTTTCTTTCTTTGGAGTTCGGACAATAGTTTTATTTATCCCGAATTTTGGAGGAGTAAAAATATACCGAAATGAAAGACCGGGGTAAAAAAGTAAACGCTGGCTATCCGAGAATTCGGGAATTAAACGAAAGAATAGATTTTGATAAAAGCGCCGAGTTTACGATGGAAATGTAACATTTCCATCGTAAACATTTTAGAAGAAAAAAAAAATTCCTGAAACGATGAACGTTTTGTTACAGGACATTCATCGCAGAATTCAGTGATCGCGCCGGGCTCATCTCGTGAAATTAAAAGGGGCTTATATGTTAATTCACGATCGCTGCTTCGCGATTGGTTGTATGGCGTTCTGATCGGCTAATGCCACAACCTGATTGGCTGCCGATCCATGAGATGATTAGGACGGTCCCTTCGTTTATGCTGTTGATGGTTATAAAAGAAACAGAATAAAAAAATGATGAGATGTATCTTTTATTTCAGCAACGAGAGATCGACTGGAAATGCATGCCCCACGTGAGTTCTCCTTACTCTCGATCAATGAGCACTATAAAGGGGTTTCTGAAGTCGAAAACTTGACTGGAAAGTTTTTGGTAGTGGGCAGAATCTTCTATCTATCAGTTATGTACACTAAAAAAAAAGCCTGCGCGTCTACTTTCACGCACAACACTCGGAGGGCCAATCATCGAAACTTACGGTGGCAGCTCAGCGAATGACACTGCCGAAACATATGTTTAGACCAAAAAACGCAGGCTGAGCTGTGTCATTAGGCAATGCAAAACGTCACACCAGCATTGCTTAATGTCACAACTCTGACTGCGTTTTTTGGTCTAAACATATGTTTCGGCATCGTCCTCTCCTGCGTTAGCTTTGCTAAAGTGCAAAGTATGGAGGGCGTTGCAGCAAAAGCTTGTCCTGCCTTAGTATGGTAAGCACTTGAGCTTGGTGCTCGCCAATATTTCGTCCGAACAAAATGCAGAAACCCAACTGATGTCTTGTTTGGGCTAAAAGTGCCGCGCAGTGTACAGGTACAAACGGCTGTACAGACCGTCCACGCCTCAATCAGGTATGTTCGTTCCAGCCGTCGCCGACGGACCTATTGCACATGGAATGCCGATATCGGTTCAACAAAAATGTAAGTTTCTTTCTCGTTTTTTTTTTATTTTTCATTTGCCCCAAAAACGGCAATGTTTTTTTTTTCAGAAAAAAATAAACATATCGGTGACTAAAAATATTTTTATTCGACAAATCCTTGTTATTTGCGCCACAACCGCCGCATTCATTAGTGCTTATTAATTAACCCTGGAAACTTCTTTGTGTCAACCTTAAAGCATACTTGAGTTGTTCCACGTTCGGTAGTAAAATCAATTACACGAGTAGGTATTTCCGCACGTTACTACTAAACATGCAATTTTGACTTTTATAGCCGAAAATGAACTGAGGAAGCAAATGGGAAAAAATACAAGGTGTTCTTGATCCGGAGGCGTTTTATAAAATAAACTAGAAACATAAGCGTGCCGATAACGAGCTCAAATATTTTTCCAAGGTGTAGTTTGATAGTTTATCTTAACTAGCGAAAATTCAAGTCGCAACTTTGTTCCCGTGAAAAATAAAACAACATATTTTGATAACTCCAATGACGGGTGCCGACGCAAGCAACTGAGTTATTTCGATAATCGTATTTGGAGTCTCTATAGCCTGTTGTAGGTTAAGAAAAGCATGACAAACCCCACGTACAAAAGTTTATGCTCGCAACGATCGAAGGCTTCCTCCTCTCCAATTGAACCCTCTACAGCATTTGTTCTGCTAAAGTGCAAAAAGTGGACTACTCTGTGGGAGATGCTTGTCCTGCTTTTCTTAACCTGCAACAGACTATGCGGTGGGCAAGTTCGTCTGCTTCCTTTGCAGGGGTTGTGGTGACGTCAGAACGCCGAGCTGTGATTGGCTCTGATCTTTGGATCGTGAGTAGACCTCAAAGCAATCAGCCTTGAGGTCTGCCCACTATCCTCCAATCAGAGCCAACCAGAGCTCAGCGTTCAGACGTCACCACAACCCTTGCAAAAGAAGCAGACGAACTTTCGCTCTGCTAGTTACAAATATTTTATTTAAAAATAAACCAACAGAAGCTTTAGAACCGAATTTGATGTGTATAAAAACTCACTGCTGCATTTTTTACTTCTAAGAGAGTTTTCCCACTGGCTAAAAAAGAATTGTTTTGGCGCCTTGTGCAATAAAACAAACTATTAATCTCATTCATTTATTTGTTTGTTTTATGTGCTCATTGACAGCCGAAGCCTTGGTAATGATGCACATCAGATGGATTAGGTAGTGGTAAAAAACAACTTAAACGCAACATTGTGTGAACAAACACAATGCATTTAGTTCCTTAAATTTGAATTTTTTTAAACTTTTCTACAGGTTTGCGTTACGTGCTGACGATGCTAAACTATACGCTGCTGTAACTTCAATTAAGAAAAACGAACAACATCAGACAGCACTTTTGTACCAAGTTTTGTTTACTTTACTCAACTTTTCCTTTCTCGTTATGGCTAAATGCTTCACAGCCCGAGAACCAAACGGAGTGCTACAAATGTGTCAACAACACGGGTATTGACGACAGCGCGACATTTGCCGAGGTAAGTTGGCCAGTCGGTGTGTACAGTTTGTAGCACTGCAAACGCACGTTTTTAGTATTCGCTTTATTTTCTTGCGCGTTCAGCTGTATACGATGCATTTATGGTTTATCAAGGCGATATTTTTGCAATTCGTATCACCGTGTGTCCCAGAGTCTCACAAATTGCTTAATTTACTGTGTTCTACGTATCATATTTAGGTTATTCTTATTGATTAATAATAAAACAATTTTCGAGTCGTCCAGTTCCTCGCTTCGCGCTGTTTCAATATAAGTACGCGTCAACTCGCCCAATTATATATTCAGTTATTCTTACTGAAATGAAAAAGTTTAAGACAATGCATAGGTATGTATAAATGCTTAGCTACTCAGTAAAACCTAATGTGTGCCTTCATTTTTAGATATGTTCTCGTAAATAAATAGTATGAGTATGGGTTGTTTACGTGAGAAGGGTTGTTTAATTAGTTTAGCCGTCAGTTTATCGTCAAGTCGGTTGCTGTCCTTTTGGTGTTCCACAGTATCTAGTCATTGTTTTTTTGCTTTTATTTTGTTCTTTCAGTACAGAAGAGTGGAATCTACGTGCATGCCAAGGGTGAGTGTCTGTATCGGAATCTTTATTTCTTTGCCCTAGTAAAATATGGACTGTTTAAGCAGCAAAGATAATTGCATGTTCCTGTCTCCAGTCAAGCCCCAAGGAAAGGCTAAAGCGTCTCTGCAAGTGGAGGTACATCGACGACGTAAGTCACGTCCAACGTTTTGTTTTATTTTGTATGGGCAAACTATGTTTTACCAATCAGTGCCCATTAATAATTACTATCATACGAACTCAATATATTACAAGTAATTTTAGTTTAATGGATTTATTTTTGCTTTGAATACATTTCTTACTATTAATTCTGTGCTTATTTTATTGCTTAATCACCAACAAATTCATGCTACTTAAAAAAAATGTATGAAATAAACTGAGGAGGAATGAGCCCCAAAGACTGGATTCAAGGATAAACGAAAGCTTACTTAAAGCCCTTAAAAATAACAAAACCCTATTAGAAGGCATCGCGTTATCGTTAGTCATGGCATTCAGAACACCTTTAAGGCATTTTTAATTTTATTTGCACGTGTTCATTTTGATCAGGAACAGGCCGCTCAGTGCCAGCAATGCGTTGACGAGTACCCGCTTCCAGCCAACTTCGAATACGAGGACGTGAGTATATGTTCATGTTCCTAGTTATCATTTTCTTTCGTGTAAAGGTAAGCCCTACCCGTTGCGTTTAGTTGGGGAGGTTCTCGTATTGATAATTTTACACAAAATGATTGGAGAGAAAATTTCACTTCTCTTTCTGGTTTGCAGTTAACTTGAAGTGAACACTGTAAAATGTTAAGAGTTGCGGAAGACTATATTAAATTATTTTATATATGTTTCATTTTCTAACCACTCAGTGAGTTCTATCTATGTTTTTAGTGTCCCGCAGGTAGATTTTGGGTATGTTTGGTTGCCATCACGCCAGGCTCTATAGATAAACCTTCAGAATACTGTCTTCAAGTCCATAAAGAACATGTGTATCAGCATATATGAAAACCAAAAAAAAAAAAAATATTTTTCCAAACTTTGTCTTTCTCAAATAAATAACATTACCTTCTCATCAACATTCTTTTTATATTTCTCACACTTTTAAGGTTTCCAACCTGCGGAACAAGTGTCTACCAAGGGTAAGGCTTCATCATAACCTTTACAACTTGAAAACCTAAAAAAAAAAGGAGATGGATTAAGCATTTTGACAGGCTTTTTGACTATTACGTATCACCGTAGCAACTCTAATTCCAACTTCGCCTACGCATATTATTGAAACATATTATGAATGGAGTAAGTGGTGGTGCTGTGCTCGAGGCGTCCATTATCTCCAAATTCACTCTTCTCCCCCCTTCCCCCCCCCCCCCTTCTCTCTTTCTCTCTCTTTGTTATTCTAATCCCGAGCACATCATTATTTGCCTCCCCAACCCGACACATTTAATCCCCTTTCATCTGCTTCACAAATCAGCCGCTAGGTCTCGCCAGTATTCGCTGGCAACTTAGGCAGATGGTAGCTCCCCGCTCCTCACCTTCACACCTTTTCCGCTAGGAGGTGTGGACGACGGAATATTGCAATTTTTCGGGGATATTTACAAAGACTAACATGGGAAGGAAAAAGAGCAAAGCCAATTGAGATAAAAAGAGGTCTTAGACAGAGAAGCCCTTTCTCGCCATTGTTGTTCATGTTGTATCTCCAAGAACTAGTGGAAAAGTTGAAAAAAACCTTTCTTCTTTTTTTTTTTTTTTGGGGGGGGGGGGTTGATTTTTCATGCGACAGGCAAGGTCAAGCGATCAAAAAGTCATTACCAGGTCTTGTACATACTGATGATATTGTGCTAATGGACGATATCAACATAGGGCTGCAGTCCCTAATCAATACATGTGGCGAAGAGGGCCAAAGTTAGGCTTAGAATTCAGGAGTGACAAATCACCGGTCTGGTGTTCAATGATGACGGAATTGCAGAGCTAAAGTCATAAGGACTATAAGTTGTGCGAGTCGATAAATAAAAGTAAATATACCACAATGAACATGCAAAATATGTAACTGGCAAGGGAAACAGAAATTCAGCTGTAATGAAAAATAGAGCACTGTGGAACTATAACAGGTTTTAGGTGGTGTGGGAGATCCTAGGAGGAATTATGGTTCTGAGCCTGACTTTTCCAAATGCAGTATTGTGCATAAAAGTGGACGTTCAGACAAGGCTAGAAATAAAGCAGCGAGGAGTAGGTTGGTTGGCTCTGTGAGCTCGTGGTAAAACACCGAACCAGGGGGTACAGGGTGATATGGGATGGCACTCATTCGAGTGCAGGGAAGCTAGCAGTAGGGTAGAATTTGAGGATAGGCTAAGATAAATAGATGCAGAACGATGCTGTAATGCCCTCCGGGCAATTTAGGTATGACATATACAAATACATAAAACTGTGCCTAATTGAACCCTTCGTTTCGTACAGCCTTCACGAAAAGAACTTCTCCGCAAGACGTGTGACTGGTATTTCAGAAACCAAAATGTAAGCCTCTAAAATAATTTTCGTAAGTTCACGGGTGCAAGCCTGAACTGCAATCTTGGTCCTATAGATCGAGAAGTCGGCGTGCGAAGCTTGTGTCGAGAAGTCCCGCCTCGACGAGAACGCATCTTATGATGATGTGAGTCGTTTTTTTATGCGTTATTAATGCGTGAGTATTAAAACGCTCGTTTTGACGAAAACCCGGCGGTGTCTTTTGTTTGTCAGTGCCGGAAAGAGAGGGAGAAAGAGGGGAGAGGATGACACGTGCCTCGCTCCCATTGGTACAAAGCGCTGACGTCAGCACGCGTCAACCTCTCCCTCTCTCCCTGGCGCTGACAAACTGACAGACACCGCCGGAGTTTCGCCAAAACGAGCCCTTTCGTTTTCGTCGAAAGAACGTCGCATAGGCACAACTGGCGCGGAGCCAGAGAGGAGGAGACGGCGCGCAACACCTCCTAGATAACATAGCAGCAGCGCTGAATGAGATGGCGTTATCGGAGAAGGGAAACGCGGGACACAGATCGGAAATGGGTGCTGCGTCAGCGCTCGGCTTCGAGTCAAGTTTGAGCCGAACATTGACGCAATCGTCGTGTCCAATCTATGAGCAGCGTTGGCCTTCTCTGATGACGCCATCTCATTCAGCACTACGGCTTTGTTATCAGGACGTATTGCGCGGTAGCGTGGTGGAATCCGGGCGTGCTCAGTTGCCGCTCTGCCGTCGCCGGTTGTTCTTCGCTCTGGGTTTCCGTAGTAGAGGTGCGTGAGCTATGATGTGTGTGTATGTAGTTAAAACGATTGACGCGGTTTCCTCCACGAGTGATATAGATAAGATTCCTTCCACAAGTGTTATGGGTATGGTTCTTTCCACGAGCAATATGAATGGCCATGTCCAAGGGCGTCGACGTACCCTGACAGGCAAAGTACAGAAAAGGGGGCGAAAAAGATGCATGAAGATCCATTGGTGAGTTCTTAGAAAATCCGTTAGCATAACAATTGGGAAACGCCACACACGCCCGCCTTTAAGAAACGCTACCCCGTAATCAGGCCAAAAAGATGTTACTAAAAAAAATAGAGCATGCAAAAAAGAAAGCCGAAAGGGAAAAGTGAAGGGGTCAGCGTTAGCGTTTCCGAATGGCGGACGTGTGTGGTGTTTCCAAGTGTCATGCTGACGCAACCTCTATAAGAATCCACTAATGTATCTTTCTGTAATTTCTGTCTCGTCAATTTTGTTCACTGAATTGAAAGTTCTTTCGCTAATAGCAAATACCGAGAACATTTCTTGCGTAAATGCTGCTCGCGCATACTTGAACAAATAGCGTAAAAAAGTAAACAATGCCGTGTAAAGCCCGATTCGCACGATCGATTTTGCTTGCGAATTCAAAGCTGCGACGTAAGGGCCCGCCGTTTCCCCCAGGTATTTTTTTTTTTTTTTGCCGCACGAGTCACGCCGTAACTGCGAAATCGCAAGCAAAATTGCACAATATAAATCAGTCTTAAGGGTAACTACGGTCAGTGACAAGATGAGAACGGGGGGGGGGGGGGGGGGGGGGGGGGGGCGTCTCTCTTTTGAACGCCCAGACTCCAGCACGCACTCAATCGCTGCCTTCACTCGCGCTTTTCCTGCGCCTGCACGATCGAGGCTCGCGGGACGCCGAAGCATCATCGAAGTCAGAAAGCTCTTGCTGGAGGCTGGACAGCTGAAAGAACCCGCCTGCCGCTTTAGTCTGTCAGTGACTATTGGCGATTTTCATCACGTGTTTTTGGACCTAATTTCACGGCTTCGTCTTTCGATTGCGACAGGCGCTGTGAAAATCTGAGCGAACTTGTCGTGACACTTTTCTGTTTTAACCGCTTAGTTGCCGTCGATTTCACAAAATTCGCCAATAGTAAAAGCAGCAATAAAAAAAAAATAGGTAACGATAAGCTCGATCGCGTTCCTTTGTTTGGTCGCTTGAGCGTTACTGATTTTATATATCATGACGGCGTCTACGTTGTTTTACAACGTGTCTATTTCTAACTAAAACGCCAAGAACAAAATTAAATGAAGAACGCCAAACAATCCGCCAAATTCCAGTGTATTTCTTTTATTGAGCTGTGGAAATAATAGAAATACAACACGGCGTAAGTGCCTAAAAAAAAAAAAAAGAGTGATCCAGATAATAGAATATCGCATCAGGTCTAATGTGTTCATCGAGATGTTTAAGTTTTCCTCCTTTTTTTTTTTTACAGGAAGCACAAGTAAGAAGCATCTGCATGCCACGGGTGAGCCCATGCGACAATGTATATCGCGTGACTAAACGTAATTGTGTTGTGCGTATCTTTAGACAGCGGGAAGTTTGCCAGCTCCAGCGAGCGTCTAGTGCCTCAGCTGTATGTAAGTTTAGCCGGTCCGCTAGCCTGGGGTCTTTATCGTGCACCACGCAGTAGTGATACACGACCGGACGCCGGTATGCGATGGTCATTCAGATCGAAACGGGCAGGGGTGGGGATTGAACCCAGGATCTTTAGACAAAGGTGTATTTTTATGGCAAACATTAATGTGGTTTTCATTACGGTAATGACTACGAGACCGATACGCATGAATAAAAAGTTTGTCTTCGCGCGCAATACAGAAACAAGCAGTTTTGTTTTGAACATACATAACAGATTTGGGTTTTTTTCTTTTGTTTCTTTTTAGAAACCGCCTAGGGAGAGAGTCAAGGATGCCTGTCCTCGACGATTCAAGGATTCGGTAAGGACAGTCACAGGACCTTGTTGCGTTACAATAGCAGCAAACTATAATTGGCCTGAGTCCACTATCCGCATACCACGGGATGCGATTACCACCTTGGAAACCCGCTGAGAAATAACGTCATATCGGCGATGCTTTCATCAACCCGTTTGCTGACCCCAAGAGCATGACAACACTTGCGCTCCCTCTGAATGCCATTGACCGCGCCTTTAATGTAGATCAAATGTAACTGATACATCCCGTTCATGACCTACAAATCGATCATGTAAATCGTGCGTGCTGCAGCACTCACACACTATACGTGCTCTTAATGTATATTCACCTCGCAAATCGAGCGCAGCCCTCGAAAGGGCGTGAATTAATCTAAAGATGGCCTGTTCAGAGGCACTCGAATCACACGAAGGTATAAAATAAGGAAAGACGTTATTAACTCAAGTCAGGAAGTCGAAAGACTTCACTGGCGCAAAAGCAGTCGTGAAAGTAAAGCAGCTAGTTGTAAAACTCCCGGACTCACTCCAAAGGCATGCCTGCGCTTGCTGCTTGCTTTAGAGTGTGATTCCGCACAACAGGGAGCAGAGCCTTTACAGAGCCATGAGCGCGACCTTGTCGCCTTGGGTCCACTAGAAAATATTGTCTTTAAGATTACTCGGCGTCTAGACTAGTCGCTATATGCGGCTAAGAAGGTAACCTCTATTGTAAACACAAAAAATTACCATTTCGCGTGCTCTCTGAAGCGATGGAGTCAAAACCGTATGAACGCTCGTGCGCTCTTGCACCCTAAGCTTTCATATTACAAAAAATTGTACATTTTGTTGTTAGACGTTACCATGATGACACTGAGTGATTTTAGATAAGATCGACCAAAGGGTGGCTGGTCGACATTTTTAAATCAACTGATGTTTTTATATGATATTGTCTAGTGTATGGTATAAACGAAACCAAACTTAGTTTCGACCAGAAAAAAAAATTTGGGGATAGGAAACCTCGTAACGCATGATGAGGTGGACAGCTGCAGTAACGCGCGCTGATGGAATGGGCATGTTTGAAAATGAATAACTAAAACGATAAAATTAGGAGAATTCTAATGCTTTTTAGAAAAAAACTATGGGTACAGTTTGCTTGTAATATATAGCAATTATATTTATTTCTTTTATATTTTGTTTTCTAAGAATTGCCAAACATGCCTCCTCGAACGACAAATGGCAAAATTTGCAGGCCTGTATCTCATAAAATAAGTTAATCATTATCATATACTTTTCAGATAGTAGTCTACTTATAAATGGCTATTATTTAAAAAAAATATATATATAAGGTATCTGAGTGATACGGTAGTCGGTATATATTTAGGCAAACAGGGGGAAAAGATCAAACAACAAAAAAACCCGATGCGAATAAAAAAAAAAACACCTTCCATTTTTTATTTAATTTTGATGCCTTGTTGTACACTATTAGGCATTCATTTCTATTAAAAAGATGTTGCATTATTCGATTGAGAAAGAAGACATAATTCCCCAAAGTAGGGTCCTTTTTCAAAGCCTGCACTTAGCAGTGCCCTATACGAGAAATGACTCTGAGTTTTAGTTTCGTGAAACTAACACACATCTTTTATATATTTTTATTCAGATGAGACCATTGATGACTGTGGCCATCGTTTGTACAGTAAGAGTGGAGAGAAATTACTGTGTACAAAGAGCTACTATATATAGATGTAGTGATCCGAGAAAAGATCCTAAAGCCATCGACCACTGGGAACTTTGTTCATTTTATTTTTTTACGACACGATATGCTCCTCTCTCTTCCCCTCTATCTCCATCTTCCTCTCTTATATATACCCCTTTCTTATATCTAGAATAAAACATGTTCAAGCATTCCCTTTCTGCGTGATAGTGTTCTGTGGCTAGCAACAATCATCTTCTTGCGAAGGTCACGATTATGGCGCAATAGTTGACGGAAGTAGCAGACGGCACTCGTCGCTAGTTCTGGCAAAACTGCCAATACAATCTTTTTTCGCATTTCCCCGCTTCCTGTCAAGGATGAGGGGGCTCAATTTAACCAGAAAAATATGGCCGCCGATGCCTGTTTACTGAGCAGTCCTGCCTGTCACCATCCCACTCGCTGGCTTCGCGGGCGATATTATGAGGCACAAAGAAGCACACCGACGTACAGCAGAACCCCCAAATACCCGATCCCTGCCTAAATACAACACAGTGTAAACACTTTCGCCATATTAACCCAGGAAAGGTTAACATGGCGACGGTGTTTACGCTCTAGGTAACAAAAAACGTGGCGTGTCGTATGAGCCGGATCCTTAGATGAGGTGCGAGGTGAGCCCTGAGAACGTGTCTGCTGCCCTAGGGTACTTCACGAAAGACGAGCTACAATGTTCGCGCCAAGGTCCCAACCAGAAGGACGTGGTCTCTGTCATGCTCGACGGGGAGAAAACGTTCGTGCCAAAGCGCTTCCTGACACGCTCAATCCGAGAGGCCTTTCCTGCATACAAACACAATCATCCTGATTCCGCCGTTGGGCTGGCGAAACTTGCAACATTCCTTGCGCCCTAGATGGGTCAAATGTATTCCACACCAGGAAGTGTGTGTATGTGTCCGCTGCGCCAATTGTTACCTTTCTATTTCCGCTGTAGAGAACGTTACAGCCTCAGCATTGAACACTGGTGAAATGAACTCAAAGCATTTTTGTGCGACCCACTAACAAGTCTGTGTATTTAGGGAAACTGTGATCACTGCCAAAAAGGCCAGTCTCTTACACTGGAGGAACTCCATGTCCCAGAGAATGATAGATTGTGCTTACAACATGGGAGTTCGGTGACCTTGAGAAAAGAACATTGGATCCTGAAACTCTTCTAAAAGTTGTTCAGGCAACGGTCGAAAGTTGGATATTTCACAGCCATAACCCGACAAACGCAAGATAAAGCGATCTACAATGAAAAGCAGTGCATGCAACGCAGGAGCATTGTCTTTAATTTTGACTTTACTGAAAACTTGACCATCGCGCTTCCTGACAAAGTTCAAGTATACCACTGGGGAAAAAGAAGTTACGATATTTACATCTGCAGTGACGACAAGAAAATCTACAAACAGCGTCGCTATCATCAGTGAGGACCTGTGTGACGCCACCGCTCACGCGCGCTTGGCTCTAAAAAAAAGTGGAAGAGTGGGTTGAAGACAAACGTTGCGGTATACTCGCACATGACGTACGTAAGTGACGGGGCCGCCAGTCATTTTAAGAATCGCTAACAGCTTCACCAGTTTGCACAAAATGATTGCCCAAAAGCCCAGTGGTTATTTTCTGCATCTGGACATGGGAAAATACACGCGATGGAGTTGGCGGATTCGTGAAGCACCAGGCCAACGCTGAACAACCTCAAAGAACGTTCAATAAACGCAATTCAGACGCTCAGGACATTTGTTTGCATTCTATCCGATAAACTGGGTGCATCTTGTGTATCTGGACGAAAACGATGTTGTTCGGTATCATCGACAAACAAATAATAATAAAAAGAAGAAGAGTGGCTGACGGTGCGCGTTTTTTCTGGCATCCAGTTTTGGCATGCGTGGCGGCTCTGCAAGTCATCAACAGAAGGAACCGGTGACGTATATGTAGGACGGACAGTCGAATATGGTTAGAAAGAACTTTATTAAATGGGGTACATCGAGGAATGCCTTAGTGTAAAGTGTCGAATTTGATGCCCCAAGGACTGCTCATTTTGAATGCAGGGACATCTTATTTATCAAAGTTTTCTTCGCGGGGTATTTAACCTACTGTTTTACTTGGTGATAGCTTATAATCTTTATCTGATCACCATATAAGAATCACGAAACGTTATCCTCGCGCAGGATAAAGTATCTCGGACTGCCACGATATATTCTTACACCGAGAGTATCGTCGAAGCTCTTACAGTCCGGCGCGGTGGCACCTCTCACCTGAAATGGTTTGCCCCCGGAAATACATAGCTAACCTGAACAATTTTAGTATTCTATCTTTATTTTTGTGTGCGGAAGTAAAGTTATTTCTTTTGTTTTAAATATAAAATATACAGGAAAGCAAAACTTCACACTGCATCATTAGTCACTTTTATTGTGTGAAGGATTGCTACAGTCATCAGTGGCCTCGTGTGAATAAAATATGTAAAAGATCTGTGTTAGTTTTATGGAACTGGAACTCACGAGTCACTTCTCGTATAGGGCACTGCTAAGTGTAGGCTTTGAAAAAGGACCCTACTTTGGGGAGTCTCAATCAAATAATGCAACATGTTTTTAATTGAAATAAATGCCGAAATAGACTATAACAAAGTATCCAAATTTTAAAAAGAATCGAAGGTGGAGCTTTTTTTTTTTTTTTATTCGCATCGGAATTCTTCGTTGTTTGATTTGTTCCCCATGTTTGCCAAAATATATCCCGTCTATCGTATCACTCAGATACGTTATATATTTTTAAATAATAGCCATTTATAAGTAGAATACTATCTGAAAAGTTTATGATAATGATTAACTCATTCCATGATATACAGGCCTCCAAATTTTGCCATTTGTCGTTCGAGGAGGCATGTTTGGCAATTTTAAGAAAACTAAATATAAAATAAATAAATATAATTACTATATCTTAGAAGCCAACTGTACCTATAGTTTGTTTCTAAAAAGCATAAAAATTATCCTAATTTTATCGTTTCAGTTATTCATTTTCAAACATGCCCCTCCATCAGTGCGCGTTAACTGTCCACCTCATCATGCCTTACGATTTTTCCTGTCCCCAATGTTTTTTTTTTTTCGTCAAAACTAAGTTTGGGTTCGTTTAGACCAGACACTAGACAATAGCATATAAAAACATCAGTTGATTTAAAAATGTCAACCAGCCACCCTTTGGTCGATCTTATCTGAAATCACCCCACTTACCTTTGCTCTTTGCATTCGACGCTGTGAGAACAATCCCACATACGGTCGTGTTCTGCGCGTTACAAATAGCTTATGTCATCAAAATGATGTCCGAAAGATGCCAATGAAGCCACCCTTCAAACAGATTACAAAATAATCAGGACAGAACTTGTGTTTGCTAAACTCGCTTACGAAATTCAACCTTCGTGTATGTTGTTTCTCTCCGCCAGCAATCCATTGAGGAGATGATGAAGTCACTATTCAATCAGAGTGCTTAGAAAAACAAAACTGACGCCAGCGCATAATAGTTTAGCAGGTACGCAATGTTACACAGCCATAACAGTGTGCATAAAGAAACCTTTCAGAACAATCGTCGCCGTAGAGGTTACCTGGGGCCCTAAACTCGTGAAACACGAAGTTGGAGCCGAAAGTTTCCGGAGAGCGGCGATTGGACGTCGGCCAATCGGTGCGTTCCGTCAACTTCGGACCCAACTTTGTGTTTGACGAGTTTAGAGGCCCTGGTGTCCTGGTGTCACCAGGCAAGCGTAGAAAAAACATGGTGCGCCAATAGAATAAAACACAACTTTACGGCGATCCTAGCAACGTTCGGTGGTAGTGCGTGCTCCTTCGTCACCAGTTTGTGATACTTAAGCGTGACAAAAGCCCATTAGAAATTTAAAACGTTCGCTAGATGGCGCAGGACACCGCCCAAATCGAAAGGCTCTGGTCATCTATTTATCTAGTCGTAGACTTGACATATGTCGGAGAGCAGAAGCCCTATTACATGAAGCGATTTCTGCTTATCGCATCCCGTTACTAAAACTTTGTTTGGTTATCACTTTCTCTCTTTTGCAATCTATTTCTCAAATGGCGTCTGCGATTTTACGTTTGTAGGAGGAAATTGAAAAATGCCGAAAATGCGCTGACAACTTTATGAACGATCCAGCTAACAACGAAGTACAAACGGTGGACGTAAGTAAAACATTTATTAACAAAACAAAACAAAAAGTCGTTCTTGCCTTTCGAGATACGATCTTTTAAAATAAAACCTAATTCTTTTGTTGTTGTTTTGTTCGCAGGTACAGCAACTATATCGTCGATGTTTGGCCGGGGTAAGAACAGCGGCTTACATAACTCCTACTTGATCTAAGACATGCCCTTCAAAAGCCACGTGTAACTTCATTCGTTGAAGTGTTTAACACGCACTGTCAAAATCAGGCTTGGGGTCAGCCCATAGTTGAATCCGGACTTCTTGTCTTACTTGGTTTTTCCAGAATAATCTGAAGGCTCGCCTGCTGCAAGAGTGTCAACAAAAAATGCCAGAACCCGTGAGTCCACAAAGTATATTCAATTATCTTTGGTCCATTGTTCGTCTTGATGTTACCTAAGCAGCGGTAAACGATTACACATAGTATATTAGATCAACTGTGAGCATTCAAGTCATATATCAGTAACGGCCAACGATTCTGTTACAAACTTCACGACCTCTTGCCCTCAATGAAAATTGTATGCTATTTCGCCTCAGTTCGAGTTGAAACCACGTCCAGTTGCCCGATTTTTATTTAGTAAGCCCTAGAATACTAAAAGAAATAAAATATAGACAAATTACTCTAGCCAATTCAACAGTGAGAGTGCCATGTGACTATCTGAACTGGAAACAATGGTACGCGAAGGGGTTGGTCACGTGACATATAAGTTCTCACGTTGCATTGGTTCCGATACCGACAGCGAAGAAGCGATAACGGTAGCAATGGTCTCCTTTTAGTGCGCTTTGTTTTTGCCATCTTTAAGAAAGAAAAAAAAAAACTGGTTTGATGGCAAAATACGCGATCCTATACTATTTGTCACCTAAAAATACATTTTTGCCCATAGTTTATAGGTTGTATGAATTAGTTCTTACAATATTTGGTTGTCAGATAAGGAAAAAAATATCTTTTCGTGTTTGGAACATGTACGTTTCTGTAAAATAATGTATAACCAATATTGAATGGACAGACAAGCATCCGAATTCACCGCATTAAGTGGACAGTTAGCAACGCTCCACGAGAAGCCAAACTGCTTTTCTTTTGGTTTTGAAGGTGAGAAAAGAGTACTGATGGAACGTGAAAACATTTTGTGTTGTTGTTCTAGGACGTGGCTAACAAGTGCAAAGCGTGCATCCTCCGAACCTACCAGTGGAGAGTACCGAAGCATATGGTAAGTTCACAACTTGCCGTGAGATCGAAGTTGACAGTTGAGAACCGGATATGACGTCATCTCGAAGTTCCGGTGACCCGCACTCTTCCGCAAATAAGTGATTAGCTGTATGATTTTTTTTTTTTTTTTTGTTGCAGCTATTTTTAGAGTTTTGAGCGGATTATTCATAAACAAAGGATAATCCTTCTTTATATTTGTTTCGGAATGAAGGCTTTCTGGTGACAACTGACACATCTCGTACACATGACCATGTGCCCGCGGAAAAAAAAAGCTAAAACGGAGAGACAAAAAAAAAAAACATATGTTCAAGAATTGACACGTGGTCTACTCTTTAGAATCGTGTGAAGAGTTTATTTTTATCATTAACCATAAATATTGTTTCGTGTTTTTTTTAATGTAAGCGGACAAACACCAGACATAATAAAATCGGCAACCATTGTGCTGAATTTATGACTATGAAATGGCTCATATTACCGATTAAAGACCTAAGCAGCTGGCACGGTAACATCATGAATAATATAGGGAAATGTCAAAGCATACAATTTGTTTTTTTTCTGTTGTGATTAGAGTAAAATCTTCAAGATTATTTTCAGCGCCTCTAAACAAATGTAACTTCAACTTGTTTAACTTTGAAACTCCATGGTCATTGAACTATGGCATCTAAAAATAGCATTATCTAAACGAATGTAACCTCGACCTGTTTAACTTTGAAACTCTATTATCATTGAACTGCGGCGTCTAATAACAGCATTATCGTCATTTATTTTAGATCCGTGAAGCAAGAAAACGCTGTTTCATCGAGGTAAGCATATACAGAACAACAAATATTCTAACTTGCTTCAAATCTCTGCAGTCGACTTTCAAGCAAAAGAAAAATTCATGTTAATTTCTTGAAGATACAAGAAGGAAAACCCTAGAGCTGACACAATATTATCTGTTAAACTCTGGTCGATATTCGCGCAACGGGAACACTTTTCTTCAATATAATTATTCTAAGGTTGTTTCTGTAACTATACATGACACAAGCCCGTAAAAAGGGAAACGTAGTGTGTACAATGCTTTCATTCGAGTTGTAGCCTTCTCTACTTTAAACGCGCGAATATCTGCCATACAATAGATTTTGACGCGCGCTCTCTTACGCTATTAAAAAAGCTTGTGTTCAATTATGAGTATTTTGGAAGTCTTCAGTTAGTAAATCTTTCATTTTGTTTATTTTACCTCCAAGGCATCTAGAGATGATGCTAAGTAAACAATGTTCAAGAGCAATATTAAGAACGATTATATGGCCAAGTTATCCATGCAATATGATAAAGTTACCACAAGCAGATATGAAGCAAAGCAAAATCAGGGCATACGGACAGTAATCAAAGAAGCTTGCTCTTGCCTTTCAAGTTAGGTGCATAATCAAAACTTGTCAGCAAAATACAACACAAACACAGAAAACTTTTTATTTGTGTTATTGAAATAGTGGTCTTTCTGCTCTTTCTGATGAGTATAGGTTTTTTTAGCGAATTCCATGATATAACTGGTTTTATTTATTCGCCAGCGCTGAGTTATAACACGAGCAATATGTTTCTACGCTTTACGTTCACAGGGTTTTCAAGAGAACGAATCATAACCAGGTCTCCTCCGGCTTAAACGACGGCATCGAATTTTTATGCTTCTCTACTGTTTATTGTTTAATAAAAATGTTTCCGATAAAGTAAAAAAAAAGTATTTGTTTTTAATCAAAAATAAAATATTGTTTTTGTCTGTTCGGTTGACTCACGGTCCGGAAGGCTGAAGAAGCTCAGTTACCGATAAAAGAATATTAAGAATGTCTATCCTTGGGGCTACAAGCAGCACGTTCGAAAAGGTTACGTTCATTTACCTATCGCAAAGATAGACGTACATACGTGCCTCCACTCTCTCCCCCCTCCCTTCCTTTTTTCACACACACACACACACCGACACACACGCACTCACGCACGCACACACACAGACAAACAAACAGGCAGACAGACAGACAGACAGACAGACAGACAGACAGGCAGACAGACAGGCAGACAGACAGACAGACAGACAGACAGACAGATATACACACACGCGCCAACACAAAAATAGTAAAGAAGGGGATTTCTGTCTTCCGATGTCTGGGGAAGGAAAAACGCGTTGACGTTGGCTCATTTTATTTAGGTTTGTGGCTCTGTGATCAAAGGCGAAATAAAGCCCCACGATCGTTCTAGCGACAACAGATAACAGGTTTAATGCTAGAAGCGTTGATTTTGTTGAATCGCGCCTCGGCACCTCGGCTGCGAGCGCTCGTGCAGTAGCCGTGCGTCCTCAACTGTCAGAACAGCCAGAGTTTGGCATTTTCTAAATTTTTTCTGCAAATAATGCGTCGAGAAAGTGAGGGAGAGGAGGATATGAGAGGGTCATTACAACGCCGAGATCTGGTTGGTACGAAAAGTAGCTGCCCTTGTTCGACGACGCTTAGTCACAGATTTGGAGCGCGAGGATCTGGTAGCACAGATCATCAGAGAGCCATTTCTCGGGGAACCTGGACGTCAGCGCACAGCTTTTACAGCGGCGAGAAGCCGAAACACATTTGTTCGCTCGGGAGAAATGTGTTTCGGCGTCTCGCCGCAGCGGGGCGCCAGTCACGTGGCTCTCCTTTCATCCGTTGTCCGCCGCTCCACCTTTTCCATTTCGGCGGCCGCTTCTCGTGGCAATCTGCCAGGCTTTGTCAGTATATAGGAGGCTATGACACTGCACTCGTCCAGCGCGTTAGAACGCGAAATGCCGGCGTCCTGCGTTAGGCTCGCATTCGAACGCGTTCAACGAGTGCAGTGGAGACAAAGGCACATAGCTTTAGGCTTACCCACTAATCGTTCAAACTAAAGATCGGCGTTCTGACGTCCCCACTCGCGCTCTCAACTCCTCGTCTCCTCCCTCAGTTTCTCGGCGCCCAGCTTTAGGAGAGCTAGATCGAATGATTTGCCAATATTACGTCATGAATCCAGTCGTAGTGTGGCGAAAGCTTGGTGTAGATTCCCGGGTGCTGAGGTGCGCCGCACTTAAGACCTCCAGAGACAACACCGGCGAGCAGCCAACGACCGGACTGCTTCACCACCAGAGGTCCTCCACTGTCGCCCTGAAAACCAATGGTTTTTCACTTGTTCAGTTTAAGTTCAAAAAAATATACACACACGCACAAGCACCGGAAAGAACAGCTTGTCGGGTCTCTCTACTCAACATTAAAGGCTGTGCTTGGCGATAGGGTTGCCTGATTCAGATGGTGCAATTTTACTGGCGATCTCGCAGTTGCGACCTTGTTGGTGCTGCAGGAAAAGCGGGGTGGAAGCTGCGGTGTTCGACGTTGTTTAAATGCTAAACTCGCGTGCAAAATAGCATCATATGGTCGCCGCTAACGCATTGCACAATCAAGAGCACTGCTTATAAGTTATTATATTCGCCTTTGCAACCATTATGGACCAGTAAAAAAAAAAAATTAGTAGTTGGGTTATGAACGCATGTGGGATGTCTGATATTTTCCTGAAAAGAGCTATTGCGCATGCTCAGAATGCTTCCAGGTCCCAATAAACAAAGATGGCACCTTGCAGATGGAGATTGTTGAAATGCTTCATAGACAACATGACAAACACTTAAAATAGACGCATTGGCACCTAAACAATGACAGTGCGTCCACTTTTCAAGAGATCACTTGAAAAGTCAATCGGTACGCGTTTTGGAAGGAAGTCTTTGAACGACGAGGTGAAAGAAATATTTTATTCGAAAAAGAAAGTTTGTGATTTGACATTGAGCATGACATTTACGTGATCGCGTCATGCTCGCTGTCACAGTCTAGACTGAATTTTGTGGGTCGACATCTTTGATGTGATCTCCTCATTCGCTGTGCTTCATGAGTAGACTGCGTAGATTGGCCCGAAGGGGGTTCTGCCGGAATGAAGACTTGGCTCTCTGACTGGAGCGTTCTTGATAGCAATCAGCATATTTGAAGCATATATAAAATGCAAGGACAAAGACTACTGGAGTCTTAAATGATCCCTTAGTTTCGTGGGCTAAATAGGACGATGACAAGCACACCATTTTAAAAGCGTCCGAGAACTCACGTGGCAGGAATCGTGTTGTCCCTCTGAGTAACCCGCGCAGTACATCAGGTCGTTGATGATGAAGGTGCCGTTGTAGTAGCGAGCACAATCTTCCTGTCGAAGTACTAGAACCGCAGCCTGCTTCAGTACCGCGCTCGTCTCTTTGTCTGCAACACGGATGTTCAAGCACTATGTCAGATTCGATTTGTCCTCCAGTGCACCAAGATGACTCTTGGATCAAACGTCTGTCTGTACTTGCTTTGGTTAAGCAAACATTCAGAATGTTCTTACACACTGAAAGAAAACGAGGAAATTCTGATGTATACATAGTCTATTGTGGGCTCATAGTTCGACCAAATGCTCCACTAGGGGAGTTCATCTCACTCCGCGAAAATCCCCATGGCATTGACACGGAGACGTTTTGCGGAGTTTGAATGGCTGGATGCGCCGTAGCCTTGGCGTTTTCCTCTTTGAATTGAAGGGGGTGACTGCCCTCACTTATCGTTCTGGGCACTCGAGCGCCAGTCAAGACTCAAGACAGCCGTCTCTGCTGTCTCGGCGAGCCCTTGCAACCCGGTGCGCCGGCGGCAGCCCTCTCTCTCTCTCTCTGTCTACCCCGAGCGACTGCGCGACAACATGGACAGGCCGATGCATATTCGTCCTTTCGGACACGTACTGCACACACTACTCGAGGAAGATTTGGCGGTGTAAGCACGCTGTTTAAAACAAATGAATGCAGTGGAATGCATTCTCTAGTGAAGTATTTGGTCACTCTACTCCAGATGGTCACGATCTCCAATTTTACGCACCCTTGCTCTATGGCACGTTAGTGCACGCGTACAACGTCGGACATTACGACTGCTACTTGCCTTTCGTGGCGCCCCAGCCTGTGACGTAGCAGGTTGTGTTGGTGGGCAGTTCGGGCATCTTGTTAAAACAGATCGGCTGCACCTGAGCATTCAGCTTGAGCGGAGCATTCAGCTTCAGCAGTGCAATGTCGTGGTCTTTTCTGTTTTCAATCAAGGTAGGTCGCTGCGGGAAGAGGCAAGATACCGTTCTGTATAAAAGGAAACAAGATAATAATATGCATAGAAAAAAAAAAAAAAAAAAGACAACATGACGCATGGTTAGGCCCATGCGTGAACTTGTATCTCTGTTGTCACTTATGGCAATAGCCCACTATTCTGACGCCTCACGCGTAAAGTGAGGGCATTTGGCATGCCCTTGCGTCACTTTAAGTGTAAGCTTAGCAGGAGTTGCAAGAGCGAGCTCCGTGCTTTGAACGAAACTGCCGAGCATGCGCGCACTTGCGCATTACAAGAGTAGTTCGAAGCAGTACGCTCGCGCTCGTAGAGTTCGACCTTGCTTGCACTTCTCGTGAATCAGATAGCTCTCTAGATATCTACGGTGGCCACAGTTTTCACGTAACTACACGCTTGTTTATCAACAATCCGTCGGTGTATAGGCCAACGCGCTGTTTCCAAACAAGCCCACACGAGGTGCGCGCATGCACGGGAACCGGACTCGCGTGAACTGAGGCTTCCGCGCATGCGCGCGGCCGACAGCAGTGTCTCTGCTGCGGTGTGACATCGGGGCCGTCTGTTGGTGATACTTTATCCAGTCTTGTTCTTATTAGTGAAAAATGTAGCTCGTTACAATTTCAATTACTTAATTAAAAAACGTAATTCAGCACAGTTATTAATTAGAACATTCCAAAGGTAATGAAATATTACTGAAAAAAGTATTATATTTCCTAATACATTCTTTCAAAAATTATCTTGCGATTAAGAAATATATATTCCTTAGTACAAGGATAAAAACGTATGTTCTTTTACGTTACGATGACAAAAATAACAAAGAGAAAGCGTAATTTCTTTTTTGTTTTAATTTCAAACTTCGTTCAAACTTTGTTAAACATGTGCTCAACAGTTTTATTTCAAACTTCACGTCAATCACCTAGAGACTGGCAGCACACGCCGTCTTCAGAGCACGTCAACTGCTACGCTGCCCCTCTTATTTGTTTTCTTTTTTCTTTTTTTTAATTTGAGGTAAGTTAATGATGAAAGCGGAAAAGCGCAGGAGAGCTGATGAATTAACTATACAATGTAAACACCGAAACTGGGAACACATAAAAAAACGGACAAGCACACACACATTGTCCCGTTTGAGACAGTGTGCGTGCAGAAGTGTGTGTGCACAGAAAAAGATTGCGAAGTAGCAAATCATTTTTTGAGCAGGTTGAACTCTTCGTGACTGTAAATAAACAATTATTTCTCTCTCAGGAGACAAAACGAAAACTCACAACTTCCATCTGGTAGCCCGGATGAACGAAGATGGAGTCCACATAGCGCTCTTGTTGAGTCGTTTCTTCCTCGATCAAGAAGTACTTTCCGGCCAAGACGATCCAATCGGAGGGCTCGCCCCAGCTGACAAGAAATACGACTGAATGAAACGAGAAACTTAGAGAACGTGGCTTGTTGAGAGGGAAAATGGCACTTTCTTTTACTCTAAACAAGATGCAGAGAAAAAACTAAAAATATGTATATCTTAATCCTACTGAGAAAGTTGGGAGAAGAAATGTGCAGCGCATTTTGAGCTGCACTGGGTCTGTGCCACACCTAGGAAATGTCGCGCGGGCACGCGGTGTCAGTCAGGTCGCACCGGTCGCACCGTGACGTCATAGTGCCATCTGACGTCATGACGTCACGTGACTTCTCTCCTAAGTTTTACAAAGTCGCAATCCTCCTGCAACTTTTTTTTTTCAAGTCTACCGAGGGCTATTGCGGCTAAGCTTAAAAAGAAGCCAACTCGCAAAAACGGCGTAGCACAAGGTAAAAAAAAACGCTCACTTTCTGAAGCAATGGGCGGCGGAGACGAGCCACTGTTCATTCAAGATGGCCCCACCGCACTTGTGCCCGTAGATAGGGTCATCAAACAGCCTCAGGGAAACCTGCCAGGGCCAACTATCTGGCTTCGCCTTCCTGCCGCCAACGATGTACGTGTCGCCTTCGTCACCGTCGTTGAGAGAGAACGGCTTGACGGTCGGCTCACCACAGGTGACGTTCTCAAGAAGTGGGTATCCTGGGAACGAAAACAAAATCACCAGAAAACCATTAAGCCTCGTAGTCTGATCTGGCCAGCGTTACTAGAACACTCAGTTGGAAAACTCGCCGTCGAAACCTGGGCCGCTGGCGTCCACCGAGACCGAGCTAAATACGACAACAGCGCCACTCTTTATCATTTGTCTGTACTGTAGTGCACCTTGAGCTTTTAGAAGGCATGTATTTCGTAAAAACCAACGAAAAAAAAAAACTCTTTTTGTAGTAACGTTTATTGGAGTTTAGTACAAAATGAAGGGCGGGTGACGTTTTCTAAAATCTCTAGTTTGCAAGGTTTTGCGGCACAAATAATATTGTTTTCATCCAACCATGTATCAGTGGTGATTTCAAGTAGCGCGTCCCGACCTAAGCGCATCCTAACTTCGGTAGTAATTCGCGGCGCTTCCGCTTGGGAGACGGGGATGGCACCCCTCTTCCACCGCATATGTTTCGGCGCTAAAATAACCGATTAAAGCCAAAATAAAAGTCACGTGCAGTTCCTCGAGTGGCCGCTGCGGGAGAAATGGCGGCGTGGCGATCGCCATTAGCTCGGTTCTCGAATACGGATCGGTGCCTCTTTTTCAGAGCAGGCTCTATGGCATTTTTTCATCTGAGTGGTTATAGTAACGTTGGATGTGACTCTATTCTGATGGAGTCAAAATTTTAGTGCACAGGGTTATTATACTTCGTGCGACTTTAGGTCAGAGCGCAGCAAACGTCACGGCTTTCGTCCTCGTATTGAGTGTGTGTGCCATCATCGGCTAAAATAGTCAAGCACAGTGAGTTCGCTGTGACCTTTCACTTTTTGACTGCGTCTATCTGCACTCTGAAATATATGGTTAAACCAGAGATACTAAATAGGCTACGCTTCAGGGTAACGACACTTACCCATCTTGGTGCTTAAATTCATGGCTGCCAGTTATCTGAAGCTTTATCTGAAATCACAAGAAACGTTTTTCCGTCCTCCACAAATGTTTAAACAGTTCGCGACAAAAGCAAAGCAAGATTACACGAGCTTTCTAACACCGAATCTAATGCTGAGAAAGTCGCACTGTTGAATCGTGACGATCGGCAGTCGCGTCTGCTCTCCACTAAGCACCAAGATGGCGGCGCCCACAACAATGTTCGGGGAACAGACTGCCAATACTCTAAGCGTAGCTCGTTTAGTGACTCTAGGTGAGACACGAGTGTATAGGTTGCGTCGTTTCGTTGTTTGGTCTCTTTCCGGCTTTAGTCTCCTCTACCCCTTCTGGCGTCGCACTGCGAAGCACCAACGCACTTTATCAACAGCCCCCAAGATTAATCGAAGCCCGTGCACGAGTATTTTGACGTCATCATATCGACATCAAGCTTTTACACACAGATTAGACACGAGTTCTGTGTGAACGTTGGGGCCTAGTCTCTATGTCTGTCTGTCGAAGGACGCCGGGCTCGGCCTGCAGTATACGATGGCACAGCCCATAGCAGTTCCACCGCAGCGCGCCGTTACGTGAGGGCTACGTGTTAGTGCATACAATAGGCAAAGAGGGCAATGAAAAACGGTTGCTCCATACGTCTTTATACACCAACACGGTGTTTCCAAACAAGCCCGCTTTACCCACAGCAGGTGTGGGCACTGCGCGTGCGCAGAAACCGAATTCGCGTGAAGTGAAGCGTTTGCGCATGCGTAGTACCGACAGCAGCGCCACCGCAGTAACGTGACGTCAGTGAGATGAGTTGGTCTATACATTCGCATGCAGTCAACATGTCGGCAGACGATTTTTTGAATGACCCATGTGACAAGGCCGTCGAACGAGGAACAAACGCACCACAGACAGTGTATGCTGACACTCTTTTTCAGGAAACGTTAGCCGGGGTTTCGACATCTTAGCTCCTCCAACGATGGCCGGTTGTCTCGTGCCGTCACTTCTACTATCAACCACCAGGATCGCGGCGGTCAGAGTGATTCACAACCCTTGTCAAATAGTTTTTAAACGAAATTCTTCACCAGACACTTTAATTTATTTGGAAGTCGGAGCGACACAGTCCAGAGTCGTATAGAGCTGAATTTTCGGCGTTGTTCTAAGAAGGCCAACGTGGGCCACACACCAGAGTCGAGTCGGCGTTCGGCTGGAACCTGTGCCCTCACTAGTTGCACACGAGTCCCAGCAGACCAGTGTCGCGGCATTGCATCCAATCTGGGCTCCACCTTCTCTTTTTTTTTTTTTTTTAGTTAATTCTCAATATTCAGTACTAGGGCCTTGCTATCTAAGAAAGGTTGGTCGGAGTCGTGTTTATTGCAAACGTATATAGGACCCTATTTCTCAGAGAGTGTAAGTTATATTTCTGCGTGTGGGAGTAATTTATCGTGAGTGATGCATGCACGGTACGCAGTCTTGAAAGATCTCACCACAATTTTCTTCGTCCGTGCCGTCCCCGCAATCATCTTGGTGATCGCATTTGGCGGTGGCGTCGACGCACTGACCATTCCTGCACCGAAGTTCGTCGTCCTTGCATTCGTCTTGAAAAGCGAAACAGAAAGGCAAATAAATAAACTATAAAATGTTTTCTAAGCAAATGTGTTGCATACGGGAAACGTTCTTGCATTACAAACATCTAGCGATACACCGAGTTCACGGCGTTATTCATCGGATAGTCTAACGCGTACCATGAGTACACTTGATAGTTTTTCTTATACCTCGTTTCAACTTAGGCCCGGAGGCAGCCGACGCCACGAGGCAATGGGACCAATCAAGCAGCATCAAAAGCGCAAGTAACAAGGCATGTTATGTTTATGATTGGCTCAGCGATTATAGAACACGCACAGTGCAGAAACGCTGCCGGATTGGTCCAATCGGTTCGTAGCGTCGGCTGCGTTTAGACTTTGCGTGAACCGAAGTATAAAGCGATACTAGTGCCAACCGGACTGATAAGCCTGGCGTTCTTCCATATTCGCCAAATCAAAGTCAAATTTGGGGGTTTTACGTGCCAAACCTACGACGGGCATCTGGCACGCCCCAGCGGAGGACTGAGGATTAATTTCGACCACCTGGGGATCTTCTGACGTGCAACCGAAAGCTCGGTTGCACGGCGCCTTCTCCGCAATAAGCCTCCGTCATATTGCGGGCACCTCGGTCGGGATTCGAACACGCCACCTGGGGATCCGTAGGCCGGCGCTCTCGCCTCGGAGCCACCGAGGCGGCTTTTCCATATTCGCGAGCTCCTCTTCCTCAGTGCGCACAGGTGGTCGAGCTCCTCCTCGCCTAGCCTACTAGTCACATGACCTCCCCGTTAACCAATCAGCGTCGAGCACCCAACCAATCAGTGTTGAGCCTCGCGGCCACGCTTTTATCCAGGCTTCACGAAATGCCAAACACCTAGCCAAAGAACGTTTCACGTAAATACAAACCCTCCCAAGAAACGCAGAGCGTGGGTTATTATGTTCAAGCTTCTTGCTTTGTGATTGGTTGTTCGGTGTTCTTATCGGGCTAATGCCGCAACCTCACTGGCTGCGGGGCGATCACGTGATGCCCGTAGCTCGCCACGTCCCGCACTTCTTCAGCTGTCAGTCACTGTCAACCGGAGCCACACTTACTGCGGCTGACGCCACAGTCATCGCGTGGCGTGACCACCATATGTTTTCAAGATGGTGTTATTTACCTTCGACGGGTGCATCTGCGACGAAGTAGCGAGCGACGAACCCCAGCGACGTGTCCGGACCGCCGCTGGACGCAAAGACGAGGTTCGCCGCCGCGTTGGCGGACACAACGTACTCTCCGGGAGACCACGGTCCGCACCACTTGACCAAGGGAGGAGGCTCGTCGCCCGCGAGCCGCGGCAGGTCTTCGCCGGCGTAGACGGCCAGGTAGTCCAGGCTACAGTTGAACGAGTCGCGCAGTGAGAACTCTTCAAACGCCAGATGGATTGCCTGCGATGTATTACGAAGGTCAAGCTACGTTGTGGTTATGCATGGCTTGCTCGTTACGTCATCGCATCGTGCCGGTGGTCCGTGGTCACTCCGACTTGTTCTTGCCGAGAAGACCAAATTCGATGGTCCGAAATGCATGTTGGGAACGTACGCAATCAGCGGAAAAGTCGCTACAAACTTTCGTTGATGGGATGTCATTGGAAGCCATGGATGGCTTCCATTGAAGTCACGTCAGCGGCGCTTTCCTTCCGCCGCATACATTTCACAACAAGTACTTTGTTCTCATCGGCAAGAACAAAAACGAATGACCACCAGCACTGCGCGAAGACGGCACGTGTAATCCGTGTGTACTTCGTCCCACCCTATGGTGGACAATAGCCAAAGCTGCGCGCTTCCAGGGTCAGTCACGAGTCAGTCGAAAGGCACGTGATACATTGCGCCGGTTTTAGTATCGGTGCACCGCTGCTGTACACATACAAGGCAACACACCGCGTGGTTTCTAACTGGCTCCTAATTGGACCTTGCAGCCCGTAGCTTGCAGCCCGTGAACGTGTTTGTTGTTGAGTGAGATGAAACATATGCGCTCCCAAAAATAGTCCTTGCTTTCTCTTTCCGGCAGAGCACTCAGAGAGCCAATCACTGCAATGTACGGTGGGAGTTCGGCGAATGGCTAGGCTGAAAATATGTCTAGGCCTAAAAATAATAAAGTCCGCGATGTAACACTGAGTATGATATCGGAATGTCTAATATGTCATGCGCGCGTGTCACATCGAAGGTGTCATTATCGGGTCCCGACATATTTTTAGCATCGTTATTCAGTCAGGTTCCTCCCTAGGTCGCAGTGACCGGTTCTTCGTGTGGGAAAATGCCCAAACGCAAGGATGCGTTCTCGTACGAGCCGCATCGTTTTAGGCTGGTCGCACACTGTGGGACGCCAAAAAAGTTACGGTATTAGGATACGCCGTTCATCCGATCCCGCCTTTGCTCGGGCGTGCGCCATCAGCATGTATCGGATACGAGTGCTCTGTCAGCATTAGGCGAGGACTATAGATTCAATCGCATGGTTCGTCCACAAGAAATAGTGACCGCTAATGTTGCTTGATCGGGTTTTAAAAAAGGTATACTGCACGTACGTAGCGAGGGGCCTCAAATTAAATAGAGATTGGTTTCATGAACAGTGGGGTCAGGAAGCCTTCTGGTTGACATGTTCAGGGTATGGCGAGCAAGTCTGCCTTTTCATCCAAAGGGTTATAGTGACGTCCAAGCGCCGTTATCTGATTGGAGAGTTGCTCCGGCAGCGTTGGTAAACAGGAGCGGTTGGCGTCTGCTATTTGCCGTCTGTAGCACCCACCTATTCGCCCGAACCATGTAAATAAAAACGCCAAAGATACCTTACCTTCCCAGGTGGGACCTGCAACTTCCAGGCGCAGAATGTGTTGGGTGGATACTGGGAGATCCCGTCGTAGTTGGGGCTCAAAATGTACGTCGGATCACTGTCCACGACTTCGGGCAGGAACTTGGACCGACACGCTATGCTGGAATCGGTCAGCTTTGGAAGGTTCACGCTGCGGGCGTCAAGGCGCATTGCTGGAACCGACCAAGCAACATGCTTAAAGAGGCCAAGAGACGATTACTTCGGCTAAACAGTAGCTTCGTTCGATTTACCTGCACTTCCTGCACCGTTGCAGAAAAGTGGTGTACTTCCGGTCCTATCTCAATACACACACCGGAAGTAGACTGTCCTACACTCGTTTGCACCGGTGCAGGAAGTGAAGGTAAATTGAACGAAGCTGCTGTTCACCATAAATTCTGAACCCTCGTATAGCCCCATAGAGTGAACAGGAGGTACCTCAATTGGGTGCTATGCGGAGCGCAAGTTCGTCTGCTTCTTTTGTAGGGGTTGTGGTGACGTCAGAACGCTGAGCTCTGATTGGCCCTGACTGAAGGAGAGTGATTAGACCTCAAAGCAAGCTGGCTTGAGGTCTACCGACTATCTTTCAATCAGAGCCGATCAGAGTTTGCCATTCTGACGCCACAAAAGCCGGTGAGTTTGCTTTCCCGCACAACACTCGGAGAGCCAATCACCGCAACTTACAAAGGCAGCTCAGCCAATGACAATGCCGAAACATATGTTTAGACCAAGAAACGCACTCTGAGTTGTGACATTAAGCAATGCAAGCATGACGCTTTGCATTGCGTAATGTCACAAGTCCGACTGCGTTCTTTGGTCTAAAATTATGTTTCCCCATCGTCATTCGCTGAGCTGCCTCTGTAAGTTGCGGTGATTGGCTCTCCGATTGGTGTGCGTGAAAGTAGACGCACAGACATTTTTTAGAGTGTTAAAGGGAAAAACAAAGCATAATCAGTGTTGCTGGTGTCGAGAAAGGGTAACGTGGTGCAGGCCATGCCACCGAATGATTGGGCACGAGCGCAGCGTCACAGTCTGGCAACGCACTCGGGCGTTCGAGCTCGAGAACGGGTCATGACTGCGACCGCAGGCCGGCTCAGAGTTACGAAAGTTCGGCGTAGAATGCCAGTCCTCGTCAAACCAATCTTCGCTGCTGCCAACGTTACTAAAACATTCAGTTGGGAAACTCGCCGTCGAAACCTGGGCCGCTGGCGTCCACCGAGACCGAGCTAAATGCGACAACAGCGCCACTCTTTATCATTTGTCTGTACTGTGGTCACCTTGAGCTTTTTGAAAGCCTGTTTTTGCGTAAAAACAAACGAAAAAGACTCTTTTTGTATGAAATTTATTGGAGTTTAGTACCAAAAGAGGGGCGCGTTATGTTTTTAAAATCTTTAGTTTGCAGGGTTTTGCGGCACAATTAATATTGTTTTTATACAACCATGCCTCAACGGGCCTTTCAGGTAGCACGTCCCGCCCTAGGTGCATTTTAACTTCCGTAGCTCAACGCGGCGCGTCCCCCGGGGAGACGGGGGTGGCTGGTCCGTCGTACGTGTCTTTGCGTTGAGAGAGACGCATCGTCATGGCTGCTGCGTCAGCGCCGCACTCCCCCCCGCCGAAGGCTCGCGCCTTCGGCGTTGTCGTGCCCTTGGGCACCTCGCCGGACGACCTCATTCATGCTGTCGCCGGCGTTGTCGGACTTCCTGAAGTCTACTCAGCGCAGCACCTTGGTGCGCAAAGTTTTGAAATCGTTATCAACAGCCGTCTCGCCGCCGCCAAGCTCACCGAAGCCGGCGTCATCACCATCGCCTCTACCCAAGTCCCCATCGTTCCAGCCGGACCTCAGGTGACGAACGTCACTTGCATGTTCCTGCCCACCTATGTCCGCAACGACCTGCTGGTTCAAGCCCTGTCCGCTCACGGGAAGGTCCTGGAAATCACGCATGCAACGTACCGCAGCACACCAACCGTAAAGACTGGGACAAGATATGTGAGAATCGAGATGAAGGAGTCGGACCCGGTCCCTAACTTCCTTCGTATCGGAGGCCACCGGGCGACCTTCGACTACCCGGGCATCAAGCGGGTATGCCGGCGGTGCCGACTGGAAGGACACATTCGCGCCAACTGCACGACAGAGCACTGCGACCGGTGCGCTGTTTTCGGACACGCTACGGAAGGTTGCACGTCTGATTGTCGGCGATGCGGCGGCTCCCACGCAACTGTGGACTGCGTGGCTCGGCGGAGCTACTCGTCTATGGTCGCTGGGACAGCCTCGTCTGATTTTCCTCCGCTGTCCCCAGCACATGAGGTGTCTCCCCCTCGCCCAGCCGCCCAGACAGGAGCGTCCACAGACCTAACCAAGCCCCAAGCCAACGTCGACCCGAAGAACTCCCAGTCCGCGCTGTCAGGGGGACGACCGCCTCCGGCTCCGCTGACGGACGCGACGGGTGCGATGGCCCCCGAGACGCAACTCGTCACACCGGCACCCAGCCTGTCTGCTGTGGACACCCACACCCCGTGGAGCGAGGTGACGGAGGACCCCGAGGTCTCTAGCGACGACGAGCGCCTCGTCATCATGGAGGACGAGTCGCCTGTGGCGGAGGACCTTTCCCTTTCTTCTCTGGGAGCCCCAAGTACTTCCGTGGCGCCAGTGACGGCAGGCAACAAGGACTCGACCAACAGCTCGGAGCCCTCGGACCTCGCAGGCAACTCGGACCCGACAGACGCACGCCGGGGACAGGCCTTAGACGCCAAGCGCGCCATCTCAAGCAGCGGCTCTCGTTCCCCTCGAGGACGAGACAAGGCTGGTCGTCGCCCCAAGAAGCCGCGACCAAGTTCACGTGACACCTCGTTCAGCTCGGCTGAGGACGTTTAGTGAGTAGATGTTACAAGGTACTGTTTCCTTTTATTTTTTTTTTTTCTGCTTTTTTTCCTGGCCAGTTTGCGAATTATTTCCTTTAACGTTCGTGGCTTTTGCAACCGGGCGAAGCAGACGGAGATATTACACTTTGCCAAACAAGCAGCTGCCGATATCCTCTGCCTTCAGGAAACAAATTTTTCAAGCCGGCGTGAGGTTGCAGAATTTGAGGCTGCTTTTTCTGTGACGTCTTTTTTTTCTTTTGCATCGCAGAGTTCGTGCGGCGTAGGCATTGTGGTCTTGAACCATGAACTGCTGCGTCATGGCTCCTATTTGTTTGACACGGAAGGTCGGGTGATCCGTTTTGATTTTGTTTTTCAGGGCATAAAGTACAGGCTTATTAACGTTTACGCCCCCGCGAACCACGCTTTTTCTCATTCCTTCTTTAACAACCTCGACGTCCATCTACTCGATGCTTGTCCTTGCTTTATTGTGGGAGATTTTAATTGCGTTTTTGACTCGATGACAGACATCCGGGGCCCGGGAATGGGACGATCAGTTTGGAATGCACGTGAACTGCAGAGACTGGTGCGTCATTTTGCACTTGAGGATGCGTGGTCTTTCCTTCATGGCGCCAGTTTTCAACCCACATGGAGCGACGGCAGGACCAGCTGCCGCTTGGATCGCGTTTACGTGCCGCGTCGGTTGACCACGGCGCTGACGTCATGCACTGCGGTTGTTTTTCCCCGACTCCGGTTCGCGTGTCGGATCACAGCCCCGTTATCGTCGCTCTCTCTCTACCCAAGGCGAGCGGCATGCGTCCTTGGCGTCTGGACGTTCGAGTTTTGCGTAATGAATCCGCCAAGACAACGCTGTCCACCCTAATAAAACAGTCTCTTGTTGGAATGCGCCCGACCCCCGCCACGTGGGACCACCTCAAGGGCAGGTGGCGGGATTTATGCTCCATGCAGGGGCGGCACCTTCGAGCGGACCGTCGTGCGCTCCTTCAGGATACGATTCTCCGCATACGCATTGTCCGCAGGGGTGGTGCTTCCACTTCTCTTATGCAAACGTACTTGGCACAACTTCAGCAACGCTACCAGTGCCTACTCCGCACTGATACAACGGCCTCTACGGTTTCTTGGGTAAACCGTTGTCCAGCGACTCATCCCGAAGTCCTTCGATACTCCCGGCGGGCTCAGCGGCCCGGTTCTAGCGCGCCCTTGTGGAACCCTGCCCCTGTTCCCTCGACAAGCATCCCCACAGACGCAGTCCACCTTCCAACCTTTGCCTCCCACTTTAGGGCTCTCGCGCAGGCAGAAGATGAAGCTGGTCGCCCTGAACTACTCGACCACCCATTTCTTTGTGGGCTTCCAACAGTTCCCGACGATTTTGGTTCGACCTTAGAGCAATGCCCTAGCCCGGCGGAGCTTCAACACGCCCTTTCGCGAATGAAATCAGGCTCGGCGCCCGGGCCGGACGGACTCCCAACAGAGTTTTATAAGACCTTTTGGCCTGTTCTTTGCGATTTTTTTTGCGGCGTTTTACGGGTTTTCTTTGAGGAACAGTGCCTTCCTGCATCCTTCCGGCTTGGTCGAATAGTTCTTCTCCCCAAGGAAGGGGGAAGCCCTGGCGACCCGGGTGCTTGGCGCCCAATTACGTTGTTGAACGCGGACTACAAACTTCTGACCACTGTTCTGTCGTTGCGGATGCGGACCGTACTCCCAGAACTGATTAATCTGCGGCAGACATGCTCGGTTCCAGGTCGCACCATCCATTCACTGGTCGCCCTTACGCGGGACCTCGTGGAGTACACGCGATCCCGACGGGCAGGCGGTCTGCTAGTATCCCTTGATCAGGCCAAGGCCTTCGATCGCGTAGAACACAAATATCTGTTCAGGGTCCTGGCCGCCTTTGGATTACCTCCGAAAAGCATTGCTCTGTTCGAGTGTCTCTATAACGGTATGCAAAGCGACTTGTTTGTCGATGGAATCCCGGCCGCACGCTTCCCGGTCACGCGGGGCGTTCGTCAGGGTTGCCCTCTCTCCCCGCTCCTGTTTGTGCTCAGTTTGGAACCTTTCCTTCTTGGACTTGAGAGAGCCTCGAACGTTCGGGGTCTACAGCTCCCAGGAACGGGTCAGGTCAAGGCGACTGCGTACGCTGACGATGTGACGCTCTTCGCCCGGGATGGCGACAGTGTTCTGTGTGCGCTTCAGGTTTTTGCGACCTATGCGGCTTTGTCCGGCGCAGAGCTCAACTCCACCAAGTCGAAGATTCTCTGCATTGGCAATCCCCCGCCCGATCCCTTGCCGCTCCCTGTTGACGCAACTGTCAAAATCTTGGGGGTGACCTTTGATAGAGACGGCGTGGCACGCGAGACGTGGTCGACGCTTGCGCGTGACATAAACTCGTGCGTAGAAGAGGCCCGGGGATATGCCTTCCCAATGGCTGTACGGCGTTACTTGGCACAGTCAGTGATTTGCGGGCGACTTTGGTATGTCGCGCGCGTAGCTTCACCGCCCTCTCCGTTTATACGCCAGGCGCGCTCTTCTCTCGTGTCCTTCTTTTGGGCAGGCAAGACGGCTCTGGTGGCTCGCCCCGCGCTCAGCCTCCCTCGAGAGCGCGGTGGCTGGAGCTTTCCTTGTGTCAAACTGACAGCGTCCAATTTAGCTCTCAAGACCCTCTTGACTACTCTCGATGACACGGACAACCCGTCCCGTCCACTGGCGGTGTATTTTCTCGGGACATTGTACAGTGACCTGGAACCCTCGCAACCGCCCTTCATTGGCGCCCGCGTGGAAACGGTTCCGCCTTTCTACAGAGCTGCTATTGAGACTTTCCGGCAGCTGCGCGCCCATGTGTCAAAAGAAGACATTGTTGAGGCTCCGGCGTCTCGTCTTGTTGAGATCCTCTACTCGTCGCAGTTTCCGGCGCCAGTGCCGGGGCTTGGTCCGTCGTACATAGGACCACCCCTCCCCCACGGTAGCCTGCCAGGAGAAGTGTGTGACTTCCAGTGGAAGAAAGGTTGGGGAGTCTTACCAACCAAGGACCGCCTTTTCCGTTGGGGTTTGGTCAGTGATGTAAAGTGTCCCAACTGCAGCGCAGTGGAGACAAACGTCCACGTAACGGCGGAATGCGTGGTGGCGCAGATTTTCTGGCGCCTTGTGGCGCATGCCTTTCCTGACGCTGGTGTGCGCCCTTATGTCAATCAGGGTCGTTGGCCCCGAGGGAATTTTGCTTTCCTTGTGATAGCGCTGGCCGAATGGGTCCTGTGGCGCAACCGTTGCTCCTCGAAGGTGCTGCAGCGGTGCCAACGGGCGATGTGGCCACTTTTATGGAGACTGCGACGGGAGCTGGTCACGTTTTTGGAGTGTGAGCTGTTCCTCCTTGGGGAGTGTGAGTTCCTGCGGCGTTGGTCGTGCCGGTTCTTGACGGTGATCAACGGCCAGGTACATTTGGCTTGCCTGTCCTTGGACATGCTGTAACCGCGGGCACTCCGGTTCCGCCTCGCCGGCTGCGACGGCCGGAGTGATTATTGCGTCGCGTAAACATTGTTTTGTGAAGAGCATATAACATTGTATACCTTGTAACATTGTATAAACTCGCAGTGGTGTCAAATAAATTTTTCTTCCCTGTAACCTCTACCGCTGTATCTGTTCTTAAAGCCAAAATAGAAGTCACGTGCAGTTTTTGGAGTGGCCGCTGCGGGAGAAATGGTGGCGTTGTGTTCGTCATTAGCTCGGTGCTCGGAGACAGTTTGGGGCCACTTTATCAAAGCTGTCTCTATGGGAGTTTCCCAACTGAGTGTTTTAGTAACGTTGGCTGCTGCCAACGTTACTAAAATATTCAGTTGGGAAACTCGCCGTCGAAACCTGGGCCGCTGGCGTCCACCGAGACCGAGCTAAATGCGACAACAGCGCCACTCTTTTTTATTTGTCTGTACTATGGTCACCTCACGCTTTTTGAAAGCCTGTTTTTTGCGTAAAAACAAACGGAAAAGACTCTTTTTGTATTAAATTTATTGGAGTTTAGTACCAAATGATGGGCGCGTGATGTTTTTATCATCTTTAGTTCGCAAGGTTTTGCGGAACAATTAATATTGTTTTTATAAAACCATGCCTGAGCGGGCCTTTCATGTAGCGCGTCCCGACCTAGGTGCATTTTAACTTCGGTAGTTCAACGCGGCGCGTCCGGCGGGGAGACGGGGGTTCACCCTTGTCAAAGCCAAAAATAGAAGTCACGTGCAGTTTCTCGAGTGGCCGCTGCGGGAGAAATGGTGGCGTTGTGTTCGTCATTAGCTCGGTGCTCGGAGACAGATTGGGGCCATATTTTTAGGGCTGTCTCTATGGGAGTTTCCCAACTGAGTGTTTTAGTAACGTTGGCTGCTGCTGACGGTATGAGAACGGCAAGGCATATCTTTCGAAATCCCGGCCACCAGCAGGCGTGCTCGTTGCCTTTTGCAATACTTTGGCTGTGCATCCGTACTTGAAGACCCTCATGGAGCGCCGAAGTGTTATCGCAGTTGGAACCTTGCGCTAGAGGCGAGAGAACTGAGGCTTCTGCTTGTCATTCTTATTCTGCCGAGTTATAATAACCAAGAGTCAGTGACAGTACGTTAACGGCAGGGAGGTCTTTCAGTTCGTGACTGCCTGGAGCTGAGCCGATTGGTATGACATGATTTTGAAGGTTTCCAGCTGAACGTAGGAGTCTTTCAGTTGGTTCCGCCATCAGCCCGTGCTTGTGCTTGAGGCCGGGCACCCGAACGGGGCATTTTGTCGTTCTCATTCTGGCAGTAACTATAGTAAATACGCATTAGTTTTTCTCTAACCAAGAGCACGTAGGGTTGAACAACGCTTTCTCTCCACCGCAGACGGCTATGAGCCTGTGCACTTATACTGATTATACGTCGTTCTTAAAACGGCGGTACTGACGTGCGCGCAGCGTGTGCGCACGTTTGGCCAGTGTAGCCAAAGATGAAAGAGCGTGTTGGTGAAAATACAGGAGTCAAAGAAAGAATAAAAACACTTAGGGACAAAGACAGACAGCACAGTTCTTTCTGAAAGAACTGTTCTGTCTGTCCTTGTCCCTAAGTGTTTCTATTCTTTCTGTGACTCCTGGCCAGTGTAGCGTTCTATATAATATTGCCGCGCGCAAGGTCACGGACTTGTAGAAGGTTCTCGTTTGTTCTTACTACTGACATAACTTCTATCGCTTATCCCTGCTCTTGTTTTTCCAGAATGTGCATGTTCATTCTCGCCCCGAGCGCGCTACGCTCGAACCTTCTCCGCCGAAACTTCGAGATAGCGCTCACTCTAGATAAGAGGCCGCCAGCGACTTTGTCGAGTCAGTTTCGCCCCAGCGTTCGACTGTGCTGCTACGCCGACTTCGACGCCCGCGACGCTCTGTTATTATCTTTGTACCCTTTTAGTTTTTGGCACAAGTTCGCCACATTAAACGTTTCTTTCTTTCTGTTTATTTAGTGTTCCTTTGGTCACCACCCGTGACATTTTTGGTGGAGGTGCGGGGTACCCGCATGCCCGTGCAGCGCTCCCCTCCGAGTTCTCGGAGTGCAAGTCCGAACACAAGCCCCCAAGAACCCAACGAGGACCAGACCGAGATCCGATTAAGTCGCCGGAACCTTGGCCTACCCCCGGAGTTAGGACCCTTGCCACCCAGGACCAGGCAAACAAGGAGGACGACGATGGCCAACCAGTCGGAGACCCCGGCAGCTCCAGCCGTCGTTTACCTGCCCGTCGTACCGCGGACGGCTGCTCCATTCCACGGCGAGCAATACGAAGACGTCGAAGATTGGATCGACCAATTCGAACGCGTCGCCCGCCACAATAGCTGGACCAACGAGCAACGGCTGCAAAACGTGTATTTCTCGCTCGAGGGGACTGCCAGAAGCTGGTACGAAAATCACGAGTCTTCGTTGACATCCTGGGACATTTTCAAGAGCCAGCTGAAGGCGACATTCGTCAACCAGCATCGCCGAGAGAGAGCCGAAGACTTACTGCGTACCAGGACTCAAGGGCCCAACGAGAGCATCACCGCCTTCGTGGAGGATGTCCAGCGTTTAAGCGCCCGAGCCGACCCGGAGGCCACAGAGGAAAAGAAACTTCGAATCCTCATGCGAGGCGTCAAGGCAGAAATTTTCGGAGGCCTGGTTCGGAATCCCCCGACGACCGTCGATGCTTTTGTCAGTGAAGCCACCAACATCGAGCGCGCACTGACGGCCCGAGCAAGCCACTACCACAGACTCGCCGGCGCGCCTACTGCTCCAACCGTCACAGCTTCCCTACTGGACCCGAATACCAACGGTGTCGACAACCTCCGGGAGATCGTCCGGGATATCGTCCGGGAAGAGCTCCGCAAGATCCTACCTGCTGCAGATAGCCCGTCTTCTCTCTCACTCGCCGAAGTCGTACGAGAGGAGGTCCACCGAGCCTTCCAGGCGGAGACTCCTGTCATCGCAGCAGCACCCGAGGAGCCCAGCCTGACCTACGCCGCAGTGGCCCGAAGGCCACCACCTCCTCCTCGAGCCTATGTCGTTCCGCCCCGACGTCGATCTCCTGCGCCGCAGCACGACCGCCACCGCGACGACCAGGTCCAGTATGCCGGCCAGGAGCCCCGCGCACCTCGGAAGACCGACGTGTGGCGAACACCCGACCGACGTCCTTTGTGTTTCCACTGCGGGGAAGCGAACCACACCTACCGCCAATGCCCATACCGACGACTCGGGCTGCGCGGATTCCACCCGAATGACCCACGCCCCCGTTACGGTGAACGCCCTCGGGAGATCGACGAGTACCTTCGACGACCTCAGTCCCCCGAGCCTGCCTCCCGCCGAGAGTTCCGGTCGCCATCGCCACGACGTCCGGCTTCGCCGATGCACCGACCCCGACGTGAAAGCCTGTCACCCCTCGCTCCTCGCCGGGGAAACTAGGCGCGGCAACCCCTGGAGGTGGAGTTGCCGAAGACGACCGACGTAAAGAGCCTCCAAGAACGACGGAGCGCTCCCACTCTCCCGACGCCACGCATCGCAACGAAGCTTCTGCATCGGTGTCCAACAACCTAAACGTTGTTATCGACGGCCACGACGCATCAGCACTCGTGGACACCGGAGCAGACTACTCAGTCTTGAGTGGGAGGCTCTCCCGCCGTCTTCGAAAAGTCACGACGCCGTGGGATGGACCTCAAATACGAACCGCCGGAGGGCACCTCATCACGCCGGTTGGGAGATGCACTGCTCGCGTCGAGATCCACGGTGAGACGTGCCCTGTCAAGTTTGTCGTTCTGCAAGACTGTTCGAGGGACATTATCCTCGGAATGGACTTTCTCTGCGAGTATGGCGCCGTCATCGACCTCGGAGCAAACCGGCTGACGCTACGAAAACCTGCTCCACCGCAGGAGGACCCCAAAGCGACGTCATCCGCGGTACGAGTCCTCGCAAACCACGTGAACCTACCACCGCGGTCAAGTGTTTTCGTACCCGTCGGGGTCGATGAGACTTTCTGCGGTGACGTTTTGCTCGAAGGAAGCCTCCAGTTGCTTCTAGGAAGAGGGATCGGCATCGCAAGAGGCGTCACGGAGCTCCAAGACGGACACACTGTCGCACTCGTAACGAACTTCCGACAGGAGGCCCAGCACCTTACAAGAGGCACCGCCGTGGGTCACGCGGAGGAACTCCCGGACTCAGCCGCAATCGCCGGAATATCAGAAGACCTCTCCTCGTGGCCACCCAAGACAACGCCGCCTTCGCAGTTTGACATCGATCCAACCCTGCCTACCCCACAACGACGACAACTCAGTGACCTACTCGTCGAGTTCAACGAGTGCTTCTCCACGTCGTCAAAGGTGCGCCAAACGACCGTTGCGAAACACCGAATTGTCACTGAAGACAACGCGCTTCCTGTTCATCGGTCGCCGTACCGTGTCTCTGTCAAAGAGAGAGAAGTCATCCAGAAGCAGGTCCAAGAAATGCTCGATGACGACATTGTTCAGCCCTCAAGGAGTCCGTGGGCTTCACCGGTAGTCCTGGTGAAAAAGAAAGACGGGACCCTTCGGTTCTGCGTGGACTATCGCCGACTTAACGCCGTAACAAAAAAGGACGTCTACCCGCTGCCACGCATCGACGACACCCTGGACCGGCTGCGCCACGCCCGATACTTTTCGTCGATGGACCTGAAGAGTGGGTACTGGCAGATCGAGGTGGACGAACAAGATCGTGAAAAGACCGCCTTCGTCACGCCGGACGGGCTGTACGAATTTAAAGTTATGCCGTTCGGACTATGCACAGCACCGGCGACGTTCCAGCGCGTAATGGACACCGTTCTTTCCGGCTTGAAGTGGCAAAGTTGTCTCGTCTATCTCGACGACGTCGTGGTATTCGCCACCAACTTCGACGAGCACCTGAGACGCCTGCGAGCCGTGCTACAGGCGATCCAGAATGCCGGACTGACACTGAAGCCGTCAAAATGTCGGTTCGCTTACGGCGAGCTCAAATTCCTGGGCCATGTCGTGAGTGCTCAAGGTGTAAGTCCTGACCCTTCAAAGACATCCGCTGTCGCCGAATTTCCGAAGCCATCAGACAAGAAGGCCGTGCGAAGATTTCTTGGGCTGTGCGCATACTACAGGCGTTTCGTTCGCGATTTCGCTAAGATTTCTGCACCGCTCACACATCTGACGAAGGACGACGTGAACTTCCAGTGGGGGGAGGAGCAAGAACAGGCGTTCAACGAACTGAAGGAAAGACTCCAGTCTCCCCCCATTCTCGGACACTTCGATCCATCAGCGGAAACGGAAGTTCACACGGACGCCAGCAACGCCGGACTAGGCGCGGTACTCGTCCAAAGACAAGACGGAGCAGAGAGGGTGATCGCTTACGCAAGCCGGGCACTGTCCAAGGCAGAGAAAAATTACTCAACAACCGACAAGGAATGTCTCGCTGTCGTCTGGGCGTTAACCAAGTTCCGTCCGTACCTGTACGGGATCCCGTTCCGCGTTGTCACGGACCACCACGCTCTCTGTTGGCTCGCCAACCTTAAGGACCCGTCAGGACGCCTCGCTCGCTGGAGCCTTCGACTGCAAGAATTTGACGTAACCATTGCGCATAAGTCTGGCCGCAAGCATAATGACGCCGATTGTTTGTCTAGGGCCCCAATTGAATCTCCACCCGACAGCACCGACGACGACGATGACGCCCGTTTTCTCGGAGCACTTACGGATACTGACATGGGAGCGCTTCAACGAGACGACCCCGAACTTCGCGCCGTGATGGGCCACCTCGAAGGTCAAGGAAGTTCAGTTCCGCGAGTCTTCGCCCGAGACCTGCCAAGCTTCGTTCTGCGGCGAGGCGTGCTCTTCAAGAAGAACTTCAGAACGAGCAACACTGCCTGGCTGCTGGTTGTTCCGGCCAGCCTGCGAGAGGAAATCTTTCAAGCATGCCATGACGACCCGACGGCTGGACACCTTGGATACAGCAGGACGCTCGCCCGGATTCGTGAAAAGTACTACTGGCCGAGGCTACCGAAGACCGTTCACCTATACATTCGATCATGCCATGAGTGTCAGCGACGCAAGAAACCGCCGACGAAGCCGTCAGGACTTCTGCACCCGATTTCTCCCCCGTCTATGCCGTTCCAGCAGATCGGAATGGATTTACTGGGCCCTTTCCCGCCGTCAACGTCGGGAAACCGCTGGATTATCGTCGCCACCGATTATCTCACACGGTACGCCGAGACGAAAGCCCTTCCAGCAGGCACGGCTGTTGAAGTCGCCAAGTTTTTCATCGAGTCCATCGTCCTCCGGCACGGCGCTCCAGAAGTTTTGATTACAGATCGCGGATCATCGTTCATGGCGCAGCTGACCCAAGAAATCCTCCGACTGAGTCACACCAGCCACCGTCGTACAACTGCGTACCACCCGCAGACCAACGGGCTGACGGAAAGACTGAACAAGACAATCGCCGACATGATCTCTATGTACGTCGACGTTGAGCACAAGACGTGGGACGAGGTGCTGCCCTACGTCACGTTCGCCTACAATACGGCGGTTCAGGAGACCACTGGATTCACCCCTTTCCAGCTGGTACATGGTCGGAAGGTGACGACCATGCTGGACGCAATGCTGCCCCATGAGCCATCTGACAATCAGAGCGACGACGCCCAGGTGGTTGCTCAACGCGCCGAAGAAGTCCGCCAGCTCGCCCGACTCATGATTCAAGACCAGCAACGCGTCGACGCGGGCCGCTACAACCTTCGTCGCAGGGACGTTCACTTCCAGCCCGGAGACAGGGTGTGGGTGTGGACGCCCATCCGTCGCCGCGGTCTCAGCGAGAAGCTTCTGAAACGCTATTTCGGACCCTACAAGATCATCCGACGGCTCGGCGATCTGAACTACGAAGTCCTTCCCGACGGAACGCGTCCATCTGCAAGACGCCAGCCACGACCCGAGGTGGTGCACGTCGTCCGGCTGAAGCCGTATTACGAACGATAGCCCTTTCCACCGTCGTCGACGTGTGAACTGTGAACTGTGAACGGTGAACAGTGAACTGGTGAACTGTGAACTATGGCTCGCAATTCTACTGTCCTTTAGTTGTGGATTTGTTTTTCGTTTTGTGCTGCATCGGGACGATGCGCTTTTAAAGGGGGGGATAATGCCGCGCGCAAGGTCACGGACTTGTAGAAGGTTCTCGTTTGTTCTTACTACTGACATAACTTCTATCGCTTATCCCTGCTCTTGTTTTTCCAGAATGTGCATGTTCATTCTCGCCCCGAGCGCGCTACGCTCGAACCTTCTCCGCCGAAACTTCGAGATAGCGCTCACTCTAGATAAGAGGCCGCCAGCGACTTTGTCGAGTCAGTTTCGCCCCAGCGTTCGACTGTGCTGCTACGCCGACTTCGACGCCCGCGACGCTCTGTTATTATCTTTGTACCCTTTTAGTTTTTGGCACAAGTTCGCCACATTAAACGTTTCTTTCTTTCTGTTTATTTAGTGTTCCTTTGGTCACCACCCGTGACAATATATTCCAGAAACTATACTTATGATGCAGGTTCTCACAATTGTCGGCCAATATTTCTTCTACGGTCCTAGAAAGTTTTGAGTCATTTTAAAATAATAAAAGTCACAGTATATTTGAAATAAATGTATTTGCCCTCCAAAAAAAGAAAGCATTGAAAAAAAAAAAAAAAACGTCAAAACTGAGGGAGTGCTACAAAACCCAAACCAAACAAATAAAAAAATTCAAAAATTAAGCGTTTAGTGTATTGTTTATACAAATTATATTATATAATTTATATAAAATACAAATTATATTATCAGATGATATATTCACACCAAAAATTAGAACAATGCTCTTATCGAAACGCCTCAATAAGTCGCAACATGTTGATGAACGTGACTGCAAAACAAGCCTACACTGCAGTGGCGTCAGAACATGGGAGGCAGGGTCTCCCGAATAGTTCCGATGCGTCTGATTCAATGATACGGCAATCATAACTTGCTATGCCATGAAGAAACTTGCGACTTAAAAAATTAATTCTCAACCACGTTTTATGAATTGAAGAGACGTAGACGTGTTTTATAGCTTGGATGCCAAGAAACCAAGCAATAAGCCCTTCATTTATTCCTTCGCTTATTATAAACGTTCCTCATACCTACCTTGTAAAAACATATAGGTAAAAGGATTCAATCTTGAACATTCAGTACCTAATAAATGTGCTATCTTAAATAACCGAAAGCACCAAAGGACAAACATTGAAATAATTGTGTTGTGAGTGCTTTAGACAACTGGAAGTGGGTGAGCTTCAATGGAAATCTGTCTCCGCTGTAGATTATGAATTTAGCCAGAGCGGTACCCCTGCAAACGTGGGGTCTATAACCTGCAGCACGCCGTGTAGTAATACACGAACACGCGCCGGTACGATGATTAACCTAGATCGAAAGGGGGAGGGGTGGAGATAGAACCGACGCCCTCAAATAATTTACACCATTAGAGGTGTAAACTAGCTTGTCCCAAGGCTAACACCCTAAAAGTGATACAACAACACCCTTAGGACACTTGTGAACAGACTAAAATAGGATGCTGGCAACCTGAGCAGCCTCCTATAAGGATAATTATTTTACAAGAACTTGTTCACAAGGAGCTAGCACTAGATGCAGTGTTCACATGCACAGAAACATCAAGTACAAGTGCAATGAATCACTTGAGATACAGGAATCACGACCATGTTCATTGCTCCACTGCGTTATATATACTCTACAATTCAAAGGCACTCAATGTTGCTTTGTTGTCGTTACGTAGAGCATATTACTAAGTTCACTGAACGTATCCCCAAGTAAAGCGCGTTGGTATACAGGCAATAATTATTTGACATAGTCGCTAAAAAAAACCGTTAGCAGTTGATACAATTGCAGCAAACACCCTTAAAAAGGGAATGGTGTTATCACTTCCCAGTAATACCCTCCTCAGCATTCTTCTCGCTGCCGCTAAATTTCAAGGGTGCATGCTCCTTGCAGCAGAACTTTATATTGCGATTAAAATGCGTGCACTACTCGAAATAAAAGTGCTGAAGAGATGAAACTATGGGTGTAAGTCTCTGGAACACAATTTAAACATTCTTAAGGGTGTAACCATTTTTACTGTGTGGAATCCCTGGGTTCTGTAGCACGATATTTCGCTCAATGTGCGTCAGCGGTGTGTTAATCCCCTCACCCATTGACCTCCTTGCGCTTAAGGACAACTGACACAAACATCGTGCAATTTCAAAGTTACGTACCGCACAACAGCAGCAGAATCCCGTTAGCAAGAAACTTCATTGTCCCGGCACACCTGAATCAATGAAACTAAGAGGTCTAAAACCTACCAGAGTGGCGAGTCTTATCGCAAGAGGTTTATTATCTAGCTGAGTGGCCATCATGCGGTTGATAATTGCCCCCCGTTACAAAGAACCCCATCAAAATAAGAAGCTGTTAATCTTGCTATCGTACGCACGCCAGCGAGGAAAAGACAACCATCGAGTGGACTCTACCAAACATCTAAGAGCAAAACAAAAGGTGTTGCTTCCTTTTCTTCGATCTTTGCAATGTGGACGCTGAAGGAGGAGCGCACGAACTGGATGTCACAACGCTCACGCGCACCTTTTACCTTGAGCTCGATTACCATTGTCGCGACAATTGTAAGACACCCTGGCTCGGTCAATATTGCATGTCACCATAGATGATCCTATATTGTCTGTTTCGACGAACGCTTTTATTATCAGTAGCAATGGCGCCGGTGTTATTGTCCCAGGATGTGCACAACGATGACGTTCTAATTGTGGGAGGTTCGCATGCTTTTTGTACAGTTCGTGCTTTTTGCATTGTTAATTTTCGTTCAATAGTTGCTTCATGTTTTTTACCGTAGTGAAGCACGATCCGTGTCGTGCTATCACACACTATCAACTTGTATTTGTTTTTGATTTTCCCTCGGCTTTCTGGAATGGATGTTACCGAGAAACTTATTTTGATTCTGGCTATATGGTGGCGACATATTTGCGGCCGATAAAACCACGAAACTGCGGACACTGATGAGAATGTCCAGTGTGCCCTTATATGCTCAATAACTCTTGCATCCCTGCACCATAAAACACATTGATCTCGTGGTAAACCCTTCTATTCGCAGGAGGCCGGTCTTGCCTTACCGAGTTTTCACTGCTCTTGATTCATGGCTGTGAAATAAACCAAGAAAATATAAGTAGCGCGATTGTTTTGACGAAGGCTGATGTCATGATAGGCCAACTCAAAGCGCTCTTGTAAATGCATATCAAATATAGGTGCGACACCCTTGCGTTTGATCTCGCCTCCACTGCACGAACAACTTGAAGCACCAACAAGAGCTATTCTCGTGGGCTTGTAGACTTTGTTGTGCTTTGTTGAACGGAATGTTTTTTGTTTGCTTTTAGAAATGTATTTTGAAACATGATAGAGGGGAGGTGGGAACACCGAAAGGAAATGTCATAATTACGAAAAAAATCCACGGGACGATGGTAGAATAGGGACAGCATACACGAAGTCTCAGACAGCTGAAAGTTTATTTGACAAGAAACCCCTTAAATATAGTCTAAAGACCCTAGTCACGGGTTTTTTTGTAATTACGTTCCCTTTACACCAGCTTGTTCGCGCACTTACTTTTTGTTCAGAAATGCTACCGCATTTAAAACAGTAACGACACATCAGACACCTATCTTGCATAGACATAAGGGCGAGCGAAAGATTATCATTGTATATACTCGGTCTTCATTGCTTCACCTCTGAAGAGCTCCTATTTTCTAATACAATAAGTGGAAACGTGAACAAAACACATCAAATCCGACCGCTGTATTATTCTTTTTAAGCGAGAATTTAGTGTGATTCAATGTTCGTTAAAGGAATAATAAACCAAAATTTGAATAAAAAAAAAAAAAAAAAACAATGCAGGAGATGTAGGCGGGACGCTACAATCCTTACAGCACTGCTAGTAAGGCTATATCTCGAATGAAGGGCCGTATTTTTGGAAAAAAAGGTCGAGATTGAACGAGGCCGATGAGGCGTGGGACGTCAACATATCTCGTTTCCTCCTCTCTTCGCTTTGCCCCCTCAAGGCGGCGAGGCGGAGAAGACGCGAGGCCGTTCCCTTTCCATCTCGGAGAAACAAGACGTAAACATATCTGTCAAATGCGCCTCCTCTTTTTGACATATATGGTCATCCGTTCGAGATATCGCTTTATGAGTGATGTTTTGGTGTTTGTAGCATCCCGTTGCACGCTTTTGTCGCCATGTTTTGTGGAATCCCGATTTCGGTTCAGCATAGAGACACCAACATAAAATAGAAACAGCAAGTAATGTCACGTTGAAGCCAGTCACCCTACTAAATTTATAATATAATTCGGACTTCTATTAAGTGTTTTTCTCTCTGTCACCTTTAACAATTTTTTCGTCTTCCTTTTAGAAGGGTATACCGACTTCACCCCACCCCACAATTGGAGGAAAAAACATAAACTTGTAAAGTAACTTGGCTAAAAAAAAATTAAGAAGACATTAGCCGGTAAAGTTTTTGCCCAAAATGGTAAAAAAAAAAAGAAGCTCAATACTTAAAATTAGGTTAAAAAAAAAGGGGGGCGGGGGGAGGGATACTTTTTGTTACAGTGAGTATTGCGCTGTCAGTGGTTCAGATGCGAGTTCCAATGAATGAAATATCAAACCCTCTAGTATAATTGTTATGAAGACTTATTTTGGTACCTTTTTTTTCTTTTACTCTTACATCAAACGGATGGTTAAAACATACTCCCCTTTTCAACACTTCATACTCAAAAATTTATGAAGTGCAGTGGCGTCGGAAGTATTTCTGAGGTGGGGGGGCAACGGAATTGGGGTGGGGTGGGGGGGGTGGGGGGGGTGGGGGGGGGGAGGGATGAAGCATCTAGAACAGTATGGATATATCAAATCGAAACGCTCAAAAAACGTTTATTTAGAACGAATATATGTCCTTCCTCTTTTGGAATGTGGTGATCTTGTTTCTCTCCCATGTTGACGTCTTCAAACAGCGTGAAATAAGAAAGAGCTCACTGGTGCCCGAAAACGGTTCGTCGTTCAGCCGTCCTTGACACGAACTCTCTGATGATAGAGTTCAGATCAAGTTTTGCTGCTCGCTCACTATTTACGTGCAGCAGCATTACCTGAGTCAGTCGCTTTTGTGACATGGTAGCTCTGAGGTAATTCTTGATACGCCGAAGTGCGCTGAAACTTCGTTCAGCTGATGCCGCTGACGCTGGCACAGTCATTTTAAGTGCCGCAAGGCGCATCACCTCAGTCATCATCATCTTGACCTCTGGGACTTGTCCGCCCAGAGCACGGCACAACTCGGGTACGGAGCCGATCTGACCGAGTGAACCATGTTCAGCTGCCTTTAACGGCTTTCCGGGTGAAAATCAGTAGCGTGGGATCCTAACTTCCTTTCAAGTTCTTCTGCAGTTTGTGGCTTCTCTTGAATAGCGCACAAAATTTTTTGCTCTAGTTGTGCGAGACTCTGCATGCCCGGTTGCTTGAATCGTCTTGCAAGCTCGGCGCGAACACAAATTAATGCTTCGTAGAACTGCTTCCGAAGGCCTGTCTCCGCGACTAGAAACGCTGGTTGACAGGGCTCGCTGCTCTGTGCGAACCTTCTTGGAGGGCCGCAAATAATTGAGCCCTCGAATAACTAATCCCATGATGATGAATATCATCATGCCACTCGTAATGCGAGAAATTCATGCCCGCGAAATATCTTAAAAATCGCACTCTGAGAAATTTGCGAAATATCGAGCTCGCGAGCCGCCATTACTAAAAACTCTCTGGGGGGGCGGTCGCCCCCCCTGCCCCCCCTGTTCCGACGCCACTGATGAAGTGTACAGACGACACGGCGCTCTGATACAGCGATGCTGCCTATCATATATCTATATTTATTCCCGTTTTTTTTTGTTTTTTTTTTCAGTGGGAAATAGAGCGAACATGCTTGCACTCAGGTGAAAAGGTTGTGATCACAAATTGTAGCTGTGGCACTGTTGTCGACAATGCTACCCCGCTTTGCCGTCTGATTCGCGGGTCCATTCTGGTTTAACGAAAAAGCAGCAATTATGAAGCATAGGGCACTATGTCATTACAATAGATATAAAGTTGTTAGGGGAATATGCAAAGGAATCAATGTACCGGGGCTGTCTTCTGTCAATGCCATTCTTGTTCGTTGGGAAAGGAGAGCGATCGTCACTAGGTCGTCGCGCCCCCCTTTTCTAATCCACCGTTAGACAAGAAAAGTAACTTGAGCAGATTTAGAAGAAATGCTGCACACAGAATGTCAACACGGAATGAACAAATTCCGTTATATCGAACGTTAATTTAATTTTGGCAGTCGCAATTTTCATATCAACTTGACCACATTGCTTTGCGTAGTAATAAAGAAACGTTGAAGGAATGTGCTACGCGATTCTTTTTAAATTTTTAGTTCGCAATTATATCTTTCACGTTCCGTCGTGAAACCAGTCAACCACTGGATTAGGAATTCGCAGTGTATTAATTACACCATGTTCATTGTAATTATTTTCTGTAAATAAACCTCTTCAATCCCATTAGACATTATCCTTGGCGTTCCTTCTCAAACATCGAAAATGTTAAGAATGCGTTGCAGTTGAATGAAGACCCAACTAGGGTGTCGAACGGGTCATTATTTTGTTTCGGCAACCGGTTCGAACAAGAGCGACTCATAACTCTAGGTTTGATCATCCTATTCCCTATAAAATCCGACTTCCCATGGAATCTAATTTCTTCATAACGCCGAATTTACATGACAGAACAAAAAAGAAAAAGTATGTACAACATTTTGCTGGTCTAAAGCGAAATGCCCTCAGTAATGAGCATGCCGCGCATATGTAGAGCCGGTACTGGTCACTTTCTTTTTTAATGCACTGTAAACCACTTCTCCCATTTCATTTAAAAAAAAAAAAAAAAAAAAAAAGCTGATTTACGTGGAGTTTAGAGCTTATCTAGAGACCCCCACACAATATAATTCCAAGAAACAAGAGCAAATAAAAAAAAAATAGGGGCAATAAAAGCAAATCAAAGATGGTGCCAGAACATGCCTATGGGCAGAAGCCCGGCAGGCAACACTGAATATTTTAGTTCACCGGCAGCAATAAAAAGAGGACACAGGCAGGGTTGTCCGCTATCGCCCCTGCTTTGTATACTATACCCGAGTAGAATGGAAATGGAATGAGAAGAGTGTAATTTCACGTGTCGCATATGAAGATAGGGGGAAAATTAAACCAAGTTAGAATGTTCTACGCAGACGACATTGTACTGTTAGCGGATAGCCGGTTACAGGAGCTGATTAAGATCTATGGAGAGGAAGGGGACTTTTTGTGCCTGAAATTCAGTAGCGACAAGTCAGGAATTGTGGTTTATAACGATGAAAAGGACATACTAAAAATTCAAGGCGTTTTAATAGAACACGTAGAGAAGTATAAATATGTAGGACTTTTTCTGAATGAGAGAAAACAATAGTTATAGAACAGGGGTCTCCCCAATAAAACGTTAATAAACACCTTCAAGACGGAGTGAGCTGCCTTCGATGGTTCCAAGCAATGTTTATAAAACGTTTTATTTAAATATCCTGTGTCAATGAGTGTGTGTTATGTCGAGAACTGAAAACAGCGAAGTCGAGATGGGCCTAATGCCGGAGCGAGTCGATCAATGATTCAACGATTCGCAATCGATGCATGAGCATGTTTCAACTTTCAGCAACAGAAAATCAAGGTTTCTTTCCAGCTACATTATCTACTAAATTTGAAAATAAAAAGAATCTAGTCGCGTTGTGACGCTCAACATAGGTTCAGGGCTCTCTGGTATCGCGCAGGAGATCGCGATTCAGGAAATTCGATAGAACTAATTTTTCGACAATTTCCAGCCCCACCCGGGGGCGGAAATGAGCCTTCAACTAAGTGTTGTAGATGATAAAATCGAGTAAGTGTCACCTCTTCAAAATATCAATATTCAGATAAATTCAGTTCCAAAATGTTACAAGCTGAAACAGCAATTATCACGAGAAAACTTGCACGCACCTTGCGAGCGTACCCCATGTTCATCGACGGTATCAGCGTTCGGTGCGCACTCCATTCACAAAATGTTCCGAGCACAATCGAGAGGATGACGATGAGGAAACGTGTTTTTGGTTTATGGACGCAACCCACTGCCGCCGAAGGTCGGGGTCGTGTGGAAAGCGATGGAGCTTAAAGACATTGCAGCCGCACTTGTCGGATTCCGTGTAGGCTACATAAATCCTTGGACAGTATTCGAAGCTTTCTGTCGTTATTCGTGCACCCTGTGACCGAGCAAGGGTGTCCCGACGACCTAGAGATTGTCGCCATTCAAGCTCGTGGCTCTAATTAAGTTTGGGAGTTTAAAACAGAGAAGAAAGCGCGAACGAAGTTCGGGCAATGCATTTACCCAACACCGACGAAACCTCTCATCCGGGACTATCCCCTCTTTCTAACGACCCAGCAAGGGGGAAAGCGCCGGTGGCCCTTTCCCCTATTCTCTTTCGCTCTCAAAATAACGCTACCCACGATAAATGAATACGCGGACGAGACAATAGCACACGTATGGTTGAGGTGCACAGGGCTTATTCCCGCCCTTCTGGTGGGGGCGACGGATTCAGCCGGAACGCTGGGGTTTGCAGATGAGAATGGAAGAATGGATGATAAGTACACCTTCATAACTAGTAGGAGATTGGAAGACTGGTGGAAATCGAATTAAGTACAACTAACTAGCACAGGTGGGGGCAGGAGGAACAGAGGAGAATTGGGACTCCCTCCCGCGTGGCTCCGGCCCAAGGTCTCATCCTGACTCCCAGTCGGCCCGGTGTTGGGATAACGGCGAAACGCCATCAAAATTGGCGACTCCCTCGCCGGGGGGAGGAGGTGGGGGGGATGTTTTTGGTTTTTTTCCCGATCCCCCAAAGGTTAATGTTGAGAACTATTTTTAGTAGATTGTACTTAAAAACTTCACAAAAAGAAAATGTTTACTTTACTTGAAGTACATTCTCTGCGTATCCATAATAACCCTGAGACGAAGGAAAAATAAAAAAAAAAACGGACAGTACAACGAAGTCTCTAAAACCCATAGAGACTTCGTTGTACTGTCCGTTTTTTTTTTTTATTTTTCCTTCGTCTCAGGGTTATTATGGATACCATTCACCAGCTCGCCTGTGTTTTTTACCTTTCTTCACTAATTCTCTGCGTATTTTTTTTTTCTCGTACTTTCCGAGGACAGTACAACTCCCGACTTCAAAGTACATTCCTCAAATTCGGCCTTGTTAAACTTGTATCCCAAAATAATCATTTGTGTGGCCGCTGGAGCGAGGTTCCAGAGAAGTTGTCTCTTTTGCCGTAGTCAGGAGGCAATGTCTATACTCCATTTATTGTGTAAAATGCTGAGAAAGACACGGGGACGAGCGAGCGCATTGGTCTGGGCACTGCCTTCTTGCGCTCGAGGAAATTAAGCTCCCTCGAGGATCACGCAAGTGTTAACCGAACTCTTACAAAAAAAGGTTACGTGAAAACACGCTGTCGACTTCTGACTTTCTTAGACGTCTTCTGCTCATTTCTCCAAGTGAATTAATGGCGGCTATATACAATACAAATAACTACTTTAGCAGAACCAATTGGTTCTGCTAAAGTAGTTTTTCGGCGAGAGTAAAACAGCTCCCCATGTGACCACTTGACTTTATTCAATATTCGACGCCATTTCCGAAAATAACTGGTGCCCCCCGATTACCCCTGAGGCAATACATATCAGTTTTATAAGATTGGCTGCATGTTTGGTCATTCTGCCAAATGCACTTAAATACGGAACTTTATGGGGTAGGTGGGGCCTAGGGCAGGATTCATTGCCTGGGGCGGGTGGTGCTCTTAGTTCAGGTGGTGTCAAGGGCAGAATCTTTGACAGAAACAGATTAGGTAACATCATTCTCGTGGCGCTGCGCGTGCTTCCCTTCAGCACCACCTGGATAGTCTTTGCGCTAAATTTTCTGGGTCGCCAAAAGAGGGGAAGCATGCTTTTCTGCCCTTTCCACTCCTCCTCGTTCTGCACGCCCTTTCTACAACACCTGTCTCAGCTCCTTTCTTGCCCTCTCCGCTCCGCAAGCTTTCGCACCACCTGCTTCTGCTCATCCTGTTCCTGCGTGCTGGCTCCATAGCTCAATCAGCATTGCACTCGGCTTCCGCGTCAGTGATCAGAGTTCAAACTTCAATCACAGGCGCCGAATACCATTTTTTTTTTTTTTTCAAGATCGAACTGAGTACGAATTGACTAACCTACACATTTCCTGCTAACGCGGTTTAAAAGGTTGGTAGGCCCTGTATTGCTACCGCTTTAAAAAGCACTCTATTAGAGAATGAAAGGGGATCATAAAATATTTTTTTAAAAGTACTCATACCACACTTTTAAAGTACATTGTTTTATATAATACTTTACTTCAAGCGCATTACGCCCAGTGTACTTAACACTTTAAGTACTTTTACTTGAAGTACATACACATCCTTTTACTTCGTATTTTACTTCAAGTAATTTTTAGATTTACTTCACCCAACACTGCCAAAGGTCATCCTAATGATATCCCACACCGCCTGGTGGTAGTTACAAAATTGCAGAGTGGAAGCAAATTGGCTTAAAAGGGCAAGGGAAGGCATACTTTCGGCTTTGTATCTAGGCTAGGTGGCTCAAGCTACCACCCATTATAAAGGGTACAGCCATTAGCAACCATCCATCCAACCAAGCAAGCCGCCAGATGTCATTCGTTAGAATCGTTACCATCAAGGAGGGTAGAAGGGTAGGAGAGGGCATGACGTCGGCCGCATAGCCTCCACAAGCCATGCTCCCTTGACGCCTCGCTCTTTCTCATTTTCCTCCTTACTCTCCTCACTTACCATGCCAACGTGACCACATCACGTGACCACATCACGTGACCGTAGCTAGCCTTCGTCTTGCTATGGAATACTAGAATACACCACAGTCTAGCCTTCGATCTGATAAAACCTACCGGACGGAGCGCGCGCAAGCCTGCAAGGAGTCCTTCTACAATCAACCACCCATCTCACACGTGACATGTCACGCGCACCAATCGCCAGAGAGATCTACAGTCACGCTGGGCACAAAATCGTTTAAACTTTTTATGACTAGGCTTCACCAATATTGCAACGTGCCCCCTCCTAGTACTTCTAACCTCCTTGGTTACCATGAACAGATCAAGTTAAATCACTTCACAAATTAACAATGCATTTTCAAAATCAGCCATTATACAAGATCAGTTGACAACGAAAAGTTGTACAAAATTTACTTTGTAGCAGCGTACAACACAGCAACTGATCGATCACACAATGATAACTGTAGTGAATTCCATCTTGATCATACTTTGAATGGCACATTGAATGGCCGTTTATTTCTGCAAATGCTTTTTGTAGGTACATGAAAGCTAGAACATATGAGTATGACTATACAAAAACGTAATAAATATAGCAAGTTGTTGGATGTCATAAAACAATAAAAAGGAAATACAAGAAAAACGCCTTTTTTATAAAAAGGAAAAAAACATGCACTGATGCATGTTTTGCATTCGTACCATTATATTTATCTACAGTCACTACTCTATTATTTGCTATACGCCCTTTCAAACATTCATCCATAAACTCTGACCACACTCAAAACATGGGCAAAGGTGGCAACATAACAACAGTCAATTCACACCATCAGAACCAAAAGAAAGCTGATAACACCCTTCCACATAAAAAAAAAGGCTGCACTGATGTCATCACCACTCAATGGTATTAAAATGACAGTATATTGAAACAAGTTCAAATTGTGTTCCGTTGAATTCCCCTGTACAATCGAGGAGTCCATTTTTATTCCCAGCCACAGGAATAAAAAACAATGCTCCGAGAGCCTCGCATGTCTGGGTGGCTCCACAGAAGTTCTCGTTGCAATGTACTAACAAATGCTCCTTTCACCCCTACGCTGACAGTGAGGTTCAAGCTTCGAGCTCGTTGCACCAGTCATACATACATCTTTTGCCAAGGGATCACACTCCTGCCCGTAACCAAAAGTAGAAACTTCCTACACCGCGGTGTAGAGAGAGAGCGGGCCAGGTGATGAAAGGGAGGCAGTCGATTGGTACGGCGACTATGTAGCCCCCACCGCACTTTGAGCTTGGGGGCTGAACAAGGTATAGGTGGTGTTAGAGCTGCTGAATATTCCCCAAATACCAAAAGAAAACCACCAAATCAGGCTTTTTGTTTGGTGAATGTCAGCCCTGCTGGTGCCAGATAGAAAAAAAAGTTCAATATATTCAATCCTACAATGAAGGTCAGGAAGGTGGAAGGTGCAGCTGTGTTGGGTGCTTGTTTATGCATTTTTCTGCTAAATTTAGTGAGTAAACAGGATAGGCATATAATTGCACACCCGTTTAGGGTTCCCCGCTGAATTTAGCAGGGAAATGGTTCCTGCAAAGTTTTATGGGATACAGGTCCAGCAAGTTATACAGTCAAACCCATTTATAACGAACAGCAGGAAACATTACGATCAGTTCGATTTAGCAAGTAATTCGATATAGCAAAAACCATTTACAATGAACTTCCATGATACGTTCGTTGTAAGGCAAGAGCTTCTCTTTCTTTCTCATGTCTTCGCATCCGCCTTGTAACACCCGCAAAAAAGTTATTATTTTTATTTTATTTTTAACTTTTGCATGCGAGCAGTTTGTTCTTTTAGCGTATCTCCTCTTCTGAATCACTTCTCTTCGTGAGCAACGGTTTTGGGATAATTTTTTTTCTTTCCGTGCGTGCAGAGTGCATTTTTTAGCTTTCTCCCCCTTCTGAATCGCTTCTCTTCGCTCAACTTTGTTTACAACTTGAGCTTTTGGAATTTTCTTTCTTTCCTACTGCTTTTTTTGGGGGAAGGGACAGGCTAGAAGACGATGGTCAGCGCGTTTTTGGAAGCCTTTCGGGGGGGAAAGGCTCGATATAGCCAATATGTTGTTCGTTATAAAAGTGCTTTATACATGCATTTTGGTATAAAGTTTCCGTGAGTTCGATATTGACAATAATTCACTGTACGTGGGTTCGTTCTAAATTGGTTTCATTGCATTGTGCTGCACTTTTTTGGGGCACATTTTCTTAAATGATATCCTAGCCCTAAACGATGTGTAAAAATGTATGCAAAACATGTACACATGGGACCTCTCCATAGCCAATGAATTACTACCCAAAGGAAGGTAATAAGCAAGCTGGTTTTGCTAAGAATTTTTCTATCAAAAAGCCAATATACAGATTAAAAAAAAGCTTTCTAGCATGTTTATTTGCTGACGAGTCGACTGCACCTAGCTGCCATATTGCTTTGGCCGATTTGAGCGCTACGGTTTTAAAACAACACTACCTAGGGGGTTTTGGTATTTAAGAAACATTTGTTAGCTCAAGGTTGCACAAGCCACTCACTGCCTAGTCATGGTTAGAGCAGGGTCCTATTCATCTAAAAGGGGCAACGGTACAGCGGCTGGAACGCATGTCTGACCAGCCTGTTGGGCATCCTAAACCACGTAGCATGCATCCGAGCAGTCACGCGTCGGCAGCGAGGTGTGCTGCAGGAGCCAGCGTGTCATGCTGCCAGGCGTCGCCAGACGTAGAACCACCAGCAAAGAAAGTGAGCAGACGCATGCGTCGCTGTCGCTATGGCATCCCGAGCAATGGATACACTAGTTTCCATCATCTGGCCGGCTGCAGAGCAAGGTACAGAAAAAGAGGCATTTGCCGTACCCACATCTGCCGCTGCGCCACGGCCTGTATCGCAGCCATTGGCGGTGTGGCGCAGTTGACAATGTGACGCAGTTGACAATGCGAGGTGAAAATCGAGGGTCCCGATTCGAAGACACTGAAACACACAAGATACCACAGTGACAAGGTCCCTCAACGTTCTTCTTACTCACAACCTGTTTCAAGGACAGGCACATTCTATTTTATGGGCGCACTATAGCCTCAGTCGCTGCCACACCGTCGAACGCCAAAACTCCATTCACAACTGTCACCCATCACCGTACCATACCAAAACAAAAACATGGACGGGCGAAAGTGTGGTCTAAGCATTCGCCGACGCCGAGTACTTGTGTCGTGACGCCCGACACTGCATCCCAGCGTTAGAGTATATCGTAACACGGGTCAGCGTGACAACGTTAAAAAAGTTCCATATGCAGGGAGGCATTTCGTGTGTTCGAAGCGAGTATTTTGATCAAGTCAGTCATTCAATAAAGCAGAGATTCAAAAGCACTGGGAGAGGGGGAAAAACAAAAAGTCACCAAAAGCACTGGGAGAGGGAGAAAAAACAGTAAGCAGCTTTCAGACGCGGAAAAGTTTGCACGCCCGCAAACTTACGGGAGGAAAGCTACTCAGGGCTTGAACTTCACGAGCGGTATGCTCTTCGACGAAAGGCAGCGGTCGCAGACCCACTCGGCGTAGACTTCCTGCGTGAGCAGGTGGAACGCGGCGTCCGTGAGTCCCGTGCAGATACGGTGAAACCAGAAGTTGCAGCCGCTCTCGCAGAGTATCGCCTGGTCATTGTCGTGTACCTCCTTATGACACACGCCGCACGGGTAGATTGGCGGAGCGTTGGGATTCTGCGGATTGAACACCATCGGCTGGTCGTGAGGGTAGATCTTACCCGACATCATCGGCATGGGCTTCGGGTGCATGGCGGACGGAGGCATCACGTTAGCGGCCGACATCTGGGGCGGCTGGTTCACGCTGGGCGACTGGTGTAGCATCGCGTGCTGCGGGGGGCGGTGATGGAGGTGGGTCTGCTGCGAAGGGACGGTGTCGTCGAAGGGGTTCGACGCCACGATCGTCTCGCCGTACCCCGTCATCGGCGGTGGTGGGACCAGGTCTGGGATCGAGGGGCTCGCCTGTGCGGGAGTACGTCGTTTCTTGGTCGACGGACTGCCCGGTTGGAGCTTCATGTCACCACCCGGGCCGACGGCCGGGTTGTCGAGGTCAGCGTCCTTGAATTTGTTGGCTCCCTTGCGTTCGCGGGGCATTTTGAGACGGTGGGGGGTGCCCTCGTAGGCCGGGTTAGTTCATTCGAAGACGTTCAGACGTTGAAACGAACGTTTGGGACACTCGTTTGCATGAGAAGCGCGTTGAAGAAGCAAAACACAACCGGACGCTCGGATGCCTCGTATTTTGGATTGTAGTGGAATTGCGACTGACTTAGTTGCTTAAAGCATTCTGGATTTGACTGGCGCTTTAATCTTTCCCTTTTAAGTGCAAATAGTAAGCAAAAAAACTTAAAATTAGGTATTTTTTGAAAATATAAATTGTTAAATCGAAACAATAGTTGTAAACCAAATTATTTACAAAACTAAAATATTCGTCGTGAACGTTTCAAGATGGCGACCGCTATGGCGACATCAAAACGAGAGCATCCTCTTACGTAAATTAAGCCAATTGAAGATGTCATGTCACGTAATATCTACAATTTGACACTTCTCTGAAGTGGATTCGAAGACTCTGAAGCGTTTGCAATGAAGCTTTTACACCACCAGATTATTTATACAGTATTTAAACTCGTCAGTTTCCATCACCGATTGTCGGAAACTTGGAAGCCGCCATTAGTTTTTTATCCACTCAAGTATGTATCCGCGCGGGTTTGACGTGCGTGCGGATTGGCTGGATTGACGGGGGTGTTCGTAAAAGCATGTTACCGTGCGCTAGCTAGCTTGCTCCGGCGTCGCGAAGTTGTGGTGTGGACGAAAGCCTGTCAAAATGGCAGGTAGCATTCTCGAAAATCTAAGCGGCCGCAAATTAGCCTGTATCGTTTCTGTCGTGCTCGTCATCCAGCTCGTTTGCTTTCTGATCGGCGGTCTCATAGGTAAGCTGTTTTTCCATTGTCCATACTTCCCCTTTGTCGGCACTCGTGAATCACTTCAAGCAGAGGAGGAGCGCACTACGATCTTGCCAGTTTCTAAATTTAGTTTTCACGTTGGACGCTGTCTGATCTTTAATCTTCAGTTCAAATATTTTTGTGTGCGTTCCGTAACTCACGATCGGCACAATTCATGCAGTGTGATGAGCGATTTTTCGTGTTTAAAGACCGGGCCACGAGCGTTAACATAAGAAAATAATCATTGTTATAAAAAAATTTAAAAAATAGATTTGGCAGTTTCGTGTGCAAATTAATTTGCTGTAGATATTGAACTTAAAACCAGGTTGGTCGCCCGAACAGTGGCTTCAATCATAACTTGATATTGACAGACAGGTGCATACCTGTACCAACCTTTCACGCTTGTGTCAGTTATATTACGTTTTCTTGTATTTTACTTTTGTTTCAAAAGGACAAGACATTAGATGTCATGTGAACTTCGGGTTCGGTGTAAGCAGCGAATAATGGCAAGCAACCGCATTGCTAAAAAAAATATTAAACCGCTCTTCGTAAAGTGTGATGTCTTTCCCTTTTACATTTTCTTTCTCGCACCTGACACTTCAAAGGAAGCCGCCCGATCTTCATTGGGAAGCGAAAGGCGGGGGGGGGGGGGGGGTGTCTTATTGTCTGACAAAACGCTCTCTCTCTCTCTCGCTCTTTTTTTTTTTTTTTTTTTTTTGACAGAAGGTTGGCGTTGCCTCGTATATTTCACTATTTTTTTTTTTTTTTTCAAGCCCGTCTACTTTGAGCAAGGTGAGGAAAAAAGAACTTGGTTAAAGAGGTATATATCTGACTCCTGTCAAAGGGTTTTAGTTGGCTTAGAAATGATTAGAAATGACCCAGAGCCTGCAAAACTTGCTCTTAAACGTCATCTTACCGCATGCTTTCGCCAACTCGCGTATTCCGCAGACCCAAACACACCTTTGCATTAGGTCCGTGGTTCTCTCAGTATAACAGAATCAACAATCAAGCAAGCACGAATGTAAGCTTCGAGCAGGAAGCCATGTTGTCTCTACTTCGTCTTTTCTATCTGCGTTACTGCGCACTGGTTGAATAACTCCATAATTATTATTTCTGGATGCCTCGGGGTGCCTGCCACCATTTTTCTTTCTACATGACTATGAAATTACAAACAAAGCTATATTTCTTAGCGAAATGACGATCTCAACTTCCAAGAGACTTCTTTTCAAGCTCCCTTTTCCATGCCGCGACCACCTTCGTGTTTGAGTGTGATTGACTGTGTTACAACCGTTTCTGTCGGCTTACAACGAGATAATTGCCAAATGGAGCACCTCTGTTTTGTGTATAATTTACGCATTATTCTTTCACCATGAGCATGAAATGATTCTGCGACGTTGTAAAAGACCATTTCTCCTGGATACCACGTATATTTGATCTTCTAGTTGCTGCAAAACCTTCAGTCAAATTGAATTAATGAAAAAATGTTTATTTATGAAAAGAAAGAGGCGGTGGCACTCTGGGATAACCTGGCAAGGAAAGGGAAATTATAATCTTTTACTGAGGCCCGTTTTCTCCAGATAGGAGACTACGGATCACTTCAGTTGAACCTGCTTTCGGAATCGCCTGTAGGATTTATCCATCCTTGCGCGTCTTTTGGCTTGTCTTGGGGGCTGTAGCATGGCTAGTGTTTCCTCCCTTTCTTTTCTGAATTGTTCACAGTCTCGTAGAAGGGGATGATGTTGAAGGGGGGGTGATGTTGAATGGCCTCCTTTTTCTGCAGAAGGTACATTCTGGTGGTTCTGGTGTGAACTCGGGAGCTTTTCGAGTAATATCTTTTTTGTGTCTCCCATTTCTTGGGGAGGTGAAGGGCTATGTTACTGCCAGTCCTTACTGCTCTCAAGAGGACTGTTGATACACAGTTCACTCCACCTAAAATAAAATTGAGAAAACTCGAAAATTAAATTTTATCTGGACTAGAAACTGGTTGTTTCTAGTCTAGAAACTCTAGAGAAACTGATCAGTATAAGCAGTACATCGGTATATGTTGTATCATTATAAGTGGATTGCACTTTATATATATATATGGAACAGTTCAGTCTAGTTATACCCAGATCGAATAGATAGATGCCCCGAGTGCGTTCTCTTGACGGAAACCTCAAGCACGCAATTGTATCGCAGCTCCGGCCCCATCCAATGCGGACCAGATTCTGGGCACCGTCTGTTTACGGCACGAGCCGTTGCCATCCGGCGTCTTCGACGACACGTGGCACATTCCCCGCGGAGTCGGCGGCCACCCGACCAACTGCAACGTCCTTGGCGACCTTGCGCACGTGCCCCAAGACAACGCCAGCGTCACGGCGAATCACATCGTGTTCGCCTTCCAAGCACCGGGGCCGCGGGCGCGCCAAGACCTTGACTATTCCCGTTGGATGCAGAACCTCATCGGGATCCTCCAGTTGGACATCGACGACTCCAGCCACATGGGTCGGTCTGTCGTTACGTGGTTCTTTTCGTGGTTCTTTTCTCCCAACTTTCCGTCGGTACTTTTTATACAATGGTACGACTTACATGCTTTTTTTTGTAATCATGTACTTTAATCGCCTGCTCTTCTGGCGGTCCAAACACCGTCCAAAGCATGGCAGCGTTGGTTCTTGGCTGCAGCACCACGCCGGCCATACAAAAGAGGTGTGACTTATATAGTATATATACCGACGTTTTTGTGAAAACAGCCTTTTAGGGGGAGGGTGCGATGACCTATGCAACGGTGTGACTTGTAGACTGGAAAGTATTGTCTATAATGGGCACGTCTTTTGGTGCCATTTCGGTTGCTTCACAAGCTGCAGGGAAGTGCCTCAAAATTTATGCGCAGCAGTCTCTTGTCTTCTGTCCCCTAAGTGTTTTATTCTTTCAATTTCCACTGCTTTTTCCCACTCACTTGTTATCAATTTCTCTGTTTTCCTAGCTTTGTTTGTTTTGTTGAAGGGGCTTCTGTCCACTTGAAAAAACACTGAACTTCCAAGAAATATTAATCTTTTTAGGTGCCTAGATAGAATATGTACGCCACAGAATGAATTTTCCTAAAAATAAAAAAAATGTTTTTTTTTTTTTGTTTTGTTTTTTTGCATATTATTTACATTACAAGAGGCATTTTGAGTAAGGAATCATTCCAAAACTACCTTCTATTTCCAGGCGTCCTCCCCGAAATAGATGGTTTCTGATTCGCTCCAAGTTCACAATTGAATTAGTGTCGGAATAGCTCCTCCCTCAATATGTGTCCCATATATTGCGCAAAATTCTTTGTTCTTACAAAACATGTTTTTGGGGGTTCACTGTCCCTTTAAACACTGTAATCTTTTTCTTTTCGCACGGAATGCCGCAGAGGAACATCCTCTTCACACTTCCAGCTCTGCTCCATCTCTTTTGCGCAAAAACAAACACAATTATTTTTATAATTTTTACTTCCTCAGTCAGTCCGAGTTGAGGCTCTGCTCAATTTGGACACGCTCAATATTGCGTTTTGTTGTGCCTAGAAAAGAGTAAGTGCCACCCATCCAGCAGTTTCAAAACATTTTCTAGAACCCAGTCCACTGTTGCTACTGGAAGTGAAGCTGGGCTATCGCAACAAGCACGACCCCCCCGACAAGTGGACGCTGGTGGCCCAGTCTCTCGAGCAGAGGCACCTGAGGTGCGACGTTAAAACCAACAGCAGTGACACGCAGGTCAGTCGTTGCATCCACATTTCTCCCAGGGAGCAATCGCTTGCCTTCTACCACGTGCCTACAAATCCAAGGGAAGCCTTTAAAGCGACCGCATAAATTGGCTTGGTAACACATCATGCTACAATTTACTGCAGAGGTGCCCGAAGGTGGGGGGAGCACTGCATCAAGATTTCAAAGAACAATTTCACCCGACTAAAAAGTAAAAAAAAAAAGGTAGCTGATTTTTCCTACTTATGACGCCCGTCTTTTATCCGCGCACCCATCGACTCGCACAAGCACCGATAGATGGTTGTGCCAAAAGCAGACAATGTTTTCGAACCATGTACGGCACGCGCTCATTAGAACACATTAACTGGACACAAAACAGATAAAACGGATGGTTCGTTCAGTAATTTCAGCTACACATCACCTGCTTTTGGCGCAACCCAGCGTTAAGCTGTTGCCGGGGCCACTGCCGCCATCTGTCGGGTGTTGCGCCAGTTGGAGAGTGCGTGGATAGTAGACGGGCACCGTAGGTAAGGAAAATCAGTTATTAAGGCGAAAGCCCCACTTGTCCCATTGAGTGGGAAAGCAGCGTATATGGCCATAAAATAATGATTGAGCGGCACGCGCCGCTCAATTGTATGCTCAAGGACGACGCTGTCCTTGGCATTGTCCTTGAGGTCGTCCTAGACCTCTAGGACGTTTTTACTTGTCCCATTACGCGAGAAGGCGGCGTCATACTGGGAGTGCCTATTCGCAGAAAGGGCGACATCATACTGTGAGTGACTATTCATAACTCCAACACCCTATAGGCGGCGGGGTGGTAGTTCCAAGATGGCGGAAGAGACGGGGATAGATTCTCCAGGATTTCCCGTACGCCTGCTCGCTGACGCTGGTCAGTGCGCTAAACATAATTTATTTGCTTACAAATGCGAAGTGGTCAGGGCTGGAGCATCTATAACCGGTGATGGAGATGTTGATCTGCATTAGAAAAATGAGCATGTTGATATTCAGAAGTTGCGGTACCCTCAACTTGCGAAGCTTTGTAGAGGTCGAGCGCGTTTTGGACACCGGCCACGCCACTGTTTGTGGCAAGATATTTTTGAGGCTGATGAAGATGTTGTGGTGTTTGCACTTTGCCTGGCCATTAGTGCTCTAAAAAGTGAGTCGTGTACGGTGACCGTCAAGCTCTGGAAGAGCAGCATTCACAGTATTGATGTCTTTGAGTTACAGGCTCACAACTCGGTCCTCACTGTCGCAGTTTTAGTGTATTGCTACGTATGATCGAACTGCGCTATGGGTATTGATAGGAAGTTTTAGGATAGCGTGACCGCAGGCTACTGAACGGTGCAGCATTGCAACCAGAAGCTCGCACGCTGCTCCTTTAAGCATAGTTTTCAGCACGCGCCAGGAGTGTTGCCATGCTCACGGTAGCCTGTGATAATGCTATGCTAAAACGCCTACTTACATCATCGGCACGATTAGGGGTTTTGTTTATTGCTCTAGCAAAAAAGACATATTTTAACATACCATACATTTGTGTACCATGTTATTTGCAACATTGCAACCCGCCTCGCCAAAACTGCCTGTTCTAATCTCATCGCAAACGGCTGACTAACACAGACGCGCAATGCTTCAAGCATTTTTTTTTTGCCTTTGTAATTAGCTGAAAGCTAGTATGTGTATTCTGTCTTTAGAAAGGGTTTGGAGCAAATGGTCACATTCCTTGTAACGGCCTTAAGACGCGAACCCATTCCCCATGTCTGTTGCTTGACATAGTGTTGCACAACCTGTTTTCTCCTACTTAGAGCAAAGAATAAATCATTCGTGGACTGTACGCTAGAGCGGGGGCATTTGCCATGTTGAGCACAGATTGAGCTGGTGACCACAAGACCAGAAATCCACAGCGTGTGCAATATACAAAAAGTCCTCAATTAAATTAGACATCCCGGTCTCCTTGTGCAAGGCTGTTGTGAGGCAAAACACAAAAATTCCTCTTTTAACTCTCACTTTTTTCAATAAAAGTGCTTTACGCACAAACACGCTGACCAGAACCATGCGGTAATAGAAGCACCAAGGCCGACAGTCCCTGCCAGTGCCACCGTCTCCGCGCCGCCACTGCCATCCCCACTCCTGTGATTCTCCGCTGGTCCACAAGAGGGCGAGCAACGGGCTGGAGTTGCAAATAGTTGCACTAGTTAGTTGCCTTTCTGAAACGGTAGCATTAACTGGCAAGGAAAACGGGCAAATCCAAACGTGTGCCAGAAAAGTAGAGGCCGTCGAGGCTCTTGGCTTAAATGCACCTGCAGTTGGGAAACGTTTGTAGCCAATGCATTCCTTATTTTAACAACGTTCCTTCTTTGGCGCAAGTGTGGATTGCTTAATTTAACAACGTGCCTTCTTTGGCACAAGTGTGGAAGACACCCGTTTATGACATATTAGAACTCTTATCAGTTTCTCAAAGGTGCATGTTTTAAAAGTTATCAAGTTTTTCACTGCTCTTGAAAGTTCAAAGTGTCGATTTCCCCCAACTTGTATGTAGTAATTGTTCCTTCTTCTTTATGATTTGGCATTTGCTTGAGAGTATTATATATGTCATATTATTTTTGTCATAATTGAGAGTAAAGTTGTCTTCACTTCAATAAGTGCATCAAACAAGTCTGGGTGGTTTGGGGACCAGTACTGATTTCGATCATTGGAGTATATCAAGTTACCTTTGTGCTTGCTGAAGAACATTTCTTGGTTAGTTTACCAAAAAGCACTACCATAAAGTGTGCTGCAAGGGCCCACCTAAAAGTTGGAGATATTCTTGAAAAACTGGGGTACAGGCAGGGGCAGATTTAGAGCGGGGGGTCTGGATGTCTTGACCCCCCTCTTGATTTCTGCATGTGTAAAATTTAAGGCGTGAAACGAGGGAGAGGGGGAGGGGGTACCTAAACATATGGTACGCTGACCAACACCTGACCCCCACCTCAGGAAATTCCTGCATCTGCCCCTGGGTACAGGCAATTGTTAGGTCCAAGAGCCAGCTTAGAGAACTGGCACGCAGTAAGGTGGGTTTCACCGCTTAACACCAGTGCGTTCGTGTCATGCTTCATTGCATTGCTGCGGTGCACTTGGAGAAGCAGCTGACGCAAACGAGCATCTCAGTTATCTAGGTGTGCTCAGAAGTCTGGTGTGTACGCTTGATATGGCCTTCGCCTACTTTTCAAACATTTCAAAAGTAGTGGGTGGGAACTTATTGAAACGTGGCTGGATCGATGCTCGATATTTTAGGGTAGTTTTTAAATTAAAAACTTTAGAGAACTGGATCTTGTTTCATGCCACAAGCAAATTGCTACATGCAGAAGATAATGCCAAAGTGCTGCTGGATAAGGTTAAAATTGTGCACAAATAGAAATTAACAGAGGGAAATGGGAAAATCTCTTTCTGTTCCTTTCTATTTGTGTGCAATTATAACCATGTTCCATCATTACCAACTCGCCCAACTAACCACCTTACTACTGCTGCTTGAGTGTGCCTGCCTTTTATTTGGAAAAACTTTTAGAGCAAAATCAGCCACTCTTTTTGAGGACCCACATAGGGTGGATATGTACATATCTCTGTTCCACTAAATTACCTTGGAAAATTTTCTGGAATCATCAAAGATAATCTGAAAAACCGGGGTAACTTAGAAATGCATCTCACATTGGGTGTCCCATACTGTGTACGAATCCGTGCAGCTGCAGGATACTGGAGGGCGTGTGTACAACTGCGACGTCCTGAGCTTGTTTGAGCTGGGAAGCCTGCACCACGACTTCTACCTCCTCAACCTGCGGCTGCCCATCGACGGAAAGAGCACGGCCAATCTGGGGCTCGGAAAAGTGATTGATGCCTGGCTGGTGGTGAGTACGGGGCAGAAAACCACTAGTTACTGTTATATAGGTACATAACCCAGTAAGGTGCCCCTTCCCAGTTCTACACTTGATTTTCTATTTTTGGGAAAAGGTCACCAACCTCAAGATTGTTTCTTCATGCAGTAGGCAGCCGAAAGCTATGGTAGACGCTAAAGCGGTGGAACCATTAATGTTTCGCGGGCTCCTTGTGGATTGGCAAAGATGATGGGGGACCCCATTTGTGGTAAGGGGAAGGGAGAGATATAGGTTAATTATGATATTGATTTAATAAATGGATATAAATAAGGCTAGTGTGAAGTGGACTTTTCTTATTTACATACACACGAGAAAACTCGCCCGAAAATTGGAACGTTTCTTCTCAATCTAAGAAAAGACAACTTTTATTGCCGGGCTTGACTGATGAGGCAGGGTTTTGCGGACCCTTAGAACGCCTTTGCAGACACCAAAGGGTCCACATACCCCCATATGAGAACCATTGACCTAAAGCATGGTGCACTAAGTGCGATGAGTGAATAAACCAATCTTCGCATTCTCGAGAAAACTTAGCAACTTCAGCTTTTTCACCATAGCCATGTGATGTAGGGGTTGGCTATGGTTTTTCACCATAGCCAGCTACCGTAAACTTCCATAGTGCCACCCACACAGATGTTGCGACCAGCATCCTGTGCCAGATTTACGACCGAGCTTGCTCTTGTGTTTCTTCCAGCTGATTCACCAAAATGGAGGTTTTACCAAGGTCTGGGTGTCCCTCAAGACATTCTTCTTCCCCCTGATCGTGGCAACTCTCATCTGGTACTGGCGGCGCATCAGGCTTCTCGCAAGACCTCCACACCTTCTGGAGGGGTGAGTGTTCCTATCTGGGGTCACTGACTAGGTGGCGCCAGCTGCCACCCGGTTCAAAAGATTTTGCCACGTCTGGCCGTCCAGTTAGTTTATTGCTAATTTGGCCACCAGCTGAAATCAAATTCTTTCTAAAACTAAAAATCTTGCATTTCTCTTTCAGCCTCCTCTTGTCGCTGGGATTGGCCATGACATTGCTGAACAGTAAGTGCTGCTTGTTTTGTTTACATTCAGGTCCTCATACATAGATAACCTTAAAGATGAATCTTTTAGTGTCAGTTGGAAGTTTTATACTATTCAGGTTATGGTATTTTTTACTTCTGCTTCAATGTCATTTCTATGCAGATGTCTGTTCAAATGTTCTTTTTGTCAAGTATGATACAACCAGTAGTTTCTATTGTTTATTGATAAGGATGTAGCTCACCAAAATGTACTGCAAGCTGAAGTCTGTTTTATGCCTACTATATCATTTACTTTCGATTTCATGACTTTTTATATTAGTTTATTGTAAAGTCTGTCATAGACATTGTAGTTTGCCTTGCTGCTGATGGAACTTGCAGACTAGAAAGGTTGTGTTTAATGCCCTGTTTATACTGGCATAAGAAATGCTGCTGCAGTGGCTTTACAACAGCTTTACCATTAACAAATTGAATGTGATGCTTTTGTCCGTATAAAAAAATTATTATTTATAGCGAAGTTTTAGAGCCCTGCGCAGACAGCAGTTTGATCGTCTGCATCTGATCTGCATCCGCAGACGTTGTATCCGCACCCGAACCGCATCCGTAATGTTCTTAAATTATTGTATATCCGTATCCGATTTGCATCTGCAGAATTTATATTCGCATCCAGACTACATCCGCAAAATTTGGAACCGCATTCGAACCCCAATTTGTGCCTTCATGTTACACCATGAAATCGAGCCCGATAGAAAGTCCCTGGATGGTACCTTATACGCTGCTTGCTTCTCTTCGTACAGAACTCTTCGAGCCAGAATACGGTGAAAATCATTTTATCGTATTGTGCTTCATCGTATTAGTATTATAAACAATCATCCTTTCAGAGACATTTTGCATCTGTGGAAATATGATCACATTTATAAGATCATCCTGGGTCTACAGCACTTTGCCTCTCTCAAATAAAAAAAACACATTTTATTTTATTTTTTATTGATTTTGTTTTGTAACACCCACTTAAAGCAGACAGATATTTTCTAAACATGGTAATTAATGAAGGACAGACTAATAACATTCTGTCATTTTATTGAGGTCAAACAACAAACAAAAAGGGAGAGAAAATGTCACTCACCCCAGTGAAGTACTCGTATGTACAGGGCAAGATGCGAGTACATCACTGGGAAAATATCACAGTATTCAATAATGGCAACATTTCCTATCAGTTTTAGTTTTAAACACGACCCCAAAACTACGTACTTCAAGCCACATACTTATCAACAACTAACCAACTGTCAAGAAAAAAACAAAATGCGCACACACACCACATTTTTCTTTTGGAGGAGGCTGCTTCTACTTCCCTGTGGATTGTATGTTTTGGGTTTTCTTTGCCAAGGAATGTTTTCCACTCTTGCCGTGTCAAACAAGAATACGCACTCCCAAGGCGATTGATGCCCCTGCATGTTTTTACTTTATCTATAGGAACAGCATTTTAGGCAAAAAAAAAAACTCTAAAGCGATCATTGGCGAGAATTAGGTCTTTCTTCGTGTAAAGAATAATTTTTTCTCCGATTGGCACCTTTCCTCTAAGACAGAGATTTGCTCCCACGAAACATTCAATGGTGCCCTTGTATCGCTTATTTATTCACTCTACACTCTGTGGTCACAAATGTTTGTGGGCCGCCTCAGCAAGAATGTACAGGGTGATTTAAGGAGACGCCAGGCTCTTTAAATCGACCCCAAAATTCTGTTTCTAAACCTATCACGCAACGACTTTGTGCAGCGTTGCCCACAGATGGTGCATTTTTTTTGTAAAATTTGCAAAGAGTGAATTTACTTGAGGAAAAAGTAAAGAAAGAAAAAGGCTTAGCTCCTATGGAAACGCAGCGACGCCACCGGTCTTCAAACAACACGACGCTGTTCCGCACGGGAGACAAGAGATGGCGCAACGAATGCCACCAACGAACGACCATACGGCGCCGAGAGCCGGCGTTTTTAGCAGGCAATCTTTTCGACTCAAAAGCGGCGTGCGTTCCGCAGGCGGCGACAGTCGCAGAAACAAAAACAGGCGCGGTAACAACAAGGAAGTGCAGTTCCTTGTCGGCTAAAGACGCCGGCTCTCAGCGTCGTCTGCTCGTTCGTTGGCGGCAGTTGGCGTCGCGACCGCTTGCGCCGTCTCTTGTCTCCCGTGCGAAACGCCGCCGTGTTGTTTGAAGACCGGTGGCTTCGCTGCGTTTCCATAGGAGCTAAGCCTTTTTCTTTCTTTACTTTTTCCTCAGGCAAATTCGCTCTTTGCAAATTTTTCAAAAAAAATGCACCATCTGTGGGCAACGCTGCACAAAGTTGTGACGTGATAGGTTAAGAAACCGAATTTTGCGGTCGATTTAAAGAGCCTGGCGTCTCCTTGAATCACCCTGTAGATCCGGGCTCGAGAGTGTCCGAATCCGATTTTCATCCGAATCCGATTCGCATCCGCAGCCCCTATCATGCGATCTGCAATCCGCCATATCTGATTCATTTTTGTTTGTATCCGCTTATAACGATTAGTTTCTAGGGTTTCTGGACTGGAAATTATCAGATGAGGTGCTAAAGTTTACACTATAATTATTTAAATAGCTATGATTACATTATAAATTTAAGATTTTTACTCTTTCTGTTAAGGTTTCTTAAGCTTAAGCTGACACACTCCGTTACATGACGACCACAAGCATTTTAGTCATATCCTATTGATTATGAGAACCCGTGCAGTATAAATACTTGGGCTGGACTGAGACAATCCAAGTTTTCATGACATGACCTGATTTAAACGGTGCTTGCGTCTTGCATTTCAGTTCCCCTGGAGTTCTTGACCTTATGGCTCAACATGCCGTTCATGCTACTCATGAGTGACATACGGCAGGGAATCTTTTATGCTACGCTTCTTAGCTTCTGGCTTATCTTTTGTGGAGAACACCTTATGGTAAGTGCATGTTTCTGTGATCGCGCTTGCTTGTTGCTAGAAAGGAACACATAATTTTGCTTGTTATGTCGCTCTCTTAAGTGTATAGTGTTGCTCTATGTGCAGGAAAAACCGACTTTGTATGAGTATAGCTAGAAAAGTATTTTTCTTTTTGGCAGCATTAACACAGCTTTAAAGCTCGGGATACAATGATTTTGTACAAAACATTCATCAAACGAATTTGACTAATGAATTTGCGTGTTGTGGTTAATTTTTTTTATGTGCTCTCTTACATTCAGTTTTAGTTTTTCTCAGAATTGCTGTAACTTCGGCCTCTGAAATCTATGGCACCTGATAAGGCTGTTCGTGCATTCCCCCGTCGAACACTGTGTTTTCCGGTGTATAGTCCGCAGGGGCAGATTTGGGGTCAAAAATGAAAGTTTTTGTTTCGATTGTCCGCACCCGGTGCACACTCCGCACGCCGTGCATAGTCGACACGAAAATTTTCCCATACGTCGCATGCCTTGACAAGTGCCTGCTTTCTTAGCTCGCAGAGAAGCGTATGATATACATAAGTCATCATTAACATACTCTTTTATTCATAAAATCCGTCTCGTCCTGTCATAATCGACGGTATTGAAAGACGAAAATCCTGTATATTCTGTATGCATAGATAGTCCTAGATAGTAGATAGCAATAATACTTAAAAAACAAGCGAGCTGGTGATGAATCATGGTAATAAAACCCGAGACTCAGGAACACAGAAGGGGACTAACACAACACAATGTCTCAAACACGTTGTGTTGTGTTCATCCCCTTCTGTGTTCCTGAGTCTCGGGTTTTATTACCATGATAGTAGATAGCACAGCCTAAAATTTCAACTTTCAAACATGTACACTCCATGGACTATAGCCCGGAAAACACGGTGATATAACTGAAAACAAAATAGCTGCCAACATTGTAGATGCGTAGCATTGGAATGCCGCACGCTTGCAACCGATACAAATTAGTTACAAGTTATGGTTCTCTGTCTCGAATGCCCGCAGCTATCTAAGCTGCCCAGGACAGTTCTTACGCCTGGGGGCACCCAACATACTGTGTTGGAAATAAAGCTGAATAGGATTGAATTGAATGAACCGCATTTGCCAATCACTGTGAACTGTGCTTGCTTTTCATGGGATCCTGAAGGAGGGACGAAGGGTAGGTTCTTTCACTTGAACGTCACACCAGACTCGCGTTGACCCTGCGGCTCTTCGACTCTCTGACTTGTCCGCACCGGAGTCGGGCTGTTGCTACTTCGTGAACTTAGACGCACCCTCAGGCCATAGTTCCGTATCTACTGACGCGTCCAATACACACTTTGTGAAAATGAGTCTGAGCATGTCAGAGGAGTGTATTGGCACAGGAGTTTTGTTAGGATCGGCCCAGTTCAACTGAAGTTTGTCTATCGACCTCAGGGGCCGATTTGCAAACTTAACTGGGTGTTGTACCAGACTCTCTATCACAAACGATTACCGTTTGTTGGAGTCCCTAAGCGTTAGGGTTGTTAAAGTTCTGCCACTTGCTGCAAATCCTCGTGTAAATTTACGCATACTACATTAATGCTATTGGTTTAACTTTCATGTTGGCCCAGCATGTGTTTTGGAGTCTTTAGAGTGCTCGACTGTTTTTCTGAACAGTTCAAACAAGGGGCGTTGAGAAAGTGATTTAAACAACTTATTTAGTCACATGCCCTACATAGTTTTAACATGAGCTTTAAAATTGCATTTTTTTTTACTTACAGTTTATCAAGGTTTAAGTTATTTCTACTCTAAACAGCTTTCTATCCACTTACAAATACCAGCACCTCTCTACTCAGGTTCCTGCAGACCTTACATCAACTTGACATCCTAAGTAGAAGGGCATTGCAGACAAACCCTTGAGTGACACTTGTTGTTACGCCTCAAGTGCTTCATAAGTTCCACCGCTTGTTTTGGCTATTTAGACAGGGAATGATAAACTATGGTCACTGTCAGTATGAGAATGGCGGGGCACGTCTTTCGAACGCCCTGCCTGCAGCACGCGCTCCAAGCAAGCTTTGCTCAGCTTTTGGCTGCACACACGCACGAGACACCAAACTATTGTTAAAGGTAGCTTGCACTAGAGATGGGAAAACTGAAGCTCCTCCCTGCCCTTCTCACCTTGTCAGTGATTAGAGAAACTTTTCACGTCTTGATACAAGCCTTCGTTAGGCTGTTCTTCACAAGGCTCCGCGTGCGGAAGTGTTCGTCAGCATGCGAGACCCTTTTGCACGAGTGTTGGACAACGGTAGCGAAGGGTTCACAACGTTTGTGCACGAGCTTCCCGCAGAAGTTGGCCTCATAACAGTGATGGAGAGGCAGAGATGCTTTCGTTTCAGGACGACATTGAGCGCAACCGACTTCGGTCTTACTGGAAACATCTAAGTGCAGTGATCACCGGCTGTGTCTGCCTCTTCATTTTCGACCTGTGCGAAAGGTGATTCGCCCCATGTTGAGTCACTTGAATTCACCAAGTTTTCTCTGTGTGTTGCGGTGCCTTCCATTGGATCACTCCAGAGTGACACATATCTACTTTCTTTTTGCTACTACTAATATCCCGATAGATTGCCCACCTAAATCCGAGAACAAATGAGGTGAAAATAAGGAGCGGGCTAACTTTTGGAAGTGCAGTCGAGGAAAGTTGAAAAAATGCTACTTTTAGATTATATCTCCCTGCCAAACTTGTTGTCGCGGCGAGGGTCAGTGAGGCAAAGATAACTGTACTTCCCAGTCAGCAATGTTTGCTTATATCCCGCCATAGCTATCTAGCCGCATGTACGCCAAGGTCATCATTTGTCCCAACACTACGATTACTAACGGTGTATTCTCACGACAGAGTTTCTTTCCGAGGAGAGGATTAAACGTCGCTTAGTTTTAAGGTCACAGGCTACGCGTCACGGATGTTTGCTAATCCTTCAAGCTCGCGGGGAGCCGAGGAGAATCTGTGGCCGGCCTACAGAATATCCACTGTTCTGTCGGAGCGATCTGACCCCTTCCTTTGTCCCTCTGCTTTTGGGGGGGATAATGAGGAACAGCTATGGAGGGGGGTGATTTTTTCTTTATTATTTTTTCCTTGCCTTTTGTACGATGAGCTCCCGAAAGTTGCCAGCAGGTTTGCGAAAAGAAAGATTTTGGAGACTCAACTTCATGCGACTCCATTGTGCGAATGCTCGCTTGGATTTTCTGTACTGCCTCCTCCTTCTCGTGTCGTTTCCTTCTCGCAGTTCCGGAGATAAAGCTCTCTCGTGCGAATACACCATAAAAATTAGCTATCTTTCGGTGTTTGAAAAAAGAAAAATAGCAAATCTGGCTTAAAATAGGTGTGGGTTATCTTTCGGGGATGGGGCATGTGTCGGGATACTACGTTAAGCTGCATCGCTCTTGATGTTTCGTTTAGTTGATTTCGAACTTCGACTGCCAATTTGGCATACCTACATAATGCACCATCGACACATACTGAACCGCAGGTATATACTTTTCATATCTAAATATGAGACAGTTTGTAATCATTTTAAATTTTAACCTCCAGTTTCAGACCAATGGTCATTACTTAGCTTTTCCTAACCTAACCCTTTTGTGATGTAAAGCCTGCTTCCTAAAAGATGTGAAAAAATGTGCAGTGTGTAGTATACACAGATACATTTTGACGATGTGGAGGAATGCAGAAATGTTTTCAACGGTCCCCCTTAAGACTTTAGTGAACCGTGGCAGTCTCGGCTTTTGCACGATGCGATAAACTGTCGCCAGCTTCCTTGCACTGCTCACTGTCTTTTCATTGTTGGCACCATTTTTAGTTTGCGTAATTTGTAATTAAGACAATCTAAAGTTGCCGCCAACAGCCTCAACGTCAAGGAGAATTCATTGTCTCGTAGGAGAGTGTGTGGAACTTCCAGCGATGAATCGGCTTTTTTATCCTTCTTTTGCAGGGGAATTCAACTCAGAAACCCTTTCTACAGCATCTGGGCATCGCAAGTTGGCAGCAACCTTGCTGTATCCTTTGAAGCAAAAGCAATCTAAGCCTTCTTTCTCCACGCTTACTCCGTCTAAAAAAAAAATAAATGCTGTTGTGAAGCAAATTTTTAAAATATTTGGTCTAGTTACTTTTTTTTCTTTAAGTAAGCGTAGGGTTTTCCTAATTATGGAATGCAAAATGGAATATGCCACGATCGCAATAATGTATCATTGCATTATATCTACAGGGTGTCCCCCCAAAAAAATATTGCAGACTCTTTTTCCGCCGCAAAAATAGACAATGCATCGCCGAACACTCATTCTCCGCCCAAAGTTAGCAGGTCCGAACCAGATCCCAAGGTTTCAGCACAAACCGATACCTTATTAAAAACTTAGAAGTGATTTTCTGAAAATTTCAATGAGAAAATGGGGCCCATTTTTGCCTGCTTCTGGTGCCATAGGACTGCATGTACAGTGGACTCGCGATAATTCAAACTCGGATATTTCATACTTCCGGGTAGTTGAAACAAATTGAAAAAAATTCCTTGTCCCGCAATGTCTTCAATGCATTTATAAGCTGCTTAATTCAAACAGCGTTTTCGCTTAGTAGATTTTTCCGGAAACATGTGGTGCCCTCACCATCTGCTTGACGCATTGTGGCATTCCAATGTACGCCACGTGAGATTATTCAGGAATTAAAGACGAAGTTGACGTTGGTTTAACATCTTGTGATTTCAGAACGCAGAGAAGGCCGAAGGAAAGAAAAACAGAGTATGTGATGACCTCCTTTTGTATTCGCTTTATTTTTTGTGCGTTCTGAGCTGCTAATGATAGGAGAGAATGAATCGTACCGCTTCGAGGATATACGAAGCATTCGAGTGTGCACGAGCATACATCTGAACAGCCTCACAATTCGCTCCACCGCGAGGTATTCTGGGACTTTCAGGAAAGGTCTACTCATACTATTTGTTCATTGCGGTGTTTGCCCCTTTGAGCAGGCTTCTCACCGAGCACCTGTGTACTGTGGGTAAGCAATACCCACGATGGTTGCAGTCATTGCTTTTCCGCAGTACGCGGGTGCTTGGTGAGAAGCGCACTCGATGGGATTAACCCTACGCGATTATGCAAGCAGAACTGTCCTGACAATCTGCTTTCATTATTCATGCTTGTTTTTTTTAATATTTTTCTGAGGAAGTTAAATTAGAGATTCAAGACAGAATATTTGCATATAGCAAGCAGATTTAGGAATTCCCTTGATTAGGATAGCTGGGCATCTCTTTAGGTTTAATTTTATGTCAGGTCTGTCATTTACATGCCACCCCATTGTAGGCATTGAACTTTCTGAGGCCACATTTCGTAGATATAGCTATATTAAAACTAACCGAGCTTAAAGTTGGACAAGTGGAAGGTTGGAAGCAACCTTCATGAGTTCAGCCGAATTTTTGTTTTGAGCACGGCACAACGGTACTAAGAGGCTTGGAGAAGCGATTCAGTATTCAATTAGAAAATATTTGACCAAAACCACTGTTTGCTTTGAACTTCACCACTGTTTTATGTTTGTGTGTGTTTATAAATAAGCCTGTGTGGAGGAAAGTGTAAAAAATCTGCTTGATACGTGTAGTAGCTATTCATATAGCAAATTACTACTTTGCCTCATATCATATTTAGATGGATTTCTGGTAAATCAAATTTCTGATATTTTAAACTAGAGTCTGTGGCTTCCTGGAGTTTGAATTAATAAGAGTCGACTGTATTCGAGAGTTTTGCCTGCCACCATTTTCCCATTTAATTTTTGAGAAAATCACCTATAACTTTTGAATAAGATATCAGTTTGTGCTGAAACTTTAGCATCTGGTTCAGACTTCTAGCGCTACCTTTTGGTCGAGAATAAGTGTTCAACAATGTGTAGTTTATCTTTGTAACAAAAAAAAAAAAAACCCTGTAAATTTTTTACGGAGACACCTTGTACTTTTTGCTTTTGGCAAACAACGAAGTTGCCATTGCTCCGCAGCTTGCTGGCCTACGTGACCGTTGCTGTAGCTGTTTTTCTTGGCCTGTGATGTCATCCCAAGTTCCGAGCAAAAAAACTGAATAAACTAAGTTTAAAAAAGGCAATAATAAGCTTCTTACTGCATTTTGGTGCATTCTTCGTTGTGTTCTATTGATTAATAATGTCCTACGCATTAGTTACAAAAAAAAAGTCTGTTCCAAAAATTTAATGTTTTTACTATTTTATGGGGAGCTCATGCCTACACTCGCCATCCATCCGAATTCGGTTTCAAATAACTTCAAGGTGGAAAAAAAAGTCAGACCCATCGTCTAGGAACAAATTTCTTTGTCACTGACGTATTAGAAGCTTTTTTTTTTATGCGCTGTTGCCAGAATGTTAGATTCTAGAGTAATTTTTACTCCAGCAGTCATTGAAAACAAAAAGGCCAGCACATTGCTGAAATTATTTTACCGTATTTACTCGAGTAATAGCCGCACTGCTTATGAAGAAAACCCGAGGGTTCGCTTTTCCGCGGAGCACGCGGATTGCCAATCGCCGCGATCAACAGCATGATTCCAGCTGCTAACAGGACAGAGATAACGTCTTCGTGCGAAGATACCTTCTGTGAAGATTGCATTTGTATGGAGAATCGTGTTCTCGATCTAGTTGTTCGCTATGTTATTTATGCGCAACGTGATGATTGGCTGTATATGTGCTTTGCGGGAAAGTAGACGCAAGGGCCTTGTTCATAAATAGTGTGGCTATTACTCGAGTAAATACGGTAGTTTTTTTCAGTCAAAATCTGGGGGATTAAAGCCATTGTTAAACGTGGAAATAATGCTTGAATAAGCAAAAGCTGAACTGCTGTGTATGTATCCGTCGCCTTCCGCCTATAACTGGTATAGGTATGAAAGGGACGTTTTGCATCAAGGGTGGCTCAGACATTTTCATTAGAGTGTAACGAACTGCATTATGATCGCTTATGACTGCCTATGACAAAGTTGCTGATGCGGCAACCAAAGTTTGTGCAACTCGTAGAGGAATGCAAGCAGCCATAACGCAGCGAGTCACACTCGAACACGTAGGTCTAAACCACACTTTTCAGAAATCTGAGTTGAGGGCTGTTCAAGCAGGAGACGGCTTGGGCCACACACTCTATTTGCCTGCTTATTTTGGGGCGATTTTTGTCGCGAGGAAAGCTGCCTTCCGCTTTTCTGTCTTTGGAAGGTGCTTGTGATGTAGTGCCAGTACCCAACCACTCCCACCCTTCGCTGGGCGGAGCAACAGCGGTGGAGGTCAGTCAAGGCCTCCACCACTGTTACCCATTCTGAACTTCTCATAAACAAGAAAGGGGAGGAGACAATGGTGAAGGTGAGGAAGAGGGTCGTGCTGTGCAGAAGGCCGCGTCCTCACTGAAATTGTATGCACGCGCCTAAAGATAAAATTTTAATTAAGACATCCACTTTTGTTTTTCTTTTTCTTTGTGCAAGACAAATAGTGTTTTGTGTGAACAGCTCTTTATAGGTATGCCACTGGTCCTTGACACAATTGACTGCAGCTGGCCTTCATCATTCTTGCCGGCCTGTCCGCGGGGCTCTACTTTGTGTTCCTGTCGTACATGCTGTACAGAGTGCTGCGCAACATCAGCTTCAAGAGGAATGCCTTGCCCAGCATGAGCCAGGCTCGCAGGATGTACTATGAGGTATCTCGAAGCAAGCCCGCATCGTTCGACGTCCGGAGGACCGGAACGAAAAGCAGGGGGGGATGTTCGACAAGAAGGTGTAGTGCCAAAATGCATTTTTGACACGTCGGAACGCAAGGAAGGGCACGCCAATTGAAGGGCAACACAAAGGATGCATAGGGAACGCGCGATGACGAGGCAGCCAAGCGTGCACTGTCATTGGTTGAGGTGGGGAAATGCAAAAGCATGTGGGTGTATTTGGTGAGTAAAGAGATGTATGGAGGTGTGCAAGGAGCAGACGAGCTTGCCACTCAGACAAGAATGCTCGAAATGCACTCAGAAGCCCAATAAGACCAAGATGGCGGTGCACAAAAACCGGTTATTGAAATGATCTCTTATCTTGTGACCGGTGTAAACACGAGTCCAATAGTTGCGAGGACTTCAGTGTTTTGTGAGTATCCATGCACCCAGAAATCCTTTAAGTGGATGAACCTCCGTCTAGTTCCCAATCATTTTTAGAGTTTAGGGATTTTCTAAACGCATTCTCAAGGCACAATCGAGCGGCGAGGTTAAGCGCATGCTTGGGGTCTGTCCCCCTGGTTTTCAACGGGCGGAAGGTGAACGAAACGAGTTTAATGGAAATAAGGACGTAGCACAGATGGCCGATTTTCTCCAGGGCCTAATATTTTGACGAGCCTTGGACCAAAAAGCTTATCTTTAGCCTGAGATTTGGGCTTAGTGTTTTTATGGGAACATGGGGCTAAGCTACCGACATGCCTGTGATCTTCTCTTGGAATGATGCCAATGTAAGAAAAACTAATAACTCTACAACCTTTTTTTTTACACATTTCTTACCGCAGACATGGACAAGGCCCTTTTGTATGGAGTTCTGCCTGCAATCCAGCTGTGTATTCTACCCTTCTTAAAAGAAAGACATCAAAAGTGGCTTCATGTTGCATGCTTAGATATACTTTATTGAATGCATTGCAACTGATGGGCAGAAACAGTTTCCTCTGTTTTCTCTTTATTTTCACGTGTACTATCCTGGTTACAGCTACATTACCACAGCGTTTTGTCTACATGTTGCTCTCTGTGATCTTTTTTCTTTCTCCTCCTTTTACAGGGCATCATTTACAGGTTTAAGTTCCTACTTCTCGCCACACAGATCTGCGCTGCACTTACGGTGATCGCTTATATCGTGGGCCAGGTAAGCAGACGCCGTAGTGTTGGTTCGCTCATTGGTGGCACTGTTGTACAGTGAAACTCGTTTAGAACGAACCCACGTACAGCGAATTATTGTCGATATCGAACTCACAGAAAATTTAAATAAAAATGCATGTAAAAAGTACTATGTATAACAAACAACATATTGGCTATAGTATCTAACTTTTTCCCCACGAGAAGGCTTCCAAAAGCGCGCAAATATTCAATTTCTAGCCTGTCCCCCCCCCCCCCCCCCCAAAAAAAAATAGAAAAGAAAAAAAAAAATTCAAAAAGCTCAATTGCGAACAAAATTGAGTGAAGAGAAGCGATTCAGAAGGGGAGAAAGCTAAAAAAATTATACTCTGCACGCATGCCCAGAAAAAAAAATAAACTTTTTATCCCAAAGCCGTTGCCCACGAAGAGAAGTGATTCAGAAGGAGAGATAAGCTGAAAACACAAACCTGCACGCATGCAAAACAAAAAAAAAAAAAAAAAAAACTTTTTAGCGCATTGCTACAAGGTGGAAGCGAAGAGATGAAAAAGAAAGAGAAGGCTCTCGTCTTACAACGAATGCATCTTGGAAGTTCGCGATAAATAGTTTCTGCTATACACTCCGTGCGACGCGACTGGCGCGCCGCCGCGCGGCCGGTATTGAAGGTAGGCAGTGAGCACCCCAGAGAAAACGAACCGAAACCACGCCGGCGTACGTTGGTATGCGTTGAAGTCGGAGTGGTGCTGTTGCGCTGGGTTCACAGCTTAATGACGCAGCCTGTGCTGCGTCATTAAGTGCTTCAATAGTTATGCGTCGTATCTCGTGGAGACAAAGTTTCACAGTTTTTCACCTCGCCGATGTTTTGTGGGACAGCGACAACGATGGAGCCGTGCCATACGACGCGAGAAATTTGGTGTCCCGATCATGTCTGCCACTGTGTCGACACGGCTGACATATTCTACACTGCCGCTTTGCGCTCTGCGTTTGTTTTCGTACCAGTAACGCCTACATGTGTCAGCGCCGATGGGACGAACTGAAATGCCATCCCACACTCGCGGGTATGCAGTGCCAATTTCGTTGGAGGAATGCCCTCCAAAAAAGTTTTTTGATGATAATTCCGGACAAATATGGCACGCAATCTGTACTTCATGAAGAAAGATTCGAACGGTAAAAAAAGTGACAACTATAAATCTAAAGAAAACAACCATGAAACTCGGAATCACTGGAGAATCGGCGTTTGCGTATGGAAGTTTATGTGGTGTGCTTTCTTTCTTGATCAGCCTCCTTTTGGACGTGGAAACACTGACACCCCGAGTTCTGTAGACAACAATTTTTTTTCTCAGCTTTAGAGCCACCTATCGCAAAGTGGTTCGAACTGGAAGTACCGTCCACTGGTCCCTTCCTACCTGTAAAATGTGCACCTCCCACGATGAGTGGTATTTTCTGACAGCCTTTGACGGTCAAAGCCAGTTCCCATTGAGTTACGCCGCCCAAACTAAATTTCCACCTGGTTTCGCTATGCCAACTATTTTTGTTATAATAAATGTTATGCCAAGTGACGGTCATGTCAAAGTACCTGTGGGCCAAAAATCAGCACCTCGCACAACAGGTTATTACACAATAGCTGACCGCAAAAGTCCTTGGCGGCCAAACCGTGTGTTGGCCGACAACTTTGTTTTCTCGGCTTTGGAACCACCTTTCGTAAAGTTGTTTCAATTGGAAGTACAGTCCACTAGTCCCTTCCTACCTCTAAAGTCTCCACCTCCCCCGACCAGTGGTATTATCTTGACAGCCTTTTCATGGTCAAAACCGGTTCCCATTGAGTTACGCCGCCCAAAACAAATGTTCACCTGGTTTCCCTATGCTACCTTTTTTTTTTTTCTTGTATAATAAGTGCTGTGTCATGTTACTGTCAAGTCCAAGCACCTGTGTGCCCAAATCTGCACTTTTGCACAGCCCGCTATAACACAACATTTTGGGTCCAATATTGGATATACCGTACAGCTTTATTTCTTTATTCGTTAGAAACAACTTTCACACACTTCGTGCAGAAACTTAGTGTACATCTCACTCGCCTCCAAATATCATCGTTCCAGCAGTCCTAGGTTTACAGCGACGAGCAAAATAAATTTCCCACTCAAAGCAATTATGGTGGCGGCCGTCTTGCTTTTCAGAAAATTGCTCCAACTCCTTTTTTGGCCGCAACTAGAGAAATTACCCCTATTAACGACTCAAACTCAATATATAAGAAGTGGAGAACAGCTAAATGCCCTTCTTAGGTCTGCCCCAGCACTCATGCAACGTCACCCTCAACTTATCGGCTCAAAAAGCAAAAGTTCCATCCGTGCGGGCTTCCGCCGCCACAGCTTGGCATGCAAAAAGGCGCCGCAGGCTGCTGAACGCGCCTCACGGTTGAACGCCAGCTCCTCCGCTAGCGGCGCTGCGCGCGTTTTTCAAAGCGCCCCCTATAGTTCCCGCACGGAGTGTATATCGAACTGATCGTAGCGTTTCCTGCTGTTCGTTATAAACGGGTTTGAGTGTACCTATTGAATTGTTTACTTACTTAAATGTCATAGAACTCAATCTGGTAGCTGCCTTCCTTGGATGTTCTAAACTTGGTTAAGGCATCGGTGTACTGTCTCAAGACAGAAACTGCGACGTGACGGGTGTTAGCCGTTTCACATCGTCTGCAGATTTTGTTTCCCTTTTAAATTTTGCCCTTAAGGCCGATTCAAACATTTGCATTGTTGAGATGGTTGCTACGGCAATTGGAGTCTGTGTAACACATTGAAGCTAAATGTAAGGAGTTACGGCGCAGTCAATCATACTCAAACGCAGATGTCTGAACCGGTCCCTAAAAGTGGTGCTTCTTTTCAGTTGTTGGCGCACGGCGCACTCATTATACAGGAGACTCGTAATGAACGAGTTTCCCCATAATTAAACTCCATCATTAAAAGTTGCCTAAACCCGACGTTTTCTGCACCACGTTGCCCCACCGCTTTTTCGGCAAAGGTGAGCGAGGGCCGCTGGAAGTGGGACGAGGACATCCAGCTGGAGTTCACGTCGGCCTTCTTCACGGGCGTCTACGGCATGTGGAACCTCTACGTCTTCATGCTCCTTGTTCTCTATGCACCCTCACACAAGTTCTACCCGTCACCATCTGGTGAGTCGGACTTCAGTCACACGCGCCTCCCGGCAACACTCCGCTCGATTTGTAAGTGCAGCGAAGTGGAACCATGTCTGATCTGAGTCTCGAATTGTCCCTCTGGTTGTAGAAACCTGGTGCATGATGCAGCAACTTCTGTTTCATTCGTGTGACTAGAAGGATACCTTAAGTCAGACTATTATAATGTGGTGTGGGACGTGCAAATGCGTGAAGCAAACTTGGACAACTAAGGTTTGTGCTCCCCGTTAACTCTTTCCTTATTGCAGGAAAAAAGGCAGTTATGGGGTGGTCTCGGTCAAAAAATTGTTTAGCCGCAAATTATGCTACTAGCTTTTAGGTGTACCAAAGCATATTAAAACATAGCTAAATAAATATTTTATTCAGCAGTATAAATGTCAAACAAGATCTTTATTATATAGCATGAGAAACGATTGAAGTCAGATTTTGTGTAACCAACATGAAAGCTTTTATTTCAATTCAGTGTGCCTTGCGAAAGGTTTGGAGTAAAAAAATTTAAAACTATGCATTTTGTACACCTCTTTTTTAGAAACAAATCCTGCAAGTTTGAAAAGCCCCCGTGCAAAACTTTTTGTTTTTGCAGAAAAACAAAAATGTTAGCCCCCGTGATGACCACCTATACTAGAATCACTGAATGTACCCAGAGTACCGAATTTCATTCAGACTGCTTACCGGAAGTTAATCCCGCAAAACCCACTTCTGATTGGCTGGTTTAGCCTGTGGCGGAAGTTATCGGTTGGCCATTTTGGGGATGGGCCCAAAACAGCAAAAAACATATATAAAATGTTTCCGCATTACCTCGGGTACGGCGGGTACACACGGGTGGAAGCTCTTAGTATCCTTAAGTTAGGACCAAACAAAAGGTGCATTGATTTTTTCTAGTTTCTTTTATATCAAGTAGCCGCTAATCGGGCTCGCCAAAGAAGATTGTTGGTTCATTTTCTCGCTCCGGTTGTGCTGGGGCTGTGTTTCAAACTCTACGCCTTGTACGCTAAGCCTAACACTCAACTTCAATGTGTTTCAAGGCGAGAGAGAGAGACGGGACAGTCAGGAGCAAGTCACGCTCTACTGGGAAGGAAGAAAAAAACTTTAATAAAAACAAACCAGCGTCGCCACAGACGAGAAAAGTGGATTCAAGAGCTTTTACAAGAATGAACGCTACACTGTACGAGCTTTGATTTGACCGCACAGGGCAGCGCCATATTGGGGATGGGTTGGAGCACAACTGCTGTACCTCGACTCGGTTCTGAAACAAAGCTTGGGAGTTTCGGTACCTTGGGAACATTCAGTGACTCTAGACTATACTATACTGTGAAGCCCCTTCTAGAGCATTTCACACTAATCCTTAGTGTTGTGCCCATGTCGGGGACCAGTCCGCCTTTTCGAAGAAAACTGTACTAGTTGCGCATTACTTTCTGCATAAATAAACTTTCCATACATTTTTGCATAAATGAACTATAGTTTATCATAAAATCATCTTTATATGAAGTTTGCACCCTGCATATGAAATCAATTGTGTTCAGAATGTGCCGGTATATCCGCAGGAGCTCGCGGATGCAATAAATGTGCTTGGAGTGCAAAACAAAACATATCGACAAGCACCTGTGTATAGTCCAGGCCAGTTTGACCCACTGCTACTGTCGAAGCAAAAATTCTTGCGAATGAACATCATCTTCTGGCTCACTGCTGTCACTTTCGTAGACAAAATTGATTTCATGTGCACCAGAATTGCGAGTCAGGTAATGGTTTTGAGGAGCGCCGGCATGCAACGCGGACGCCGTGATTGGTGCTCTATGGTCCTGGAACTTTAAAGCACATCAAAAATTGACCCCCGCAGAAAAGCAAAATTTAAACCGAAACTCAAAGTGGAGTAGTATCTTTGTAACATCCTAGATGGCGCCACATGTCTAGACACAACACTGAATGCATTTTAAAGCCTAAAGCTTAACTTCAAAGTCACATCAAAAACCGCCCCTCACAGAAAAACAAGATCCGAAACTCAAAGTAGAGTTCCTCTGTAAAATCCTAGGTGGTGCCACGTGTCTAAAAACGATGCTGAACGCATTGAAGTGGTGGTGTGAAATCTATCCATCAAATTGCTTGATTTGAATAGGTGTGGTAAGGATAGAGTAAAGCAGAATGTAACCTTGTGCTGAAAGACTGACTATTGGTACTGTCATTTTTTTGCAGTTTCATAGGTCATATTTTTAAACAGTTAAACAATTATCTCAGGCTTTGGTGACATCCACACTTCATGCTGATTGTTGTCCGTAAGTTCTGGGGTGTAAAAGCTCATACAGCACGCCACTGATTAAGTGAAGAAAACGGGTATAAAAATTAACCTGTGACTAACATTGGCTGTAATTTCAAAATTATAATGAGCTTCACAAAAAGAGTTAACTAGAACAGCATGGCTGGCCTCTTCAGCAATGGGCTTTGACGGAGATAGCCTGTCAGCTGAGACAGCCGAGAGCCAGGTTTGTGGCGCCATCTTCTGACGGTGCAACAATCTAACGAAAGCACCTTCTACTTTCGACTAAGTGCTTGCTGCACCTATCGAGAGATGGCGCCGCAAGCACCACCCGCGGGCAACTCGGTTGTTTGCGTTGGTGCCCACCGTTAGAGACGTCAAGGTCTAAATTTTCGCAGGAACAGAGCCAAGTCTCGAAATTTCGCCAGGTGAAATTCGTCACGAAACTGTATCCTCAATGGAAATTCAGCCTCTTTATTTACCGGCACTGATTTTGCTGGTTCATTTGATGGCTAGGTGCTCTGTTTATGCCATCCTATGCAAATCAACATAACACTTTTATTAAACAATGAGGGACTTTATTATTGTTCCTCATTGTTTGATGGGAGGGCACAGTCTTCTTATACTCATTGTTAAATTTGAGTTGAAAGTCGAGTTCTAGATATTCTAGATATCCAATTCTTTGGAATGTAGATATTGCAAAGAAACATCTTTGGAATATCTGGATTCTCCTCCCACTGCCATCATGTCTTGTTAGTACAGACCATGTTAACGTGGATATCCTACTGTATGAACAACATTTTGGGGACGAACTGAATAAATGCATGCATTTTTATCTTATAACTACGGACAACTCACATTATGGGACCCTTTTTTGTGGAGGGAAACGGAGGTGTCCATATAAACGAGGCATCACTGTATGCTGTAAAACCCTTTGTTTTCGCGGCCCCTATTTTTCGCGAATCGGTCACAGAGGGCATAATTGTGGCCGCTAAATTTCGGGAATTCCAGACACCTGCATTGAAACTCTTAAAGGGGCCCTGCAACAACTTTTTGACTGGTTTTTAGTTTGCAGCGAACCTGAGCGCACTGAACGTAGTAACTTAATGAAACTTTTCTTTTCTCGAATTTCGCTTTATTTTAAAAGTTATAGGCGAATTAAAATTACAAAAACAAGCAAAAAATAACCTCCTTCATGACGTCGTTGGTTGCATAAGTGGCCATGAACTAGAGGAGGGGTAGTGAGCTCAGCGAGCGCTCACGGCTGCCGCACTCCGTATCGCCGGCTCAAGAGGTCGCCACTAAAGCGTGTGTGGATAGGCTGTAGGAAGTGGGCGGCCAGGGCAGCTCGCATTGCATTTTCTGCGCGATTTAAGACTAATTTGGCATGACACCTCACTGGCCACAAGCGACAGCAAACACAGAGTAAAGATCAGTTCAGAGCGGGAGCCACTTCGCGCTGCCATACCGTCGAACGGCCAAATCGCCAGCCAAACCTGGGCCGAAGGCCTTCGGAATGCTCGGAACCGGTCGGATCCTCGAGCCGGTATACGACCGCGGCACCGCTGCGTACATCTGGGACCTTTCTACGCTCGCCGCTCGTTGATGCCTCATCCCACTACCACTTTTTAGTATGCGCCGCGTTTTCCACCGCTTGGTGGTAGGTATGTCTATGGGTCATTTGCGAAAATTAAGTGCTTTGCGAAAATTAAGTGCTTGCAAACAGTAAGGGTCTTACAGTGAAGTGTGAATCAAAACCTCTTACCCGGTTCCTTGGCTGCATCTGTCGCAACGTCGACACAAACCTTGTCACCTTCTGAATGCAGATCGCACCACAAGCCAGGAAGAAATTGAATTCAGCCGACTCACCACCACTGAGCCTGTGGCCACCGAGCCCACAGAGTCGTCCTCTCTCACGGAGTTCGCTAAGAAAGCAGCCCTGGACTAGAGCAGAACCGGACTTCTGTGAAGGCGACGACTTTGGCCAGATTGTTTTGCCCGCAATATCCGCGTTTCCCGCCGTGCTGCTTTTGAGGCGCTGTTTTACAATACCAAAAGCGATTTTGTGTTCCTCAGTCCCTTAGGGCCATCTCACCAGTCGTGCCATCTCTGTGTGTTGATTTTACCGTACTTACCGTATTTTCCGATGTGTAAGTGGCATTTTTCTTTTTAAGAAAGTCGCACAATGGTGCGACTCGTATGCATTTTTTTTTTTTGCTTTAGACCATAAATCTGCAAATTTGCCGCGGGGGTTAAATTTCTCGTTAGATTTGTTGACGAGAATGTTGGAACCGGCTCCTGATTGTGCACGTATCGGGATCAGAATACGCATATGTGGGCTTATCTATGCAGTTTCGTCGCGCCGACCAAAGAAAAGAAAAAGTGCAATTTATACAAAGGTGCGACTTACCGTAAACTACCGAGCATCTGCCCGTTCCACAATAAGCCCCCACCCCTCAGTTTCGTAACGCTCGGAGAATACACAAAGGAGATATCTTTACATATTGTTGACCCAAGGAGTGCCCATTCCTCAGTTTCACATGATTATCTCCAAATTTTGAGTGGGCGCTTGCTCGGGTTTTTATAGTATACACCGTATTTTCCGGGCTATACATATTTAAAAGTTTAAATTTTAATGATGTGGACTATCTGCGAACTATAGAAGGATTTGGTTTTTCTAGGTTGTTGACTGTGACAAGATGTGAAGCTTTTTATGAATAGCGGAGTGTATTAATGTTGATTTACGTATGATACAAGCTTCTTTGTGAGCTAATACAACAGGCATTTGTCAAGGTGTGCTGTGTATGATAATTTTTACGTTCAGATTAGGCACTAAGTGTGGACTATGCACGGCGTGCGGATCCTGCACCGAATGCGGGCTATCTAAGCAAACACTTTTATTTTTTGCCTCAAGTTTGCCTCTGTGGGCTATGCACCGGGTGCCAACTATGGTCCGGAAAATACGGTACTAACTTTCTTGTGAAAACGGTCGTTTATGGGGTGTTACAACTTATAAACCGGAAAATACGGTATAAATCTGTGTAATACGTCGAAAATCAAAATATTGTTGATATCGGCTAATTATGTATGATTTCAAAGTCTGACATGCTTTTGCTGTCAATGGGAATGAGTTTATGTTCTTGTCACTTTTATGCTCCCTTGACAAATTCCAGAAAAAAAACGGATTTAGAAAGAATTTACAAATTTTGTGGATGTTGAAATTGAAATTTTAGCTGTTGCATTACTGCCACTGATTGCTTTGTTGCCAATGGCATTTGACTTGGAGGAAGGTGACGCATTCGCGCTCGTTTCCTGTGAATGTCGCGTTAGCTAGTTTCAAACTGGTATTAGTCTATTTATTGTAGTACATCATCGTCAAGGACTGTAAGACCGTGCTGCCTCTTTTAAGTCATTTTGTCGGCATCTAGATGCAGTAAACTATTCCTATTGAGTAGTAGGACCTCCTGCTTTCTGTAAACGTATATACTACTACTACATTAACTTTGGTCTCTCTAAAGTTGTGTTTTCTGACTTTTTGTTTCTCAGTCGATTTTTGTGGCCACCAGCAGAGAAGGGCAAGCGTGGTGCAATGAGTATGGCCTGAAAAAAAAGAAAGTTCCCGACTTTTGGAGGTTCAGCTTCTAAATAAAATCAAGAAAGGTAGCCGATAGTTGGAAGGCATTTAGAAGTCACAAACAAATGTATTGAGTGAGCTGTGATTTTTACCCTGCATATTCATTTTGCCTGTACTCTTTACACCTTTACACCTGATGATTACTTGTGACATAAGTATACTTTTGTTCCTAATTTTTTCTACCAGTAGAATTTTAAGTTTTTTTTCTATTCATATACCTATACACTCTTCACTATGCCATAAGTCCCATTCTTTACGTGTGCTGCTTGTTTCTTTGTAAGATGTTCCATGTTGTGATGTTTAATGTCTATGCAGCTGGTAGGTGCCATGTTGTTTTTACTTGATGCAACTTTTGCACCGTCACGAGACCATGTTTCTTTTTTTGTTTTCCTATTCTACACAATCTAGTTTGTTATATTGCTTTTAAGGATAGTGCTATCACATACATGACATGAATTTCCAAGCTGCTATTATACATTTTGTGTGTTGTAGTTCTACTGTGTCGCCGAATTTACGTGTAGAAAATGTCTCATCCGACAATGTTTTGTAGACGTGACATCACAGTAATATGTATGTACCAATCATCTACTCCTGTGACAGCTTCTTTTTTACGAAGTAAAGTTTAGATTTTGCAGACTGTCAAAATGTGCTAGGTTTTTTTGGCACTATAAGACCATACACCACACAATGACACTGCACATTTGAAGTGAGGTGAAACAAACTGTGAAGATAGGTGTAGCAAACATTACGAATCAAGAGAATTCTCTTGAAAGTTTGTAGTGGACCTTTTGTTGGTCACTTTTCTGTTATACTATTCGAAGTTTGAATTTACTTCTGCACACTTCATTACTGTTTGAAGCTGACAGGAATTGTTTTTTTTTTTTTTGTTATCACATTGAATTGGTAGAACAACAAAGTTGCTGCATATTATTATTTTTATTTTGAGTTGTGAGCACATTCGTCGAGAGTTAATAACCTGGACAGACTTATTAACATAGTTTACAAAGGCACCATTAGTGAGTATGCTCCAAAGGTTCTCTTTTTTTCTATATAAGGCACTTTCATCATCTTTTTTCTTTTATAAATTGCACTCTGTAAAATATGTACACTCATCTTCAAAAGGCAAAAGGTAGTTATTTTGTCATTAGAATGGTTAGTAAACTGCAGACCTGATTTTATTTTAAAAAAAGAAGTGAGGTTTAGATCTGCAGTTTGCGTTCTCTTTAGGACAATTTCAATAGTTCAAAAAGGATCTTCTCTTCCATAGACTTTCGGCCGGACACCTCTTCATGCCCAGGGTTAGAAGATCAATCTGAAAGATGGAAAGAAAAAAAAGTACATTGGACAAATTAAACAAGTAACAACCACATACGCTGAATTACCTTTATAGTTTCGGAAACATTACATAAAAACTACAATAATGAATTTTGTAACTTTCAGATATCTCCAGAGGTAATATTAGTGAAGATCGCCGCCAGGCATTAGTCATATTCACGAATAGACGTCACTGAACACTCCTTGAAACCCCAAGGTGGGCTGTGAAACCGCAACAAACGCGAACTTCGCGTTCCGCTAAAGCGCTAAGCTTTAGCAGGGCTCTTTCAAAGACACGAGAATAGGGAGTTTTCGTAGATTGCGTTTCCCCCTCCGCTAAGCCCTCCGCAAACCGCTACGATAGACTGAACTCTACAGTCAAGGCCATGGGCGCGCAAGCGCATTAACGGTTTCTTCGTTGCGGAGGGCTTAGCGGAGGCGGAAACGCGGTCTACGAAAACTTCCTAATGTTCGCTCCGTCGAGGCGCAAAAATGCGTACCAAGAGTGCAACTGCAACATCGCCGCGAAGCAGCACATAACAGATTCTGTGTTGCCTTAGCCACGATAGTGCGGGAAAGGGCAGAATTTTAAGGCGAAAGCCTTACTTGTCCCCTTACGCGAAAAGGCGTCGGCGTTGTGCCCGAAAGATGGTCATAAAAATACGTCATCAAGCACGCCCCGCTCAAGGTCAACGGGCGGACGAGCCTCGGAAATAAAAGACAGAAAAGCACAGCAACGCAGATGCTGCGTCACGGAAGGCGGCGGGGTTCGCCGCGCCTGCGCTGTGGGTGAGTGTGATGTCACCGCCGGAACGCCGTGCGAAAAAGGAAGACGTGGCGCGCTTCTTGAAGTAATGCGCTGCGTGTAGGAATGCTTTCGCATTCCTACACGCAAGCAGTCTTCAGTGTGTCTGCCGAATTTTTCATTGTTTAGTGGCAGTGATGGGTGACCAAGTGCTCCAAGCTAGGTTCGACTACATGTATCACTTGGCCAATAAGTGATTAAATTAAATTTGAGGGAGAGGTGAAACAATGATTTTAAAATACATCCATCTGAGAAAAACAATGTAGCGATGCAGACTAGTTGGTTCATGGTTACAAACTGGTAGCAGCGGGCAAAAAGTATGCAAAGGGAGGAACTAGCCATATTCACCGAGCCGACAGTTTGGCCAGACTGGCCGATCTGTCAATGGTCGAGCACGCGAACATGCACTTTCGCTGCGGTCTACCACTGGAGAGCACGTTCCTTTACACCGCCCATGTGGCGGGTTCGAATCCCGGCCGAGGTGCCCGCAATAGGACGGAGGCTTATTGCGGAGAAGACGCCGTGTAACCGAGCTTTCGGTTGCACGTCAAAAGATCCCCAGGTGGTCCGAATTAATCCTCAGTCCTCCGCTGGGGCGTGCCAGATGCCCGCCGTTGTTTTGGCACGTAAAACCCCAAAATGTTTACACCGTGTCGCACGCATATGTGTCAGCCGAAATTCGACATCATTTTGGACATACGAGTTAGGAAAGGAGGGTGATAATTGTGTCAGTCAAGCATCGGCGTATTTACAAAAAAAAAAAAAAAAATGGCACGTGATGTTATGACGGTGTGGTTGTTTACCTCGGTATTTTCTCTTCATTAAACGTTCCGTTTAAGTTCGACGCTCGTCCTGTCCATTCCTCCCTTCGCATGTGTATATTAATGCGAAAGCATTAACTGTATCATGGAGCGAGCCGGCGTCATCAGCTTTGAAACCATGCGAAACGGCACCTTAATGAAAACGCGCGCAAAGCGACACAACGACATTTTTTATACTTCGGTCCCACTGGCTGGCGCGCGTCGACGAGGCTCCCATTGGCTACTGCGCGTGTTTGTGTGGTGTCATTCTGACTCGCACTGTTATCGCTGATCACCGATTTGGTTGTATGGCGCGTGGCAATATATACGCGCATGGAATAAACCAAGGGGTTCGTTCTGCTGGGAACTACGTTGCTGTCTGTTCCTTCCTCGCGCCGCAAGGCACACGACAGTTTGAACGATCGCTCACCCGATGGCGCTGCGTGTCCGCGAGGCAGCGGCTCCAGTTCCACGCCCAAGGTCAGCGCGTTGTACGTCGCAGATTAAAAAAGGGAGCGAAGAGCGGCGTGCGTGCTTTCGCATTCACAACTCGTAAGAAGTGCTTAGGTGTACCTCGAGCCTTTTTTTTGCGCGCTGCTACCAGTTTTTAATGAGAAAAACAAATATCAAAAATGAACGCTTTCCTGAAAGATCACAATCGACAATCGAAACACTGGAGCTGGGAGATGGTTCCACTCGAAGGAGACGAGTGGTATAAAAGATTTATAAACCTACGGTGCCTAAAACGCGTCTCCAACTTGTGCGTTTACTATCTTAGTCCGTCCAAGCATCGGAAGGCGTCCCGAAGTGGCAACAAATGACGTCACAAAAGCCCGATGTCGGATGTTGCGATCCTGGCGGTTGTGCCTAGAAGTTCTCGAAATAAAGCACTAGAGCTTCCCTGGACTGTCAAGCTACAGAGCGACCTGCAGCAGCTAGAAGCCTAGAACAGGCGTCTGCCGGACCCACCACCGCTGCTGTGATGCCGCTAGGATCGCTGCCGGCGAAATGACACTTGTATGACGTCATCAAGCGGAAATCGAGGTACCATTTTTTGAGATTCGGTAAACAAACCAGTCCGAGACGCGTTCCGGCACCATAATAAAACGCGCTAAAATTTATATATATATATATATATATATATATATATATATAATACATTTTAAGCTTAACGACACCAAGCGGCGAAAGCTCGAACTACGCTTGGTGTCTGAAAGGGAAGTACGACTTCTGCCACCTCCCCGACTCGCGGAGAGAGGCAGGAGAGGTAGCGCAACTCCTCTTTCGGACGCCAACCCTAGTTCGAACTTTCGCCGCTGCGTGAAGAATAATGACGCATGCGCAAAACCCTTGAAAAAAAAAAAAAATATTAGGTTTCGTTTTTTTTTTTTGTCATTCAGTGTATCTTTTAGGCACGCAGTTTCTTACCTCACATAAAAGCCTTCACAACACGGGCACCAGCAGTCACATTTACATCCGTCCCCTCTTCACAATTGCTGAAAGAGAAAGAAAAAACAATGCACACGGACGAAATGTGTACATAGTCGGGGGGAAAAAAAAAAGGATGGGACTTATAATTATCGTTTGGTCACGCGGTTCTGTGAATTCTACCGATCGAACGCGCTTTTAAAGAACAAGGACACTCGGTTACGCGGGGAACTGCGCCGGAATTCAACGCAAGCCAGGCAGGCTATCGGCTAAACCTTATGAAGGATGAATGTGCTCGAATCGGAAGAACCAAATAAAACCGAAAAATTTTGTCCTTGCGAGTAGCGCAGCTAAGCCCGCGCGCTTCTCGACGGAGAAAATGTGCCATATAGCGCTCTCACTGCTTCCCTGTTTGATGAAACCGCGAGGATCACGGCGCACATTTCTGTCTAAGACGAAAACTAGCTTTAGCCGCGCAATTTGTGGGGGAAAAAATCGGTTGTCACATAACTGTTTTCTTCTTATTATTATATAAGCTCACACTTCCAGATAATTGGAAATTCTTACACGCGTCTTCATGCTTTTACTCTTCTTAACCTCATCATGACTTGCACTTTTCATCTTGTATGACGAAGAGTGTTAGGCTCTGTGATTGGGTACTATAGTCCGTTGCAACTCTGGAAGGTAGGCTGAGGGAAAGGAAGGTCGAGGAGGAGGAAGCAGACGGAACGCTGGAGAGAGGAGGAGGTTTCCCCCCTCTCCTCTCCAGCGTTCCGCCTGCTTCTTCCTCCTCAGCCTTTCTTTCTCTCGCCCTACCTTCTTGAGCTGTAACTTACTATAGCAGTATGTCTGACTACCTTCTTTTTTCCTTTTGCTTTTACCTACGATAAAACAGACACGCAAAAAATGCTTCTTGTATGTACTTCGCTTCAGGTTATGTCCAGGCGCAGCAGACGCTACGAGGTAATGGAACCAAGCAAGCAGCGTCAAAAGTGCAAGTCACTAGGCCTTTTCTGTTTGTGTTCTGTTTGTGATTGGTTCAGCGATGATAGTACACGTACAGAAACTCGACAAACACTCGACAAACCCGACAAAACAGGGTTCGCTTTAGACGTCTGTCTGTCGGGAGGCACTCACTTGATCGAATGACGTTTTAGCGAACGCCCACGTTTCATCGAACGACACTTTAGCGAATAGTCGGACGCCGCGAAGCGGCGTTTTCGGGTGGGCCAAGTGAGTTCATATTTTTGTAATGAGTTGCTGTAGACTGTCGCCGCGAAGCGGCGTAAAGCGCAGCGCGACGGATGGGTTAACGCGCGCCCCCGTTATTCGCTAAAACGACCATTCGCTCAAATGTTGCCGTTCGCTAAAATGTCATTCGCTCTTGTGATATGGACCCCTGTCTGTCTGGTCCCATCAGCTTGTAGCTTCCAGCTGTGTCTGGAATCGTCTGCTGCTTGCGCAAGAGTGGCGGTGACGTCAGAACGACGCCGAGCTCTAATTGGCTGATTTAAAAAAAATAGTGGGTAGACCTGAAGGCATCTAGGCCAATCAGAGCTTGGCGTCGCTCTGACGTCACCGCCACTCCTGCGCAAGAGGCAGACGACTTGCTCTCCGGATAGGCAGAGGCGATGTAGAGCGCTTCTGACAGAACCATGGTACCACCATCGGCCAATGACCGGCGGCACGCCTGGCGAATTCGTTCACCAACCCTATTCTAGCGATCAATGCAATTAGAAGGAACTATTAGCAGCTAATCGCCGAAACCATTAGGCTCGTTTATAAACCGGACCGACTCATTCGGATCGGTGTCACGAATCTGGAACAATTGCCTTCTTTGTTCGGCGGAGCGATCGTCCATAGCCGGCGAACGGGGAAACATAATGGCGGACAATTACTCGTCGTTGTTTACACGACTGCTCGAACATCGCCCAGAGGCTTTAATCGGCATTTTTTTCGTATGGTGCTGCCCTTGTTTGTGATATCATTTCTTTTTTTTTTCTTTTTCGAATCGAAAGTAATGCCGAGCTAGCGCGCACCAGCATTTTTTTTTTTTTTTTCTCAAAGCACGCGATGCGTATTATGCAACGACGCCAGCGTTCTCATTGATCATGGCGGCCTGGCAACACGCACGTTGCCTTCAATGGTTCTCTCTTTCCTTGTCCGCGTTGAATTCGTGCTTGGAGATGATTGACTGAGGTTTAACGCCTTAGTGGACTTTCGGATACCAATTACCTTGCGTCTCGCTTTTATGTTTCTGCTTTTTATTTTTTTATTTTTAAACATGATGAACGATTTTACGTGTTTCTGGAGCATCGTTATCTCTTACGGTGTCGACCGTAAGTGTAGTATTCCATGTTTCCAGACTTTTTTTTTTATTCCCATGATTCGGTGTTTTTCGGTGTCGGATTTTTTTGGCGTCCGACAATGAACCGGCGTTTATCGGGGTGTTTCTGTCCCACTGCTCATACGTTATACAAAAGACGCAACGGTCTCTGCAGGCACGATGACAGGATTATTGGCGGAAATACTCCTCAAGCACGTTCGAAGTTGGAAGCAACGTCTCTTTGTTCTCGTGAACAAAGAGAGGCTCGCTTCCCGACGTGCGTTTCAACTCCCCTACGTTTCAACGGGTTAAACGTTCAGTGATTTGCGAAACGGCTTTCAAACTCATATCAGCAGATTTTTTTTTTTTTTTTAATTATACACTTTATAGTTACGAGCGCAATGGCTGGGCATGGTAAGCTGTAAGCATAGTTACCGGAGCTAGTCGACGAGCCAGGCAAGCACTTAGCTACTCCGAAATGTGTCACAAATTTTAGCGCCGCGCTATCGTCACACACGACAGTAAACATGTAAAATGTCACGTTCATGTGGGCCAGCGTCGTTTAGATGCTTGGGTCAAAACGTTGTCTGAGACCTTGTTCTTTGTTCGTTTGGCTTCTTCGAATAGCCCTAATTACTATATTTACTCTAGTAGTAGACACACCGTATAGGAACAGTTTCTGCGCGTCCACTCTCCCACGAAGCGCGCGGATAGCCAATCATCGCCATCGACAGAAGGAACTCGGCGACTTATGGGACAGAGGGAGCGTCCTCACGCGAAGATGCTATCTGCGCTGATCGCATTACCACGGTGAATAATTTCCTGGACCTCGTCATTGGGTACTTTTTTTAAACTATGATGATTGGCTGTACTTATGTGTGCACTGCGGGAAAGCAGACAGGCATTACCCGTCCATATACAGTGTGTCAATTACTCGAGGACATACGTGCTCTAAAAAGGCGTGAGCGTGCAGTGCGTGTGTGTGCTTTTTTTTTTTGTGTATATGTGATTCTAGTACGGCGTTTGGCGCAGAGGCTTTAGGCACCATTACCTCTGTTTCCTTGTGAGTATCACACAGGTTTGTGGAGGTACCTGCCATAACGCGTGGTGTTAGGGAATTCTCCGGACTGCATGCATGCATTTTTTGCATTAAAAGAACAACTGAGTTTACTTACCTGCGGAACACGTAATGCACAAACCACGGCTAAAAATAGAAGGTTCATAGTGAATGATCAAGCTCAGAATGCGCCTAGACCTGATAAATGTGGTGTGCGGAGTGAGAGGCACTTGTGACATGTCATGGGCATTGTCCCTGCGCATATCCCATTCTTTAAATCCACTCGTATTTTGAGCTTCGTCATTTGCTGGGAACCTCCTATTATTGGCCGTGATTGCCTGTCTCCGTGTTCTGCGGGGAAGTGAACTCACAGACGTTCTTTTGTTAGAGTGTGCTTTTCCTAATTCCAGACTCGAGTTAAGGTCTTCCACAAGGCTGCACGAAAAAAAAAAAAAAAAAAAGAGAAATAGGTTGTGTCACTTAGTGCTGAACTCACCTAAAGCTACCTATTGGGCTTCGGTTGATGTTGCTGCGTCAAACTGAACGGAACGGGCCGGTATCCCTTGCTGGCGCCAAACGGCTGCACCGTTAGCAACGGCTTGGAGTGAGCCCTCCTCACAACATCCCCCGACGAATTCCTTTCCCTGGCACCCTGCTTTCCTCGACAAATCTCGTCGCTCATACTGTCCGAGTCATCGAGCGACCTGTACCTCCCTTCTTTTGGCACGTCCTTCTTCTTCTTGTCGGGCACGCTGTAGATGTAGTTGGAGTGGGACTCGTAGGTCCTTCCGCTGCCCGTCCTCTGCAAGGACTCCTTCTTGCTGAAGACGCTCATCGGATGGTCGACTCTCCGGTCGTCGTACGACGAACTTCGTCGCCTCGAAGGGCTCGAACTCCGGTTCCGGGTTGACCGATTTCCCGCCTGCGAAGCCGGCGAGAGTGAGCGACGATCCCCTTTGGATTCCGCTTTGCCGTTGCACTTGTGCAAGTTTTCCTGGTGCAGGACGCGCGACAGCTGATCGTAGATGCTCTTTTTGACGGGTTTCTTTCGGTCCGGTTCCCTCGCGACGGCGGGGTTGTAATTCTCGAGGGAATTCCGGCACTCGTCTCCCGAAGATCTGCCGCCTTCGGGCTCCGGGCGCGGAGGGCTGAAGTTCCGGTGATCTCCGTTCATGTGACCGTCGGAGTCCCGTCTCTTTAGCCATTTTCCGTTTTCGTTCGGCGTGCTCTTGTGGTTGCCGTTCCAGTTCACCTCGTCGCCGTTAAAAATGGGGTCGGCGTCCCGCCGGGAGGTTTTCTTCGTTTCGAGGCTCAGGATCCGAAGCTGTTGACGTATGTCCAGTTTTTCCTTGTCTCGCTGTTTCCTGAACTCTTCTTCGACGCGATTCATCCAACGGATTTCTTTCTCTCGGAGTCGCTCCTTCTCGGCGACTTCCTGGGCCAGCCGTTCCTCGAGGCGTTTACGTTCCTCTTTACGCACCGTGCTCATGTAAGAAAACTTCTTGCTCTTTTTGTGGTCATAGCGGGAGGCGTGGCTCTTCGAAGACTTGTGATTAGAGCTGGAACTGGTGTGCACCACCTCGTACTGCGGGAGGTACATCACGTGACCCTCCCTTGAGAACGTGAACGAAGACGTCCGCCTGGCCGAATCGTTCTTGGATGACTCCGACCAGTGCGCGATTATGGGCTTTTCCTCCGCCTCTGGAGTCACGGCTTCCTCCGAAGACTTCTCGAAAGTCTTTCTCAGCTCCAACTCGCCTACTATGTTCAATGAGTTGGGGGCACTTCGACTGAGGGACCAGTTGGAATCGATGCCTCGTATCTCCTCTTGAGCGTCTCGTGGCCGAAGTCCGAGGGCTTTCCTAATGTTTCGTAAGCTGTTGAAGTTCTCCGTGGTAGAAGCCAACCGGGGACTCTTTCGAAGCCTGCCTCTCGGTCTGCTGCTGAGGTCAGAGGAGTCCTCCGTTCTTAAAGTCGTCGACGGAGTCGACCAGGGGAGGAACATATTAGTCGGCAAAGTAAATTTGGCCTGCAGACCGAGCATGCCAGGTTGGTGCTTCTCCTGAAGACCTGAGGTAGTTGGGTCCACGCTGCCCGAGTCTGAATCGTCCATGAGGTCCGCCTTCGGAACCCAGTGGTCGTCTCGAACGCCATCCGGTGGTGAGGCCCTGCCGACGCCTTCCGATCTTCTGCCGGCTCCTGGACCGAAGGCAGAGTTGTCAATCGCGTCATGTATAAAAAGCGGACTTCCAGCATCGGGAGAGATGCCCGAGTCTCCACACCGATCCGCCATGACTCTTCTGGGAGCCATCACTCGACTGACTCTTCTAATTTGTTCTTCTAAAACGTCACCGTCGTCGGTACTGGCTTCGGATCGTAATCGCTCGTTTCTCCTTAGCTGGGGACTATCCGTTGCCCATAGCGCCCTCCAGGCGTCAGTGGGTGAAAACCGAGGTATATCCATCTGTTTCCTTGGAAGAGTTGGCCTTAGTTGAATGTTCACGTTGAGGTCCTGATCGGAACCGCTAGAGAGGGAGGATTTGGCTGAAGATGAAACTCCGCCGCTGAGGTTGTCTAAGGGCCACGGGGCCTTGGGCCACGCCGGAACTGGGCTCCTGTTGCGTTGTCGGTCTTCTGCCTTCCTGTTTCCTCGATGAAATGGTTCTGGTTCCAGTTCAACTGGAAATATATGATTCTGCATTCGACTTGAGTCGTTGAGGATGTACTCGATCACTTTAGATTCTCCCTGAGAGTGATCGTCGATGGCTGCCAGGCTTCTTGAGGAAAGAACGGACTCGTCCGCCTTTGACGGTTTCTCCTGACTCTTCTTTGCGTTTCCATTTTGAACGAGGCCGTCTTTTAGCTTCAAAGCGTCGAAGTTGGAAAAATAATACTGCTTCTTAGGCTGCGTCTTCGGACTCTTGGCATCGCCGTTGCAGACAGGAGGTGTCTTCGCGCTTCGACCATTTTCGTGGCCATTTTCTTCGACCGCTTTGTGACCGTTGCAAGCTCTCCGCTTGGCAACCGCAAGGAGTTCTTCTTTGAGGTCCTTGGTTAACCTCAAAGGACCCTGCCTGGCAGGGGGCTCCGCCGACGAAGCAGACCTCCGATTCCCAGGGTCTTCGATCTTCCCGTTCGGCTGTTCTCCCTTGGAAAGCTTCCACTTCTCGACATTCCTCCTGTTCTTTTCGTAACTACTGGCCGACCTGAAGGCGCCATTGTCGTCCGAATTATAGTCCGGGGGTGGAGGCGGAGGCGGCGGCGTTGGTGCCGGTGACTTGCTCTCGCTACGACGCCCCTTAAACTTGGAGAAGGCTTTCTTGGGCTCTTCTCTAGACCGACCGTTAGGCACCCGATCTAAATCCCTGGGTAGGGTGCTGGACTGTGGTTGCGGCGGTTCTGGAGCTTTGGCCTTCTTCCTCGACTTTATCTTGGCCTTACTCGGACTGATGGCAATCACGCTACGACCGGTAACGCCATCGTCGTCCTCTTCCTCGTCGTCGTCATCATCATCGTCCATAACGCTTCTTGCCAAGTCCGGATCGCTGTGAGCTTTCCTACTCAGCTGTCCCGGCTCAATGTCACTGTCTCCAGCGTCGGACAAGGACCGTCTCTGCTGGAGAATCTTGGCCAAGTCGGGGTTGTCCTGGGCATCCGAATCCTTGCTGACCAGCCTACGACCGCTGATGGTCCCGCCGTTCTGAAGGATGTTTCCGTTTTGTGTGGTCCTGAGCAAGCGGACACCATCAAACACCGGCTGGGGAAGGACCCTGTTACCAGGGCTGGCGTACTTGTTGAGTCTCTTGACGGCTCGGTAGCCGTTGCTCTGCTCCTTGCGGTTGGCGCTGATGAGAGATGTTGCCCTTGGGCGTTCTTGCACGGCTTGGGAGTGAGAGTTGCCCATGTCGAAGGTCTGTCCGGACGTACGACGTCACATCAAGACCCCGACAGCTGCGATGGAAAGAGAACAAAACGAAAGGTTAGACAACTTCAATACGCGAGCGGTTTCACATGTCACTCTAGTGGACCATCTTGGGGCTCGCCCTGCCGGAACAGAGCCAAAAATAAGCAGATATGTTCTTAGTCATTGCCAGACATATCTTGTCCACAACCTTTCTGCTGCTTGAGTATGGCCAACTGACCAGAAAATGTGTTATTTTGGGAGCAAGGTCGCTAAAAGTCGGCAAACAGAAATGTGTGGGCAACTATAGTCTGTTGCAGGTTAGGAAGAGCCCCTTACGAAGCTCATTGCATGCCATAGTGGTGTTTTCCTCCACTCATTTTGCGATTTCTTTTGCACTCACTCTGCTAAAGTAGAAAGAGTGGAGGGCACTCCGAGAGGAGCTTGTCCGGCTATTCTTAACCTGCAACATACTAAAGTCTTGATTTTCTTATTCGCCAAGTGGAATTATGGCCTTATAAATCAACCTATTAGTTCGGTACTTCGCTAAAACAACCAGATAACTTGTATTACGTATAAAGCAATCAGGTCGCGTATGCCATTCGGAGGAATTCCGAATGACAACTATTTGCAACGAACCCGGCAAACGAGGATGCATAACACTCCGGGCATAAGCAGACGCCACCACGGAATAGACCCGAAGACGAAAAACGAGGGGCTCGCGTCCATCCGACCGCGCAGGTGTAAATTGGCGCGGCCTGGCGGGCATAGCGGCAAACGGGCATTCGAATGCACGACGAGGTCGAATGAGTTCCCAATGGCATCTATCCGGAACGAACCCGGCAAACGAGGATGCAGAGCAGTCTCCGGGCATACGCCACGCATCGCACGCCGAACCTCTCGAAATCCAGTCCATCAGAGATGGAGAGGGGGGAAGAGGAAGACGGTTACGGGGGCAACTTCCGCCGATAACGTCGAAGGACTCGAAAATGGACTAGGTGACGAGGAACGTCCGAAGATGTCGGACCCCGATAGGCGGGCCTGAGGGGCATCGGGAGAGGTCGCGAGCATCGCCGACGCTAGCTGGATAGCAAGGCGGTAGAGTGCCGAATTTCATGCTTCACCTACCACCGAGGGCCTGCGCGGTGCAAGTATTGGACACCAGCGCTACATCGGCGTATGGCTGGAAACCACGTCTTCAATCAGTCAGGACGCAAGTCCCAGCGTGGGCATCCCAGCCAGCCCGTCTGGCACCGTTTCCCAACGAGCATTACGCCAGCAAACGGCGACGTCAAGACGGACGCTCTTTGCGGTGACTCTATACTTCGTTTCACCTTTAAAGGAATACTCCGGAGATTTTTTTTTTTTTTAGCTACCCCAATTAATTATATATTCGCAATCACCGGCCTTGAACCCTTTTCGGTATGCTATTTAGTATCGCGAAACTCAGAATAGTCGTGGTGACAAGTATCGCGAGACTAAGAAAAGTCGTTGTGAATCGGCAAGTGAAAATGATGCCGAAAACCAAACATCCTAAAATACCCGCGCTTTTCAGTGCCGTGACGTCGGTGGAAGGAATAGCTTACAGGTCGAGCGGGTAGTCTTAAATATAAACTACGCCGAGCCTTTTTTTTTGTTTTTCGCGTTGCTGCGCGGGTGCCGGAGCGCGAGCTTCAGAAGCATTCTTTTTGACACCAATAAACTGCCTGTAATCGGTTGGGAAGAAAGTCTACAGTTAAAAAAAGTGAACCCCTGCCTTCCGCTGACGTCACTTTTCCATTGTTGCCTGCAGACACTTTCACTTTGAAAAACACGGCGAAGGCCAAAATTGTAAATTCAACCACTTCGCGATAAAGAATATATATATATATATATATATATATATATATATATATATATATATATCAGGGTGTCGAACCATGAACCGAACCGAACCGAAAACCGGAACCGAACCGGTATTTTTTCCGGAACTGAACCCGAACCGTTATATTGTTATCGCGATGAACCCGAACCCGAACTGAACCGAAAAAGAATAACGGTTACCCGCTCATGTCAAAACGGTTCGGCCACGCGCTGTTAACAATGAATGTGCTATCAATGCCATTTGTTTTTTAAGTGCCGTCAACTGACACACACCTCGCTTACATATTTTTCTTCTCCACTCAGTCTTAGGAATATAAACGCTGCATCCATGAATCTTGACAAACGCTGCATGCATGAATCTTGACATAGGAACCAGTATTGCGCTGGTCGCGGCTTGCACGGAAAAAAAAAAAAAAAATTGGAAAACTGTGCAAAAAAAAAAAAAAAAAAGAAATCGCGTCACGGGATTTCATTTTCCTACAATCTCGTAAATCCTAAATGCTGCTGTGTGCTCATTTCATAACACGTCTCTAGAACGCGCGAGTCTTGAAGCTTGCTTCCATCGGAATGAGAAAAGAAAAGACTGTGCAGTTTGATAATAATGCATCCGGTTTCGTATAGGCACTTAGAAGCTAACATATTTGTGAGACAGCGAACTCTTCTATTTTAATATTTATCCTATTACGTCCCTCTGGCGTTACGTTCGGTGAAGTGTTTTTCATATTCTGTATCTTGTTTAATAAAAACTTCTTTAAGGGTCTAATTTGAGTTACCGGAGGCTAGTTCAAATAAAGAAAGCTGTATTTTCTCCCCACGTTTCCTTCAATTGCTTACACGCCGAGGTGGCGGGATAGTTAGCGAGTTCTAATTGTAAGTGGGTTTGTAATGAGGTCGCGGATTTTACAGCTACTGCGTCGGACCCAATTAGATGAAGTCCGAATGCGTAAACGTCGGTGAGGTACCCTTTGAGTGCACATAAAGAAACCATTCCTGGTAGAAATCCCTGAGCCTTACACTACGATGTATCCCGTTTCGTATGTGCTGATTTCAGATGTTTTATTTGTAATTTATTTTGATGTTTCAATTTGTCATTTATAATTTCCGAACCGGTTCGCGAACCGGTTCAGCGCCCCGAACCGGTTCAGCGCCCCGAACCGGTTCGAGAACCGGTTCGCGGATCGAATTAATCGAACCGGAACTGAACCGGAACAAAATACATTTACCTGAACCTGAACCATAACCGAACCCGTATTTTTTTCGGTTCGACACACTGATATATATATATTGTGGCCCAATGTTTGGGTTAATATTTGAACGATGTGTTGTTGATGTGTTTGCCAAATTTTAGGCAAATCGGGGACTACGAAGAAATCGCCGCCACGAGCTGACGAGACCAATCAGACACTGTCAAAAGCGCACCGTCATGGTGTTCGTCATGTTTCTGTACGTGTTCTATCATCGCTGAACCAATCATAAAAAAAAAAAAGCCCAGCGACCTGCGTTTTCGACGCTGCTTGATTGGTCCTGTTAGCTCGAAGCGTCGGCTGCGTCTAAGCTTCGGCGTGTTTGCCGCTTCGGGGAGCCACTTACAGTGACGTCATGCGCAGGCCTTCTCTTCTAGGTGGTACTGGGGAAACACGATCGCTGAGAGTCTTAAAAGAAACCCTCTCCCCCGGCCCCTAAGGATGAAGAGAAAGCTGTCTCCCAGAAAGGACCAAAGCTCTGTAATTTGGCAAGGGACGCGGTGCACAGAATGCGGCGCAATAACCACAAACCACTAATTTACGAGTTTTTTTTTTTTTTTTGTATTGGAAGGTTGTTATTAACACTAATGTACTCCTGTCGTTTCAACCGCGGAGGACGCCTGGAGCTACCGAAGTCGATGCCTTATGAGTGTCACGTGAACTTCGGGCAGGGCTCCGAATCACGTGATAGTTTCACGGCCCTGGATTGGCTGGGAGGATGCCTTTGTAGCGTCCTCTGCGACCCACCCCGAGACGAAACGAAGCTGTATTCTAGTGGAAAGTAGTCATTTCAGACGCCAACCTAAATAGTAAAAATAACAACAGCAAAAAAAAAAAAAAAACAAAAAAAAATTAACGCTTATGTTGTGTTTTTGCAAACTGTGTCTTTCTGAAGCTTAGCGCACTCGGAAGATCAATCATCGTTTTTTTTTTAACCGATTGGCATACAGAAGAAGGAAAGCCGATACAGTGATCCAATGACCACGGGTCTCAGTGGCCAAAGGGGGCAGATGCTCTGTTTCCACTGAAAATGCAGGACGATTTGTAGGTGATATCGCTTACACCATATGTATTGGTTGAAGCGACTGAAGGAAAACCAGTAATTGGTGGTTTTGACGCCTTTCGGGACAGTATACACTAAGGGGGGGGGGGGGGGGGCCTTCTGCTAGTGTAGAAGCACTGACTTCTTCGAGATACCAGGCATTCGGCCACGCTCACTCTCAGAAATAAGTGGAAAATCAGATTGTTTATTTTCCCCCCCATTTTATTTGAAACTTTATACTCCGTTCACCATCAAGCTGAGACTGCAACTAATTCGGCAAGCACGAGATCATGACATTCTTTTCAGACCGAGCGCTATCACTAGAAAGACACGTCTGAAAGTCGTGAGTACTAAGGTAAAGATGGTAAACATTGCGCTTGATGGGATGAACAGCTCAGAAAACGTAGACGAAGACGTAACCCCAACAGGACAAAGGTCTTCGCTGTCGAAGAATGAACCCCGAAGCAAGAAGAGTGAACACTTTCCTTGTTTCTTAAACTATCGGTGACTAGATAGCCCTATGTTTAAGAAATGTGATTAGGTGGCTATAGTTGACGCTGAAGAGTAAAAAAGATATTTGAATAGGGTGTATTTGTTCACGCGACCGCGAGTATGGTTCATCCACCGCCGAGGGCTCACCCCGCAGAACCAGAGGTGAACGTGCCGAGCCGAGCCTTTCTCCTATCCGTAACATTCAGGCTTCAAAAATAATAAGAAAACAAATACTCCGGATGGTCTCGGTCTACATAGCGCTCGTGTAGATTCCGCCATCAACCCCCTCCTCTTGTCACAACAGCTACCCACAACGTCGGCTCATTTCCTTCAACTTCAACGAGAGCGATGACAACAAACCAAAAATAAAACATAAACATAACGTGCAGAAACGGAACACGAGAAACCAAACTCGTCATTATCCTTTCCGTACACTTTTGTTTTTGCCTCAGCCGAACATACACATATACACGCACCGGCCGTCATTTCAAAACACGGAGGCTGGCGGGGGAAAGCCAACGAGGCTCCGCATTCCGAACACCCCCTAAAGACAACCGAGCGAATGAAGCAGGACCAAAAAAACAAAAACAAAAAACACACAAAAACGTAAATACGAAGAACCAAGTAAAAGAAGACAAGAAATAGGAGGAGAAGCCGAACTGCCAGCCGTGCGCTCACGAACGTATATGTATACGCATCCGAAGTTGCCAAAGCAGACAACAAACAGCCGCCGACAAGAAGCCAGCTACTCCACGTCGATGGACGCCGCGTGTGTAGGATACACGCGCTGTGCAAGCAAATAGGAAGATGGGAGTTTGAGCGCGTCGCGGCGATGCTGCAACAACGCGGGCATCTAATGCGGCGTAGGTAGAGCCGCGAGCAGCGGCGGCCGGCAAGGTCGTCGGTTCCTCTTGTATCGGTGGTGGGGGCCCCTGAGGTGGATCGGCGGGCGATGAACCTCCCGGCCTCGTCGTCTTCTTGTTGTTCTTGTGCTTCTTCTTCCTCGGGGAAGGGGGGTTCCACATCCCCCAGCCTAGCTTCTTCGGGGGCGCAGGGGAGGCTTGCGGAAATGATGCCGCGCTGCCGCCCGACGCGCTTGCTTGTTGTTCTTGCTGCTGCTGCGCTGCTTCGCTCAAGAACGGGAATACTACCGGAGTCTTCGAGGGGACTTCTGCGTCGGTCTTCTTGTCAGTCTTTTGTCAAGGCGACGCCGCCGCCGGCGACGTCGCCTTGACTCTGGAGAGAGGCCCTAGCGTTTCGAGAAGCTTGAACCACTTGAAGGCTGAAGAGGGGCCCTTCTTGGACAGTCGGAAGCGTTCGCTGATTGAGTCAGTTGGGTCTCATTCCCATAGAGGTTTCGGGCATCTGTGAAAGTTGCTCTTGGTTTTATCGAACGCTCTTTCGTCGCCTGGACGAAGGATCAAGGCCCTTTGACAGGGTAGCGTTTTACGTTGTGACACGACTGCAGCTTACCATAGCAATTCTCAGCGTTGCGTCGGTTGAAATTACTGGGTCAGCGCGTAGTTGTGTCTCGACGCAAGGTCCCATAACGTAGCCAAACGCTACTGCGTGAATGGGCCTTATCTCTTGAAGAGAATGGCGGGTACACGGCAAAGCTGGCTATTGCTCTATGCGGAGAGTAAGTTCGTCTGTTTCTAGGGGGTTGTGGTGACGTCGCAACGCCGAGCTCTGATTTAAGGATAGTGGGTATACACCTCTAGGCAGCTTGCTTAGAGGTCTACCCACTATCCTTCAGTCAGAACAAATCAAAGTTCGGTGTTATGACTACACCACAACCCCGTGCAAAAGAAACACGAACTTGAGCTCGGCATAGGGACGACACTGCGCTATTCGATTCGAAGACCCTATTCGCGCACCCTTATCTTATCCGATAACTATCAGTCACACGGCTCGTATGTCGTACAAAAGACGCGGAGTTTTTCTGCGGACATGACGACAGACTTATCAGCGCGGACACGCCTCAAGGATGTTCTAAGCACGATGTTGGCGGACAGTGTTTGTGTGTGACCAATGTTACGGGATGCCGTTCGAATTAAACGGCTTATGAATACATTAAAACCATAACGAGACAACCAACATTTGAAATTTGTTTGAATTAACCAGATGTACGAAATATCCGAGCATTAATTATCAACCGTGCAAGAAAGAAGCACACCTCAGACAGTGTCTGTGGACTGCCTTTTGAATGATGCCTTAGCTGTGTGGTCGCAACTTCAGGAAGGTTGCTACGTATGTGGGGCGAACGAAATCTGGGCGAAACACATATTAACTTTGTAGGCAACTTTTTTTTTTATTTTTTCGTTCCCGCAGTTGTTCATTCATCTTCTATCGCCGTTTTCCTGGTACTGCCGCGTCGAAGGTGCGGAAATTGCCGGGCAATAAAGGGTAGCGTTACTTCCTGGTCCGATCACTAAGGCTTTCGCGAACTTTTTCTCGAACCTTCGAACTTTTCGCAAAGTTCGACCAAGTTCTACTTATGGACTGTGTTGCCCGACTCTGACACAAAAACTTGAATTTACGGAAGCAAATAATTTATAAGGTAGTGTATTTTATACATTTTTTAAAGATTAATAGATTTGTTTAAAAAGAAGAAAAAAAAAGTCGTGAAAACTACAATAATGCGGTATGTGCAGGTGCGTTATATGGCCTGGAGGACATAGTATAGGGGATAATCGTAACGATCAGTCGGCTAATAAACTAAAATGTGTTCATAAACGCTTTAATTATTGAAAATAAACATATGGTTTCAATTAGAAATTTGCCGAGCGTCACCGAAATCCTCTAAATCAATCAAGCACGGTGGAATGCTAAAGTTACCACTTGGGCAGCAGGAGCATGGCTACCGATGTGATAAGGCGCCCGCTTATATTATGTCCTCCTGGCCGTATAACTGACCTGCACAACCCGAATCAGTGTAGCTTTAACGGCTTTTTCTTTTTTTTAACAAATCTCTTAAGCTTAAAAAGAAACACCCTGCGTATTAAACAACGATTAGCAACGCTTCCACAATGCAAGAATGTTACTAAAGCACTTTTAGTGCTTTAGTAAGTGTAGAATGTAAAACAATAAAACAATTTATACGCATCCAGTATTGCGCTTTTCTTCAGCCAGGTGGTGTCAGCTCGTTTTCAAATTTTCGCGCATGCGCAACAAAGTCAAACTTTTATTGAACATTGCGTTGGAAGTTCGAAAAAGTCGAACCTGATCGAACTCGAACTTCAGCAGGTTCGCGACATCCCTGGTCCGAACGACGCAGACCACTAACGGTCTTGGCCGACCACCACGCGATCCATTCTGCAAAGGCGGCCCTTTGTAAACGTCTCATCGAAATGCGGTCAAACGGCAGACGCGAAACAAGACTCGTATATAGGCGTTCGGATCGCTCGACGTCGCAATGGCCCATTGTTGGAATCCGCCTCCATATACCTCCGATGGAAGGACGTATCGCGAGCCTGCGGTGGCAGGCAAGCACACGCCAAAAAAGGAAGGACACACTTCGGAGTTGTATATGTGACAAGCGGATTCCCCGACGGGAGCGAAAGTGAAGGCTGCTATAAATCAGGTTTATCTTTATTGCGCATTCCGCGGATCGACTCGCGACTTTACGGAAGGACATTTTGAGGCCGTATACGACGTATCGTACTGCATCGAGAATTCTGGCGCGCCGCAAATTCGAAGCTGCCTCTCGGAACTGAACGTACACACTCAAAGAAATTTGCTATATAGTCCTGGACAGCTATAGTCCTGGACGTTTAAAAGGATAGATGTACTACGTCAAGGCCCATTCGTGCAATCGTACAGTATGTTCTCCTTCGCCGAACAGTTGACTTTCTTTTTTTACGTTTCTGAGTCGTGCCCTAGATGTAAGTGGAAGTCCACTCATAAACAGCATGTGCCCTTGCATGCCGCGAGTCAACCGCGCTATATACTCTTCAAGGAGGCGTCCCTTTCCTACCTCCGTTCGTCGTAAAGGCTGGGGCACACTGACAACTCGTCCAGGCAGACAATAGGGTCACGGACAACCCGTCGAACGAAAACGAAGATAACAACCAAGAACGACAAAAAAATGTATACGCAAGGAGTAGCGCAAGGAGTGCGTTCTCGACTAAAAGCTGCCCGCTGCGCAATTACGAATCTTAGACGAAAGGAGACAAAGAAAAGGGGGAAAGGAGGAGTGCGTTTAGCGCCGCGGCAGTTTCCATCTCGGACACGTTTTGCGTTTCGGTGATTAGCGTGGGGGGAGTGCTGTAGATGAGGGGATAAGAAGCTCAAAACGGACACTGCAATCACACACGCGCGAAGGCGAAGCCCCTATATATCACTTTGGAACGTTTATGCGCAGTTCCCCTTTCGTGCACGCGTGCACTTATGTAATCTGTGCATGCCTGTCCGCCTTGGTGCGCGCTATCTCGACATGTGCGCTCGCGCGTTCATTTCTCAGAACGCGCGTTCGTGCGTGTGTGGGTGTGTTGTGCGGCGCGGCGTGTTTTCACGTCGGCGCGTCAGGTTGTGCCGGCATCGGTGTGTTTATTTATGTGTCGTTTAGCGCATTACGCTTTTCTGACTCGGGCGTGAATCTACCAACGAGTGTAACGTCGCGTACAGATTTAGCTTCACGTGCAGAACGTAACATCACGTACAGCTATAACGGCACGCGCAAAAATGTAACATAACGACTTACAGATATGTGACGACACGTACACAAATGAAACATTAACGTCACAAGAGGAGCGGTATAAACGTCCTTTTTTCCCCTAAATTTAACGGGGAAAGTGAATTTACCGCGTCACGTGACGTGACATCACGTGACGGGGTAAATAAACCACAGAGGACACTATACGAGCCGTCAGAGCCACTCGAGTGTCGTGTGACCTTCAGGTGACCTTCGGGAGGAGCGCCATATTGGACGCGCAGTCACGTGATTCGTTCGTAGCGCCTGATTGGCTGGAATGGCTCGTGGCGTTCACCGCCGTTCATCGTAAGGTGAAAAGCAGTACTACTCTACTATATGGTCCCACTCTGCAAGTTTATTTTTTTATGTTATTGTTTTTAAACTGTTTTTTTTTTCTTTGGGGGGGGGGGGGGGGGTTGAGAGCGGCAAACCTGTTTATGCAGTAAGTCCCTGTACGGCGGAGATATGTGACACCAGCTTAAAAATATATAAAAAAAGGAAAAGGAAATGCCAATAAAGGAATTAATTGCCTCGCGTTAGTGGCCAAGCGGAAAATTTACGCGTATCTGTCGGGGTGTGAACTTCCTGAAGCTGTGCTCGCTGCTCGTTTCCTGGATGTCGCTACTATATACACCTTAGCTGAAATGGCGACGTTGCCAGGAAAAAAAGGTATATATATAATGAAATAAAAGTAAAGTTGCGGGGTGGTGTTGGAAGTATAAACTTATCTTAAGTTTAAGAATAACGGCCTTTACGTTGGTCCCGAACGTATGCGGCGGCCGAACGCCTCGGGAATGGGTGTAAAGATAGAGGTCCTTTTGATACATTGAAGACATTAACGCTGATCTTGGCTACTAGCGGACTTCTTATCGTGCTGCGCGGCTCCACACTGTCCACCGAATAAGCGTAGCAGGGGTTTTTGTGTTTTTTGTTTGTTTGTTTGTTTACTTTTGCGCCCGAAGGAAAAACAAGTTTTTTGTCATTGCCTCTGCCGAATAGATCTTGTAATGTTCGTCGGCATAGTGAAATGAAGCGTTACGGTCACCAAGGCATCATTAATAGAAATTTGCAAAAATTACAGCCCCCGAGTTTTTTTCTTATCTTTTTTAACAATGACTTGCTTTTGTTTTGTTTTGTTTTGTTGTTTTTAACAAAGCTTGGCTGGGGGCTAGTTTGTTGTCATTGGTTTTAAACTGCGCTGCCAGGAGGACAAAAAAAAAGGAGATAAGAGAATAATGACACGATTTTTTCAAATATTTGTTTACTCTTTTTATTGTTGCTTCACTATTTTAATGTTTTCACTATAATAGTTGACGTGAGATGATAACAGTCTATAGGAATGCTTCCTTAACTTTAAAACGTCACATTTTAGATGTATGTTTGTTCCCCGAAGGGAAATAACTTTCTGAATAGCACACTTTTTCCCGCAAAGTTCTGAGGGGCAAAAAACTGCCCACCTACTCACTAAAAAAACAAAATTGTTTATGAAGGGCTTTTGCGCCCCGAGAACTCTTTCAGCTGGTAAAGAACAATTTCGCTTCAAGCGCTGTCGCCCCCTGGCGCACTGGAAAGGCAACTGGGCGAAGAAGAACTTTTTCGCATAAAAAAACAAGCTTAAATGAGCCACTTATAGGTTTTTCACTAAGAGCCCTTTACACCCGCAGAAAAAAAAGGGTGTATTCTTACACCCTTTGTCCCATATAAGACACCCTAAAATTTCAGTTCGACATACGGCGCGCCGACGTGGAACCGACGGTACCAACTTTCGCGAGCGGCTTGATCGTCGAGTGGTACAACTCATTAATATAGCTAATGTGCGTGTTCCTGACTACAGAAAAAGTGATCGGGGTTTTCTTAACCCTACCGGAAAACCTCGGTGTTTTTTGTTTTTGTTTTTCTCTGTGGTCTGTGATACATAGATGGAAGCTAGTAAATATCCTGATACTGCGCCGCAAGTTCAGCAGACTACGCTGTGACGGCCCTTCGCGACGAGACGCGAGATGACCATAGAGGAGGCGCTGTGCTGCTAGGTCACTTAAAGCCCCTCGATGAAATGCATGCTTTAAAGGTATACCATAGTCACTGGCAAGATGAGAACGACAAAGAGGTTCGTCAGCGCGCATGCGCGATGTAAAAGCACGACGGAAAGCGACCAGCGCGTGCTGGACGTCGGGACATCAAGAAGAGACGCACTGCCGTTGTCTTCCTGTCACTGACTGCAGCTAGGTGGCGCATGCCACTGTCTGATTCAAAGAGTTCTGACGCATTTATTCATCCATCTATCGTGTGCTGCGAACGTTTTTGAGGACAGTCGTGGCCGTTGTGGGCCACTTTAACGTCCCGGCGGAACTGTCACGACTGCTGAGTTGTCCCCCCAAGACCGTGGAGCTGTCACTCGCAGAACCATTTCAGCTCTATCGCCGTCGCCAACGAAAGCGGCGAAGTATAAAGGTCGTTGCGGACCATTAGGCACCACGGATCGGAACTCGGATACGGGGCAAGACGTGCGTTTTGGAGCATTCTCGGCGACGCGAGCAACCTTTCTCCAGAAGTAATTGTGCCTTGCCCAGACAAAAAAAACAAACAAAACAAAAGTCACTACAAAATTAATTATAAATAAATAAATAGAATAAAGCGGGACACCCGCCAACGCAGAAAAAAAAAGAGTCACTAAAAATAAATAAAACAAAAGCAACAACAACGATAGGCTGCAATCAAAACCGGCTACCACCAATTCTCCTGGTTGCAAGGTTTGGTATATCACCTACTTCGAATCGAAACGAGTGAAATTGGAGGTGCGCACGCGAACGGCTCCTTGACAGCCTACCCAAGTGGAAAATAAGTGTTTTACTTTTTTTTTTAGAGACAGAAATGGGTCATTGATTTTAACTAAAACTCCCAACAAAAAAATGAAAGCCGCTTACAACTCCCTGTAACGCCGAATTAGAGCGCAGCTCTTGAGGAGGAGGAGGGAAGGGCACTGGGGGGGGGGTTAAACTAACCAGGGGGGGGTCACGTTACCTTGGGGGTCACGTGACCCCCAATGCCGATGATCTCATCACTGACGTCACTGATGACGTCATCAGTGACGATGACGATGCGGGTACCGATGACGTCATTAGTGACGTCACTGATGACTTCACCAGTGATGATGACGATGACGATGCGAATGTCGGTGACGTCATCAGTGACGTCGCTGATGACGTCATCAGTGATGATGACGATGACGATGCGGATGCCGGTGACGACATCAGTGACGTCACTGATGACGTCATCAGTGATGATGACGATGACAATGCGGATGTCGGTGACGTCATCAGTGATGATGACGATGACGATGCGGATGCCGGTGACGTCATCAGTGATGATGACGATGACGATGTGGATGCCGGTGACGTCATCAGTGATGATGACGATGACGATGTGGATGCCGGTGACGTCATCAGTGATGATGACGATGACGATGCGGATGCCGGTGACGTCATCAGTGATGATGACGATGACGATGTGGATGCCGGTGACGTCATCAGTGATGATGACGATGACGATGTGGATACCGGTGACGTCATCAGTGATGATGACGATGACGATGCGGATGCCGGTGACGTCATCAGTGATGACGATGACGATGTGGATGCCGGTGACGTCATCAGTGATGATGACGATGACGATGTGGATGCCGGTGACGTCATCAGTGACGATGACGTCATCGGGGGGTCACGCGACATCGGCGGGGGTCACGTGACCTCGAGGAGGGGGCCACGTGACCTCAGGGGAGTCACGTGACTTCGGGGGGTCACGTGACCCCCCACGAGGTCACGTGACCTTGGTGGGGGGCTCGCGCGGTGCATTATGGGACATTTCCCATGATGCACCGCGCGGTTACGCCGACGCCGACGCCGACGCCGACGGCGACGGCGACGCCGACGCCGACGGCGACGCCGCTCAAGCCGGAAACGGGCCCCTAAGAGCTGCGCTCTAAAATCAAACTTTTGATGTAAAAAAAAAAAAACAAAAAAAACGAACACTTTTTAAAATGTGTTAAGCTCCCCCTATCATGTGGATTACAGTGGATTACTGTTCTCAAGGTCTGTAGGCTTCTACATTACCTTATTTGCAGCGATGTAGAGACCGACAAGGATTCCTCGGTTGTCAATTAAGCAAAAGGTATACCACCAACGAAGCTTCGAACTTGGGAGTTTGAAATAAACGTGTTCTCTCTTTCTCTTTTTCTCACTCGGATCAAAATCAAGAGAGATTGGCATTCCTCGAGACCAAAAAGTTCGAGAACTCTGGCAATATTTAATACTTTCAAGGTCGTTATGTTACGTCGCTTCGTTTGGTAAATCAACATAGCCGAAGAAAAATGTTGGTACAAACTTTCTTTCGGGCGAAAATAGCGAGCAGCGCCATTCCACCTGTCTTCTACAGATTCCTCGATGACCTTCCAGCCCTGGCCGTGTACGCAGAGATCGCATTTCACGACACGCGCTATTTCCCACAAGGAATACCGGCCGCTCGAACAACTTTGTCGCTACACGACAGCTGACCGACGCTGGAATTCCAAGTAGCAATGCAATGTCCCCCATAGTTCACAGGACCACTGAGGACTCCTTTGATCGACAAGGTCGGCCATCGGGGACGAACGCCTTCGAGAAATCTCTGGGTATGCGTTCAACAAAAAGGGTCACCACTTATTTCGGGCAGTGGCTTAATGCGGACAGGCCTGCAGCGCTCGACGGCGTACACATACACCCGTTCGAAGTGACAAGCTGTCGGCGAAAAGAACGCTCGAACGTACGTATTATTCTCCGTCCCATGCATGTTATACTTCCCCTTGCAGGGTTCTGCAGCAATCGTCACGTCTTTCTGCAGTCAACGTACTTGCCTGTAACTTGCCGCTGCATGTATGACAAGGCTTCGTGTGGGTGCGACGCCTCAAAGTGTACCCGTGCCAGGAAAGCTGTAGATCCGAAACTTCCAATTTTTTTTCTCGTGTCAGCCGGGCTGAGTATTAGCCGTATCATGTTGGCTCCCACCACTGACATATTCAGGCTTGGAGGGACAAGCAAGACGAACGGCCAAAATAGAGGCTTCCGGAGTAGCAAATGACAGCCAGAAAGGGCCGAAATTGTAGCCAGCGTGTGTCCGCCGCCATTGTTTGTTTAATGGGCCCAACATAAACCAGGGGTGTCAAACTGCCTACTCCGCGAGGGCTGTCGTCAGCGGTGTACGACCTTCCCTTCGCTCCCTCCGTTGTTTCCAGAACGCGAGGCGCGTGCAGAACTAGAACGAGAGGTCGGCATGACTGGTATGCAGTGATCCCGATGGCAACTCCAGACACATTCCATTCAGATTGTGCGAAAAGTACAAAGGACAGCCGAAATGCGGTTGCAGCGCGTGGTAGAAGGCTTGATGGCCACAGGGCAGGGAACATGAGGTCCCTCCGTCGGCCGCTGTAGCCAGCGCGACTGGTGGCCAAAAGGGCAACTTCCAATGGGTCATGCTAGAACCCACTCATTGAGTTCCGCTCAACACTGCTTATACATCATACAAGAGACAGACTGCAGACACAGCGAGTTGCTTCCATATATGACACTCCGTCCTTGTATGAGCCTGTGTGACCTTGTGTGACCTTGTATGACATTGATCGTACAAAACTGTCTGCAGACATGTTTAAGACATGCATTAATGTGAAGCGAACATGCTTCGACGATGCCTTAAGCGTGTCCGCGAACAATTTGTCATCGTGTCTTCAGCCGAACACCGTGTCTTTTTGTATGATGTACGAGCATGTGTGACAGCGGCCTCAGCGTACACGGAACTACGAATTCGCTGGTAGACTACTCTCGAGACCGGTTATAACGAAGTCAACAGGAATCGGAAAGCACTTCGCTATATCCGCTATTTCGTTATAACCGACTCCGGTTATAACGAAGTGCAAAAGGAAATGGGAACTCGTGATCGCTTCGCTGTAGCCGCTATTTCGTTATAACCGACTTCGTTATAACCCATCTCGACAGTAGTATATGTGTTGACAGGGAACGTCTCCACAACATCGCGGTGATATATCGAAGGAGGCACGGGGGCAGCGCGCGCTTTCGTCCAGACCCCCTTTTCTTTGCCCTGTAATCACAACTTGAGAACAAAAAAAAAAAAAAAAAAATCACGCTAGACGGCAGCTGCGTCGCGGAAAAAGTTGTGCGATGCACCCCCGCGCGCGCGCGCGCGCTTGCACATTGGAGATTTATATATTTATTTTCAAACGACGTCGACTTCCGCGTTCTGCATCGTTCCACATCCAAATTACTCCATCAGGGGCATGCCTGCTGCCCCCTCTCTATGCCATTTTACCCCAGCAGAGGCGCAACGACCGGGTAGATAGCGCATAAAAACAAGTAAAAATGGAATACGAGCATTTAATGGTACGGCGGAAGGAATCTCGAAACGACGGCTTGATGATGTGCTTGCTTAAAAATAAATAAATAAATAAAATGAATAGTATAAAGTTTGTATTTCTTCTCGGGACAGTTGATGACAGAGCTTATGCTTAACGAGGGGGGGGGGGGGGGGGGGCACGTGGAGCCTACTTTCTTTTTGATGTTTATCTGTTATAGACATGCGGAAGTAGTGGGAGGTCTATAGCTTTCAGGGCGATGGTGATTAAAGCTACAGTTTGCCGCTGGTATATAGCAAAACCCAGTGCCAGACAGAAATGAAAACAAACAATGAGTCGTACTGCGCGATATTGTTAGCTTAGTGCAAAGAGGACTTCGGCAAGTTTTCGCGTTTTTGGTCACGGAGAAAATAGTGACGAGCATTACCGAATATTTTCATTTATGCTGTGGTCCTGGATGGGTACATTTACCCATAGTAGCGATTTCAATGATAACTCTTCAGTTCTGAGAAGAAAGAAAAGAAAAACAGTAAAAAAAATTGTAGTTGGACAAGTTACTACATCTTAAGTTCAAAAAAACGCAAAAAAAAAAACAACAACAACAACAAGAACTACAGGAAAAATTGGACGAAACGATGCGCTACTGTTAACTGCATTTTTATTTGAAAGGCGAATATTTATACACTCCCAAGCGAACTATTCGCTCACGATCAAACTTCTTGCGAGGTGATTTCAAGTTCCGCATCTGACGAAAGAATCGACAAGGTGCTGATGCATGCTTTCATCGCTCTTCACCCTGATTTTAAAAGCCTCGAAGATTTATCTCTCTGTTTTTGCTTCATGCTGTCACAAAATCTGCGTGTCATCGAGTACAGGAGAACACGGGCACATGTCACAATGAACGGCCAAGCTAAAAGATCCTGCTCCCTGGCCCTCTCGTTTACGCATCTCGTTTACGCACAAAAATACATGTAACCAAATATGTAGATTGCGAAACATCTACCGTTGTTTCGCAATCTACATACTTGTTTACATGTCTTTTTGTGCATGCGTCATTATTCACCCTTGGACATAATCTGGATAACTTTGACGGTGCTGTGATCAAAACAGGAACCCCGAAACGACCTGCCATCTTTTAAAGGTTGTGGGACACTCTACGAATGTACGGCAAAACGGTGAATAATAAAGCACACAAGAGGGACGCATGCAAAAAAAAAAAAAAAGAAAGCATGTAAACAAAAACTTATGCCGATTGCGAAACATCGGCGGTTTACGAGACATCAACGACGTGCGGGAGAGAGTATAAACTTTTGGGCAGAAATCGTCTTCTGCGCGCTGTCATTTTTGTCTGCTGGGCTGTGGAAGGCCTTCTGAGCGTGCGCTGTTGATCTGCTGTGTGGTATATCGGACGCCGCGCATGCGTCCACGGCTCAGTGACTCAGCATTTTTCGCCCGGGTGATAAGCGATGGAAAGGTATATATGGGGCAGACGGGGAGATGCGTAAATGAGAGGGTCAGGGAGCAGGACCTTTCTGAAAGGCGGTAACCTTCGGGAAACCTAACCGTTCGTTGTGACAGGTAACCATGTTCTCCTGTACTCGATGACACGTAGATTTTGGGATGATATAAAAAAAAACAGAAAGAGAAATTTTTGAGGCTTTTTAAAATCAGGGTGAAGGGCGATGAAGCATGCATCGGCACATCGTCAATCCTTTTATCAGATAAGGAATTTGAATTCATCTCGCGAGAAGTTTGACTGTGAGCGAATGGTTCGCTTGGGAGTGTATATATGTTAGCCTTTTGCGAATAAAAATTCACTTCCCAGTAGAGCATCGTTTAGTTCAATTCTTCCTGTTCTTTTTTTTTTATTTTTGCGCCTTTCGAATCTACAAAAGAAGGAGGCGTTCGCTTGTACGTGCTAACAGTGTCACGTCATGTGCATGTCCTGGAAGGCTTCCTCCCTAGAGAAGAGTCACTGCTATGGCATTATGGCCTAAACACTATGAAATGTCGCACTAGCCAGAGAAACAGCAGTTCATTTCCAACACCAAATGAAACAACTGGCAGTGCATCGTGATACACAACCGAAACACCGTAAACGTATTCAACCACTGAGGTAAGTATGTTGATACTAAAATGCGTCATACTTGAAAGCATCTATTGAGGACACTTGCTGCAGCTTACGGCCCCAATTAATAACTTTCTTGATAACAAATATGAAAACACTGATTGATTGATTGAGTGTCATCGTGATGTTGCCAATTCGCAAAGTGTACCATGTTACCGTGATATAGAAAGCGAACTGTACAACAGTTTTTGTATAACGAACATATGCATAGCGCACACCGGCATAATTCAAACACCTGGGGGAATTGTGCTTAATTTTCCAATTTGTGTGAAACTCACTAAAAAACCAAAGCGCATTTCTCCAAAGTGCTTTGTTTTTCAACAGCGTCAGAGTAAACAAAACAACGCTTAATTGCTCCCACGTGCACACAACGCTACACCGGAGTCAGAAGTATTAGCAAGGCAAAAATTACCTCAAAATAAACTTAAAGATAGAAGCTCGTAGTCTGGGATAAAAAAGCAATAACAAGTTTCTGTTTATGTGTTTAAGTGCAACAACCGTCGCAGCAGCCTCCCTTTTAGCAACTTGTCGCTGAAACGCTGAAACTACTCGACCGAAAGCAAGATGATGGCGAGCAAACGCGTACTGCGGAATATTTGTCAGGTGACCAGAAAGATTCTTGATAATTTTTGTTTTGGTGAACAAAGCTCAGTGTTCGTCGCACTGGCGAAAGTAAGGTAGGCTTTTTTCTGTCACATGCTACACGATTCGAATTTCTAGGTACGACCAGGGATATATGCGGGGCGGGAAAAGTATTGTAGCTCTATAATACAGCCCGATATTGGCAATGCGCTCAGACCCAATGCAGTAGTACTAAGTATCGATATACACTCCCAGTAAATATTGTTCGGGCGTCGTCACTACAACGTCCACAGGAGCGTTGTTTGAAAACGTTGCGGTGGATATTGTAGACGTTGTTAAACAGAGTCTACCAACCTTACATTGTAGACATTATTAATCACTAACCAGACATCGCTGACAAACTCCTACAATGTAGACACTGTTAAGACATACCAACCTCACATTGTAGACATTATTAACCAGACATGCTCATTGACCTCTACATCATAAAAATTGTTAACCAGACTAACCATTGTATTCCAACCTCTTGCTGTCGGAACGTTTAACGTCTAATATGCCTTACTTTCGAAACATTTCTGGTTGAATATATTATAGGAACAGGACATTTGGTTAGAGTAGCACGTTGGGCTGTTACTGTAAACACTGGAAACTTCTCAAGAAACAGAAACGTGAGGCTTAAAATGTATATTTTGAGCTGTTTTCTCGCATGGTTGAGTCGTCGTTGAGATTTTATGTTACAACGGACTATAGCTACATTTTCTCTCCGCAATATATAACACTGTTTGTTTGTGAAAACTATTGTCCGTCGCTCAACCTCACTTTGTAGAATTCCGCCCCGGGGCGGCCGTCACTGGCTGAAAAAACAAAACACGGCAAAAGGGGCGTTCGCAAAAGCATGCGCAATTTTTGCTCCTTCAGGGAAACGCCATCGCGTCTCTTCTAAGGTCAGAAGAGGGAAAGAATTATGACTGAGAAGAAAGAAGAAAAAAAAAATGAATGAAGAGGCGATACCTGTCAGCGTGCAAACTTTGCTCTAAACTCGCAGCAATGTCTCAATCTTGGCAGTCTCACCCACCCGAAAGGAACCACCATAAAAAAAGGCAATTCCAGAAGAAGAAAAAAATCAGAAAGAAAACGGGCGCTCTTCTTTTGTTTCCTCGAACATCTTTTCTGTTTTCTTTTTCTGCTCTATCTGCAGCTGACCCTCTTCTCCAACCCTGTTGGTTCTTAGTGGCTGGTGGGGGGGTAGCCATTTTGCTATTTGTACGACGCAGCATCGTTCAGACGGAGATGGTAGCGGCACGCAGCAGCATGTCATAATGACTGCGCTGTAATGGTTATGGAATGACGGCGGCTCGCCAAGTCGGCGCGAGGCAACGACAGGACTGCTTGTTCGTACCACTCGTCGTCGTATACCACCCCGTGTATATGTACACCACCCCGGGTAAGAAGGTTTCGGTCGAATGCGTCACGCGTTTCACCGACATTCGGACACCGGTCGGCGTGCGTTGCCTCGCCGTTAACGGTACGTAGTATACGTTCTCCCATCTGACTCCGCTAAGGCTAGAAGGGGCCGTGAGTTCCTCAGTCGTGCCTTTCCCGGCCGGTGGGACTAAACGACGTCTGCTTCGACCATGCCATCACCGCCGAGAACATTCTTTGATGGTGTCGTTGTTTCTATATCTCCTCTTGTCTCTCTTGTCTGGTGCACAGTGGATGTCTCACTCCTTCAGTTTCGTTTTGCATTTTGATGATCACAGCTAGATCTTCAATTCTGTGTTACGCAACTTCTAGAGCAAGAAAAAAAAAGAAGAAAAAAAAAGGGGGGGGGGGGGGGGCTTTTGAGTCTTGTCTATATAAACCTTGTCGCCTCCGCTCTTCGTAAAAAAAAAAAAAAAAAAAAAAAGAAGTAGGTAAATGATGCTTTTGGTTGTGTGTTGGCGCGACGGGCCGTCAAGTTGCGACGGCTTCTAGTGCTCTCTGGGATGTCGTTAAGAGAAATTTTTGCCCTACTTGAGGATAACCGAGAATAAGAATCACGATTTTTGGTGGACGGCGGCTCTGACCAGGCGGATCTCTGTGTCGTCGGTTCGTTTTGCCCTACTTTTGTCTTCCAACTTATAAATGTACAACGCGAAAAACAAAACAAAAAACTCTCGTTTGGTTATTAGGGGTAACTCCAGGTTGCTGCTTGTTCACACATGTGTAGGGACAAAGTTTTTAACGTGCACTCAAAGATGTAAAATCTTTGCGAGTTTGTTTTTCTGCAAAACACGGAGGAAGCAGCAAGCCCAGCATCGCCGCGAACAGTGGGTGAAATTCAAGCGTATGACGAAACTCAAAATACGAATAGATCTGAAAAATACAATGTGCGCACAGGGACAATCAGCAGGTGAAACGTCCCGCTTATTGTATCTTCGTATATCGCATCAGTTGTTTGCAGCGATTGACTGTCTCCATGCTCGGGGGGAAAGTAAACTCATAGACTCTTTTTAAAGTCTATTGATGCTCTTGTTCACAGTGTCTTAAGAAAGTCGTCTCTCTTGTTGTTGTTTTTCTGAGGAGAAGGGGGGGGGGGGGGGGAGTTGACTTTGAGGGCCTTCACATGTACCATAGCCTCCTGTATACTGACAAAGCCTGGCAGATCGCCACGAAAAGCGGCCGCCTAGAAGGAAAAGGTGGAGCGGCTGTCAACGAATGAGAGGAGAGCCACGTGACTGGCGCCCCGCTGCGGCAAGACGCCGAAACACACTTCTCCCGAGCGAACAAGTGTGCTACAGGTCCTCACCGCTGCAAAAGCTGTGCGCCGACGTCCAGGTTCCCCGATAAATGGCTCTTTGATGCTCTGTGCTACCAGATCCTTGCGCTCCAAATCTGCGTCGTCGAACTGCCAGGCTTTGTGAGTATAGAGTAGGTTATGCATGTACACATTTTATGCTTCGCGCACTGACAACGAGAGCGCTGATACTTGAAAAAAAGAATGACGCAGCAACACCAAATCTAAGCAAAAGAAAACTTGGCTAAAACGGAAGGCCACGACGCATTCGCGCAATCCTAACTCTTTCTCGTGACCCGAGCCTGCGCAAGTCGCGCGCGCGTATTCGGACGCGGCACGTTCGATACGGTTTGAAATCTCCGTCGAACGAAAACTATAAACCAGAGACAAGATTTCCTCCTAGAAAGTCGTAACGACAGTTGATGCGCTGCCGAGGAAAACAAAAACGATTCGTTCTGCGCATGGAACTCTAAAAAAAAAAAGAAAAACAGAAAACAAAACAAAGATTCTTTCGATGTGTTGCAGCAGACGGCAGAGCCAGCGAGGGAAGAAGATTCTGTGGATTTTCAGCCTACCGTGAAGCCTGACGAGGTTTTGATTGCTCGTAAAAGCGAGACGCCATTTCTACCTTTTCGTTTTACTTTTGCGCGTGAATGCGTTTTTCTTTTCTTATGTGAGCACACATGTATGCGCTGGCCCTTAACATGTTACGGCTGTCGGGACTTCCTCAAAGACTCGTTTAATCTATTTTCTTCCAAGATTTTTTTCTTTCTGGCCTCGTCGGGTGCGCGAAACTGACTGACCTCGCCAGTATTTTAATCTCCGTCGGGATCTCAGCGATTCCCGCGATCGCTCAGAAAATAAACGTAAACAAAAGTCGCGCGTCATTCCCGTTATACACACCAAGGCCTCTGAAACTCGTCAAACACAAAGTTGGGGCCGAAGTTGACGGAGCGCACCAATTGGCCTGTTACGACGATGACTTGCGCTTTTTCCGCCGACGTCCAATCGGCGCGCTGCGCGAAATTTCGGCTCCAACTTTGCGTTTGAGGAGTTCATGGCTCCAACTCGGCTCTCTGACGTCACGCCCACTGCGGTGGCGCTGTTGTCGACCTTGCGCATGCGCAGACAGTTCCTACAACATGAATGTGGTTTCTGCACATGCGCAATGCCCACCAAACCTGGTGCGAGCAAAGACGGGTTCGTTTGTGAACAGAGTGTTGGTGTACAGTCACGGACAGCTTATAGGTAGGGCCAGGCGCGGCTTATTATGTTAATTAGCTTCCTGATTGGCTCGTCGACCTTCTTGTCGGCTGATGCTGCAATCTGATTGGCTGCCGAGCGATAATGAGATGCACGGAACAAGACCAAGCCCCCGCGTTTCTTAGGTGTTCGGTTACTATCCGCTATAATAAATCTGGAACGCCTTCTTTTACCCCAAAGAAAACTTTCGGGAGCGCTAATCACTGCATGCCTTCTACGGGATGGCGAATGAATATAAGCTAAAAACATTTTAAAACTTTGAAAACAAAACGAACAAAAAGAACGGTCTGTTCCGTGACGTTGCGCATGGTGAGACCATCATTCCCGGTGCCACAACAGCGCAGACATTTAAAGCATGAAATGCTTTTTAACGCCCCCCCCCCCCCCCCCCCACCCCTTTCCAAAGTTTTGTCCGTCCGTCTGTGCACTTTCCGTCATATCTAGCGGGGAAAGTGGTGTCACCTGACCTATCCACCTTGGGGAAATCGACGACACGTGACCAATGCGTCAGCTCGGTTTCCCCGCTAAATTTAGCGCGGGAAAATTCACGCCCTGTGGCCAAAACGTCGATTCGGTTTCCCCGCCAAGTTTAGCGGGAAACTGAAGACAAACACACCGATTCAGTTACCCGTTAAATGTAGCGGGAAAATTCGCGTCTTGCGACCCAGACCCCAATCCAGTTTCCCCGCTAGATTTAGCGGCAGCAATCGACGTGACGTGACCCGTACAACCGTTCAGTTTCTCCGCTAAATTTAGCGGGAAAATATACGTAACTTGACACACCCATTCCCCCATCAGTTCCCTGTAATGGATTCCACGGAATATACGACTTCGAAAATAAAGGTCGCTGCCAATTGTTTTTCTTTTCTTTTTCTTCTAAGCTTTAAATATAATACCAGCCTCGTCGTTCGTCGCCCCGTAGATTACAACGATTGGCTCGCCCAAGTGCTTCGGGGAAGAGTAGTCGCTCCAGAATTCACGGAGTGTATAGGATGTGCTACATCATCGGTAAATGGGTTGCGGGCCCGGTCGTCCGTTATACGCATATCGCTCAATTTATTTCCACTGAGAGCTCCCGGTGCAATCGATCAGAATAAACCCACTTGTTTGGGCACGATTAAATGTCGAATCAATTTTACCGGCGCGAGAGCGCGCTCTTCGTAGGCGTCGTATGTGGGACAATCGTTTGAAACACCAGTGCAGGAGCTAAAAGATAAAATGTGGGTTGGATCCCTTTTGAGTGCGCTATCGGCTTTCTTTGCCTCGACAATGCGTCGAAGTTTGTTGTTCTTACGCAATGCTTCCTATACTGAACCCAGCCATTAAGCTACTCGTGCAGATAAATCGGCCCGTTTTTTTTTTTTTTTCCGCCCACCGCTATCTCCACGGAGCGAAAATAAATATCGCGATTAAGTCGATGACGTTTTTTCGATGAATTCGTCGTTTTTGAACACAGATGTCGTTCAAAAGCGTCGTTTTACCAACACCTTCTATAGCCAAAGTTATATCTGGAGAATACAGAGCTATTGCTTAGACTTATAAGCTTCCTCGATCTCTATTGGACGTGTCTCGTGAATTTATCCGTCCCAAATATGGCGGAAAACATTTGAGACATCGAAGAGCCAGACAGAACAAATAGTTCCTTCTTGGTTGTCACTACGTTATCCCCATCCGGTCACCCTGGATAAGCTAAAAATGTGTTTGTACTCACTATGACCTTTAAAGTTTGATTGATATTACGGTGCTATACGTTTGTGTTCCAGAGCAAACTTCAACGAACGCAATAGAAGGAGCGTTATGATTTCTGGCGAGGTGCCGTGATATGATTTCAGAGTACACCTACAATAAGAGGCTCTGGATTGTCCCTACGTAGAGTAAGGAAAATCCAGATCGTCTTATTATCGCCCCCAACCGATCAGAATGCGGCATTAACCTAGAATCACGCTCAACAACCAATCACCAAGCAAGAAGCGCGAACCATGATGAGCCACACTCTGCACTTTTCAAGAAGTGAGTGACTATAGGTTTCCCTCCCTTTGAGGCCATCGTGATGCATACTCGCATTCGCACGCGCATTTTTATCCTTTTAATGCGCCATTACGCCATCTTTAGAACACGAACCAACCAACGCGAGGGAACGTTCAGGGAAACGGAAGCAGAACCGTTTTGCTTCTTCTTTCCGCGTATTACTTAGCTCTATTCGTTTGTTGCCTGGTGCTATTTTTTTTTTTTTCCGTCGGGAGTTGGAGGCAACGGCTTCGCGCGCCTCGCCTACCCACCACCGAGAACTGCGGTGCGACGTGCTCCAGCGCGCATGCGCATAACTTAGCGTGTCTCACGCGAGCACGAGAGTTCAAAAGTCCACGCGAGATCCTAGAGCGGAGCTCACCTAAATCCGTGGAACTGCCCGATCAGCGGGTACCGGGAAAAAAAGCCTGGCAACGTTGAAGAGCGTTCTCGTTCGCACCCTTCCCCTGAGACTTGTTCCGGAAATTGGTATGGCCAGCATGATTAGGACCGCATTCGTGGCAAGGTGGCGCAAGCTACCACCCGTTACAAAGAATACAACCATTAACATTCGTCCATCCATGGGATATATATTAGATTTTGAGACAACCTAAAAATAGGCTGCCAGAATGTGTTGCAGCTGATAAATTTTACCAGTGCAGTGCTAGGCTTGGGTCTCCCGCGTGCATCACGCAGTAGTGTACACGACCGCACGGAAAGCCCTGGAAGTAGCAGTCATTAATCAATTTGCTAATGAAAAAATGAGAGGGGCAGTTAGTACAACCATCCGGGGGGGGGGGGGGGGGGGAGGGGGAGGGAGTGCGTCTTTATCTTGCTACTGAAAACAGACGATCATCGGAGAGATCGTACCGATTGACCTTCTCATTCATTGAAATGATAAAAGAACGGTGTTACGAGCATGTCGCAGTGCGGTGTGCATTTAAGAGTTGTGAAGCGCACACCAACGATTTCAACGTCACTGCTAACACAAGTGTTGCGCGAAGAAAGGCAGAAAAAAAAAGTAATCGTGTTATATGTTTGCTTTGACAGCGTAAATTTAGCCAGCCGCATGGTGCGTCTAGTGCCTCCGATGGTGACGAGAAGTTTAGACAGAGCGGTAGGACTGCTAGCCCGGGGGAGGGGGGGGGGGGGGGGGGGGGGGGGAGGTCTGTAACGTGACTCAAGCACTAGCGATTACACGAAAACACGCCGGTAAACGATGCTAATCCAGGTCGAAACGGGCAGGGTGGGGATTCAGTCCAGGATATCTGGAGTAGCCGGCGCCATTTCAGGGCTGCCAAATTCTCCATAGCACCATGTATTTCCTTGTTCTTTTTCTTCTGGGTTCTGCAGCGCAAACTTTCGCTCCACGTTGTTCGAGCTGCAGTGCGTTTACTTTACACACTCCAGCCAGTGACCCCTCCCCTCCCCCAAGAAAGGAAAAAGCAAGATACTCACTCTGCGGGAAGTTAGAAGTTCGAGAGAGTCATATCGTCGAGGTCACATCGTCTCTGCGCTCAAGTCACGATTGTCAACCTGCCAGGAGACATAAAAAAAAAAAAAAGCGAATGAGACACTTTCAAGCGGCAGCTCCGACAGAACGCACACCGCGTCGTTGGCACTACAATGTTGTCGGAAAAAGAGCGACATTATGTTTTTGATTTTAATTTTTCGATTTTTTTTTCTGCGAGTTTGTATTTTCTTTTTGCGCACCATGTCGTGCCTCAGAAATTCGTACCACGTAACGTTCTCCGTTCTGCAGCGACGGGACGCGGAACAGACAGAATCAGGAACTCCGCTTTTTCTCGGTTTAACACTTTCAGGTGCAAAAAAAAAGTTACGCACGAAACAAAGAACGGTCGCTTAGAAGCCTTCTAATCTCGGCCGGAAGAAAGCTAGGGAGCTTGAGAGAGGCAGGAAGCAGAAAGGAACGACCCCCTACGGATTCCCGCTCAATCTGGACACCTTTGTCAGCTTCATAGCTCCAGGACGCCAGAGGAGAGCGTAGCGTTTTGCCAAGTCTGGCAATGCTAAGGCTTGGGTCTAATAAGGGTTTGCCTCAAGGTGTTAGTTAGGGCTAAAGTAATTTTATTTGTCTCTAACTAGCCAAAAGGAAAAAAAAAGACGTCTGTTATTATTTTTTTTTAGACAGACAGGAGCCAAATATGTTGTCAACCGAACAACCAGGCAGTGAACACTAACCCTCGCACATGTGTAGCGATTTAGAGTACAAACATCCAGACACTGGCCGAAGAATATGAAGTTTGGTAGTTCTTTGACTTTTTGGACTTTTAGGGCTCGCAACTGCCAGACAAAAACCACGTTTAGCATAAACAACCGTGCTACTTAAGATACAGTCTCCAGGAAGACCCATGTTCCATTACCGCTAGAAATCCTGAATACTTGTTGTAGGGTCACCAAGATTACAAAGCAGTGCTGCTTATAATCTCTTCTCTTGCAACCGGAATATCTGTATGCTCCTCTCCTTCCCGCTTCTAGAGAGGAGGAAAAAGTTACTGTCTCGCAAAAACTCGAGTTTGCGTTTATCAGCCTTTTGACTCCCGTGGGGGCTGTACCGCAAGACAGTGAACTAGAGACGTTGCAGAAGTGTAGGTGTGCGGCCACAAAGAGCATTTGAAGCTCAGAACCAAATAGAGAAACGCCAACCAAAACACAACAGACAATCAAAAGACCTCACTGAAACATAGAAACGGTTCCTCGGCAGACATTACTGACGGACCACACATCAAGACAGCTCCTGTAAAGTTCTAAAGCGTTCCAAAAAAGAAAACAAAAGACAATAGCCGCGTTATAGTACGATCGTCTCACCCTAAAAAGCAGAACCAAACAACCAAAAGACATGCCCCACATCCCAGGAGCATACAAGAGGGGGGCCCCCGCCGCATACCGATCCGCCATAGTCGCCACGGTCTCGAACGTGGTCCGCGCACGAGCGGTGAGCCAACATAGCATTAAGTGTTGTTGCTGTTGTTGTTTCACATAAACGCAATGTTTATATGCGCGCGCTCAGCGCACACGCGGCTTTTTGGGTGGCTGCGCGATCGTGATGGTATACATTGTGCACGCTTGAGGCCCCCAGATGGCGACGGCGATAGCGCAACACAAACCCAGCCACGCCTCTTCGTGTGGAAGACGGACAGTGTCCGTCTCGGATTCGCCGCGCACGTCCTTGTGTATTTATAGACGACCGAACGAAGCGATTGTGACGCTGGCACGCTGTGCAGACGTCCCACCAACGTCCCGCCAACGTCCCGAACGTCGACTTGAATTCCAGGGCTTTGTGCGCCGACCTAAACACCGTGTCAAAAAAAAAAAGGTGGGGGGAGGGGGCGAGAGAGAGAGAGAGCACTGTACTTGTAATCTAGGACTGTGTGCTTATACAAGCCCGTTGCGTTGTCTGAGCTTGGAGAAGTGCTTTGTGAAGCGCGCTGAGCTTCGCTTTCTCTCGAAGGCCGTTCCTTGGCCGTTGGCTGATCTCTCTTCTCTAATGAACGTCCTATCTTCCTCTTTCGAGCTGCCCAAACGCTCGCTTCACGGAGGTTATCTCATCAGCAGACTCCGAATGCAAGCGCGTGTCACTTTCTCTGCGTGCATTCCTGTATCATTCGCTGGCGGCCAGAGCCGAGTGGGTCGGTGTCTGCAGCCCGCGGCAAAGACGTGCTTCGAGAACGTACATTCCTCACCGCCGAGATGGACGTTTCTGGCAGATGATAAGTGGGCGGCTCGTTTCTGAGCACGCAAAATGAATGATGCATGCCATTGACTGGATGTAATGATGAAGTCTGTTTACATCTATTTTCCATTGGTTCTGGTTGCATCACCAAATCCCCGAAAAGGTAGAACTGTCTTTTTTTTTTATGGCAGCGATTGGTTTTTATTTGTTCTCATTCGGTGATGTCGCGATGGTGTTTAAGCTTCCCAGCGATGACACTATGGTCGGTATTACCCATATCCTATTTTTCCCTGAGATGACTGGCTGTTCGAACGTTTAGGTCAGACATGATGAGCAAGTACCCCAATGACGGGACAAGAATCGGTAAACCCGATGTTTGAATTAAAACCGATTTAACGATTGAAAGATTGCTGCAAAGCTATATTTTGTTTTTCATGCGAAGCGTTGAAAAACACGAATGTCACGTTTTAACGCATTGCAAGTATTGTTTAGTCGTATGGTGTGCGCACTGTACCCGTATACTGGGTGTCAAAACTGTCCGAGAAAAGAGTGTTTGGAGCACAGTTCCTCTGGAAGTGGAAGAACTCCATCGTTCCAGTGATCTAACGCTGGTGATGAAATCGTTTCCACGTCAAGATGACAGTTAAAATTCCTTCTAAGAACTGTTTGGGTCCAGCCTCGTTCAAAGATGAAAGTATTGAGTTGCCAACTATGAGCGTGGTGAAGATGACAATTATCAAAGGGAAACAACGAACTGAACAATTTTGACCACATTCTACTGCGTCTGGTAGAGGTCGTTCTAATACTCAAACTACGAAAAAACGAACCCAGTAACCCCCCCCCCCCCCCCCCTCAATTCCTTCAGTAAACAAAACAGCGCGAAAAAGGACACAAGGTGGAAAAAATGGCACTGTTTTTTTTTTTTGTTTTTTTTGCACTGTTTCATTTATTATGATCTGGCACCGAATTACCCAACACCTTGTTTCAGTAACAACGAGGCCTAAACTAAAAACCAAAAAAAAAAAAAAAAAAAAGTGACGACGTGAAATAAAAGCAGTAGCTCTGTTTTGATTTGTCCGTTATTTTATTAATTCTCAGTCTCGGGTTTTTCATTACGGAGTTAATTCACCAGCTCCCCGCCTGCGTATTCTCACTTTCTCCATCAAACGCTCCCCTATCCTTATGCTCATGTTGCACCACGATTCGCTCGAAACGCCATTTGTTGACCTTCCTTTAGTCAACTCAACCAACAAATAGCGAGCAGTACGACGTTTCAATTATCATGCCTCTCTTAAATAATAAATAAAAAAAAAAAAACAAGCAAGGGTGTTTACTGTTTGCCTACGAGAGTACATCACCCCATCGAATCACAATATCACTCGCCTTTATTCCTCGTTCACTAAGCCCTTTAAAGAAAGACAAATACTTGGTGCCACCAGCAGTAGGCACTTCAGAGATCGAAAACGATTACGCGAGACAGTCCCCCCACAGTTCATGCATCGCTGCGGCAAGGCACCCTCCCATTCAAGATCCCAGATTCGCCCGATGGCGTCCACGTGCAAATGGCGGCCTTGGCATTAGGCCTATGGTAATTCGCAGAATAGAGCGAGCTGAAAAGAAGAAGAGTCGACCGGAAGAGAGGCTGGTGGCAGCGTCGGTGCTTGAACCACAAAGAGCGTGTCTCTGGCGCTCTGGCGCATGCGTGCCAACGGTCGTTGCACGCGTAACGCGACTTGTTTGCTTCAAGGCTGGGACGATCCTACGTTGGGCGCCAACTAGGGCGCCGCTGCATAATGATGTCGAAAGAGACGCTGCTAGCGCCGGGCAGAAGCAGACAACAGCAACAGTAGCAGGCAATAACAACGAAACACACACACACACAGAAAAATATTATACACATGGACGTTCAATCAAGGAGTGTCCTTGTTTTCTGGACCACCTCTACGTTGACGGTGGAGTGGACGCTACACTCGCGGTGAACCAATCAACGTTCTTGATATCGCCACGTGACCGGCGCGTACGCGTTCTAGGAAAAGGTATGGCGTGCGATAACGTGGGTTTATATTAGGCTGAAATATTTTGTATTGTTGAGTACTACGTTCACGCGAACGCGCCCGTGGTCCTATCGTTTAAACGCTGATGCGGCATCACCACCTGGGACAGTTTTTTTTTCTTTCTCGTTTCTAAATTCCCCCCCCCCCCCCCCCAAAAAAAAAAAGATATATATTTAGTGCTTGCTTCACAAGGCCCCGTCTAATAAAACAGGTCATTCTAAATTGTAGAGTATTGAATAAACGAACAGCTTCCAGCATCAGCACCTAAAATGCACAGCTTGACCGTTAACTGATCCCAAAACTTACAAGCGATTTTCGGAAATGTTTTATGAGGAAAGTAAAGGGGGTCTGTTTCCGGTAGCCGACGCAATTTATCGATCTCCACACATTCGTGTGTTTGGCCGGCAGCCATATCCTCATTAAAAAATAATTTTCCGAAATCGTTTTTTAACTTTTGGATTGGGTAACGGCAAGCTCTGCAACTTTACCATTTTGTCCGGATTGCTAGCGCTACATGTGTGTGTGTGTTTGTGTTGGGGGGGGGGGGGGGGAGGGGGGGGGGGACTAAGCGTTTAGTGAGGCGTGCTTCATTTTTTTTTTTTTTTTTTTACATTTTGCATTTTGATGACATGCGCAAAAGGTCCATTGAACTCAATTTTGAGAATGGCGTTGAAGGATTGAACTTTGGGGCATTTTTTGTTCGACATTTGTTCGTTTGTCTGTTTTCGGTCAGCGAGGCTAATTGCAGTTCCAGGAGCCTTTTCCTACATTTCCTTTTAGTGGCAAGGGGATCGCGATTTCGATGGCGATAAGACGACAGTTTGGCGCTTAGGGTACCCGCGGCAGTGTCGTTTTCTTTTTAAATGCAGCCCAGTAGAGCAACTCACCTAAGTGGAGCACGGAAAAAAAAAAAACAAAAAAACAAGATGGCGGTCACCGAAATTGCGGTGCACGTTTCCTAGAAGCTTCGGAAAAAAAAAGGGCGCGACGGCATGTTAGTTTTATTTATACAATTAATACAGGAAGAGAGACAGTTAAACAGTGTAAACATAAACAACGCGATATATATAAAGAAAAGAGGGCCCACGCAGTGCACGGTCGACAAGAAAGACCTTCGGGGTAAGCCGTGAGCGAGTGACCGACACTAGTTGCAAGAGGAAAATGCAGTGTGCAAAGCGCAGAGAGAACAAAAAGTAGAGCGTCAAAAACCAAGCAAAGTCAGTTCTCGTGAAGCAGGTCTGGGTCAGTTCTGAAACAGGAAGTAATACAGCGGACGTCGTCTGCTAGCTAAGGTAAACTGGAAGTGCGTGTCGTCTGCCACAGGGAAAGGGAGGGGGGGGGGGGGTACTGCGAACCAATCAGAGACGTCGAAAGCAGACTATCGTAACTCATAGCTAAAGAGTTGCAGAGTGTAGCGAGCGCGTTCTTAAGCCGTCATTGACTGCAGCCGCTTCAAGTCGAAATGATAATGAAGTTCTGTGTGTTGTTTGGACTATACGGAGTCCGGTACATAAAATGAATCGCTGTTCATGGGCTACCATTAATGCAGTCCACATCGAAGAAAGCTGAAACTCCGTGTGAATCTGGCGCTACTGGCGGTGAAAGAATGTCAAGGCCCCAGAGCAAGACATTACCATAAATCAATAGATAAAACCTTATAACAATTTTTATATATGTTTTTATAAGCCGAATTCAGCTATAAGGCATACTATTTCTCATATAAAAAAATGGCGTTGTGGGTAGCTGTGGTATTTATTTCACTGAAACAGTTAAGGCTTGCCCGCAAGAAAGGCAATCTCGTTTTCTTTCTGGGTGACAAATGTGTTTCACTGTTATGAAAGCCACAGATCCCCTCAACGATATTTCTTGGTTTGAAAAATATGCGGCCTAGATTGACGCCGTCGCATATAGAATTTTTTTTTTTTTTTTATCTTTTGATTTAGGTAACGTCCTCTTCTCAAACTCTTGCATCCTTTTACTACCGCTTGCGTCATAGTCACACGGAGTTCTAGGTTTTCAACGATGCGTAGTTCATTTATGCGACTCGTAAAACAGGGTTTCATTTTCTCTGTAGAGCCCTGCATATGTATAACATGGCGCCTATGTGTGTTTCTATGTTTGAAAAGTTTAGCACCTGCTTTATTTTCCCAGAATCATTGCGATAATGACACAAGATCATTAGAGCCTTACAGTATACCTAGGATTGAGCGAGTTGGTTTTTCATGCTCTCCAGAAAGAACGAGGACCGGACAAAACATAATTCGTCCTTTACGGCGTTCATGTTGCTTTCATTTATTCCTTTTATTTCTTAAGGATTCTCAATGTCATTATTTGGCATCCTTCGCAGCGCAGTTTATTTATTTTCATGTATTCTATTTTCAGAATCCCCAAAGGCCCAAGGGCATTACATAGGGGGGTTGCTGTAAAGTCAGTCAAACAGATATACAACACAAAGCAACAATACTATACAAAAACAGGTAAAACACACTATGAATCATCATTAGAACATATAAGTCATTAGAGTCTTTCTTTTGATCTGCCCCGAAGAATGACATAGCTACATACGAAAACTCAATCACTTCCGATACAGGGCGAGGAGGCACGCAGTATGTGTTGTCTGCCACTAGGCGCGATTAGGTTAACAATTCAGAAATAGCAAAAGCAACCTACTTTTTTCGAAGCATCAAGTCAATAACGTTCTTTTTATATGAACTAGAAGTCTTTACGAATTCACTAATACTTGTCCAGTTCACCGTAAACACAAAAAAACATTGCTTAAAATGCCAACAAAAAAAATCTTGCAGGCTAAGAAAAGCAGCACAAGAGCCTCTCACTAAACCCCCCCCCCCCCCCCCCCTTTCCACCTTAGCAGAGCGAACACCGGAGAAGGGGCGAGTTCCTCCTCAACTGCTCTCCAGCCTTTGCCCTGCTAAAGTGGGAAGTGTGGAGGACTTGGCGAGAGGGGCTCCTCCCGATTTTCTTAACCTGAAACAGGGCATAGTCATAAAATAAATAAAAAACATCCCAGTCCCCGAAAGAAAAAAAAAACGGGGGGGGGGGGGGGGGGTTAGCGGACGTCGTCTGCAAACTCAGGGAAACGCAGTGATGTGTCGTCTGCTACGGAGAACCTCGAACCGACCTGGCTTGTCAAAAGCAGACGAACCTTCCTTTTTTTCTTTCTTTATACTTCTAGACGTTGTTACAGTAATGGCAGTCTTGAGACCTAATGTCCGTCAGTCTACAAGGTTGTGAAGGTCTTTTCCTGGCGTCTTGAAAAGTAATCCAGTTTGCTAAGGTCTAGGTCAGCGAAGGAGGAAGTCATTACGCAGCATCATCTGCCGGAGCAAGGACTAGACTAAGAAAAAAAAATTGACTGCTGCAAGTTTTCTGACTGCGGAGCTGCTTCTGCGTCTTCCATGAGCACTCTTGAGCTGTCTGCGACCGCATTTTTTGACGTGGGGTGCGCCACAGTTTCTGTTGAAATAATTACATTTGCTGCTACGGAGGGATGATATTCACGACCCGACAGCGCTCGTTGTCTTTGAGGGTTTGCAGTCTCGGGAGATATTCCGACGACAGGGCAGTATTGGACGTTAATCACAACAGTCAGAGGCGTCTCTCGCAGGCATCCCATATACCATAATGGCGAGACGTCTTTCCCCGGCACGTGTCATGGTACGCGACTGTTGCAATAGCCTTAAAAAGTTGAGGCGCAAGTTCTTTCAAAAGCGATAAAAAAAATTTTTGTTTTGTTTTGTTTTGGTTTTGTAACGACCAATATTGAGGTGACACCCATCGTGACGGAGGTGGCCATTGTATACGAAGCGATATATTTACGACCCAAGAATCGAATTTCAAGCGTTGGCGTTGACGAGTTTTTGATGGCGCAGCAAATGGTCACTTCGCAGCTCTGTTTTTTTCTGTTACTTAGTCTCCTCCTAACCAAGGTCGCTAGGAGAAAAAAAAAACTGATCTTGCGCAACAGTAAATGGTCTTGTTTTTCAAGTGCCTCCAGTCTGACTTTTAGCCTAACCTTTTGAAAAATAAAGTTATACCACCACCACCACCACCACCACCAAAATAAAATGTTAGGTGGCCATGAGTACGGAAATTGTATTGATATACCAGAATTGTGCTCCGATGAGCAGAAAACTAATATTCTTCGTCATCCTCGTCGGTCAAATAGTCATTCGACTCAGACGTTTCAACTCATACAAAAATAAACTATGTAGCCTTTTTTTTTCTTCCTACGTGTAGAATTGACGGTGTTGAAAAATTACACAAATGAGTGATTCATTCTTTTATGGTGCACTCGATTATAACGAAGCCCACGGGAATCGGAAATATGTTCGTTTTATCCGAAACTCAAATTCGCAAAATAAAGAAAAAACGCGCTTTTTTTATGCGTAAGATGCGTCAAGACAATGCAGCCTACAGCCTAAACTAGTTCAATGACCACTGTCTCATTTGTAACATGTTTAGTACACAGTAACTATATTATCGCCGTATTTGGGTTTAATACAATTCCCGAAAGCTTACGCCCACATCCCAATTCAAAAACAGGCAGATGCGTGCCTGACAACAAATCCTGAAAAGCGCTTATCGTATACAGATGCGGCCATCGGTAAATCAATCCAGAACACAGCAGACGAGCTCTGAACAAGGATATCCAATGCCGCAAAAGTTTTGCTCGGGACTGGCGCACCTCCCGGCAGGGGCGCTGTCAATTTAGGGGCCTTCGTTCAAACCTTGAAAACGTATTCGCGAGTAAGGAGGGCACATAGAAGAGTAATGTCAGTTAAAATAGTAAAGTCAATAGATATACTAAAAAAAAGAGAATAAGGCATTATATTTTCGACCGTAAATAATATATTGCATGTAAATGTATAAACGGCTTTTGTCCCTGCTACCCCAATTCAAAACGGCTAATAATAATATGAAACATCGAATGAACCTCCCCGGACCTTCAATGCTCATTAAGATGCCCCTAGACGTGTTGCGCCATCCCGCGGCGTTTGCCAGAAATACGGGGGAACGTTGTTTCCTCCCTGGCGAGGCGGTGTCCGTTCAGACAGCTCTCACCTCTTCCCTCGTTTAACTAGTCCGAATCGCCAACACTGAAGAAAAATTGTTTCCGTACATTTAATTTATTTTCAGTTTTGTTTTGTGCAGGATTCCACATAATTTTATCTATCATAACTAAAAACGTGCGCGATCACAGCGCAAACGAGACGTCCAGACGCAGCGAAACAAAATCAAATCCATTCGCCGCTTGAAGTTAAGGTCTTCCTCTAGATACACGCGGGATCTCGTTTCAGCTATGAAGAGGACCAACGATGGACTCGCTCAAATTGCTCATCTATATAAACGCCCCAAATAAGCGGAATATTTTTAAGGCCTTCAACTTCCACGCGTAGAACCGCGTTATGTCGCCAAAAAAAAAAGCAATAACAACAATAAAAGGATACAGTTTCATCCGCCTCGGCGAATACTATACACTATACACCTCGCCATGAAGAGAGGGAAGAACCGACCACGTCCAAACAAGACGAAATTTCACGCGGTCCCGGCTAATCAGATATGCAGCAGCCCGGCGCGGCCTACTTAATATAGAAACGGCCTTCCCAGCCCTTCGGGAGCTATCAGCCCACACAAAACAAAGAAAAAATAATGACCTAAAGACAAGCAAAACAAAAAAAAAAAAAAAAAAGAGAGAGAAAATGGTTGGCTTAGAAAAGCCGAATAAACAAAGTAAAGCGACTCACGTTTGGAGATAATTTCACATCGTCCCACTTCATAGCGGAGACGTACGAAACCACAAAAGAAAAACAAGACAGAAAATAGCAAGTTGCTGGTCCTCCCCCCAAAGCTCTGTGTTTTGAGGCCACATGCGTAACGTTCTCGTCGGAGGGGCCCGTCTGTATGTGTGCGTATATATGCACAAGGTCGGTAGGCTTCATGGTTTGACCACACGAAATAGTATTACTCCCCATGCCCCCCCCCCCCCCCTCCCCCCCAAAAAAAATGAAAAGAGAAACATCCATTACTCTTCGGGCGGCGAGCGCGAGCTGTCCAGCGTGTAGGCCTCGCATTAGAATATACGAAAAGGCCCAGTTTCACCGCGGGCGGCCGTTAAAGGGACAAGATGTCGTCGACATCGAAATAAACAAATGTGAGACACGTTTTGATTATGCTTGTTGTATCCGAATGAGACAAGATGTGGGTTCGGATCGAGCGACGTCAAGAGAGATCTTTGGATGCTGCGTGCGCGAGTAAGTGATAGTTTCGTTAAACACTGGTCACACTGAGTTGTTTTGATTTTTTTTTGGTTCAAGAAAAGATTGTTGTTGTTTACAGATCTGCAACTAAAAAATTTCAAAGCGTAAAAAAAAAATTGGCTCGATTTATGTTTAAGATAACATTTGACTTTTCCCATTAGCATAAAAGTGCTACAAGGATCAAAATGACATCACGGTACGTTCTTCTCCTCCCTTTTCATTTTTCAAGCACTAGGTTTAAAGAATAATTCTTGAACTAGAAATTAGCGGTAATGGCGACATGAGCGATCGAAAGCGTCGCAGTGGTCGGCCTGCCACAATTAGCCAAATACTGACTAAGACGTCAGCAACAGATTTCATCGACGAAAATAAGAGTGATATAAAAACTCAGATTTTGACGGTATTGGCAGCGTTGGTTTCAGAGTTCAATGATAACAAGCTTCCACCATGCTCATTGCAAACACCATCGAACTTATTGTTCGTAAGGTAAGGAATGACGTTAGGAGAGGGAACCAGAGTGCCCGAGTCCCACTAGAGCGACAAACAGAATTAAACGAAAGCGACAAGCCTCGAACACATGCAGCGTGCTCGCGATGGTGTACCTTTGGCAGGCGTTTGTTCGTTCGGTGCTCGTGAAGTAAGCACGAGTGATTGCGAGCCTGCCAAAGATATCCTCGCGTGCATGATGCTCGCGTTTGAGCATAACCTCCTTTAGTCTACACAACTTGTCAAATCGCGAAAGACTCTGGTTTAAGGTTTGTCGCTGTCGTTTGTTTATGTTTGTCGCTCTAGTGGGACTCGAGCGCAGGAAGGTGCCACCAAAACATCTATACTTCGTCTCACCCTACGATGGACTAAAGGCAAAAGCTACGGACCGCCAGGTCCAATCACGAGACACTTAGAAATTGTGTGGTATTTCGCTTCGGTGCACGGGTATCGGCGTATCGGTGCCTGCGTCTAGGATCACTGATGAGGGGACGGGTGGACAGTGGTTCGAATCAAAGAGCACTGAGTGACTCAACAATTTTACATCGCGAAGAATGCAACGAAATATAGGCTATTTGCAGCGTCAAAGCTATAGAAATGATGCGGCGCTTTTGGATTCGAGCGTTATTCGTCCACTCCTAATCAATGTTAAGCGCGTCATAGTATAGCGTGGAACGTGATTGGACCTGCGGCCAGTGGCTCTGGCCTTTAGTCCTTCGTAGGATGAGACAAAGTATAGCGCCGCCAATACTCTCGCATCTTCAACAAATCCAAGCAAAAACAAAAATTACAACCACGAAAAAAACTCGAAAATTATATTCCCATAACATATCTCGATAGGTTTCAGGGGTTAATTACATTAGAACACGTGACGCTGCAAAAGTGTGCCAGGGTGACAATAAAACCTATTCATCTTATTTTTACGATATTTTTTGACAGGGATGCTGAACCGAACATGCCATAATAAGTGGCGTAGAATCTTTCCAGAGACCACCAATCTACGGTGTGCGCTAGCACACGCAACGAAGTTGACATCCTAGTCCCCCGTTCACGCTTAATATGACAGTGAAATGTGTGGGCTCCGAGGAAAATGAGAATAAAGACAGGATTTTTATCTCCACAGTAGGGTCTGGTGTAAAATCTAGGCGGTTAATTCGTCTAACAAGCACGTAGATCTCACTTGTCGAGAGGAAAGGCCCGTCTTTATTCTCCTTTTGCCCGTAGCCCATACATTTCACTGTTATCTTAAGCGTGAACATAGCACTGTGTTGTCAATTTCATTGCTTGCGTTGTGCACACCGGCGGCTGCTGGCTCGTGGAAAGATCGTGCGCCACTTATTATGGACACTGCAACGTTTGGTTCAGTATCCCCTCCCTCTCCCCCCCCCCCCCCCCCCCCCCAGTAAGTATCAGTCTCAGTTTCAGTATCAGTATAGAGAAACGAAAGGCGAAGTGTTTGCGCCAATCTTCCTGACTCTGAGTATGATCCATTCGGAGTGCTATTTCATCTGCTTATAGCGCATTGGTTGCACTGACGTCAGAACGCAGAGCTCTCATTGGCTCTGATGGAGGGAAAGTGGGCAGACTTCAATGCTCGCTGCCTTGGGGTCCCCCCACTATCCCTCAATCAGGGCCAATCAGAGCTCAGTGTTCTGACGTCACCGCAAGCCCTGCTTAAGAAGCAGACAAACTTGCTCTCCGCATAGACCATTTTCATGACAAACGCCACCAGTCGGTGCTCAGTCTGTCTATGCTGGAAAAAGCGGTGGAGAAACTGCATCGTGACGTCGCCGGTGGGAGGAGCCTAATCTTCATCGCCAACCAACTACATCGGAAGAGAACTGCGTGCACCGTGACGTGTCCGGTGACGTCGCCGAACAGTGGCGATTGAGTTGAGACTACATAGTTCTTTTTTTTCCCTACAGGGAATTTCGGAGAATCGCCGAGTAGGCTAGCACACACCAACTTGGAGCACGTGGAGCGAAAGCTCGCGCTGCAGAACCCCGGAATCGTGGGTTCAATCCCCGCTCCTGTCCGTTTCGATCTGCTGGATGAGCATCGTACCGGCGTGCGGTCGTGTACTGCGCGATGCACGTTAAGGGGTATTCACACGAGGGAGAAATCCCGGGGATTTCTCCCCGGCACGCGCATCGAACGACGAAAACGACAGGCTTTGCGATGTGCAAAAGCCTCGCGTTTTTATCTCGTGATGCGCGCGTGCCGGGGAGAAATCCCCGGGATTTCTCCCTCGTGTGAATACCCCTTTAAAGACCCCGGGCTAGCAGTCGTACTGCACTGGCTAAATTGCTTATCTACAGTGGGTAACAATGTCGCCATGTTCAGATAGACTAACCTCCTGCTGTATAAACAACTAACGACAAATTTTACTTTTTGGCTATATTTTACTGCGTTAGCGCAACTTCTCTCGTGCTGCACGAGAAAGAAGGAATGTTCCTTCGGGGGTTAAATTTGCGGTGAAGTAGGAAGCAAAAAAGAAGAAAAGAGAATATTTCCCTCGAGTTGGGTTCGTCGTAGAAGAGGGGGAATAAGAAAATCAGTTGTTAGTCCCACGGTGTGTATGGTCTTTTCTGTATGTGTATGTTTATTCTAGTTCAGCTGGACTGACCTGAAGTAGTTGCTTTAAAATGAAGTATATCTCTCCCCCTCTTTCTACCTGAAGTATGAACGAACTAGCTCAACTTAAGCCTGTTACCGTTGCTTGCTTGGCTTTTCACTCAGCCAAATCGCTTATATGGGGTGCACTCAAATGAAAACACAATCGTGTTAAATCGTGTAAGCGTATTTAGAATATTTATCGATAACGCCGCTGAACTTGCATCGCTCGAAGAACTTCCTTTTTGTGAGCGCCTTCTCTGCTTGAGTTTGTTGGAAACATAGCCACTTCGATCCGGGGCAATCGATGATAGCGTTGGTGACATCCCCAAGTACGCGATTCATAGAGCACTGGAAAACACCAATGTTTTCGTCGCTCCCGACGGTTTCCTGGAGGCCGCTAGCGGCGTAAAAACGTAGAGCTGCGAGGACTTGTTGTTCGACCGTCAGTACACGGGGCCCTTCAAGACAACGCTGGAGCTTTCCGCGAAGGTCACACAGCCAGCGAGTCACCCCTTTGGTCAACCGGTATTCGCCCACAAACCTCGCATCGCTCGTCTCGAAAGCATCCCGGTGATCTCTAAAAACTCGATCCGCTGGCGAACCCAACGGTAAGAGATGCATATGCGCCATTTTTTACGATGCAGATTTATCTTCGGCTTCGCATCGACCACTCAGTTAACTGCATCGTCAAAGTGCATCGTGACGACATTTTGACGTCACCGCCAACTGCATATTTTACGAGCATAGCTCGAACTGCATAGGGATAAACTACATTTCAACGTCATGTCACGTTACCCGAGAGAAGAGCCAATCAGTGCCTGATGCAGTTATCTACATCATTCAGTTTGCGTTCCAGCATATATAGACAAGTCTTTGGCGTCCCAGAGAACTTCCGGTTCATAAAAAGAATGAACAAAGCCCACCTGAAAACACCGCTGCTCGAAATGCCGACGAGACGTTTAACCACCGATTCTCCAGGTGAACGCCAAAAGAACGAAGAAGCACGGAATTGGTTAAAAATGTTCGAATATTCCTGTAAACCAACTTGTCTCTTCCAAGACGTTAAAGTGTACAGCGGAAGGCCCTCGTTAAACCTCCAAATTCGTTGTCCGTGTAGCCTTTATGCTTTCTAGCACCAGTGACATAAACAAGCTCGACGGGCTCGCTTAGGTCGCCACGTACCCGCCTAGAAAGTGTAATAGGTCGTTGTAATAACCACGGTCCCCGACAACTTAACAAACGCGGGACGTTTCTAACCCGGAGCAATTGATCAATGAGATCGCACTATTAGCCAAAAAGTCCACCCATGAAGGAATCAAGAAGCTAGAAGTATGCACATAATAAGGCAACGTCCTGCATTTGGTAAGCGGTCAGAAACGATACTAAACATAGGTTCATCAAAAACGTTCCTCCGACGTTAAATCAGTCGTTATTATAACTACACTAACATAAACGTATACCTCAAAGTAAACGTATACCTCGAAGAATAAGCCATCTCAACTTCAACGTGGCATGCAGGCTGTTAAGAAAGTGAATCCTCGGTAGCTCTTTAACGAACGAATCGCGAACTGTTTACGAAGTGAGAGCGAAATCTATACGCTTGATGTTTACAAGAATCTGTTCAAGTAAGACGCAAAGTGAAGCATTCGCGCCAATTTTTCGTGGTTCCCAATACAATATAGCTAGATATAGGTCCATCGAAAACATAAGAAACAATAGACACGCATACCTCCTAAAACGTTTCCCAGAAGCCATCTCATCTGCAACGTGAGAGCAGGCTGATAAGGAAGTTATTTCGTGGTAACACTTCAATTTTCTTTTCAAATACAGACCGCAACGAATCATAAACTGTTTACGCGGCCGAGAGAAGACACTACTTTTACAGTTCCCTTTTACCAGAAACCGGTAAAGTAAGACGCAAGGCGAAGCATTCGCTCGTCAACTTTTGTGGCACTGAATATGATCTATACATCTAAATATATCTCCATTGAAAACCACGCGCCTACAACGCTAAGTCACACGTTGCTATAACTAACAATAGAAATGTATACCTCCAAAAAAAGTTTCCAAGAAGCCGTCTCGACTTCAACGTGGCAGCAGGCTGATAAGGAAGTTATTTCTCGGTAGCTCCTCGATTTTCTTTTTGAATCCCACCGCAACGAATCATGGGCAGTTTACGCTTCCAGTTTGTGGAGGCTGTCAGCCAAAGTAGCTCGACATAGGCTCAGAGAAAAGCCCGTCGTGGAAGGACGCCACAACACGGAAAAAAGTGGCGCGAATTCCGTTCTGAAAGGTCGGAGATGTCTGCTTTTTGTTGATGTTGCTGACTATTATTGTGTGTGTCTTGGTCTCTTGCGTGACTGACAGGTCTTGAGCCGCAAAATAGAATGTTGACATTTGTTATCTTTGATACTCTTCGTCACGGTCCCGTAGGTCTGCGTCTGAAGACGGAAAAGAAACTGGTCTGAGACCGAATCTCGGCAGCGTTTTGCAACGTGACAGTCCAAATAAAACGCAAAGGTCTTCGAAGCTGGCTCGAAATAACTTGGAAGCAAACCCTCTGGAACCCTCAAAGTACCAGCAACAACATTTTGCGAATATAATTTAAGTCGATTAAGGAAACGTCGAGCCGCCATGCTGAAATGTTAGCAGGTACTTTTTTAACCGCCAATGTGATATACAAACAATTTCAACTATGTTTGTCTGCATAGGTGCCAATATAATGCTTAGTTGAAACGTCGCTGCTCGTGCGGGCACCCAGACACTCTCAAGCTGTCTGTTAACTGCAATGCATACTTTCTCGTCTGCTGATTCGATCCTCGGGCATGTCGTGAAAAGTGTAAGCTAAGATACTTTGCTTTTTTCCTTTGATTGCTATACTCGTTTTCATCTCAAGAAAACAGGAAGTTTTGTGCATTGTTCGTACGCGGCGCAAGGTAGTTTTACAGGATTTGGTGGCATTTGAAACGAATACGTCTTGATAAGATAACCTGTCTCTAATTCAAAGTGCACCTACATGCACTTTAAGTCTATAAATAGAGATATCAGTAATGCTCCGCGAGGAGACGGACTTTTTTTTACTACGGTTCTTGAGGTGAAAACGAATATAGGTGACGTACAGCAGACGACAACACAGTGTCTCAAAGGGAAGGCAGAAAATTAACGATTCAAGAACTTGAAGTGACTCGTATTATGAATTAAAAAAAAGTATTTTCAATGTCTTTTAAAGGGTACTTGCATACATATAATCTAACAAGAAATGCTCCCAAGTTAGTCGTTCCTTCCGTCGTGGTAGCCTCCAAAGACCGAAAGCATAAAAAATTTAAAAAAAAATGTCCAGTCGCAATGTATGTGTATACGTTACCTTTATTTTACACATTTACCCGCTATGATCAATCATCACCAATAACTAAACTTTTAGTTTCTGAAGAAAAAAAATTAACCGTGCCTACTAACCGCCGTCAAAAATACACATTCGTTTCCAGCAATTCTGACCACTGCGCTTACAGTGAAATTCAACAGCCCTTCAACTTTTACGCGTGGCTTCATTCATTCATCTCTTACTAAATACAAACGAATTTCTCTTTGTAAAAAACGCACAGAGGTGGCCGATGCTTCGTTCTTCATAAATTGATCGTACAACGTCTAGAAAGCAAGGCCATTTATCACCTGCATACTCCGCAAGAACAGCTACCTTACGATTCATACTAAGAGGGTACGGGCGTACACATGCCAGGGTGCGATAATGCTACGCATCAGCGACGCTCCATAAAGAACCACGCCTCTTATACTATACCTACGAGGGAAACCATGCAGCAAGAAAGGCAGCAAGGAAGGCACGTCTCGGTGTACCCCAGCCGCACAATGTTCCAAGGACGACATAAACCATCCGCCCAAGTCATTCTCATCCCTGCTCGTATTTATGCCGCGCGCCTATTCTTTCCCTGAGTTTCATCGAAAAGAGTTCGCCCATCACGAGAACAATGTCCACAGAAGGCAAGACCACCCATCCAACTCCAGGAGAACAACAGTCAGACCGCATAAAGATGCAGGTCTTGCCGTCAAGGAGGCACGTCTTTCCTATGGAAGACAGTCTCCGGGGGCACACGTCTACCTCCTTGTAAGTCAGAGCACCATCTCATACGATGCATCTAGGGCCAGTGGTGTAGCCAAGAACAAGAAATGAAAGGCACCCCCAGAAGATGCGCGCCTCTTGACATCGACGAAGGCACGTCTTCCTGGTAGAAGACTGGCGCGGCGTTGTTGCTGCGGCCCTGGAAGAGCGCGGGCGCGCCATCCCGTGCATCTAGGCCTAGCGACGTGGACTGGGAGGTGGCACACGAACGCTATGAAGTCAGCTGCTGACCGGTCCGACGAGACCGTTCGTCGGCGTGGGAAGAGTGCGAGGAGACGGTGGAAGGGGAGGGAATGCCGGGAATGGGGTCGCAGGAGCTGCCCAGGAATACTCGGTCAGTTTTTCTCGCCGCCGCGGGGTCAGCTTTGGCCAGAGTCACGTGATACGCGGACTCTCCTGGCAGGGATCGGTCATCCGCCGGCCACTGGAGACTTTGGTCACTCCGTTCACGTAGCTGCGCATCGCGGGTTCGACGTGGTGAATCCGCTAGTTTCCTTTAGGACGCCTTAACCCGGTAGGAGATCGTTCCGACGACTCCGATGACGGTGCCTACCAGCGATACGATTCACGCGGAAAGCTACCGGTGGACTATCGGTTATTGTTATGGGAGTTAACGGAACAATCTACTTAGATTTCCTAATGTCGCACCGGTCTTCCATCGAGGAAGAGACGTAAGCAATCCAACAAGAGCTCTAGCGGGGTTGCAAGATATAGACGAGCTCTTAACGTATAAGCCTGCACGACGTTAATAACTTAATAGAGATATACTGCGTAGATAAATGCTATTTAAGAAAAAAATAAAAGCAAACAAATTCTGATTATTTCTTCGTTGTTGCTATCTCTTAGGTTTTGTTTTGCGAAGAATCTCCACACGTTTACATCCCTGTATGGGCATAAGGAAAAAGCACTTTCGTTAGCGGGAGGAATAATGAATTCCAGACAAAACCTTCACCCAAAATTATGATCGGTGCGGATACATTGAGTACATGAATTCTCAGTCTCAGTGTTAGCCGTATCCCATATGCCATATGCAAGAAGCTTTCATATAATATAATTTATACGTTTTTTCTCAATGAAGAACGTAAATGTATTGTCTTGCCATGGTTGTCTACCATAGCCTGTCAGATGGTGCAGAAATTATATTTTCTTTTACCTGTAAAAAAGTTTTCCAATTAGCAATATTTAATTAATGGGATGTAACGCACAGAGCCGACAAACTTTTGTGGTTTTTTTTTGTGAATAAAACGTAAATCCTGTACAAGAAACTTTCTTGAACCCCTTAAAATTGTCTAGTTCACTGATAAAACTACCTAATTTCTAGTGTTCTTTGTGAGGGTCTTTTATGTAGTATTGTGGGAAGTGTGTCACGGCTGCAAGCGGTTATTTTCAGTAGGGTGAGCATAACCCTCTTCGGTCTCAACGCCTTATAGGATTCGTAAATTGCAAAGACACAAAGCCAATCACCGTGCGGATCACAGTGATTGACCCTGCGCCTGACCTGCTTGCCAGCATGCATGCTATGAGCGTAGACACCGACGCGACCACATGCATTTAGAGCTTAGCAATTCCGCGGTCAATTTCCGCATAGGATAAAGAAATCACCGTTCTTTCTGACCCGTGTCTAGAAGAGTTCGCTGGAAACGCCCTACGGCCTACCAGCAACACCTGATCTGCTCGTCTCGAAGAAAAATACTCATTTGCATCAATGCGTTTCGCCTCGACCTCAACCCGATTTTTTCAGAGAGTAATGGCCGTTCCTAATTGAACAATGGAAGGCTTGAAGAGGCGGCGAGGAAAATTTTTTGTCTTGTTTAACAGCACAGATGCAGCGTCGCTGGCCTCCCAGAGGTTGACCTTAACCTCTAAAGTAGAGCGCAGTGTGTATTTAAAAACCCGCGGTTCTATTCTCGCGGCTGTAGGTGAACGCTGAAAGTGTGACCTTTGCTCGGTTCGAGAGCAGACCCTCGACGACTTTCTACCTCGGTTCCCATCGAGGGTGTGTAGAAGATGAGCTCCGGGAAACAAGGTACAGTCGACAATTGAAAAACGTGTTCAAGGCTACGGGAAAGAAAATAAACGCTACAATAGCAAAAACCTGTTTTCTGGTTCCCCCTATGCTGCCTTCTGTAGTTCAGTGTGTAAGGTCTGTGCGGATCAAACAAAGTATATAAACTCGGTATCTTAGAACAAGTTTAGGATGGGGCCTTCAGATTCTCTAGATTTAAACGTTCCAACTAAAATCCAGGAGAAGCGAGCTCTTTGCAAACCAGAGGAAACCCCCCCCCCCCCCCCCCTTTTTCCTCTGACCTCTTCAAGCTATAAAAAAGATGGCATAGCACTGATGCTAATATTGGAAAAGGAATCTTCTGGAAAGCCGCCATGTGGCAATTGACGCATCGCTCACCGACATGACGTGCAGGTGAGTACTCGTCAACTTTACGCATATGACCAACTTCAAAATGACAGTCATCCGAGGACATGCGATACTGTGTGCTTACAATAGCCTTGAAACTGGAGGAATGCAAATTACTTCACAGGACCGAACAACCACGCAGCAACTCCCGAGTTTCTGCCACCGTACACGACATACCTATGGTATTCCAGACCGTAGACCTTCTCTGTAAAAAAAAAAAAAAAAAAAAAAAAGAAGAAAAAAAAATGGGATCCGGACGAAAGGATTCTGATCAAAATGGAACCAATAAAAACCTCAAAACCTACTCCGAAACAGCCAACTGATCCACCCAATCCGCAGCATAGCAGCGTAGGCGAGACTCTGCACGTCCTGATCGTCCTGCAGTCGCAGAAGACAATGCCGCCGTTCAGGAGCCTCGCGCGGTCGGCGTGCCGGCGCCATTGTGCTGCGCACGGACTGCCTTCCCTCTCTTCCGCGTGCGGAAACAAAGGTCCTCCGGAATCATTCATCACCTTCCCACCTGTCTTTTGTTGTCCCGATGCCGACGGCCGCCCGATGTCCCTCCCCGTCCCTCTCGCTCTCCCGGGGACGGCGCCCGTGCAGCCAAGACCATGGCGACCCTTTGTCTCGCGGCGCGGACGGGCGCTTGGACACACTCTACATATCGTGGGACTCCGCAAATTGGTCCGCCCCACTTAACCCCTGCGGCACGGGCGCTTCGCCGTGCTAACCTAGTCCCACAGGCTTACTTCTGGGAGTCGGTCGGTGACGGCGGGCTCTCCAGGATGCTCCGAGTGAACAAGGGTTCCTTAAGAGTTGCTGGTGTGCAGCTGTTTTGTGCTAGACGGAACGTGCACGTTGTTTTGGTTTAGGCTGGCGTGCAGAACTCGACGATGCTGATAGGCTTATGTTGGCCACCATCCCGTATGAGGATGGCTCTGAACGCTAGATGCACTGTTTGAAGCTTCACCCTATAGAACTACTCAATAAGTCACGCTTCCGAGTAACGACACTTCTGCCATCGTGGTGCTTTAAACCATGGTTGCCCGTTATCTGAAGCTCCCGCAATTTCAGCATCGTCACACTCGTCAGAGGCAAAGTTGAAGCCGAGAGTTCGTGGAGCGCGCCTATTGGACTTTGGCGACAAAAGAGCGCGTCGTCACCATCGCGAGAGTCAGATCGGCGCGCCCCGTGAACTTCGACCCCCAGCTTTGCTTTTTACGACAGTCTAGGGTTCCCACACTTTTCAGCTTGTAAAAGGTTCCTATTCGTCAGATACGAGACATTAAAGAACAAAAACCCAGGCAGCAGTAATAATTGATATATCATAAAGAGTGGCATCGTTCATTCCCCGAGTTACGTGCTGAGAAGGCAATGCGCCCATTGCAGGCTATAACGCTCATTTGTTTCCCCGTTATAATGCATAACGATCCCAGAGATCCAAACAGCCATCAAAAAGCAGCATAAATAACGTAAGGGGAAGATGTGAATGATGTTCTCCGCACGGGTAACGACTTGATAGGTGCAAGATATTTCCTCGAGTTAATGACATCCCGTAAATTACGCAGCGGTTTCCGGCAGCAACGCTTACTACCGTTGCTTCGTTTCCCGCTTCCACGGCGAGTTCCACTCCTATGTCGTACACTCTAAAAAAAGAAAGTCTGTGAGTTTACTTTCCTGCACAACACGGAGGCAGTCAACCACGGCCTGTAATAGAAAGATCCCGGCTAATAAAATAAAAAAATTAACTCAGAATACGATTACATATATAAAAATGCATAGGAAGATCCAGTGTTTAATTCTTAAGGAGTGCGTTAGCATGACCCTGGGGAAACGCCACACACGTCCCCTTTTGGGAATCGCTAAAGCTGACTCCTTCCCTTCTCTGTATTGGCTTTCTCTTTTGCTTCCTCTATTTCTTGCTGCCTCTTTTTGGCCTCGTTACGGGGTCAGTGCTAGCGTTTACCAAAGGGGGACGTGAGTGGAGTTTCCCAACGGTCATGGCTAACGCATTCCCTAAGAATCCAGCAATGGATCTTCCTGCAATTATTTTCACCCCTTTTCTGTACTCTGCTTGTGAGAGTGCGTTAACGCCCTTGGATACGGTCGTCCATATCATTCGAGGAAAGAACCACATCCATATCACTCGTGGAAGGAACCGCATCGATCGTTTTAACTACACACGCACACATCACAGCCCACGCACCGCTACTACGGAAACCCAGAGTGAAGAACAACCGGCGACGGCAGAGTGGCAACTGAGCACGCCCGCATTCTATGGTGCCGCAGTTCCTCATCCTCTCTGGCTCCGCGCCAGCTGCGACGCTCCATTGACGAAAACGAAAGGGCTCGTTTTGACGAAATCCCGGCGGTGTCTGTCAGTTTGTCAGCGTTGGGGAGAGAGGGAAAGGTTGTCGCGTGTTGACGTCAGCGCTTCGGACCAATGGGAGCGTCGCACGCGTCACCTTCTCCCCCACCCTCTCTCTCTTTTCCTGGCTCTGACAAACGAAAGAGAGCACCATATTTTCGTCAAATCGAGCGTCCTAATGCTAACACATTAAACAAAAGCAATGTACCAACACCATCTACAAGGATCAAGGCCCGTGCACCCGAATTTCGACATCATCAGTGTGAAATCGAGCGCAGCGCATCAGTGTGAGATCGAGCGCAAATTGACGTCACTTGTGTACCAAGTCAATTTCCGCGCTAAATTTAGCGGGTGAATTGGTAAAAAAAAATATAGGCTCTTTTTCACTAACCCCAAAAGACTGTTTAATGTCCTCTTAAAAATTGAAGCGATTCCTCCTTGAATGCTGTATTCCATACGTCAATGGTTCTCAAATGGATGTCCGCGAAGCCCTGCCTCATCAGTCAAACACGGCAACAAAAGTTTTTTTTTTTTTTTTCTTTTTTTTAGATTGAGGTGATTCGTTCTAGTTTTCGGGTGAGTTTTCTCGTGTGTATGTCAATGAGAGAAGTCTACTTCACACTAGCACTTAGTTATGTCCATTTATTAAATCATTATTATAATTAGCCTACACCTTTCCCTTCCCCTCACCACGAACGGGGTCCTCCATCATATCCGCCGATCCACAAGGGGTCCGCGAAACATCAATGGTTAAGAGCCACTACCATACGTTACAGAACTTTGGAGATAAAGGCCAGCCTTTCTTTTTCTGTGTACGCTGCGTTCGGAAAGTCGACGTTAGTCTAACTAAAGCAACACCAACAAACAAATCTGCTCCGGGCGGGGTGACAGGACGGACATCTGTGAGGAGCTTAAAAGCGAGCACCTGCGGTCACTCTACCTTGATGTCGAGTGGAAGATTAAGCCATACGCGTGCCGACTGCCCTACTTTCGAACTTTTTTTTCTGGCCTTGCTGGTTGATTAGGAAAAATGGGGTCACTCATATTAGCAAGTTTAACTTGGTCCCACTACAGCAACGAATAATAAACAACGATCAAACACACGTAAAATGCATCGGTTATCAACGTTTGTTGTTTTATATAGACATTAAGCGTCACGAACTGGCCTCAAACAGACGACATTATGCAGACGAACAAATGACATTGTGCAAGGTACCTCGAGTCGCCAGAGAAGAGACTTTCTTTTGTTGGTGAACAAACAGTTGTTGTTTTCCGCCCTAGTGGCTAGTAGTCCATTAGAGGCACCGTTTTCCTAGCCCTAGTAGAATTAGTTCTCCGTTGCGGTCGTTGACAGTTCAATTAAGAATGACCAGACGTTGACAAATATGGAGGTCTTCGTCGCTTCAAGCCTGATGTATGGTTATTCTTATCGAATGAGAATGCCCTCTGTCAGGCTACACAATTATAATGATTCGAGGATTGACCAGGATCGCTTCTTCTTAGAATGGCAGTGACTATATATCGTTTCAGCTTGACTTCAGACGCAACCGACGCTACGAGCTAATGGCACCAATAAAACAGCATAAAAAGCGCTAGTAACTAAGCCTTCTCTGTTTATAATTGCTTCAGCGATTAAAAAAAAAAAACACGTACAGAAATGTGACAAACACCGTATGGTGGTTTTCTTTTGACAATGTATTATTGGTCCCATCACCTGCCCCTGGAATTAAGGCAAAATGAAGTATAGAGTAGAATTAAGGACACTTAAACGTCGCCTTTCAGAGTGGAACGCCGATGGCTAAAAATATGAACCATCGCTCGCTCCCAAGCGGTGCAAGCGTGTCTGCGTGTCCTTAATGAATGAATAATACAAAAAAGTGTCCTTACGTTACCTACTCGGCACCGTGTCTGGCTCGCAACCGAAGGGTAGTATAGGTCCCCCGCTTCCGCCTAAAATTCTTCAATTTTTTTCCTTTAAGGTAAATGTATTACTTTCTCAAGTGAAATCATTTGAGACATTCAGCTACCTTTAATTCGCATTACGTGTCATATTTTCATCACTTTCGTTCCAACGTTGTGGGTTGTTCGAAATTCCCGCGTGAATTCATGTGGCTGTGACATCATGACCCCTATCGACCAATAATGATTCTCCCGTCCCAGCGACGCCATATTTTCTGCGACACGGGCTGCTGAACGCTATCACGCTAACATAACTTCTTTGTCCTGGAGATGTTACCCGGTGTGACGTGCGATAATGATGCACCTGATTATTCAATCTGATGGTCCTCAACCCGCCTTCAGCAGCCAGTTACCGACCGATCATGGATGGACGGACGGATGGTATTGGCAACAGCCTATAGCCTTTGTGACTGCCGGTAGCTTGCGCCACCTATTCTAAAAACATCTACACCCCTTTTCTTTAAACACTGTTCGAAATTCCAGTGTCTCGTCAATTCGTAACCCACCAATGTTGTATTATGCACAATGGAAACGATCGTTATGCACACTGCAGATACCAGCGTTACCGTCACTCTAGTCCTCCTCTCCATAAAATAAACTTTCATCCACGTTCTCCCTTTACTGCACAAAAGTCAGCAGTGGCTGCGTTGTTTGTCTGTCTGTCTTTTTCATCCGGTACACAGCAGCAACAAGGGACCAATCTAACTTTCGAATAGTTCCTCGGATCCCACGGATCTTCCCAGCACTGGGAAACCAAGTAGTCACGAACCAGGTGTTTAAAAGCCGAATATAGACAAAGGCGCCGCCCAATAAACTCTATTAACGATCACGATCGGAACGATCGTGATCCTGTTGTAAACCCGAAGGAGCATCGTAAACCACTAAATATGCGCCCGGACTACGCCCATCCCGACCTCTGCAGCGTCACGACCTCGGGACGTTTTCCCCGTCATTGTTTCCAGAGAAACGAAGCAGAGACCTGTAGGTTCAAGGTTCAGACCCGAGAAGAAAAAAAAAGTACAACAGGTACAAACACAAATACACCGCGTATTCTATACTGGAGATCGCAAACAGGGGCTGAGTTTGTCTGGGGACTGTCTTTTTGATGGTTTTTTTTTCGGCATTGCGGAAGGATTTTAGCCTGAGCGAGGTCAGAACGTGGACGACACTGGACCGAGTCGTGAGCGATCAGACTCAGATGTGCGCTTCTCCAGTCCACAGCTTGGGGAGCTGCCTTTTCTGGAGCACGCGGGTAAAAGACCTCTCGGCGCTCATTATCGTTCATTGCAGTGCAAGACTCCGCGCGCGCCTGGGCACGCCGTCCAGACGCAACAAGGTCCCCGCTTTGTGCTCAGCCAGAACTCAAACGACCGCTCATACAACAACCGGTTCTTTTTTCTTTTCTTTCTTTTGTCGGGTACAGTTAGCCGCAAGCAAGCGGCGTGCTAACAGCCCGAACCGGTGGGCGCAACTATGCATATATGACGCCCTTGTAGCTTACTTTGCGAGCACCGTTATAGGTGCCCCAAGTTTGCGAGGGGCTATATTTTAAAGTGAAACAATGCGTGAGGCGGTGTTTAGAAGCGCACGTCTTTTCTTCTCCGCTTGGAATAGAAGTTCAGTGTCCGGACGTCTGGACGGTTCGCGATGCGAAGGTCCATTTAGTTGGATAAACGAAACGGGAGCAAGGGTCTTCGAAAGTTCTCCGCGACCGTTATCTTGCCGCTCAGTGATTTTCAACAGCGGAACAAAAACAAAAGCAGAGCACGTGACTGTTGGGGATCAAGTTCACCGTCCACCGCGTACGCGGAGATCACTGATAGCGGGGATAGCCGTAATTATGCCAGTATTCGTCCAGGCAGGCCTCTTATTTTCGTGGCGGAGGGCACAGCAAAAGCCGTGTAATTTCATCTCTCGTGGTATTCCTCCCCCTAACCGACAATAGCAACTCTGTATCCCATGGGCGTGAGCGCAGCCTCGAAGCCGCCATCAATCGGTATGTAATCCATTGTAACGTCTACCCCTTGACGTCTGCCGTCAACGGGCATGGATGCTCTTCGAAAGAAAATAAAGAAAAAAAAAATACACACACAGCGTATCTTCCGGATGCCTGACTTCACGTCATCTGTCTTCGTCACCCAAAGGTCACGAGACGGCAAGACAAGATCTCGGAGTACGTATACCCTTGCACAGAAGAACAACATGAGAAAAAAAGACATCTTAACCGCAGTGCAGTGGTCAATGCAATTACGTGTCCTCTTGTTACTTGCAGTATTCTGCCAAGGGAACCGTTACAAAATGAGAAAAAGACATCTAAACCACGGTGCAGTGGTCAGCGCGACCATGCATCCACTTGGTTCTTGCAGCATCCTGCCAAGGAACTGTTACGCAATCCGTCTTAGAGTCGTGCCTAGTTCAACTCATTAGACTGTATCATTTCATTGTCTGCTCTTAGTACGACCGTCGACTAACGTGACTCGGACAATTTTCCCTGTCCGAGTCTGCGAAACCCACAATGGAACCTACCGTCCCCCAACGTCTCGCGTCACGCGCGGCTACGCAAAAGGTGCCTCTTCTCTCTGTAGCTCTTGCAGAGTCATTGTTCCAAAGCGTGCTCGTCTTCTCTTTGCTTCTTTTCTACGTTCTTCGTGCATCTTTTTTACTGTACTCCCGTCTGTCTTCCGAATACTTTTGTCTTAATATTCCTTTTTTTCTTTCTTCGGCGCCACAGTCCATTGTTCCCGACAAGCCATAAGCTTTCTTCTATCTCTTGGTCTCTAAACTTTGTCAAGTCTTTCTTTTTTTTTTTTTCGTCTGGTCAGCTAGCCGACAGCGTTCGCGTGTCGACTGAAAGCCGCATCAATAAAATACAGTAAAACGCAACGGGTCCTTTTTGATTGACTCACTGCTGTCACGATCTGTATCAGATATATAGGCGCTCGTGGACATCCGTTTCACAACCCCTTCGTGATGGACTGGGAAGGCAATCTCGCATTCATCAGTTCCATCTTGCGCGCTGTATTGTCTCTGGAGACGAACCAGTCTTCAGACTCGGTGTCCACGCAGGCGAGAACGGCTGCGTGTCACGAAGAGTTGCATGTTCGGGTGGTTATCAGGAGGGGAACGAATTAGCGTTTTCTAACTACCGCAATATCTTCCCAACTGCAGCCAAAAGGAATCCCACCGACATATTTTTTTCTGGTGCAACAACGAAAATACGTCTAGGGCAGACATCGAGTCCTACTGTCGGAACCTGGGTTAGATATAAGGTAGGCTGGGTAAGGGTAAGTTAGGTGAGGTCAGACCAGGTTAAGCTAGGCTAGGTCAGGTTAGGCTAGGTTAGGTCCCGTTGCGTTTAGATAGGTCAGGTTAGGTTTTATTAGGCTAGGTGAGGCCATGTTAGATTAGTTCAAGGTATGTTATGTTAGTTCAGGTTTGGGAATAGGCTACGTTAGGCTTGGTTATGTTACTAGGCTGTGTTCGGCTAAATTAAGTTAGGCTAGCTTAGGTTAAGACATATCATCTCTCCCGTGTCCCCTGGTCACTGCAAGTATCCTCTTCCCCAGTGCAGAATAGCCGGCTAGGTCATGTATTCAGGCGAACGTGTTCTCCATCTCTGCTTCCGAGATCGATATCTCAGTCTCTTATCGCTCTTAAGGCGAGCGCTACAACGCGTGCTTCGAAGTAAAGTACAAACTCTCGAGAGCAATCTCGGAAGCCACCATCTGCTAAAGGCCTTCCCCAATGTTCATCGCGGGGAGCTCCAGGACAAACAAAAACCTCACTCTCCCCCCCTGGCGCCAGAGCAAGGAATCCCCCGGTCCAAAACGTTCGACCAGGAAACTTCGACTGTAGACGCACCCACAATACGCACATCCGCCTCTTCAGAAACGTTGCTTGGACTTTCAAGATCGGCCGTAATCGCCGCAAAAAAAAAAAACAGGCTACAATCTCCGACTCGAAAAGACCGTTTAAGTCGTCGAGAAGGAATCGTTTGTTCCACCTCGCCCGTTCCGCCGCGTCGCGGCGCGGACCAGCTGGTCTGTAGGCGAACAAAAACCGGTTCCACTTTCGTTTCCTTTGTCCCTATCGGGTGGAAAACAATCGTCGTAAAGCCCTGTTTGTTTTCCCTCGTGGAATGCGCATCCACCTCCGAAATGACAGATAACACACTAGGCAGTGGACTCATTGTCTATGCGTCGCACGGCTCGACCGGCGCTGCTGACTCTTCATTTACCTAGACGCTTAGCCAGCTAACACCCCCTCTTCAGTGAACGACTTCCGGAAAGTTGGAGAAGCTTCTTCCTTTTTACAGCTCATTAGTGGCGAAAGTGAGCCTGGACCGTCGTAAACCGCTTTCGCCCAGCCCAACATTATCGCCCTGTCCCTTTCGGAGCAAAGAACACCCGGCGCACGATTCTACACACGATGATATTATTATCCTTTAAGTGCGAGTGTAGGATAATTGCGAAAATTTAGAACGACGGGTCAGCTTGTCAGCAGTAACAATGGCCTAATCGTCGGCCTAATAGTCGTAAGGTTCATTTATTTCGATGGCTCTTTTTTGCTCTCAATCCAGGATCGGAGACTCGATTCGCCACGTTCTCCGTTACCTCAGTCAATAATTCTGGAAGTGGCGCGTCAGGTGTTTTCCGCGAGGAGTCTTTAAGCTTTTACGAAACGAATTACAGCCCCAAGTCTCGCACGTGCGGCTTCCCAAAGTACCGACATTTGTAATCACCGCCGTGGTATACCGGCAGCTTAATAAATGCGGGGTGCGTGGCAAAATCCGCGCATCTCTCAATAGCTCTCCGCAGCCAATCAGAGTCCTGCATAAGCCGGTACGAACGACGAGAGGCCAATCAGGAAGCGTTAACAGGATTAGCCACTCCCCGCGTTTCTCGAGTTGTCCGTGACTATGAAATCTTGAGAAATGCGGGGCGGGGCCTATTATTATAATCGCCACGCTTCTCGTTTTGTGATTGGTTCTTCGACGTTATTATCAATAGATATACCGCAATTTCATTGGCTGCGAGCGATAACAAGACACTCGGAACTCACCTGGCTCTCGCCTCCTCCTCTCCCTCAATTACTGCCCGCATTGTTTTCTTTTTCCTTCAGGGAGTCTGAGCAAACTGTTGTCAGTGCGCGAGCTCCCAATCCCTATATCGTTCTACAAATTCACGGTCCGCTAAAAAGCTTCCCGGTGTGCATGGGGAAAGGGGGAGGTTACATTATATCGGCATCCCACATTACGCGCATCAGTGTCACGCGCGTGCACTACACACGACAACGCCACGCACACAAAGCGCGGTTCCTCCGCATTCAGCTATTTCGGGCCACGGACTATCGTCATCCAGCATCACTTCGCTGCATGCTGCTCCCCGGGAGTTTACGTGGTACGTGAAACCCGCCAACCGCAAGGACGATAAGACGTAACACCAATTCCGACAAACGACTCGTTGTCTATGTTTCTTGTTGTTCTTGCTGTTTTTTGCGTGTGCTCGGCTCTCTTTCTATGTTTAGAGAATCCAGGCAAGAGACAAAAGAAAGAAGAAAAAAATAACAATAACCCTTTTTTCGGGCCGCCCAAAATGGAACGAGGCAGTAAACACTATACTGCTGCCCCAGCATATACAACAGGGCCCGCTTTTGAGAAAACCAGTTTGAGGAACGCAATCAACTGCTCCTGGGCTAGACTCTAAGTAACCTCCCTTTCTCTCTTCCAAACCGTGTTTAAAATAACAAGCAACAAAGCGCAGCGACATATAGGACGTAAACAGTCTAAAGATATATCTAAAGTCAGCGCCCCCTTTCCTCCGGTGGCGTGGCTGATATCCTCCCAAAGAAAAGGTTATCGAGAATACTGCCTTCTTTGAAGCCGATTTGACGTTACGGCATGCGACACCTTGGCTCGAAACGCTTCAAGCGGCAGTGGCTCTTTCGAATATCAATGTAGATTTTTTTTTTCTTTTTAGTTTTTGTATACTAACGTAAAAACGTTCTTTCACCGGTATCTTTACCGTTTCTTTCAACCGGTTCGAACAAGGCAGGCGCTGGTGTCGTTTGCGCACGATAGCGTGCGTTTTGCTATTGCTGCCACACAGACACCATGCGTTGCGTATAGTCCTGCGTGAATTCCGTCGGGATTTTTTCGTGTGTGTGTGTGTTTGTCTTTGTGCGCTCGTATGTGTCTTTGTAGGGCCACGTACGTCCGCTTGGGTTTGACATTTCTTTTTTTTTTTTTTTGCTTACTAAGAAACCTGATTTCCATTCGTAAAAAAATAAAGAGACAGATAAAGAAAGGTTTTGTGGATTGCAATACCGAGAATTTCCAATAATTGCGTTCGAAGTCTTAAATGTTTATTCCTTTGTGTAAAATTCCTTATTGTCACTCTTTTCTTTTTTTTTTTTTTGTATTTGCCACACGTTTGATTGTGTTTGCGGAGAACGCGCACGACTGGTATGGGGCAAACTCAAAAGAGACACCATGCGCGCATGCGCACAAAACGGGGGTGCCGATTGGAGGTTTCGATAACCGCACACACCCAGGTCACTCTCAGTACGACCTGCGGGATCGGTGGCCAAGTGTGCCAACACACCGGATCTCGGAGCACGCGGAGCAAAAGCTCGCGCTGCACAACCCGGAGATCAATCAATCAGTCAATCAATCAATCAATACTTTATTCCACGTCAAGAATTGGTGAATCCTAAGCTCAATCGCCATACCTACCCGTTTCTATCTGGATGAACATCGTACCGGCGTGCGGTCGACGTGGCCCCTGCCAGTATAGCGGTACTGCACTGGTACTACACGCAACACAATTAGTTCGGCTTGTGGTTTCTTCACACCAGCGCAACAAACAGAAACCTTTGTTCGGCAACAAACTGTATACTCGCGCCCCGCGTCCGTCGTGTGGCGGAAAAGATTTCGAAAGAAGGAGGTCACCGTTAGCTTACCCTCTCACTCCTCGACAAGACCGTAGGGGGAAAAGTTATATAAGATATTTGTTCACGCTAATCAATCAACGCGTGTCAAGACGTCGCGGCGTTTTAATGGGGACGCACGCTTTGCGGACGCATCCCATAGGAAACCTCCGCGCAGCAAACAGATACGGGCCAATCGAAAGCGTTCGAATTAACAAAAGCGAAGAAGACACCCGTCAACTTCGTGCTCCCAATTGCTGCAACAATCGATTCGACGTGCATCCGCAGCCGAGCGTCCCGTCGCCATCTTCTTCTTCCGACTTTCTTGCGTCGTCGGCCCACAAATACCGGAAGCGAAGATTCCGACGAGGCGATAACATCGCTCCCACGTCGTGGTAAGTATTACACCTCTTTCTTCTCTCTCTTTTTCTTCGTCTCCCGTCAAAAAGGTCTCTTCCGTCCCGACAACGATCGGGTGAGAGGACACGGGACACCGGGAACGAGACCCTTTTTAAAAAGTGAGCACCACCCGGTAACTGCTGCGCCAACTAGGGACTTTTAGCGAACCGTTACCGTGTTCCGCGTACCGCACTGTACCGGAACCTATATGAAACATGCTTCAAATGTAGGCTCCGGTAGTGGTGTAAGCGGAACGCGGTAACGGTTTGCTAAAAGTCCCTAATATCCGACACCGTTAGAGCGAAGACGGTTTCGGTGCTTTTTCACATTTCAGTTCAAAACGGATACTGGCGGGCACCGAAATCTACCACTTAGGTTAATAGTAGCCTAACTGAGCAAAACCACAATAGTAGTCTTGATGACAGTCCTTCAATACGGAGGGAAAAAAAATAGAGAAAACCGACGATGGCTCGTTCGCGATAACAGTGTCCCGGGATGTACTAAGAGCATGTATTGAACACGAGGACAGCGTCAACGTTCGGCGAGAACTCGGAACCAATCACAGGCTTAGTACACAAAAAATGGCGACGGTCAATGTTGCTTGACGGGGTTTTAAAAAGGTTCTATTACCACAGACCGCTTCTATCTAAATTCCTATCTATACGCTAATGAAGCGAACACTTTTTTACCTGCGAAACCTATACGATCCATACATTTATAATTAATATATATATATATATATATTTCTGGAATGCGAATGAAAGGAGAGTTGTGTGAAGTTTGACGTCGTGACTCGATACCGCGGAAACTGCTCTTGCATTGGCATGCCTTCTCCACGAAATTTAACACGGCGTCGTTGTAAGCCGCTCTTTATCACGGACCATCTGTGTAGGTGATTGTTTTATATAAAAATTAAAAAGAAATACCCGGAATCAGGAACAGTTCGATAACAAACAGAACGAACAACGTAAGTATCCTAATGTTCTATACACGTTCTAGTTCCGGAATTACGTGAACAAAGGTTGAAATTGATGTCCTCGAGGCATCACGGTTCTGGTTCAACGCTGCTGATGAGCTCCGTCCAAATGTACTTTGACTGCTAGCCTGGAGTATTTAACGTGAATCATGCCAATCGATATACTGCTTTTTTTTTTTTTTTTTTTTTAGATTGAAACCGACTGGACAGGAAAGGCGCGGTTTGGGGGGAGGGGGGGGGGGGGGTTATTGTGGTCGTGAATAATAGCTCGATTTCTTTTAAACACTTACATATCTAAAGCAGTTTTCTAAATCAAAACTTCTAACTTTCTGACGGCGGCCATGCTTCACCGACTATGGATGGACGGACTACTACATTGCTAAGCACTTTTGTTTCTTAGTCTTAAAAGTGCCCAGGAACTGGCGATTCTTAACTTGGACCGGCTGACTCAACGAAGATCGCAGCCAGCAGTGGTCACCAGAAACGATGTGCGCCGTCCTTACAGAGGGTATTCATCAATGGACATATTCGATCTCGCTGCACAGAGCGCGTACGCACTACGAGATTACACTTAGAGGCTACTAAGACCCGCCATATTGATGGTACGAAATGCACGTTGCAAAAAGCACTCTGGAAACTTTCTGAAAGCTCGCACTCGGCAGCCACGGACTCAGCTACGGCCACCATAGGATACCTTCATGTGCGCTTTACTTAGGGTGATGACATCTGACCATTTCGTTCCGAACGCTTTTGTTTCTTCTTTAGTTCTCGAGCGCAAAAGAGAACGCGTGCTGTCGGCATCGCGTACTATAGAAAGAATGGCTTCACCCTAAACAGAAGCACATCTACGCAGCCTAGACCGCAAGCGAATACCATATTTTTCCACCGTAGTTTGGTGACTGGCGACGGTACGACCCTTGAGGACGCGCCATGCCGGAAAACCGTGAAAAAGAGTGCATCAGGTACGCGTCCGTACTAGTCACCTTCCGGACCGAACCCCCCGCGCGAAGCCGCGAGAGAAGATCTCGTACAGCAAAACCACAACCACCATCGCAACAAGCGAATAAAAAAGAAGAAGAAGAAGACGAAGAAAAAAAAAAAGGGTTGTGAGGAGGCTTCGAAAATTCCGACGCCGCGGGTGATCCCGGAGACGACCCGCTGGGGAAGGGTGCCGCCACCTCCTTCGTGGACCAGGCGGAGGAAGGCGGCAACGGTCTCCAATGCGGAAGGAACGGGGGTCTTGAAGAAGAAACTGATCAGCCCAGTTGATTTCCGCGGCTGGCTGTGCATGCCGCGCGCCGCGTTCCTACTTTTTTTCTTTTCTTTTTTCTTCTTTTTCTCGCGTTCTTTCACCCTCCTGCCTGGTACGCAGTGCCCGGAGGCGGCGGGCGGCAAGAGCTTGCGGGGCGCCTCTTCGAAGACCCGGTCGACAAGTTGGTTCGGTGCTGCTGCTGCTGCTGCTGCTTCTGTAGCTGCTGGTGGGTCGCCGGCGATGTCGTGCGAGAGACCCCGTATAATTCGCGAGAAACGATAAGGTTTAAGCGGTGGGGATCGAAGCTGTCCGCTTTCTTAGTGGGTTGCTGGTGCTGATTAGGGATCTGAATTTCTTTTTAAGGGGGTCACCGCCGTGAGCGCGGGAAGTTCGTCAAAGCGTAGACCTAACGGTAAAACTCCGTTGTTTTTTGTTGTTCCTTTTGTTTTAAGTGCGTTTCTTTGAGGAGTTGTCGAACTGCGAACGATCAGGAGACGAGAAGACATCGCCGTGTAGAAGTGCCGGTTCAGGCCTTGGACCACAATATAGGTCCCCTAAATCGGGATACGGTCCATTCGTCACATGCACACTCGTCACAGGACGATTGGTCACAGGACGATTCGTCACACAGGAACAGTCGTCATAGGACGACTCGTCACATGGCCAACCGGTCCCGCAATAGTTAGTCCCCCCAAAAATGTATTGTTCCATTTGGTTCGGGCGGACAAAGTGGCTCACCTCATATCTTAGTATGTGTTTGGCTTCTCAAAGGCGAAGAATTTGTAACAAAGGTTTTAGCTTCTGTTTCGGTCCTGAACATTGAATGTTGGTTCGGCCTCACAAAGTGGGTCACATCTTAGCATGTCTTTCGCTTCTCAAGGTCAAAGAATTTGTAACAGACGTTTTAGCTTCTGGGTCCGCCCCGAACGGTGAATGCGGAGGCCATATAAGACTGATTATTTTTGAACTCGGACTACATTCAAAATAATGGAGGGTATCGCAACAGAGAGAGGCTGTACACATTCACTCGTACAGATTCAGCAGAAAGAATTCCGACACTTATTGATTTTGTCGAATAGGTGTATGCGAGGCAAAAGTAAAAACTAATTTAGCTGCCAGTCGGATTATTGCTCCTTCAAGCCAGCAACTGAGGTCAACCTGCTAAAGACTCGTAATATAATGAAAGTAAAAGCGGAAGAGGAGCATTGTAAGATTAGTTTTCCTAACCATTGGTTTATGTGACAGTGGGAAGTCGTGAAAGTCCTCATCAGGGAACGTGGGCAGTTGTTGAAATTTGCGATTTACTGTCGTCGCCTGCCCGATCGATGTGACCAGTTGCCCACATGACGAGTCATCCTGTGACGAATGTTCCTACGTGACGAATCGTCCTGTGACCAATCGTCCTGTGACGAGTGCGCATGTGACGAATCGTCCTCATCCCCTCTAAATACTTTTTGTTACCAAAGTTCGAAAGTCATTGCAACCTTACTGGATACACTGGATAGCGGATTTGCAATGCGCTTGGAATGGTGCACAATATTGGCGAGTCACTGGCACACCATTGAATGAATTGAATACCACTGCCATTGGACTTCCAATCGGTTTTCGATATTCCACAATATTGGGAACCCGGGGGGGGGGGGAGGGGGGGGGGGGGGGTGTCACGGACACACGATTGAATCAATTTGATACGACTTACAATGATGATGCAATAGTGCTTTAAAAAAAAAAAGTTTTTTTTTTTTTGTCTATTGTAGAACGTTCAAGTTTCCGACAATATGTACCGCTAGCGGATGGTCATAGTTTCAGAACTTACCGTTGTCTGGCTCCCCAAAAAATAAACACAATTTAAAAATTTGCACTTACAAAAAAAAAAAAAAAAAAAAAAAAGTAGCCCGTTCCTGGTAGAAGACGTTATTTATCTCCATGTATTCTCAAGCTTCGTTGGCCGCCATTTTCTCACTGAAAATTTTCGAACATTAATCACAACTTCCTAGTGATACAAGAGTAAGTTCTGAAATTTTTGAAATTTGATTTGAATCGCTAGCACTCTACGTATGGGCGAAAATCTCCAGGGTTCGTCAACGCGCAGTTTATTTTTACGGTACAAAAATGTCAACTTAAATTGTCAGGCGGATTTACTTCAGAAACGTTGCATTAGACCTCTGTACTTCTGTAAATCTCTAAATCGTATACCATCACACAAAATACACCATGCGTTCGCTGTAGGCCTGCATGATGACAGTATAGTATCTGAGGACACGCCGCAAGCATGTTAGCTTCGTACTCAAACACGTCTGCATATGGTCTGCGTATATTATGACCAACGTGGCAGGAGCGTCGTACAAGGAAGGAACACGCCTTAGCGTATGCAGACTGTTCTTTTGTACGCAACCGCGGCTTAAAAAAAACACGACAGGAGCTGGCAGCCCTATATATATTTGCTGATCATATTACTCCATGCAACTAACCTGTGTGAGGAGGGCAAGTTCGTCTGCTTCTTTTACATGGGTTATGGTAACGTCAGAGAAACGCCGAGGTCTGATTGGTTCTGATTGGAAGGATAGTTCCTCAGAGCAAGGCTGCCTTGGTTTGCCCACCATCCTTCCAATCGGAGCCAATCAGAGATCGGCGTCGTCCTGACGTCACACCTGCAGAACAAGCAGACGATCTTGCGCTCCGTATAGCACGTATAATTAAAGATAATCCTTGTTCCTAATACACCGTTGATTCTTTTGTGCACCCTGGTCAACATTCGGATTATCATGTAGTCATTGACAATCTGAGAAATGCAGGATTTTCTCATTATGTTCAAACTTCTTGTTTTGTGATTCGTTCTTAGACGTTTTTTTTTTAGGACGATAATGAGATGATAATGAGATTCTCGCGATGATAATGAGGTATTAATGAGATGGCTCGGGCATTGCCACACCCTGCGCGTTTCTTGGGTTGTAGTCATTGACTGTAGTGTTCGCGCCGTTGAAACTTGTACAGTGTTGCCCAAGATAAAATTCTGGCGATCGCAACACTGAATAGCTACAAGGATTATTCATAACAGCCGCCACTCCTAACTTCAAGACAGTGTTGATCTGGTCGTTGAGAGGAAGCTAAAAAGATAATTGTCCTTGTAATCAGCTCAAAATGAAAACGAACGAGCAATAATAAAAGAGGGGAGGCCCTCTGATTCATGAAAAGTAAAGGAATAAAAAAAAAATAAAACATGTAAAAGAGAAGCTCCTAATGGGATAAATAATATATGACTGCGGAGACGTTTCCCGCGAAAAAATGGCACACACACACACAGGGGAAAAAAAAAAAAAGTCATACGCTTAGATGTATTAATGTCTTTCCCCTGTCAACCCCCGAGAGGTCATGGCCAATATAATAGCCCCATAGAGTATCGAGTCGCCGTATTTATCACTGTTCGTGGGAGGTCCGCAAAGGAAAGTGACCGGTGGAAACAGGTCTATAAGCACCTTACTAAAAATACCGACGTTTTTGCAGTCAGCCATTGTCGTCGTTTTCCGGGCTTTTCTATGGAGCTGTATCGTGCCTCGTGTTCGCCACAGTGACAGTGTTCCTACATTACTTCGGAAATTAAAAACAGCGCGGAAAGACGAGGACCAGACAACGAAGTGACACGGACGTAGCGCTGATGTACGGGTAATGTAGTTCCTACATTACCCGTACATCGATGAAGATATTAATGATAGATTACGATCTGACTAAATGATCGCTCAATTATCACAAATGGGTTACACGCGTGAACAGCGAGAGTGATGCATTTTGTGATATGCAATGGGCGTACATATACCGGAATCCATTCTATGCATTGTGCGTGCACATAACGAAATTTCTTAATATGAAATATGTGTGCAAATAACAAAATTTGGTTATAAACGTAATTTCGTAATACGTAATTTCGTACTACAACAATTTCGTAATACACAAAAATTGTTTGAAACAAGGAAATTCTGTTTCCCAAATTTAAAGATGCATCTTTTACAAGTGCACTCTTACGCTTTTCACGTTTTCTAGTATGGCAAAGCCAAAGTCACGCATCTCCTTGTGGACTTTTTTTATATATATATCTTTTGTTCTTGTGGGTGCACACGGTCCATAAACTTCACTGTCAGCCACTCTATGGGGGGCCGAAGATTCGTCCATCTTTAGGCAAACTTCTCTCGCGGCTTGCAACCGAATGAATAAAAACCTGACTATTACTACTATTATCATCGACATCATTATCTTAGTCATAATTTCCGTATAGACTGACACGCTGTTTACAAACAAGCCCGCGTCTGCCCACACCAGGTGAAGGCACCGCACCTGCGCAGAAACCGAATTGAAGAACAGCGAAACGTCTGCGCATGTGCAGTGCCGTCGACAGCGCCACCGCAGCTGTGTGAAGTCAGGGCCGCGTGCTGGTCTATTGTATAGGGTATACAGCGTCGCTCTCGTGGCCGCGTGATTTCCTTACGGCATTTATAGTTTTATAATCCCCGGGGGGAATAGCGGCCATAAAGGGAATGTTCGCAGGACTCATTGCCGTTATTGTTGGGCCTATTGTTGGAGGCTGTTATGCCGCGTACCGAGAGGAGGAAGCCCGCCATGCCGAAAAGCCGTGCTTCCTTTTCCTTACTTCTTGAATGCAGGAAACAGCAGCGTCATTTGTTCGTAAATATAGAACTCGCGGGCGGAATATTCTGAAGCAGGTTAAGTGGTCCATGCGTAAAACAGCACCGAGTTCTTCTTCTTTTTTTTTTTTTTGTATGACAGCGCTTTTAGGCGTTTTCTAGACAGTTTCGTATCGATCATGCGTTTGAGATGTAAGATACAAACAAAATTAAGCACGTTTTTTTTTTTTTGTTTTACATGAATCCGGATTTTTTGTTTTATTTAAGGCGTAGTAATGAGGACAGAAGTTGTTTTTGTACATATAGGCTGCAAGTTTTTGACGCAAACAAAAGTGTGAAGCAGTATACAAGCAAAACATCCGACTGTCAATTTAAAGTATTCCCCTTAAACTAAGACCCTTCGTAAAAATCACGGTAAACTAAGAAACAACAAAACGTATTTGTGAGTTTCGCTTAAATTTACAGTATTAGCATAATGATCGCGCTCGGCCTAAGGATTGAACATGCTTCTGTTTATACTGTGTTTGCATGTGATTTTCTTTGTTCTCCAGGAACTCGTCTTCAGATATAGACTTGGATTCAGGTTATGTGCCATTTAAAGGAGCAATGCAACGATATTCATTTAAAAAGTTTTTCACTGAACATAAGTTTACTGGCACTAGTGGGACCCAAGTACACTCGCACGCAATGCTATCCACAAAGAAACTTCTTTGTTGCGGTGTAATTCAAGGATAAAAGTGAGCGTTTTTTTTTTAAGCCTCTCCTTTGCAAAACTTGATGACGTAGCTGGGGGCCAGTGATGTTATTTGAATGCAGCTCATAGTTTGGACCCGAGCGTTGCGTGCGCACTCGATTTGGGCTCGTGATAATTACTAGCTCGAGAAACATTCGGGTAGTGGCCCGTGTCCAATCGCGGCAATGACGACAATAGCCGAACCATAACAATGTCTGGAACTCAGCGTGTGTCCTGTGCCTTGCCGACCCCAGCACGTAGCTGTGATCAACACTGGCGGCATATAATCGGCTCCCGATCACGTGGCCGCTTGTTCTGGCTGCGAGTTGAGAGGGTGAATGCTGCTCGTTTTTCTTTAGTTTTTTCTGCGCCTTTCATTGCGTGGGAAGGAAAAACGAAAGTATATGTTTCATTGGTCATAAAGGTGAGGGATTCGTTCTAAGCGATATTCGCGCAAAGTACAAAAATCGTTGTTCGTCCCCTTAATTATTTATTGTCTTATGTATGTATTTATGTATTTATTTATTCGCACATCCTATCAGTTCTTTTGAGGAATTTTCGTAGGACCGAGAAAATCAAAATAAAGCACACCCATTCAAGTAGGTAGATCAAATTTTCCTTTCTAGACTTCAAGAAGCACATGCATTCAGTAATAAAACAAATTCGTATTGTTGACGTTTAAATTCTCGATTATGTTTCATGGCTATCCCGAGAAATGAAACAGCGAAATATATGCAACCTCTTTGCAGCTGCGATACCCAACATTTCGTTTTTGTCAGAGAAATCACTCTAACAAAAAGTTATGAGGTCAATTATTTCGCAGACAGAATATCCCATCCAAGCTACACTTTTTTTTTATATAAAAAAAATACTGCGTTACGAAAACACTTTTTTAACGTAAGTCGATGCCGTCAGCGCCCTCTTCGACAATGTATCCTCTCGTATGTTCCCGAGAAACTAGTTTATCGCGTATCAAATTCTTGAGCCCCGCAGCCACCTGGCCTTGGAAAGGACAAAGAACTTAGCGCGCAGTATCATCGAGCAAAACTTCGAAAGCAAACCGCGAAGACAAAATTCCGACTCACGAAGCCAGCGATCGAAGTTCGCGATTCCTCACTTCGCGTCATTGTTTCGAACGCTCCGGCGTTCATCCGCTGTTGGAAGACTTCCAGTGCTTACACTCAGTTGTATCTCAAGATGGGCCGCAGTGAACGCTACGAGCCAGTCCCGCCAATCAAGCAAGCGCCGTGAATGTACCACGTGACTGCATGCCCCGCGCACCATGGCGCCCCTCATAAAGCTCACTTGAAACTCGCGCAGCGTGGGATTAGCTTTGATGGCCCGTAGCGTCCCTTGTGGTCCATTGTGAGGTGAAAGCGGTGAAACGCAGCACCCCGTGTTCGTGAGGGACGGAACCTTGAAATAAAAGCATATCCCCTTTAACAATCACTTCGCCAGCCTTTAAGAAGGTACCCTGCGAGTCCCAACGAACTATAACCACTCCCCCCCCCCCCCTCCCCCCCCCTCCCCCCCCCCCCCCCCCCCCCAACCGGGGGTCTATAATTGGTTCGCTGCCTCCGCAAAAAAAACGCAACAGAAACAAACCAAGAAGCAGAAGCTACAAAAACAAAATGGCGGCATTTCTCTCCTGGAACAACACAGCGACGGGCTTCCGAGGAACGCCGGCATTCCGTCGAATCTTTCTGAGCAGGTTTCGAAGAAAAACCGCCATTCCCCGTTTGATCTTTGGATGGACCGAAGGCAGGGCGCGCACACTTCCAGAAACGTTAATAAAAGCTCAGCCGCCACGCTTGACCGGCCCAACAGTCTTGAGGTTCCATGACGTGGCCTCTTCTAGGCAGTTCATTGGTTCATCTTAGTAAAAGAGCGGCCGTACAGAGCATGCTCGCGGTTGTTGTCCCATGGGCTCTAGCTGGACTCTAACCTTCCCTTCGGTCCATGTTGAGGTGAAACGAAACGCGGTAGTAAAACCGCCGGGGCACCTGTCCGCGGGTAGACGCTTCCAGGTTGGCGCAACCAACCGAAGACCTCCGCATCCGGAACCTGCAATTATTCGCGTGTTTCGTCTGGGTCAGACGCAGAAAGTTGGCGGTGGTCTTTCGTCGTCCGTCGGCCATCTTGCAGTGGCCGTTCGCATCCGTGACCTTGACTTCCAGAGTGGCGGAGAGAGCTTTGTTTTTCTTTTTTTATTATTATTATCTTCGTCCGTTGTGTTCTTCTTTTAATCAGACCACCCAAAGATTCGGGTGTCACGTTCGAACTAACGTTCCGGTTGGCGGATCATCGTCCGCGAGAAAAGTTGATCTTGTGCGTTTGTCTCTACGATAAGGAAGTCTTGGCTTCTGATTTTCGTCGAGGGTTTTGCGAAGCACAGTGGAAGGCACGAACGTAAGAGTGCAGCTTTCCGAACACCGAGTACTTATGGAGTTCGAGCACGCTCAAATGTTTCTTTATGTGGATATGCGAAGATAGTACAGAACGTTACACGAGGATGTACCACACATTCACAGCGTCCTTCCTGGGTCGTTTACTACTTCATCAAAATTGGAATCTCCACCTCACGTGTTATTTGGTCTATGTTTGATGTCTTCTTGTAAGAAAGCAATCAAAACAATTACCGTCCTGTAGCATATAAAAAAGTAAGAGTTACTGGTCTATTTGGAGAACTGAAGAAAATTTAAATGAAGGAGTTGACATTTAAACATCCACAATATACTTGCTAAATTACTTTAAATACGCCAGATTTCGAATTCCTTTCGAGCGCATAAATGAAAACTGTCTTCGTACAAGCGATATTGTGCACGTTATAACACCCGTCACTTCTAAAGCGTCATGAATACTAAAAAGTCATAATAAGTGAACCATTATTTTCGTATGTAAAGACACGGACAACATAACTGCAGGTATTGGTTGATTGACTTCTGACGTTTCAATTCACGAACAAGTTCAACGTTCACGAGAATCTTGAAGACACAGCGATCGAGACAGAACGCGAGTCGATCTTCAACAGAATCACGAGAATAAACATGAAAAATATCAACATTCTTTTTTTTTTTTTTTACGTTGACGATGCGAGGTTATGAATTCAACGCCGAAAGAAAAGAAAAACCACCATAATCGTGAACAACTGCGCTACATATTAAAACTATAAAAAAAACCTCTAAATTTAAGAAAGAAAAAAATGAATCGGAAAAGATTGTAGTCTTGTGCGAATAGCGGATTTTGAGTTCGAAGCGAATTCGAAGCGAATAGTGGTTTTGATCGAATATTTTCGATTCGAATATCGAATAGTTTTTCCACGCCTTTCACTACCATTGCATAATGCTTAGACGAAAACCCAGCTAAACTTGTGAAGGTTGTTTCAGTTGTTCATTTGCAAGCTAAGTTTAATCTATCTATACTTATGAACTGTGACCCCAAAAGGTCTGGTGTCTTCGGATGGCAAGTAAACGGCGGATTTGACCTAAAATACATCCTGTAGAGATGGCCAACTATACCCAATGGTGTTAATTTACAAATATTGCTATACAAACTATTCTTTATTTAATCTCGAGTTAAAAGAGAATGAATCGTGCATGATGAACGCAGGTTGTAAGGGCATCTGTCTAACATAGGCAGAGATGCCCATGTTATAATCTTGCATAACAGTTTAATTTTAAACCTTTTACTGCAATGTAGACATACACATGCACAAAGTTTTAATTTATTTTCACATACAGTAAGCAGCATCCCGCTTTAAATGTATGCTTTACTTCCAAGCACGCAATTGCGATATTCATACTTTTTCAAGTGTTTATCGCGACGTGTTACCCCGTTGAGTGCGCTTCTTACCAAGCACCGGTGCGCTGCGGAGAAGCAACACCCGCAAAGCTCGCTTCCGCAAGTATTGCTTTTCCGCAGCGCACCGGTGCTCGGCAAGAAGCGCGCTTAACGGGGCCAACCCGCCGCAGTCAACACTTCGAAAAACGTGAACAGTGCAGTTCTTTTCGAAGCGAATATCGAATAGTGTATTTTTCGGAACTACTATTCGAAATTCCGAATATTCGCACAACCCTAAAATGATTGCATTTATGTAGAACTGCTCCGAGTAAGATTTGTCGTTGTGTGCCGTTATGACGGTTTTTGTGACTTTTGGCAAAGCGTTTGTTCCCATTCGGGAGCAAACGCTTTGCCGGAAGCGTTGATGTGAGCATAAGGTCGTCACGCGAATGGCAATGTATGGCCCGAAAAGGAGCGAGAAAATATCTCAAACTTGACCTGTGCCGCATTTAGGCTGGACTCAATGGAATAATTACACTACGCAGAATCGATGAACGTAGTTTGGAGACACGTTCCATGTGCATATATGAATTTGGACTACCATTATTTCAACTCCTAGTGCGGTTACACTTGAAGGAATAGATGCCGAACAATCGTTCCTAAGCATTTCGTTCTCCTAGTTTTGTGTTCTAGAAAAGCAAAGCAGTGAAAACAAAATACCGAGGAGGGGTGTGAGCTCCTCATGCCTCTAAAATGGCTACCACAGAGATGAATATAATTTTTGTAAAAAAAAAAAAAAAGTAAACAAATATAAGAGAAACTGGTTTTAATTTGCACTAAAAATGGCTAAACATATGGGCGCTTAACATTCCTATTAAGCAGCTTCGTCAATCAAGGTCACTCTTCTACAAAACCTTCGCGCACGGTGAAAGGTCAAGTGAAAACTTAAAGCGACGCTAATACACGCACTCACTCTTCTCGTATACGTCTATTCAATCGACTGATTCGATCACGAAAAAGCCACCACCGAGCCCACAACGCGTCCAAGCAGCCCTTCAAGAAACAAAAAAAAAAACTGACGCGCATCTTCGCTGAGACAGATTGATTGACAGCGTGATCGATTGACCCCAAATTGGACGGACACCCGCGCGCGGTCGAAGTCGGTCTGCCACGGACGAGATGGCCTCCCGAGCCAAGGGTAGAGAGAGCCTCGATCTAGGAGCGGGAGCAAGTGAAACCACGGGGAACGTTCGCAATTTAATGGCGGACGCCGTCTGCGTTCATGGGTCGCAAGTGCGCTGTCAGGTAGCGAGGAGGGAAGCGGGGACGAAAATACTTAGGCCTAGGCTAGGTGGCGCAAGCTACCACCCGTCACAAAGGGTATAGACGTTAACATCCATCCATCCATCCAGGCTGAGACGCTTGCAGACGATGAACGGTCCGGCCAGTTGGAAACTCTCTGTAATCCAGGCTCTCTCCAAGTCGAAGAACCCCCGCCGAGCGACGGGGTGCTGTCAATCCTGGCGGCACCTACACGCGGAAGACGGCTTCATACGGGGCCAGCTTCCCACAGCACCGTTTTCGTGAGGGCAAATGAGGCTTGAACCCGTTCACCCCACGCGACCTCGTTGTCGAAGGGGACGGTGCAGTCCGGTTCCACCTTTTTAACGATGGAGCGCAGCAGACGCTACACGAGCCATCGGAGCCAATGCGCGGTTGCGTGAGAGTCACGTGATCTCCGGGAATGCGTAGTCGATACTGAGGCGTTCAGACCGCCGTATTGGCTGGGATGGCTCGTAGCGTCCACTGCGTTGCGTCGTACGGTGGAATGGAGTATGGCTGCGTGCCGTACGCGTTTGCCGCCTAGAATACACCTCACGACGTGGTCGAGAGGGCCGCTACGGGCCGGCCTTCTCCGATGGGTGCGCGGCAGAAACACAAGGCTGACTTTATACTCCCGTTTAGGCTTAACGATCTATGCCGCAGCGGAGCAACACCTCTTAGAAACTAAAGCCTCCGCGCTCGCCCCGCGACGTCACTGTGGTTGTAGGTCAGCGATCGGAAAAGCGACTTGAGGTGTGTGGTCGCTTGCACGAGCGTCAACCTCTTCGAACTCTGGCAGCGCAGTTATAGTTTGTGACAGCTTTTCGTTCAATGCGTAAACTTAAGAACTGAGCGATGTGCTGGGGCGACATAAGCCCAGGCAAAATGACAATAGACGGATCTCACCAGCCTGTTTGACTATACGCCACCGCTGCCGCAATGCATCGAGGGAATTTGAGTTTTTCTGCACGTGGGACAATCGTCGCTGGAGAGCTGCGCAAGGACGAGACGGCACAAGCCCTCGCATGCGCGGCTTTTTGCCTCTTGTGAAATAACGTTATGGCGGTGTCACGTATGCGTCGAGCACTTAGTGTGATCTGTGCATTCGTAGGTGCAACAGTACGAGGATAAAGCCGGGGTCACACTGGTTATACGTCACCCAAAAGACATGTCTGCACGCAGCTTCGAACCCGAGTCATCGCGAGATCCGTGCTTTGAGTGCCGCGTGGCAGTCAGTACAAGGAGAAACTCGTGTTTGAAGGCTGTCTTTTGTATGATGTGTGAGCAGTGATACCTCGGCTTAAGGAATAACTTGCCAACCAACATACCTTCGAAGAACTCGTAACTTTGAAATTGCCTCAATCCAATGGATACGGTGCTGCTCATCGGTGGGAAAGGCGAATTTGTGGGACTTCGGTTGTCCGGCATACTTTCCCCGACAGCCCCGCACACAACAGTCATAAGGCATTGATACGCACATTCGAACACACGAAAACACTAGAGATTCTGGTCGCCGACGGACGCAGTGAACACGCAGGCGTCTTGTCTCCACTAGAGGCACGAAATGAGCTGCGCTTAGAGTATTGGCACTCCGTTCTCCGACATTGTTGTGGGCGCCGCCATTTCGGTGCTTGTGCAGAGCAGACGCAACTGCCGATCGTCATGGAGTCAAAAGTGTGACTTCCGCAGCATTAGATTCCGTGTTAGGAAACTCGTGTAATATTGCTTTGCTCTGTCGCGAACTGTTTAAACATTTGTGGAGGACGGAAAAAGTTTGCTGTGATTTCAGATAAAACTTCAGATAACTGGCAACCGCAATTCTAAGCTACAATATGGCCAAGTGTCGTTACTCTGAAGCGTAATCAATGGGCCGCCGCCATGTTGCACATTTTTGACCACTAGACACAAACTTCATAGTTTTACACGCAAATAATTGGTTATTGCTCTTTAATCATAATACCTACGAGATAAGTTATGTTTCGTTCGTTATAAGGCCAAAATGTGCTTTTACGACGAAAACTCGGGCAGCTTCGCAATGTCTCCGCTAGATGTCGTCAGCCGCGATGTTGTATTTTCGGTTTTTATCGGAGCCGCACACTGATCTCTGGGGCTAACAGTATTTTAAAAAAATAGTTTATCATGTACCATTACAGCGATCGTAATACAAATCTTGGCTCAGTTTTGCGTCAAAGCATCGAGATTTGGTGCGGTCACGTGCCTAGTGGTCAAAATTGTAGAAGACCATGGTGGCAGCCAAGTGGGGGTCGCTTTTGCCAGGTGAATGGGATACCAGTTTATCGTTCTAAGCCTCTCGACCTCATTGGACCGACCGCAAAGAAAGGTGACGGTGCACAAAAAGAAAAACGAACAAAGTATTTTCCAGGGCTATTCGGAGTGCTTCGACAGCATATCGTCACAGATGCTCGGCGTTGAAGCTACTGGCTCTCCTAGTGTGGCTATAAACCTTTGCATCGCTTATCAGCCGGGCGAAAAACGCTGAGTCACTAGGCTATGGACGGCATCCGCAGGGTCTGACAGACCGCACAGCAGAGCAACGGCGCACGCTCAGAAGGCGTTCCACAGCCCAGCAGACAAAGATGGCTGCGCGCAGAAGGCGATTGCTGCAAAGGTCTATATGGACCAGCTAAACTCTCTGACGTCACACCGATGCGGTGGCGCTGCTGTCGGCACTGCGCATGCGCAGATGCCTCGCCTCAAACGAATCTGGTTTCTGCGCGCGCGCACCCGATGTGGGCGAACGCGGGCTCGTTTGTAAACTGTGTTGGTCGATAGGAACGGTGACGTAGTTGGTGTTGAGCGGACGCGAGCGATCAGAACGAATCGAACGCCATGTGAGTGTCAGGTGACGTTCTGAAGGGACGCAACGGCGCGCGGGACGCGAAGCCACGTGATACGAAACTCGCGGCGGAAGACTGGCTAGGATAGCTTATAGACGCTTTACACACGCGCCAAATTACAGCCGCCATTGCTGACCTTCTCTTGTCTTACCGAGATGCCGAGCATCTGAAACGGTAGTTGACGATCCTCTACAAAGGCCGATGCTTTAGAAAAGAACACAGTTGAATCTAATATGTCAAAAACCTGGCCTGCTATAGTAATGATGAAGTGAAATAAACGAAATAAGAGGAAACAAAAACTGAAGGTCAGTTATGGCGGCGTCCATGCACAGCTGCTGCAAAGCGTCTATAGCGATCCACCTGCAGTCCATCGTATATAGAACTTGTGGTGCTTGGCAGCGTCCTCTGCGGACCGTGGTAAGGGTTAAACAGGGTGTATAGAAGTCTCGACAAAACGAAAGTGGAACTTGCAAAGAGACCTCTTCCTCTTTCAAAGGGATCGGTCGGGCGTTTCAGTTTTGGGTGTCTGCCTGCTTGCTGTTTTGGTGGGCTGCACAGTTGTTGGGGCAAGCCTGGTTCGTTTGTTTGTTCGTTGCTTTGTCCGTAGACTTTGTCGGCCTTCGCTCGTTCGTTTGGTCGGTCTGAATCGCGGCGCGTTTGTAAGCTGTAGAACGTTGTACGTTTCTTTTGTGTGTGTGTGTGTGTTTTTTTTCCAAAACGGGTTTGACAGGGAAGCGTTTTGTGAGTGATTTGTGTCTATGAGAAAGAAGCGAAAAATGCGTTGAGAACCGTTCGCTGCACGCGAAAGATACGCGCATTGTTTGCTGTTTTCCTGGACTTCGGTTTCTATCTTGAGATGTAAAGTACCTCTCTTTCTTTAAAGACAACTTTTGTAGCTGGCAGGTTATACATAGAGTTCCGTGTTTTCGGCTAAATAATAATAATAAAAAGAAAACTCCGGAAAACGCTTCCTGGTAAAATTTTTCGCAAATTGGGTTTATCCGGAACTTTGAATTTCGAGGTCACGACGGCAAAATGAAAAGCAAATAAGACCGTATTTTACGAATTCTTCAGAGCACAGGGTTAGTAGTCTTAGAAAAAGGCCACACCAGATCTCTTTCTTTTTTGTTTAGTCTAGGAATATTGACAAAAAAGAGAGCTTCCCGTTTACCTATAGTACAACGGGGCAATGTGCCTCTCGGCGACGATAAAAGCACCCTTCCAGTTTCCAGTTTAGAGTCTTTAGACCATACTATTGTGCTTTATAGAGAGAAGAGGATTTCTGTTCTTATAACAGTGAAATATAGGAACCTGTTGTTTTCATAGGAGGAGACAGGGCAGCTGGAGCGTTTTTGCTTCGAAACAACTACTACGTCCAGGAGTTTGGTTATTTCAAAGTGCCGACGTATATTAAAGCAATACTTGTTTGCAAGGTTTGTCGTGAGGAATTCAGTATACTGCCAATCGCAAGAGCACCAATGCATAATGCAGAAGCAGACGTATATTTTGATACTGGTGAATTAAGAAAAAAAAAATTAGGGTACGTTTTTGTCCGAACATTTATTTTAATGTTTAGTTTCGAAAAACTGGAACGTAGTAAAATTAAACTCCGGATTTCTAAGAATTTGGAATCTAGCAAAAATAAACACCGATAAACCCAGGATTTACAGCTAAAGTAAAGTCCGAAAAACACCCTCCGAATTTAACGAAAAATAAACTCCGAAAACGCGGAACCTTACGGCATATATCTTGGAGCGCGACGTATCCATAAAGTCGGGGCCACACTGCTTATACATCATAAAAGACAGTATGCATGCAGATTCGAACGTGAGTTACCGCGAGATCCGTGCTTCGAATGCCGAATGGCAATGAGGTCAAGGAGAATCTCGGGTAGCGGCATTCGAACCACGGATATATCGCGGTGATTGATGTTTGCAGACTGTCCTTTGTATGATGTATGGGCAGTGGGGCGATACAACTTTGTTTTACCTGCTGTTTTCTGTTTGTTCGCTGTTTTCTATTTGCTACGAAGCAACAAACCAACTCCACGACGTGGGTTAAGGTGGTATTTTTGGAGGGCTAAATAGCGCACTATTAAATATCAAATCGCTTACGCTAAGTTACAGAGATCAGTATTTCAAACGCGCTGTAAATCCCGTAAAAAATGTAAACGACACAACGCTAAATAGTCTCTAACACAGCTGAAATTTTTATTTTCCAAACCTGGTTTTATAGGCACTTCGATAAAAAAGAAAAAAAGGGGAGAGGGTGAGTACCCCTTTTTTTCTTTTGTATCGAAGTGCCTATATAACCAGGTTTGGAAAATAAAAATTTCAGCTGTGTTAGAGACTTTTTAGCGCTGTGTCGTTTACCCGCAGTCTCGGGGTCTTTTCAACCATGTGCAATGTACACCAGCTCGTTTGCACCCTTACTTTTTGTTCAAAAATGCATATCCAGACAAGTGCAATTGAGAGTTTCCTGGGGCATCTAAAACGGGGCTAAAAGGAAACACTGAAAGTACGTCTTTCAGTGGGCACAAATATTCACGTAAAGAAACAAACTATATACAATGTAACACAGATAATTCGATGTACGTACGTTCAGGTAAGCACATAAATGTCTGTGTCATCACAAAAATGAGTTCTATGAATGATCATGAATAACGGTAGGCACAACGCTTTTGCGGATTTCTCCTCCCAGGCTCCCAGCAGTTTAGACGCCGTAGATGGCAGGTCATCTAGCTGATACATAGCGTTCTTTAAAAGTTCCGTCTCAGTCTCGTAAAGCGCACATTCACATATAATATGAGATATAGTTTCAACGGAATCGCGCCATGGACAGTTTGGATTGTGCGTTTTCCCAATTCGGTGGAGGAATTCCTGCGTCTAAAGCGCGAAACAGATGTACGACGAAACCTTCCGATCCGACGTGCGGACTGCCGGAATGACCTTGGGGGGGCGAGGGTTTTCGTAGCATCGAAGAGCGTTGAAAACCCTCACCTCCGATCGTCGTATTGCGTGGTCGGACGTCGGATCGGACGATTTCGTCGTACATGTGTTTCGCGCTTAAGAAACACCCTGGCGCAATTTATGCATAACAGATTTTGTTCGCTTGGGTAGGTTGCGCGGCGCACGGCAGGTGAGTTCCGGATCCAGCATATATAAGAGAAGGTAGTAGAGCAGCTAAAAATATTGCGCAACTTAAATGAAAACTATCCCTCGGGAATAGTGCCATCAAAGGCTAAACGAAACGTTAAAAATCTACATCTTTTACTTTTCATTGCTCTGCACGTTGCACACTACATCTTCGTGCGAGCATAACTCTACTAACAAGAGCCCAAGTGAAAGTTACCTTCAGATCTATGGCCGTTGTTCCTCCCAATGTTTAAAACTGCAGGTAGGTCGAAAACATGCCACGAACCCAATAATGGCTTACATAGATGGACAGATACAGCGTGATTTGTAATTACTCCGTATCGTGAGATGTTCACTTCTGTGCTCCCTTTACTCTCTAGGCAGTTGTTGAAGATTTCGGCGATCCACATGCATCGCGGAGTCTGACGTTGGTTCGTGACAACGTATCTAAATATAAAGGTACCTTTCGGAGGTCGTGATTCAAATCAGAATACAAAATGCCGGATTTTGTGTAACTGCGTTTTGCTTTCGTTAAAAAAAGGTTATGCGACCTCCTCTCCAAGTAGCAAGATTTGTGCTAAAAACAGAAGCCAACGGAAAACACCGCTGGCTCTAGGGGAAATTCCGTTTAAATTCTTTCTTCCATTAGGCCAAAGATAAAAGCAGAGCTATACAGACTTACCTGGACCTATAGCCAAGAGCCGGTGAAACTTTCCCCCAAAAGCAATGAAACAAGCACTTAGGCTTCTTAGCGGACGCAAGAAGTAACACCACCGATATTCGATTATCATATAAAACACCACTAAAACTACGCGTAAACAACGCTGGTTCAGTCACGAGCTCCCGAGCAATTACCTAAAAAAGGGCACCAACGCGAACAACACAAGCAAGTACGGAAGTAAACACCGTCGAGAGGCCAAGCCACGGAGTTGGCAGGAGGAAGACAAAAAAAAAAAAAAAAAAGTCTCCCGCGGCGCAAACGTATAGGAACTCGTGTGCGTGCCGAACGCTCACGACCAGCTCGCTCCCTGCAGATATATAGAAGTCCCTCGCGGCCGAGGTGCACGTTCCGAGCCGTTGACGCCCGCCTTCGTGCACCGTCGAAGTTTCCTTCCGCGCGCGAAACGTGGAGACTGCATGAAGCGTGTGCGTGTGTGCGCGCGCGCGTTGATATATACTGTAAACGACTTATTTTTCGCGGGCTCAATATTTCGCGATTTAGGTCAAAGCTGAAGTTTTGGAATAATTCGCGGGTTCTAATTTTCGCGACGTGGTGGGATCTCATCATAGATTCCAATGTGTTTACATTTTTCCCGAATTGTTCGCGGGAACCATTTTTCGCGAATTGTAAACGATTCTAAAAATTCACGAAAATCAGGTATTCGCGAAAATGAAGTCGTTTACAGTATACATATATGCCGCTCGTTGTAGACGCCGCCAAAGGGAATCGTATACTCAGCTTAGCTGGCAGCAACGTGCATCTTTCCCACGGAACCCACGCCACCTAAGCTTAGGCTAGGTGGCGCAAACTACCGCCCGTTACAAAGGGCATAGCCAGTAACACCCATCCATCGATCCGGAAAGCCTTGGTTGGCGATGGCGGCTACTGGATGTGGACGGATGTGGAGGAAGTCGGCTAAATTCCGTTCCACTTAAAAGTATACGACCGCAGTCCAGGCTACGAGATCCGATGGAAGTCAGTCGAGCAGGGTCAAAAGTGCACCGTCATGGCGCCCGTCGTCTCGTTGTGTGTGTGTGTGTTTGTGTGTGTGTGTGTTTTTGTCACCGAGTAAACTAACCCAAAAGTTGACATATGACTCGGTGGAAATTGCTTCTCTGCCGATCTTTGAGCATTACGATCGATGCAGTTACCTTGAAAAGCAGAAGGTCAGTTCCGGGTCTACATGGCCCACAAGTTGATGATGGCGTCTCGCCCAATTTCACGCGCACCTTTGCGGCCATATACTCCCGAAGGGATTCGGCGGGCTTCAACGACCGGCTGGCTTTGCTCGCCGGTGTCCGGTATTTTTCCCTCGCATACCGGACGCGGGAACTGCATTGTTCTGCGCGATGTATCGGAGCAATTTGGCACGGGCCGCCCGAGACCGCTATCTCTCTTGCAGTTCCCGCGCAGTCACGACGTTGCCGAGCTCGCGCAGCAATCTCGGAACAATTTGCGGACCACAATTCGGCCCGTCGAAACATGGCTCCCAAGTGGGGCACGTCCTCACTGATCGGCGGCCTTTTTAAGGGGGACTGAGAACTGCTCCTAAGGCTAACTCTTGAGCTGTTTCCCTGTGTGTCTCGTATAAGCACGCTGCACCCAACCATACTAGTGTGTGAGCTCCGCTTCACTTTATCGCAAGACAACGTAGTGGAGCGTTGAGTGCGTAGAAACCCCACTATATGTCACTGACACAATGAGAATGACATTGCCAAAGAAAGCATTTATGACAATTCTAAGGGAAGCTCATTGTTGTTTGAGGCGAGGACGGGTGTTCTGCGAACCAGAACACACAGAGCGAGGTACCAGGAAATGGATACAGTGTGCACTGCTTGTGGAGAGGAGGACGAGACGGCTGAGCACTTGATAATCTACTGTAAAGGGCTTCACCCTATGCCTACCGAAGACAACATAGATTTAATAAAGTCATTGGGTTTTAGAGACAGCGAAGGGAGAGTGGATTTCAAGACTGTAGAGATTACCAAGCAAAGATTAAGTGAATGGTGGCAGAAAGCGAGGGAAAACTAGGTATTTTCTTATTAACTGATGGCAAGGGGGTTTTATAGCCCCACTTTCTTTGCAGTGCGGACTGAATATAGATTTCACATTTAAATATTCTAAGCTTAAATGGTAAAACAAAATGGCTAGGTGGCATAACCTACCGCCCGATCCAAAGGGCTCAGCCGCATTCATCCATCCATCCATCCATGACAGGGCGTTTTTTTTTGTTTTTTTTCAACGCCTGGCCTTCAGCTCGCGCTCGTTGCCTTTCGTCGTGCTTTGACTGCGCGAGCACGCTCGAAAACGCCGAAGTGCCATGGAAGGTAGGAATCAACAACACGCATTAACACATTAACATCACACATTAACCCGGCTGCGGCAAATTGGGATGCGCTCTGAGCTAGTATTACTCACCAGAGATTCACACAGGCCACCTATCGTCTGCTACTTGGGACGTGACAAAGAGAATCAATAAAGATGTAGTAAGAGAAGTAGAAGTATTACCTCCTTTTTTTCGGAAGGGTTTGACATTATTAGTGTCTTTACAGTACCAATACCCCAAAATGCCTGCGCAATATTGCGAGCGTACTTCAACTTTACTTTGCGATACTCATTCATTCACTATGTTCGTTACTTCGCTATATCTGTACCTTTGCTATATCAGTCTTCGCTATAGAGAGGTTTTACTGTATGTCCCTTGTTGCCTCAACTGTAGCCTATCCTTAAGTCCAAACAAGAGTGCAGAAAACTAGCAGCCCAACCGGCACGTGGATCGACCAGATTTTTTTGTTGTTGCTGTTTTTTTTTTGCACTACACGTGTTGTATGTGTTGTGTGCGTGTGTCGTTTGTTTTTTCTGCGTTTGGGGGCGAGGAACGCAGCCAAACAATCCGTCATCGTCACGGATTGAGGAAACGACGTGTGCTGGCTTTCCCGGGGAAACAAGAAAACCAGAGAACACCAACAACAGCAAGAGACATTCGTGTGTTCGTTTCTTCCAGCTGAGTGCCGCAAACGGGTTAGAGTTTCCCGTACCGTTAGAAAAAAAAAAAAAGTTTTTAAGGTGTTTTATTTTGTATCGCTTGAACTCAACTTCGTCAAACAAAAAAGAAAATATACCGGTCATGCTCTAAAACCTCAATCAGTCACTTCGACCCGTTCTCATCAAAGCAAACCCATAGGACTTTTTTTTTTCTTTTTTTTTTTATTATAGTACCTGGAAAAGGTATTTCTTAAACGTTTACAAAAAATAAATATATAGAATATAACGATATCGCAGGTAACGCACTGATACGATCCGGGAAACCTTGTCCCACGGTACACTTGCCGTTTTAACTGCTTATCAGTGTTGTCGAAAAAAAAAAAAAGCTTAAAAAAAACAATCGAAAAATTATAAACACTTTTTTTCTCGGTTGATGTTTTGGAAAAGCGTCGAGAACCGGTGTGAGCCAAGGTTGTCGGATCAAATGTCCGACACGGCGCGCTACGCTTCGCGAAAAGATACAAAACTCGGTCGTAAAAATAAAAAAGGGAAGGACGAAATTTGAAAACGCTAAAATGGCCATACTATAAACAAGTGAAAAAAAAAAAAAAAACGAACGTGAGGAGATATACGAAGCACCACCGGAATTCGTAAATGCGTCGCGGCTGTCAAGGTTAGTGGCAGATGTTCTGTTAATCCCACCTGTCCTCGTTGCCGGAATGAGCTCGACGGAAACGCGACGCTTTATTTTTTTTTTTTCATATAAATTCTCGTAAAACAAAATCTAATTAAAGCTGCTCTGTAGAGGAGGGTGCGCTGCGACATAAAAAGGCTTCGACATATCCGTCATTGCCGGAACAAATTTTAACGTTGTACGCTGAAAATATAGAAGCTCGCATTTAGGAGGGATCTCAAAATGCACGGTTGGAAGCTGACGTGCAAAATCTCCTACAGCAACGTTGAAACTCTTCTCATGTTTCTCTCATTCTGCAAATATAGCGATCTCCATAAAACATGCCGTTTTACACGTGCAAGGTGAATGGATCAACATGCAGAAAGACGCCAGTCGAGGCTAGAACGGGCTAATCTATAACAAAATAATTTTAGCGCGTCAGCAAAGTACCGCAATGCGCCGAAGTCAAATCACATCTCGTCGAATCTATAAAGACCTAATAAGCGTTTGGCCATTGCAGAACGTTCTGCTTGGTACATCGAGTGCACCAAACTCACGTTCTCTTCTCGGCCGTGAAGCGTTTGTAGACGTTTGGCCAAAGAAATAAAAAGAAGCAAGTTATGGTCAGACACTTGCGTGCTATGGATCTTTGTGTATTAGTGATAGAACAAACTAGCAAACAACAGTGAAGGTCAATAAGGTCATGCTGTAGAAAAAGAAAAAACAAAAAAGACACTCCCATAAAAACACGAAAAATAAAAACATCTGTTACTTCATCTTTTGCATAATAATGAGTGGTCAGCCAATCACTGCGAACGACGCGCATACTTTTCACCTCTCATCGTGTTCTCTGAGCAGCCATTAGCCATTAGCTAAGATCCATCCATTATTCGCTGCGATTGGCTGCCTCCGTTTTCTGCGGAAAAGTGAACACGCGATTCTATTTTCATAGTGTACCGTGAACAGTGATAACAAACAAGCCATGCCATGTATAGCGCCCTTTAAACCGCAGCCACACGCTGTTCCTACATAGCACAAAAAGACACGGCATTTGCTGCAGACGTGACGACACAATTGTTTCGGACATGCCACGGTGCGTATGAAGTGCTTCATACGCACGTTTGCGTTTTTGAACATGTCTGCAGGCAGTTCTTGTATGGCCAGTGTGAGGGGACACTATGGTCTTAGTTGTCCCTGTACCACTAAACTTGCAGTCATCATCATCAGTGTTAGAGGAGACTATGGTCTTAGTTGCCTTTGTGCCACTAAACTTGCGGTCATCATCATCAGTGTGAGAGGACACTATGGTCTTAGTTGCCCCTGTACCACTAAACTTGCAGTCATCATCATCAGTGTGAGGGGACATTATGGTCTTAGTTTTCCCAGTACCATTAAACTTGCAGTCGTCATCATCACTGTGAGAGGAGACTATGGTCTTAGTTGCCTTTGTGCCACTAAACTTGCAGTCATCATCATCAGTGTGAGAGGACACTATGGTCTTAGTTGCCCCTGTACCACTAAACTTGCAGTCGTCATCATCAGTGTGAGAGGAGACTATGGTCTTAGTTGCCCCTGTGCCACTAAACTTGCAGTATCATCATCAGTGTGAGAGGAGACTATGGTCTTAGTTGCCCCTTGAGGCTCTAAACTTGCAATCATCATCATCAGTGTGAGAGGACACTATGGCCTTAGTTAACCCTGTGCCGCTAAACTTGCAATCATCATCACCGGTGTGAGAGGACACTATGGCTTTATTTGCCCCTGTGCCACTAAACTTGCAGTCATCATCATCAGTGTGAGAGGACACTATGGTCTTAGTTTCCCCTGTGCCACTAAACTTGCAATCATCATCATCAGTGTGAGAGGACCGCCATACACGGAAGAAACGCACCTCAGACAGTGTCTGCGGACTGCGTTTTGTACGTTGTATTAGCGCTTTGAGACCGCGCGGCTTTGGTCCTGACAAGCTGCGGACTCTCCGCTGGGTTGACCGCGAAACCGAGTGCACGCCACAGACTCCGCTCTCCGGGTGTGAGAACATTCGAGAGCTAATTGCCTCCCTCCGCAGAGCGCAGCAACCTTGCTCCGATATCGTGTTTTCTGTGTCGGCATTAGTATTCCGCCATCAGATACAAAACACTGCGTTCAGACACTCGACGAGTGCGCACCCTTCCCCCCACCCCCTCCGAGCACGTATTATATACGGCCTTTGCAAGGACGTCCACAACCTGTTCGATTAGCGGGGCCCCCAAGTTCCTGCGGGCTCTCTGGAATATATGCACAGGTTGAAGTTTCCACGATCGTGACTTGCACGTGACGTCGTTACATCCCGACGGTGGTCATTCCTTACCCGCATCTTGCCGAGAGAAATGAATTCGATGGTACAACACGTGTGGTGCGAAAGGTGCGCGCGCGCGTGGCGGCCACCAAAATGGCCGCTGATGTGAAGGTGGCACGAGTTGTGTATAGTCGTTGACAGGTTAAGGACCTAGCACCTAGATGGTCCACCTCGAGCGTGAGTTCTCTGCTTTTTGGTAGCGCTTCGTCACACGCGCAGCCAAAGCCCGGCGCAATGCAAGCCCGGCGAAAAGCAAGTCCGGCGTTCTGGAGATGAAGAATCTACTGGGTTTCACAACCTATCACCTCCTATAGGCCTCTTGAACCACTTTACCTAGTGCAATCAGTCACCGATCCCAAACTCTATAGTCACTGGCAGAATGAGAACGACGGGGCGTCTCTTTCTGATTCCCGGGCCCCCAGCACGCGCTTCTGGCCTTCCACCGTGCTTTGGATGCGGCATGCACGCTCGAAGTTCACGAGTTGCCGAGGCGTTATCGAAACTGGAAAGCTCGCGCTGGAGGCGCCACAAGTGAAGGACCTCCCTGCCGTTCTCATCGTGTTAAAGACCATAGAACGCGGATGGACAGCCCTGACACAGACCATCGAAAAAGAGCGGACGAAGAGACTAACCTTTCTGCAGCCAGACGTAACCAGCACGTACAATCTGCGCTGCTGGGTCACTGCTCTGTCACAACGCGGGGTCAACACTCAAAACTCCACTCGTGGAGGCAAACAAGAAGCCGTGATCAGGGACGCCGGAATCCAATCCAAGAAATCTCCGAATCCAAATGGCTTCCACCAGGACGATCCGTGACTCGTGCCGCTTTGCTTGCAGAGTACACAACACACACACTTTTTTCTTTCTTCTTTTTTTTTTTTGCGTTGGTTCGTCTTCTTGCCGTGCACACTTGGAAGGGTCCCCCGAGCCCCCTACACGCGCGTAAATCCAACGTTTGAAATTAGAGAAATAAAAGAAAAGATGATGCACGAACTCAAGGAGGTACGTCCGAACAAAAGAGCATCGGCGGGAGAGCTCGCCGGTGCCCCTGCGAGCCTCGAGTCAGCGACTGAACTTGTGCCGCCGTGAGAGACCGCGCAACAGGTCGCTTGCTCGCTAGCGCAACTGGGTTCCCCTTGCACTTCTCTCTTCTCCCCCCGGTTTTTACCTTTCCCGCCACATCTCGCTCGCCTTCCACTCTGCTTCTCTCCTTTCCTTGTTTTGAGGGGAGAGGGAAAGGCCGAGGGGGGGGACGGGAGATGCGCCCGGTGCATTTTCACGCACCGCTGCGCGAGCCTGGTGGACGGGCCGGCTGCCCGACGGAAATGGACATTGGAGGGTCCGGTGCTCGCAGACTACTGCTCGATTGGACTGGCTTTGGACTGGCGTTATTTGGCTTTGTGTGGCTTGTACCCTGGCTTCGATATGTAGGTGTCTAACAAACAAAGCACATAAGTCAACGTGACCTTCTCTAGAGGCATGACATGTCATCATCATACCTCTAACGCAGACCGACCTTACGCTGTCCAAACACGAAACGTCAATTTTTTTTACATTGCAGAAAATTTTTGAATGACTTATTTTATGATTTACTATGATGTGGTTTTCCTATCGAATTGAAGAGTGCCGATTTTAAACAATCTTGATTATAATTACTCTGGATTGTCTAGAATCTTGGCTTGAAACTAGAATTACTCTGGATTGTCCCGACTTGGAACTTGGAACTAGAATTACTCTTGATTGTTTTGACTTGGAACTGGGGACTAGAAAATAAAATTACACTGGATTCTTTCAACTTGGAACTTAGAACTAGAATTACTCTGGAGTGTCTTGACTTAGAACTGGGAACTAGGAACTAGAATTACTCTGGATTGCCTTGACTTGGAACTAGTGTTACTCTGGATTTTGAGTCGACTTGGAACTTAGAGCTTTAATTACTCTGGATTGCCTTTACTTGGAACGTGGAACGAGAATTACTATGGATTGTCTCGACTTGGAACCTGGAACTAGAATTACTCTGGATTGCCTCGACTTTAACTAGGAACTGGAATTACTCTGGATTGTCTTGACTTGGAACTTGAAACTAAAATTACTCTGAATTGCCTTAACTTGGAAGTGGGAACTAGACTTACACTGGGGGGGTTGCCTTGACTTATAAATTGAAACTAGAATTACTCTGGATTGTCTTGACTTGGAACTAGAATTACTATGGATTGTCTCGACTTGGATCCAAGGAACTAGAATTACTCTGGATTGCCTCGACTTGAAACTAGAAACTGGAATTACTCTGGGTTGTCTTGACTTGGAACAGAATTACTCTAAATTGCCTTGACTTGGAACTGGGACTAGAATTACTCTGGGTTGCCTTGACTTGGAAATTGGAACTAGAATTACTCTGGATTGTCTTGACTTGGAACTAGAATTACTATGGATTGTCTTGACTTAGAACTTGGAACTATAATTACTCTGGATTGTCTCGACTTGGAACTTGGAACTCTAATTATTTTGGATCACCTTGACATGGAGCTTGGAACTAGAATTAATCTGGGTTGTCTCGACTTGGAACTTGAAACTTTAATTATTCTGGATTGCCTTGACTTGGAACTTGGAACTAGAATTACTCTGGACTGCCTTAAATTGGAACTATAATTACTCTGGATTGCCTTGACTTGTAACTTGGAACTAGAATTACTCTGGACTGCCTTAAATTGGAACTATAATTACTCTGAATTGTCTTGACTTGGAACTAACATTAATTATAGCAACCGACGGCTTGAGAAACGCAGGGCACGCGTTATCATATTCACGCTCCTTGCTTCGCGATCTATTTCTCGGCGCTCTTATCTCCTAATACCGCAATATCATTGACTACGAAGCGATAAGAAGATGTCCAGGCATCGACAGGCCCAAGTTACTCGGCCTGCCAGTGACCGTAATCGTTTCCTACGAGCAAACCACATTAGTACTTAACGCCAGGGCTCACTCTGACCCCAAGCTTATAAGAAATTAGAGAGCAAAAATACTTTCTTGATGTCACACTTGTCGTGACGTGGTTTGCCTACGCTTTAATGCACATTCAATTTGCTCAGCTCCTAGCCCTTTTTGTTCTTTGATGAACAAGATTACAATCTAATTGTGTATGAATTGCGGCGCGTCACAACTATTGAATCAGTCGTAACAAATGGAAATAAACCAACCATAATTATCTGATATAAAAGGCGATTTTGATTTGAGACTATAGGTTTCACTTGCAGCATTCAAATAGGCATTCAAATAACTAAAAACCGTGTTATTTCTCTCACTTTTCTAACGTTTTATTCAAAGGCTTTCTTTTTCTTCTATGTTCGGACGAAAAAGATTTTGTTTGTTCAACCACATATTTTTTTTTTTATTTCGGAAAAAGAGAGCAAAACAAACCCACTTCTTCAGAGAGGTCTTCAGAGCCTGTTGTAATCTTTGACTCCAGTTCTGATCAAAACCACACACTTATCTAAATGTTAAATCCCCGTCTGCTCTCAAAAAAAAAAACAATTAAAAAAGAGAAGAAAACAGCCATTTCTTTTGCACTTTCAACGACACATTTAAAAATTTAGCGTGGAGCCCGTCATCAACCAAACTTACAAAAATTAGCCTCAGACTACCTCAGACTACCAGACTACCTAATTCGACGACAAACTCACACCACGTGAAAGTTCCTCGAGCAGGGAGGTTCGCCATCCACCATCAACTAGGCAACGATCCCACGAAGCGAGGTCTTTTCTCATAAAAGCCAGGACTCCAGGGCCTTCCATCAAGCTCGGGCATAGTAGCAGCGGCATACTCAGTCGGCCGAGGAAGCGCACGGCAGACCCCCTTGAAGTCATTCAGGAGCAAGCGCGCATCTTTCACCATTATGGCTGCAGCACTAAAACGTTTTCACTCTTTAGAAAACTTTCCTAGCCGCCCCACCAAAGCAAACAAACAAGAAAGAAATGGAAGAGGATCCGTTTGAATTAACCTCGGGTCGCGAGACATTAAACTGTGTGCGGAAGAGTCTCAGACCCACCAGATGCACGACCTGCTGAGGAAAAAGAGAGCAGGTCTTCGCGAACGGACACAGTGAATACGAAGAGTAACTGTGCGAGAGGACGTCAGGGCACCGGGCTCTCATTGGAAGGATTAGTGGGTAGTTCTAAAGGCGTTCTAACGCGAGACACTGTACACACATACATACATATATTATTATTCCTTGCCCCAGAACGGTTCAAGTCTTGATGTGGGGCACATACGTCCGCACAATGTGAACAACCTATATATAGGAAAACAACAGAACTATGAGGTGAAAATCAATGCTTCTAGCTCACGTTTAAAGGCCCAGAGTCTATAAAAGCATACACAGAAGTATTTGATGATATGGCATTAAAAGACAGTTAAATACGTGAGATCGGAAAAAGTTTCTCCTGGGCGCCAGGACAAAAAAGACTGGCGTGTTTGCTGGGACGTAGTGACACGTGAAAGTCAAGACAACACAGCAAGCTGCTGTCTATTTGACCATGAATTATTCTGTGTAACAGTACTAAGTCGCGCCCCACTCTTTTACTTGATAGAATTTGTAAGCCGAGAGTCTCAACTATGTAGGCGTACTCATAAAAACATCTCCGTTTAAAACTAACGATCATAAACGATTCGAGTGGCCTCTTCTGAATTTTTTCAACTTGAAATGCATCGGTTGCTCTGATAGAATTCCACACAACACTCGCGCACTCAAGCCGGGAACGAATTAGACTGCAAAACAATCTAATTAAACACAATGAATAAAGAAGTCTTTGGTCAAACGAGAAATCAAGCCCAGCAATCTTACAGCTGATGCGACAATTTAAGAGACATGGTAGGAAAAAGAAAGATGGTCATCAAAATAAACGCCAAAGTCGAGAACCATAGACACGTGCAAAATGGTAGTGGAACCAAGAACATAGGTATTTAAAATCGACTCCCTCTTTCTGCACATTGATAGCACTTTGGTTTCATCAGGATTGATATGGATTAACACAAAACTTTCCGAGCACCACATAAACATGTGTGACACATTTTATTACAAAAGTGCACAGTCATTGAGTGACCGAATGAAAGAGTTGATAAAAATTCGCTTTTCTGAGCATATGATACCGTAATTCCTTGAAACACCAACCGGGATGTTCGGAAGGGCTCTTGCAGGTTTGGGTATAAAGACATCAATACCATTTTGCAATAGATGTAAAACTTTCAGTCGCGGTATCAACACAGTACGAGGAGCAGACGACGCTCTTGTCCGCTCTTATTGTAGAAAGAAAGTGTGAGAGTAGTAGTAGTAGTAGTAGTAATAGTAGTAGTAAGCGTTAGGTGAAGTAGGGGGAAAGTGAGAGGCAATCGTGCACGAGCGCTGGGCGTATTTGTCACTGACCACGTCATTGACTCAGTGGGAAAGACGGAGGCAGCTAGCCTTTGCGTCTGCCCACTATTCCGTCCAATCAGAGCTCGGCGATCTGACGCGCCCTCCTCTCCCCTCGTTTCCCTCCGCATACTACAACGCGTTGTTTGCAAACAAGTGCGAGTTTGCAACACACAACAGTTGTGGGCGGTGCGCGCGCGCAGAAGCCAGACTCGTGAAAAGTAAAAGCGTCTCTGCGCACGCGCAGTGACGACAACAGCGCCACCATAGCGGCGTGACGTCAGAACCGCTTGTTGGTTCTACACACTGCAGCGTCAAGCAAACGTCAGCACGTGAAAGATGGCGCCGACGTACAACGGTACTTCTGTATATAAAAGGCAGGTGGAGGATCGAGAGGGCTGCCTGTGGCTCTTCCTTTGAGCCATTGTTCCTCTTGAGATCGCCATGGAATCTCGAGCGTAGGTAACGCTGTCGTTGAGCGTGTACCGAACGTTTATGTTTTGTTTCGTTTTGGTTTGTTTCTTGCGCTCTGACTTGGTGTCCCTGTTTTTTTCTGTCTCGCTCTTGTGTTGCCGTTCTTGTTGTTGTTGTTGTCGGTCCGGCGAGAACAACGCAGCGGCAGGTGTAATGAGACCGGAAACAAGAGACTTCCCTCTTTACAAATAAATAAATAAAAGTCACGAGGGCTAAAAGAACCGTTGGAATTTCCGGTTCCGCCTTTCGAATCGTGGGGTGTTCTCCGCGTTCACTTCCGCCATCCATCCTGTCGTAACTTAAAAGCACACATCCGAAACGACTCGTCTGTATTTGTTCAAGAAAACACACACACACACACACACACACACACACACACACACACACACACACACACACGCACACACACACGTGCCAGCGCGTCAAGCTAGACAAGTGACAGCAGCAGTTAACCTTTTACAATGCTAGAGTCACAGACAATTTAAGGAAACGTAGGGCGTCGTCAGTTACTGAGCACCTTGTAATCGCTCCACAGCCAATCAGATTGTAGCAATGCCCGATAAGAACACTGAAGAACCAGTCGCGATGCAAGGGGCATGAGCAGAATAAGCCGAACCCTGCATTTTTTTGTCTGCCAGTGCGACTATAACTTGGGAGGTTTGACCTTCCAGAAATATACGCGTATCATTGACCATTACAAGACGTTACAACAGTTCCACAAACGAAAGTAACGGGTATCATCTAGACTAAACTATTCAATACAATGGCAAAGACGAGCTTTATTTATCTTTTTTATACTGGGTGTTCTTTTTCTCTTTAATCTTAACAGATTTGTTTAAAAAGAGCCGTAAAAGCTACACGTATCCGGTTTGTGCAGGTAAGTTATGCGGCCAGGGTGACATAGTATAGGGGGGCTAATCGTAACGATCAATCGGATAATTAGGTCAAATTTGTTAATTAACTTTTTAATTAGTTAAAATAGACATGTGGTTCCAAATAAAAACTTGCTCAGCGTCATCGGAGGCCACCAAATCAGTAATTTTTAGAAAACCATTGAGCGCGTGAGAAGCTCTGTAGCGGGCTAAATTTACCCCTCGAGCAGCAGGCACATGACTGGCCCGCGCGATTCTTCCGTCTCTTATTGTTATAGCCCCAGCCTTGTACCTGTTGCAGGAGTGGTACAATTTAGAGTGCCTTCATGTGCTTTTTGCTTAGGCGGATGACATCTGACCATTTGGTTCCGAGCGCTTATTTTATGTTTTGTTCCAAAGCGCGTAAAAGAGCGTGTCCCTGCACGCACTCGTGGCGCTGACTGTGCTACGACGACATTTTGTTTTCGACGATTTCTTTGTATTTTTCCCGTGAGCACCCGCTGTCGGCATTGAACGCTACAAGAGATGGCATCACCTTGGACAGAAGGTCGTTGAGGCACCCTAGTACCCTTAGCGCACTACTATACGGTTTCCACGCGCTCAAAGTATTTCTAAAAATTATCCATTTAGTGGGTTTCGGTGACTTTCAGCAAGTTTCTAATTGAAACGATATGTCCATTTCACTAATTAAAAAGTTAATTAACAAGTTTTACTCAATTAGCTAATTGATCGTTACGATTAGCCCCTATTCTATGTCCCCCTGGCCGTATAACAAACCTGAACAAACCTCATAAGTGTAACTTTCCCGGCATTTCTAAAACAAATCTGTTTCGCTTAAAAAAAAAAAGATACACCCTGTATATATAATATAAGCAGCACCTTGAGTGCGTGTTCAGCTTGCCAAGTTGGAGCATAACGAATATAGAACGTGTACCATCATAAAAACAGCAAAAAAAAAAACAAAAAAACGCAGCTTATGCGTTTAATGTTTAAACATTCTTGAGATATCGACTTCGAAACCATCTGGAAAATGAGCCGCTAAAGGTTTTCAGTTGCGCAAACGACACACGCATACAAAAGGAAGGTATCTGGCGAATGCTTATCTACCGACTCGTTATTTATCCGGGGGGGTGGGGGGGGGGGGGGGATATTGCAATCCTTTCGCAGAAAGAACGCCAAGCTGGCCAAGCATCCAGCGTGCCTCAACTACCGAGAGATTCTCCCCACGGGGACGTCTGAAAAGCCACGTCCACACACACCGCGGAATCGCCGAGAATCGCAATCATCCGTGGCTTTTTTAACGACATATAAAAGTAGTGCACCCAGATGTCAGAGTGCCTCGTTCGCAAGCGTCTGCGTCTCTGCACCCGTTTTCCTCTTTGCCACGTGAAAACGCTGCAGCGCATGCGCAACTTGCGACCCATCTGCTAAGAGGAGAACGCCATTAAATTGCGTTGATTCCTCTCCTAAATCTAGGCTTTCTACATTAAAAAAAAGGTTGTTTCCTGAAGGGCGGGGGCCCGGCTATAGCGAAAAGAATTTTCTCAATGTCGAACATCTCTGGAGGTGTCCATTAATTGGTAAAGCCGACATTATACGGAAATTTTTTTATCTGTATTTTTGCAATAAGAAACAGCGAGTAATAACTTTTTTTTCGAACTCAATAAAAAATAAATTAATATATAAAGAGCGCGAATTAAAAAAAAATAACAAAAAAAACTCATTAAACTTGGATGGCGGAAGCTCCTCTTTAAAAAAAATACCCATCGCGGATTTTCTTCTCTGTTATGAAACTTTCGTTTTTCCGATCATCGTTCGCGGGATTATACGGGTGAAAATAAAAGGATCCGGTGGAAAGAGTACAAAAGTGCCAAATCCACAAATTGATTATGGTTTGCCCGCTTTCTTCGATTAATAAGAAAACCTTCATTTGTAAAACTGAAGCGCATCATATGCAGAAATAATAATAAAAAAAATCCGTTCTCGGCAGCAACTAGATTATCTCTTTCGCGTGCGCAGATGTACCCCCCCCCCCCCCCCCCCCCCCCCCCCCCAGCAAAAAAAAGACTTCGAGGAACTTAATTTAATTCAAGAATCTGTAGTCGCCGATAATTTAAGAAACGCAAAACGTGGCTAGTGCTTACGCTCCTTGTCTTGCGATTTAATTCTTCCTCCTAGCGCAATCTCATTAATTAAGGAGCAATGATAAGATGGTCGATAGTTGCCATGCTCTTCGTTTCAGAAACTGTTAGTGCCTCACTGCAAGAAAAAAAACAAAAAAAAAAACCCTTAAATTTAGTCAATTTAATTCAGGTATCTGGGACGAACAGAAAATGGCAATCTTTATAAAATATACGGGTCAGCGGTGAATGCGATTTAACATGACGGTAGACGAAAGATTTTATCGCGTCCTCCTCCTCCCCCCTTTGGAGATCAAGATAGTGTATGTGTTGCATCGACATTGTTTATGTGTAACGCCTAACGTGCGGGCTGATATGTAGGCCGAGTGTAATGCTTAGAGATCTGGAAGAACCGCACGCGTATATGTACAAAAGTGTCCAATTGATTTAGTCTTGGAAACATCCCGTCACCTTCTTTAGCGCAACGCCGCGAAGACCTGCGTGAAGCATTCACATAACTTGCTGCAGGGTGGTGCAAAACCAAAAGCAAAGACTTTGTAGGGTTCCAAAAAAATTCATTTAGATAATCATCCACTATACCAAAAATGTCTGTAGCAAAAGGCTGTCTCTAAACTAAAATAATTAAAAAAAAAAAACGCAACGTGAGGAAAGTGATGTATTTTGGCATTAGAAAGTCTTCGTCTAAAAACAAAATAATCTCTCAAAACGTGTTTCCAGATGCGTAAATCTAGTTCAGTTTGTGACGTCAATACAAGCTTTCCTGCAACGGGGGGAAAAAACACTATATCGCAATAAAAAACAGGCGTTTTTGAAAAAAAAAAAGAAAAGACGTGTTTTTTGGTTCGAGTAAATGAATGCGCACGCTACACGTGTTTGCATGCAGGAGGCAACAGTCGGGGTGCCATGCTTTCGATTGTCTATAGACCGACACGCTGTTTACAAACAAGCCCACGTTTGCCCACACCATGTGTGGGCACTGCGCGTGCGCAGAAACCAAATTTGGAAGGAGTGAAGCGTCCGCGCATGCGCAGTGCCGTCGACAGCGCCACCGCAGCTGCGTGACGTCAGGGCCGCGTGTTGGTCTATAGAAGAGTGTCTGCTCGGTTCCATGGGTGCCGCCATGTTCGTCTATGCTGACGCCATGACACAGCAATATTCCGCTTTCTTAGAACCCTTCGCACATATCGTAGTGAAAGAACGTCAGATATGCATGGTCACAAAGCTCCAAGAACAATACCGACGCCAGGAGTGCTGTAAAAAGCAAAACTTTTGTTTCATGAGCAGCCCCTCTCTTCACAAGAGCCTGCGTTAGAGATTATTCTTTCCCATTTTTATCGGTGGGTGCTAGGATTTCGGACACTGGTCTATAGAACGCGAAAGTTTGAGTACACATTGTTCCCTGTATCAGTGATGTGATCGGTCTGAGTCATTTTGGAGCAGCTCTTGGAGTAAGCCAAAAGTAACTTTCGGAGCAGCAGAAGGACTTACTTTCTGGAACATGAGCGCACATTTCATTTTCATTCGTACCACTGCAAATATTATGTGAAGAATATTGTATCGGCCTGTCCAACTAAAAGGACATGTCTTCTTTGCCTTTTCACTTACGTGAGAAGCATCAGTTGCACAGCAGGAGCGATTCCCTCAAATACAAAACTAGAGTTTAGTTGCATCGAGAAGAAGCAGACACGGTACCAAAATGATGACTGATGAGGGGCAGTACGAACTGCTGTGAATGGTTATTTTAGGTAATGAATCCCACTTAAATAATATTACGATACAACAATTTTGTAATAAACTGCAATCTATAATTCACATAAAAAAGAAAGCACTTGTTTTTTTCTTTTTGTTTTGTGAGCGTCAGTTGCATTTTATATACAGAACTTTCTAACAAAAATGAACCTGTGAACGATCAGTATGCCTTCTTAGAAACAATCCCGCTAATGTTCCTCCCAAGCTTCTATCCACCTCTCCTATCCATTTAGCTATAATTTGTAACACATATATAAAAGGAATAACTTAACAAAACGAGTAGGCATAAAAATAAACATACGAAAGAGTGCGGATAAATATCCTTGCAAATTTGAAATACAGAAGTAACCTCGCTAAATTTCGATTTGGAAAGAGACAGCGCCAGGCAATCGCAGTCTATCATGCAAGCCTGTTTCGCGTCTCGCTCTGGACAATCCCCGCCCCTGCTCGTTTCGATCTGGATGAGCACCGCACCGGCGTGCGGTCGTGTATCACTACTGCGTGATGAGCGTTAAAGACCCCAGGCTAGCGGTTGTACTGCACTGGCTAAGTTGCTCATCTACAGCGAGTGACTCGTCGGAACTTCGAAATGGCTGACCAACTACGCGCTGTAGAAATACCCACACAACCCCAACTGTTTTCTTCGCTCTGGACAAGGGTTTTCCCCTTAGCACGCGGGTACGCTGCAGCGAAGCAAGACATTCAAAATCGCGATGCCAACTTTGTGGTTGTCCCTTTTCTGCAATACACTAGTGCGCGTTGAGAAGCGCACTCAACGAAACCAACCCCTCCCCCGAAAAGATCACTAACACGAGCATCATTGCGAAACTTCCGAGTGCTGTGTCAGTCCCTGATGCGAAATGCAATCGAATAGTGCGTTAATGATTTGAGACGATAATCAAGGTTTCTGAAAACTCGCATAAGTATACCATGACAATCCGGCCGGATAGCGAGGCCTACTACCATATGTTCAGTGTTATTAAAGTGAAATTACGTTTTTGCACTTTTGGCGCAGTGTTGGCGCAAATAGTTCACATTTTGGTAAAAGGAAGCAGGTTGTAGGCAAGGTGAGCATTTTGGCACAGTTTGGCGCGAATGACGCAGCAATCATATCACCGCTGCATTAAGAAAGATAAATCAGAAAGACAAATGTTCTTCGTGAGCCGACGCCTCCACCTTAGCCTAACTGTACATGTTGGTGCGCGAGTTTAAGAAAACTGCGCAAAGACTTGCACAGTATTTTTCCAATCAATTACACCTCGCTTTATACACTGTTTTACCAAAACTACCGTCATAAATCATCACGTAGAAACACACTTCCTATTTCTTATGTTGTTGCTCTTGTTGGTTGTGTTTTCAAGGTTATCCAACAGTTGTAAGATAAACCTATATACACATCCGCCACCTTTTTATACACCAGTGACAACAGTATAAGGTTTCCGCAGCTTACGAGACATATATAATTACAAAGTGATAAGCGAATACTTCGAATTTTTATGGGACCACTGCTAAATATCATGTCCCATATTTTTCTTACCATTGTAAAGATAATTATATGAATATATCCAATAAAATATAAGAAAATATCAGAACATATTAGAGCTCATATATTCCTTATATAATATTGATATGGTTAACTCAATCAACATTAACATTTTATTTCCACTAGGATACTTTTTTGTTTTAAATCCCCCTTTTTTCTTGGTGAGTGTTTTACTTTTCGTTACTTATTGCAACTTTCCCCAATCCACCCCTCGTGATATTCCCTATCCCACGGCGTTTGATTTACCAATAGATAAATACCAATATAACTGCTCAATTTATCTCTTCGAATAGCAACACGGTATGAAAAAAGGCTCGAACGACTGGCACTCTATTTTGTTATATCCGAGAGAAAGAAAATATATATATATATATATCGCGGGCTTAACATTACAAAACTTCTTCGGAGTAGAGGAAAGAAAACTACTTAAAAATAAAACAAACAACTCTAATTCAATCCGCGAGAACGAAGACAAAAACGGGCGCACTCCGCGTATTACAGGAAAGTAAATCTACCGGAGTTAGTTTCTATGCTTTTTCTTTTTTTTTTTTGTGAGTTAAGGAAGAGTAGGGTACCACACCTGGAGCTCCATCACTCACGTGACCTGAAGCGCCAACTCCCCTATTGCGGCGCCCCACAGAAGAAAAAAAACAACGAAACAAAACAGAAACAAAAAAACGCATTCCTGGGCCACTTCCAATCGGGCCCGCAAGTCTTCACAGCCCCGGGGCGGAATAAAACCAGTTCCCGGTGACTCTCAAAAACCGCGGTGGATCCTCCATTCCTTCACCCCTAAGCTGACAGTGCTATGAAAGCTACGCGCCCGCCGGACCAATCAGCGACCTCCCTTTCCATCACCCGACCCCGCAAATCTCTTATATCACGTGATTACGGTGGCGCTGCCGTCGGCACTGCACATGCGCAGACGATTCTCTTCGTGATCGAACGCGGGCTTGTTTGTAAAGGGAGCGTTGCTGGGGGTCACGTGACAAACTAAAAAGAGTATGATTGGTCCAACGAACACGTAGCTTCCACCGTACTCTCAGCTTAGGGGCGAGCGGAATGTAATGTGTTAACCTACAGCCACAAAAAAAAAAAAAAAAAAAAGTAACCGGGCGACCCATCTTGGCTCTAGTGGCAGACGCCGGGAGTCAAGCTCGCCTCGTGTTGTAATCACCACCGCGTCGTTTACTATATCATCGCAATTTCCCGGATTATATAACATCGATATTCTTTAATGTAACGTTCTTAAATATGGGATTCGAAGCTCTTCCGAGAAACCGGGCGATCGCCTCGCAAGCCTAGATTCCCGGCTAACCACACCGGTCGCAGCGCGCGTCTGCGCGCGCGTTACACTGGGATTTTATGGTAACGGTTTCGAGGGAACTCGAATACATCCCGGCGTTTATTCTTAAGGGTGTCAGAGAAGGGAACCGCTCGGGCCGCGAAGTCGGTCACTCGATTGGGCAGCGTGCTGTTTATTGGTGTCACGTGTTGTTGTTGATTCGGTGCATATAGACGCTTCACAGACGCGCGAGATTAGAGCCGCCATTGCTGACCTTCTCTCGTCTCACCCTGATACCGAGCCACTGAAATGGGCCTTGACGAGCCTCCACAAAGGCCAAGGCTGGGGAGAAGGACGCACTAGAATAAAACGTTGCAATAATCTATAGTTTGCAATGGTAATGATGATGTTCACTAATCGCAATAAGAGGAAACTAAAACTGAAGGTCGGTTATGGCGGCGCCCATAAGTAGCTGCTGAAAAGCGCATATATATCTAGCGGGTTTGTGGCACTGGGTACGCTAACTGGATTCGTTCCCTAGATGATGCCGGAGATTCTTTTCCGATTTTCAATATAAAATATTGTTTAAAAAAACGCCTATATTTATGATTTTTTTTAAATTTTATGAAGTACGGCGAGAGCAGTTATATGCGTTGTAAAAATGATATGGCGGACAAACGGATATGGGAAATTGGTGAATATACGGATATAGCGAACATGCGGTTATAACGAAGCGTAGTTGAGGTACGCTTTTAATACTGGTACAGGTATTTGAGAGACTTATATGCTAAATATACTAATATTTTAGGAATATTATTTCGTGATGAGAGCTATTACAGTATAGATGGGTTCTAACGTATAAAATCTGAAAATGAAGTCTAAGCGTTTCTCTCGGGCGTAATTAATAGTCTGTTTCCCTCAAGTGGCTTTTTTCTTTTTCTTTTTGAAGACACGGATTTATGACGGCGATACTTAATAAACTGAAGGAATATTTCTACATAATTCTGCATGAAGTGTATTAACTAAATCTTATTCATTGCATAAGTTGATAGGTAACAACGCTTTAGAAATTCATATTCATTTAGCCTTACATTGTACAACCCGCATTACTGAACGCGCATGTTACCACCTTGACGAGTCAGTCGAGTTGTTACAAAAATAGAAAATGCCTTTATATTGATGGAGCAAAATGCAATCTCAGAAATAATTTTGAACATTAACGAGCAATACATTGTTTTTATAAAAAGCACAAATGTACGAGCACGCCACCGCCTACCAAACTCGAACAACTTTTTACGGTGCGCAGACAGCTGGCAAAATTCAAACAAAAGCGAAAACAATATAAATCAAAATGCAGACGTTAGGTGCAAACAACACCGGGCGATAGAAATGTGAAAACACGCGGGAACAATTAACTTGTCAAGTGTTAAGAGTCGCTACTATAATATGCTACCCTCCATGAATCAAAGCAGAGCAAACTCTGGTTTTTGCGTAATCGTAGCCCATCATGTTGAGGCATACACACGGTGCATGCAGTGACCACACGTATTCCTGTCGTCGACGTGTAAACGATCGGTCATTAGGTCGGAGTGATTCGACTTCGAAATGAGACGCACGTGACGAATATGCAGTCATTGACCCAGTTCCGTTGCATAACAAATGATAACGAGTCAACGACTAGGCACGACGTTAAAAAATCGTCCACTCGGAGTAAAAAAAAAAATAAAAAGAAAGAACTTACGTCGCTTTGGGGCGTTGTTCACACGTTCATCACACTGAAAGCAGGTTATTTTCTTCCCTTTTTTTTTTTGTCTGTTTTCTAACAACGTTCGCAGGCTTCTGTAATTTGTGTGTGTGTGTGTTTTACGATATTTCTTTTTTATGTATAGAATTGTGGATGCATTCGAGTGATGAGGAAAAGTTGACGGAAAGTTTCGAATTCTCCCCTTCTCGTTGTTACTCTCATAGACGCGGGCGATGGCACGTGTCACGTGGTAGACATCTCGTCATCGTTTTTTTTTTTTTTTAAGTTACTGTTTCATAAAGTATTTTTAACGCGGGAAATTCCCGTGGTACACTAAATACAGAAGAAAAAAACGCGAATTACTCAGGGAATTTTGTGTGCCGAAGGCATAGATAATTTCTTGTTTTCGTTACACAAAGGGTGTGGAATGTTCGGGAACTTACGTTTTTCCTGACACGTTCGCGTTCTAATAATAATAAAAAAAGGTTCCGAGATCAGTTAGAATTTTCTTACCAGTTTTTTGTTACTGTTTTGTTACCCAACAAGTTTTAAACGAGGCAATTAAAAGAAATATATATAAAAAAATTAACCTGTGGTCTTAAAAACATCATTAAATATATATAATAGGTAATGATATCACCCCTTTGAAACAAGTTAAACAAGTTTAAAGACTGCGTAGTAAAAGGAATTCATAATAATGCGCCTGACATTGCACGGGAATTCCAACATAAAGTCGCGGCTAAAAAGGGCATCTTGGCAGTCGTGTGCATAGCAATGTTCGGTTACAATTTATGATGCTTGCCAGGTAGAATCGCCGGGCTTATCGTGGTATACGTGCACGAGTTTCATTTTTGACGCCACCGCTGTAAACTCATTAGACAACATTTTAAGCTAACATCTTCCCTGAAAGCGATGCCTGATATTAAGCGCAAACTTCTAGTTCATCACAGTTAAACATACAATTTTACGAGCCTAATCATTATTATTCAAATCAAGTTTACTTCAAAGTTCAATCAGCGTATCGGTTCACTCTTTTGCGAGCGTGTATTTTTTATAATAATTCCCCCTCCCTCCTCTTTTTATTGCAAATCATAACTGGAAAACATACGAGATTATGTATACAGACACTCAAAACGTGATTTGATAGATTTGATTTGAAATTGAGGGGAATCGGTAATTAGAAAACTTTGCACGTGTCGTAAAACCGACTGCATAAACACGGCCGCTCGATCCCCTGAGAGGGGATTTAGGGGCCGTGACGTGATATAAATCTGGAGATGTTTGCGCATTCTGGGGGTGCGCAAACATCTCTGGGGGGGGGGGGGGGGGGGGGGGGGTACATTCATTTTCTTGTTATTTTTAATATTGGGTTTCCCTTAAAAATATATTTCATAGTTTGTTTGTAATCTTCAGTCCAGCGGTTGCTAAACACGAGGTGTCTTTTATTTGCAGCCCAAACCCAAAGTTCGCATAGCCTGAAGTTATAAATAACCGAATACGTACCACGAGAATTTAGCATCACTGTTATTCAAATAAAAAAAAAATTACGAGTCAGTTTTGACTTATTTTTAATCACGTCTAGCTTTCGTTGTAAATAACGTTCTGTTCCCAAGACTTCGACGTGGCGGGCACCTCAAAAATGCGACCGCGTTTCCTCATGACTGAATGCCACCCTTTTTAGGTCCTTAAGGGTCTTTTATTTTTTTGCTTCGCGATGACTGTATATTTTTTTTTCACTTCCTTCATCGGAACTTTAAAACTTCATTAAAAAAAACCAAGTCACCCCCGACCTCTTTCTGCTAATCTAACATAACCTCTGCTACTTTTTTTTTTCTTCTTTCCAGCCATACTCAAAAAACCTCACGCCCACTTCAGGATTACGAGGCATCTGGCCTAGATAGGAAGGCGTATTTTTTTTACGTGCGAGCTTCTCCTCTCAATAAATACGAGGCTATAATAGCCCCTTACTCCAAACAGTGGCCCCTTCTGAACCACCCAGCACCCTGGCTGACGCGCTAGAGAAAATACCACCGCTTGACAAATGTTTGCCCACGATCTCCGCAGCTATATGACGCCCCTCAACCGCTTCTTCCGTATGCGCCGTCACACGAGCCTGAGGCACATACAGAATAGCGGCGCGCCGCAATATTTTGTCTTACTCGAGATGAAAAAAAAAAAGGTTGAGGGTTTCTGAGGCATACACTCGCTCCCGAGTATTTATTCTGGTGAAAACCCGTGAAGTCTGACTGAACAAAAAAAAGAAGATGATACCCTCGCGATCATATAAAAAAAAAAAAAAAATAGGGGGCTGAGGGAATATGGAAAAGAAAACCAAGCTGAAGTCAAAAGCACAAGGTGTGCGAGGCTCCAAGGAAAAAAAAAATTAACTATTTCTTAGAATACACATTACACGTTAATGGAGCCCGGAACAGGTGTACGCGCAACGGTTATACAAAGATGCGTTTGTGAAGTTTGGGTATCTTTTATGGATTCAGACTGACCGGCAAAACGTTTTTTTGAGATGGGCTGAGAATCTTCCTCGCCCCTACCTTCACTCACCTTTCCCCCGCTGGTCACGTGACAGCGTTGACCCCTTTAGCGCTGACTTTCCGGGAAGGGTTTAATGACTGAAAAGCATTGTCGCCTCTAACGTCTACAGTTGTGGTATGAGCTCCACGAGAAAGGGTAAGTAGGGAAGGATTATTTCTGGATCATTCTCCTTGTCGGGCTCGTTGGCGGTAAAACGTGACGAAAACTACGGGAGTATTAAAACTGGCTGGAACAGCAAGAAGCACTGCAGCTAATAGACCGTTTTCAATGCTCAATAAAGAAACACTGGAAGCCACATTGTATTGTGGTAAAAGAAATTTGGATAACACAAAGGGAGATGAGGAAAAAGGGGGAGTAAATTTTTCATCCTAGGTGGCGCAAGCTACCGCCTTTTATAAAGTGTACAGTTATTACCCGACTGTCCATCCATCCATGTACATCGCTTCTGGCTGGAAGCGTGTGATTGTATCCGAGTTCACGCCGAGCGCCGACGCAGCGCTCGTATCCAATGTATGCTCGAAGTGGGCGCCCAAAATATCGCGACCTCAAGCAGCTACTGCAGGGCGTGCACTTTTGAAAAAGGTCTGTTGCCACTTTTGTCTCGTGCACGTCACACGCAGGACTCAATGACGTCATAAAAATATATCGCAAACTGGAGAGAAGTTAACTGGTCACTTGCCGACAACTTCTCTTTTTTTTATATTTTTTTAATTTTTTGTAATTCTTTTTTACTCACAACCTATTCCAAAAAAAACAAACGACGAAGAGAAACAAAATAACTGAACATATAAAAAGAACGTAATTATCAGAAGAAGAAAAAAAGGCCTAAATCGACCGTGTCCCGCGTCTTCGCCCTCGGAAGACAGCTGCAAGACGTGGAGTGGTACAAGTAACTCGGCGAGACGGAACTAACCACATCGCCGCACGAAGCTGCCTTGACCTTGCTGTACGGCCTTTTGGCGTCCCTCCTTGCATCTCCTCCTCGTATTCGAGAGAAAAGGTGTGGAGAAACCTTGACCAGAACACACACACACCGAGTCTTCGACAAGAACCACGCCTCTCGCGATCCGCAGAGGGACCATACATCACGGTACGTTGGCAGGCGACGAAACGAAAAATAACCAGACACCTCTGTGCGCAGGCACGCTACCTTCGCAACGCTGTGTTTGTGGATCGAGTTCTGTCAACGTGAAAGTTCGTTTGTTTGTACTTCGTTTCGATGATCGAAACTTCGAAAGCAAACGAACCCGAAAGACCATTAGTCTTCGCCAGCTCGTCTTCTCCTCGTTTCGAGGTCTTGCCTATACCAGGACACGTCATGAAGCGCTATGGTTCATCGCGTTTGGAACAATCAGTCTTCAGTGCAGCTTTTTCGGCACAGCTTGGTGAAGAACGGCAGCTACGGCTCGTGTGAGCCAATCAGAACGAAAGGACTTAAGCACGTAACAATTCTTCGCAAGAGTACGGCACTTTGGCGGAACGTTACGTCGTGCTTTAATATGATGTACTGAGCGGCTGGTCGGGGCCGTTGCTTTCGCCGTTTGCCAGGTTAAGCTATGGTACAGCTGACGATAGGCTAAGAACAAGAGCTAGAGCTACTAAGGGAGAGGCACCTTGTGTTGTGTTCTTGTCGCACAAAGTCGTCCTCGTGTGAGAGTGAAGAGTGTTTGCGATATATTTTCCCGATAAAGGGAAACGACACGTCGCAAAAGTCACTAAAAAAACCATGGTCTTCCCTTAGAAGAAAATATAAAATAAAACTACGTAGTTCTTAGCTAGCTCATCCTAAGCTACTCAATCCAGGGTAATAGCTGGTCCTACATGCGTGACACCGACGGCAGGAAACCGACACGGCACTGACAAAACACAACAAGTTCACCTACGAGACAAAAGGAGTTTTTATTGACGAGTCGGCTAATTTTCCGCAGTACCGCTTATCGCTCACAAGCTTTTGTAACTGACTGCTTGACGCAGAACTGCTAACAATGCGCGTATTTGACGCTACTGCAAACAATATTCTTTCGTCCGTGGCTCTGCTGGGAACGAAGATCGGGCCTGCGACCCAGCAACCATTCCCATTGCGTTTTTTTGAGGAATAGCCCAGCCTTACGAGGACACATATGCATTCCAGGACATGCAAACCGACAGACACCCATCTATCCGGCAAGGCAAACTGGGCAAAAGGTAGCCACCCACTTTCCTCTCACCCTTTGCATGTACCCTCTCTCTTCGTCACTCGTTCAATCGCTCTCTCTCTCTCTCTCTCTCTTTCTCTTTTTGGTTTCCCTTCTCTTGCCGCTTATCATTTAGGCGCCCAGATTTTCGTTATGTTTTGATCGGCGCGCGCTTACTTCGGCAATCCGGTATCACGCATAAGAAGGACAACTCAGGTCAGTGATTTAGGAACAAATTTCTAGGTTAAGCACTCTCTTCTTGTTTCTGCTTGTTTTTTGTTTGTATATCTTTTAGTTGTTTGTTCTGTTTATGTTATCCCCTTTTTTGATTTGACTGCCGAGCTTGCCCGTAATGTCGTGAGCACGCGGCGACTCATTTATTTTCTTTTACATTTTTTGGTGTTTTCTTTTTTTTTTTTTTTTTTTACGTGCGGAGGTATACGGGGTGTACGCCCCGTCAGGACATTCTTCCAGCTCCAAACAAACGTTCCGGGAAGTAAAAAAAAAACGAGCGACGGAGGAATGACTTCTGAATGTCTGTCATTACGAGCGATTGCAGAAAGAGGTGCCGCAAGGCGGCGAAAAACAAAGGTAATCACTCTATCGCTGCCATAAAGCAGGTGCAAAAATACGAATTAAGGTGCGCAATTGCCAAAAGCGGCTACGCGCTCTAAGATCAAGAAACATTCAGAGTTTTGAAATCAACTTTGTAGAAATAAATACTGCGCTCGTAATTGATACGATGTAGAAACACGTTTTAATGAGGACGCTGACATTAGCGTGGAAAAACCGTGATTAAGTAAGGTTGAAATTTGTTTTACGGCGATAGGTCTCGCAGCGCGTCCCGCGTGTGTTTCGCGTACGTCGTGGCCAGCTAAGTTTAGCGGTAAATATTTCTTCGCTAAATTTAGTGGGGAATCGGTGTTGTACCTGGAATGTCACAGTGTCAAATGACGTCGTTTCATGACGTTACATTGTTTGACTAAATTTAGTGGAAACATTTCTATACAAGATTTAGTGGGAACTTTTTCCCCCTACATTTAGCGGTGATTTAGCGATAATTTGATGTCGCGTAATGCCGTGGTACCATGTGACGTTACCCCTTTCACGTAACACTGCGGCGTCTTTTTTTTTTTTTTAATGTATCGCACATTTAGGTTTGCACCACGTTTTTCTATTCACTCGCATATTTACATGGCTGTGTTAGAAATGGTGAATTTGTCGACATTGAGGTGTCTGTTTTCACGGGAAGCTGACTGTGCGCTTTACTGGTGAAAGTGTAGTCAACACAAAGCCGTCCGCAACAAAAATCACCCTCTCTTTAAAATGCACCATTGCTTCGATTGAGTCAACACACGCTTTTTTTCTAAATTATTATTATTCTGTGGTTAAAAAAGAACATTTGTTTCTTGCTATTATGGACGTGACATATAAAGCTCTAACTTATATGGGCTATTATTAATAGCCAATAAACTTCAACATTCGTATGTCACGAGCTTCAATTTATACACTGCTTGTTTAGCAGGCACACTAAGACTAAAACAGAATAACATTTTCGATGTGTATATCTTAAACAAGCTATCCCTCTATGTGCCTCATGTTTTAAACGAGTACACGTATTGTTTTTCGAGATTTTAATGCTGGGATTAAGACCCAACAGCACTTTGTTTTTTTCAACTGCAAATCGATAATTAGATGAGTTGGTATTTCTATTTTGTTTAGTGACCGCAACTTTATCTTAACTAAACAAGTATTACGTGCCAAAGATATTCAATGAGTTACCCGAAGACATCCTTAAAACAAAACCTCCTTAAAAATCGTAAAGATGTCCACGAAAATATAGATAATCAAAAGAAGAAGAAAGAAAGAAAAAAAACATACTAGGGAATAACTTATTTCAAGGAACTTCACGAAATTGTGTTTCTTAGCCGGATCAAAAACAGTGCCGATACAAACCGATATGGTTTTACAAACTCTTTAGTATGCGCAGGTCCAGGTGTACTACTTTCCCTGCTTTAGTTGTTGCGAATAGTGGCAACAACATAATATATTACTAATATATATATATTTTTTTTTTGTTCAACATCTAAGATGTGTTTTCGTTATATTACTTCTTTTTTTCCCTGCATCGCTAAACGCCGCATTTTACATACAAGCCCTCTTCACTCATGTGAGATTGAGTGAAAATGTAAAAAAGTAATATATTTTATTGTATTGCATTACTTGTTTATTCTCCTGGTTGTTCCTTCTCTCACACACTCTCTCTTTTCCTCTGGCACCCTAATTCAAAAACGTTCTGAAACTGTAGTGTTTTCACACTTGAAGAAGGGAAGTCTCTTCCCGAAATTACGAGTCTCCGTTATTATTTCAATCTCTCGACGTGTACAATTTTTATTAAGATTTAACTGCGACAAGTTACTCCTCTGCGGGTACTTTTCCAGTGTGTCCAGCAAGATGACTCAAAATTAAAGAAGCCTGAAGAAGGAAACCCTTCCACACCCTCATTACCGCCAGCCACTGTTCCTCCGCGATAAGCAAATAGTCCGCTCCCAAGGCTCATATCGCGCTGACTTCGCATACCAATTGCCACGTCTTTGGCTACTGCCTTTCCCGGTTGGCACGCGGAGCGATCCAATGCCGTGGTTGGTACGTGGTGGTGTTTATTTTGACGCCGTCTTAACTTATATTCGACCATAGTACACCTCCTACAAGTACAATCAGTTTGTAGATGCTGAGACCAGAGCCACTAAGCAAGCTATAGGCTTATCAGGGTGTCGGCAATACATTCCCTGATCATCTTGTGAGTGGCGCCATCTTGGTGCCTAGCCGCGAAGCGAACGCAAATATTGATCATTACTATTCAAAAATTCGACTAGCTGAGCTTTAGATAGGGCGTCAGGATGCTCAGGAGATGTTGTTTTGCACTGACGCGTAGTGTTTCAACCTTCCTGGAGGGCGATAAACCGTTTCAAGCTCCACGATGGCTAAGTGTCGTTACTTTGATGCGTAGCTTATTTAATGGCAAAAGTTGACACCAAAAGTCTACATCGCATAAATAAACAAAATTCTTTTGATTTTTTTTTACTAGTCTTGCACGGAGTACATCTACCATATACACTCTAAAGAAAAAGGGTGTAGGCGTTACACCCCATGTCACATATACGACACCCCAAAACTTCAGTTCGACGTACAGCGCGCTGACGTCAAACTGACTGCCCCAACTTTTGCGAGAGGGTTGATGACGGTGCGATATGACATATTAAGCAGCTAAAGTACGTACCAGAGTCTACTGAAGAAAAAAAAACACACAGGTTTCGCAGTTGAGCCTAGAAAACCCCGATAACTTTTTTTGCAGTCAGTCACACTTAAATTAACTACTTTAATGAGTTGTACAACTCGGCTATCAAGCCGCTCGTGAAATTTGGTAGCGTCGGTACAACGTCAGTGCGCTGTACATCCAACGGAAGTTTTGGGGTGTCGTATATGTGACAAGGGGTGTAACGTCTACACCCCCCTTTTTTTAGAGTGTATTTTTATTGAGTTCTACCGTTACGTCCACTCCTTCGTTACACCTATCCTTGGCCAATGACCCTCAAACGCTAGCCAGAACCCAGCAGGCTGAAAAATAACATAAAAGCCCTCAACAATAAAGCGTTCTGCAGGAAGACGGATCACCGCGAGGCGACTTCCATTTCAAATCCCTTCCCATAAAGAGCGTTCGAAGCAGGAACCGTGGCCGCTCGGGCATGGTACGTACACCCAAAAGTGTCTGTCCACATTTTAGGCGCTCTGTCGACGCGGATGTTTAACCACGCGTCGACATGCTCCCGAGAGCCGCCCAAAACGCCAACGCCCGCTCAGAATGCCGAGAGCCGGTGAGGAAGCTCTGGTGTATCAACGAGGAAATGTACTCCTATTCCTCAACCGACACACCGTTTTTCTTTTTGTGGTGCTGCCAAGATTTTGAAGCGCTGAGGCGGCTAGGCATTTTTAATATAGTTTTATTGGCGAAAATAAGCACTTTCCCTATGTAAAAGAAAACAAAATTCATATACGATTTGTCCATTAAGCCGCTTATAAGTTCTCATGTTATCGTATGGTTCTCATATGTTTATTAAACACATCCACACGGGTTTATTGTTTTCATTAGGGTTCCTAAATAACCAATGACGAGGTGGATGTCATGTCTAATCAGTTACCATAAATTAGATTCGGGAGTGGAATGCTGAATTTTTATCTCGGTCGAGAGGATAGTTGTTGCCGTTGTATCGTTCTGTGGTAAAGGCGGGTCAAAAAAAAAAAAAAAGTACAAAGGCGGAAAGGGAGAACGTCTTGTACACTTCATGTTATTTTTTCACGTAAATGTCATACTAGTAAAAAGTTTAGTTTAGAGTTTGTTTTTTGTGTAGGAATCAAAGAAAATCCTTTCCCCCGCTTGCTTTTAAAAGGTCCTTTCTAGAATACCTGATAGCACACAAACACACACACACACGCACACAAACGTTTCTAAACTTTTTTGGAACCCTCCCCTGCAGTCGAGCATGTCGTTGGTTTCAACGACCTTGCATTTCTCGGAAACAACGCTTTCTGACTAGATCCAGTCTTCGGAACTTCAATCGTCTGACAGAAAGGCACCAGACATCCCAATCCTATCCGGTTACAAGGTATCTGGAAAGAGGGCCGTTTTCGGAACATGGCGGCTATCAAAGTCCCCAATCTGAAACGGACCGTGTTCAAGAGCGAGCACCTCAGGCCGTCCGCCGGCGCCAGTGTCTGTGAAAACGGTCGATGCCGTGGTTCCTTCTCCCGTGCACACCCAAAGTTGTCGCTGTAATTGCTTGTCGTCGTCCGATTGGGGACACTTGTGGGCATACGAACACAGCCGTTTCACGCCGTTCATAGCGAGTTATTGGTCTTTTTATTTTTTTCCTCTCTTACGATCCACTTCGTGTATGGCCCTGACGGTTTTCCTCTTTATGCTTGGCGGCTGTAATTACGCCGTTTATTCGTGGTGCTGGGTTAACGGTGACTAAAGAACATGGAATGTTTGGTGCGGTTTTCTTATAATGAGTTTTTCAGCTCGCGTAGCGTGTATTTTCTTTTTGTCGCCGATTGCTTATTATTATTTCTTTTGTTGTGGTGTATAGATGTCTCGGTTGTTAGTCGCCCCAATTCACGCGAAATTGTACACCACGAGACATGATTAGCACGAACACGATATCGCCGTTTTGTCACACAAGGTAATGCCAAACAACCGATTGTACGGTAGACAGTTGGAGCTGAACGAAGGCGCATTTCGCCACAGAACCAGATTTTATGACGGCACTTTAACTGCAAGAAAACCCCACAAATCTGAATAAAAGTTGACGATCGCGTGTCGGCTCCAATTGTGTCGTAATAAAGTCGCGTTTTTTTGTTGTTGTCTTTATTTTTTATTTTGCTATGGCAACTGTTTCTCTGGGAGGCATATATGTGCCAAATATTTTACCTACGCGTAATGGTTTCGTGTTAATGTGCCTCTCGCACTTGTCTGTCTGTCACACGTAAATCAAGGAAACTTATTGCAGGTTCTGAGAAATACCATACAGCAAAAACACTCTGTGAGCCTTGAAGCCTGTCAAAAAAAAATCTACCATAGTACCAATTCGCACCCCAATTAAATGTCCACTTGATTGGAGGAAAGCAGACATGACTGAAATAGGTTGAGCTCTTTTACTCGGGCAACGCCCTTACAAAAATATGTATGGACACTTCTTGGACGTTCTATAGAGCAGCGTCCATAGGCAGAACAAAAGGCGTCTATAGGCAGACCACGACCTCTGTTGCCTCCGTGAAGTCGTCCTATGGCTGCCCTATAGAATATTGGCCAACGGACGTTCTATGGACGTCCTATTCTATGGATGATGTGTGGTCATCCTATACGCTCTCTATGGTAAGGCGCCATATAGAGTCCATAGGGACTCTATAGGGTGTCTACACAGCGTCTTTACGGTGTCTATAGGGTGCCTGCAGAAAACCCATACAAAGACTACAAGGAGTCGCCAGGGAGTCCACAGGGAAGCCATACAAGGTCTACACAGGGTCCTCATGGGGTCTGCAGAGAAGCCATACGAGGTCTACAGGGAGTCCCTACAGGGTCCGTAGAGAAGCCACTCAGTTTGCAGGGGGTCGGCTACGGGGTCCGCACCGACCAGCGGTTCTAGAGCAAGTCAGTTGGGAAACGCTAAAGAGCTTGCTCTGAAAAAGCGGCACCCGATCTGTACTCGAAAACCGAACTAATTGCGATCGCAACGCCACCATTCCACCCGCAGCGGCCACCCGGATAACTGCACGACCGCGTCTGCTGATTTGGGACTATCGATATTCGACAGCATGTAACTGTTCTGCTTTGGCTTTAATCGGCCACTTTGGCGTCGAAACATATACGGTAGAAGAGGGGTTTCAGGGATGCCAACCCTCATCTCCCAGGCGGACGCGCCGCGAATTGCAACCGAAGTTAGGACGCACCCAAGTCAAAACGCGCTACCTGAATTCGCCGGTGAGGCATGGCTGTAAAAAGAAATATTAATTGTGCCACAAAACCCTGTAAGCTAAAAGTGTAAGCAAACATCACGCCCTTGTCATTTTGTACTATCTCCAATAAAAGTTTCTACAAAAAGAGCTTTTTCCCATTTGTTTTTACGCAAAAACGTGCTCTGTAAAAATAATTTTAAAGAGTGTAGGGTCCTTAGGGGTCTGCAAAGAAGCCATACAAGGTCTATAGGGAGTACGTACGGGGTTCACAGGGAAGCCATACAGGGTCCACAGGAAAGACATACAGGGTCTACAGGGGCTCCTTATGGAGTCTGCAGAGAAGCCATACAGGGTCTGGATGGAGTCCCTAAGGGGTCCATAGAGAAGCCACTTTAACCGATGGTGGTACCGCGATGTGAGAATCGCACTCCCTAGCTCCTGGATGATTGGCCTCATAATAAAATGGATTGCCTACACTCTCCTGACGTGAAAAAAAAAACAAAAAAACAAAGTAAGGTTTTGATACTGCGCGTATACAGCATAACTAGAATTACTTGCGCGTCGCGCGCAGACCCAGCCTAGTATACCGCTTTTTAACGACGATCATCCAGATGACCGCAATTTCGATAGGCACCAGTGCGCCCCCTATGGGTTTCGAAAGTTGCGAATATCTACGGGGGCCGCAGGGACCCACATATATCTACCTCCCACTGAGAAAGTAAAAACATTATTCCGGCACATACTAAACACTTCCATCTCTACAATGAATATACCCTGAGGTTGGATACGCCTCCAGACATCAATGTAACATATTGATACCCGGAACTTAATTAACAACTCTTTAACTCGGACACCTCGCTACACCTAAAGAAAACGTCTACCCGGCATCACTTTATTAATGCACCAATATATAGATCACACCATAGAGAGGCAATAGGATGTCCATAGACTCACCGGGACCATAGAACGGAAATAGGAAGGTATGAAAAACTTTGTCTTTCGCGAAGATCTCTATAGCGTTGTTGTGTCCATTCTGTGGCAAACCAGTGGTACATAGACGGTCTAAGAACTGTCTACAGGAATCCATAGGATGGACAAAGGGGTAATAGAACGGCAAAAGTATGGACATAGGACGTCCATACATATTTTTGTAGGGGCGGCTTCCGCCGCCTAATCAATCTACTCTGTATACCTTCTATATACTTCTATACACATGCTATACTTCGTTTCAGCTTCGGTCCAGACGCAGCCGATGCTACAAGCGCGAGCATGTGGCCCAGAACAGTGCTTGCGCTGCACGAGCGCGCGTGCTTGGCAGGGACGCTGAAAGCCCGGAGCTCGCGCTTGTAGCTTTGGCTGCGTCTGGACCGAAGCTGAAACGAAGTATAAAAGCGAAAATCACTGGGCCTTTTTTGTGTATGATTGGTTTGGCGATGATAGGACACGTAGGGAAACAGGAAGGAACACCATGACGTCGCGTTTTTGACGCCGTTTGATTGATCCCTTCGGCTTCTGGTGTCGGCTTTGTCCGGACCTAAACTGAAATGAAGTATAACCGTCCTCGGTTTCTCCATCCCCTAGCCAGATGGTGAATTCCCTCGTAGTGGAAGTACGCCCCTCACCCGGCTATTTTTCCCCCCTCTGAACGGCGAAATAAGAAACAAACGAGCCCCGGCATTTAAAGGGATTGTCTGGTAAATTTGTGTCTTTCAGAAAACAATAAAGTTATACTGTCATTGCTTTTAGGAATGTCATCGGCGGAATATCCGAATTTTTAATCCTCCGCCGCACTAGTAATTCAATTAGAGCCCAACTGGTCAGATTGCAGCCGCAAAACACACGACGTTTTCGTTCGTCGGCGACGGCGGAAGCTCTGACGTAACATCAGACAAAGAGAGCCACCTAAGCTTTTGACTGCTGTCTCAGTCAAATAACTTCGTTTTAAGATAGATTTACGGCGTTGGGAGTAACTCAATTCTTCGACGATGATATTTTGTACTCACCTTCGGCCATGTTGATCAAAACCGGAAATAAGTCAACGCCTGCGAGTTTGACGTTACCGTGCCTGATGTGACGTCACGACACGACCAGCCATGCATACATGCAAAATTTTGTGTGAAGTTTCGTATTGATGGTCATAATTGATTTAACGAATATTGGGGCGTCTTGTAATGAAGTATATAACGCATATCACTATATTTAGGTATTCGCTACGTGACAAGCACAAACAACTTTGCAATTTCCGTATACCACCGGACAATCCCTTTAACAACCGATGAAACAGACGAAACATAAAATGTAAATATAAAAAAAAAAACTGCTGACGCGCGAACAAAAAAAAACACAAAAAGACACGAGGTTTTACGTTGGTTCAAACTTTCTGACTCTTGGATCAGAATATAGGCAGACGTCACTACAAAACTAGGTTCTTATCTACGGAAATGCGAGAACAAACTTACAGCCGCACAACCGATGATGTTCTCCCTAAGTTTTGGAAAGAGCCGTGCGAAGACTCTGAAAAGGCTATTGTTACTCGAGAACGCAAGAACAACAAAAACAAAAAAAACAACCTAGAAAGCTTTTACGCTGTTCCTCATTAATAAGCACTTATGCCAGCTTCACACGTTCCTCTCATTACTGCCATTATAAACACAAGCGCGGCACCTTCGCTGTTCCGAAACCCCTCACGCCTTAAATGCGTGGCTCGTGGCTGCGCGAGTCACGAAGTTCCACGATCGCGCGCGCCAATCCAAGCCGATCCAAATCAATGGCAATCAGCAACCTTTTTATTACTGATTACAAACCTCTTGCCCGTGTACGAACCTGCGTGCGGTTCATTTAACTCTCCGAAAAATCAACCTCGCAGCAAGCTCCCAAATTAATCTCTCGAGATAGTCCACCCCATTGGCCGAGCGGTTTCCTCCTGATGGCGTTATAGGAACACCCATTTCGGTTATTGGTTCTTTTCTTTATATTTTGCTTTTGTATTTGGTGCACCCTGTACTACCATGGTTGAGATGAATGGTGGCCGAGCTGTCCCACGCCCCCTTGTCGAATGTTCCAGAAAAGATCGATGCCGCACCTGATAAAGACGCGTCTTCGTCTTCTTCATCTTCTCCGCGGGGTCCGCTTCGTAGATTACGCTATAAAAAAGCCTCCGGGCACGCGCACAAGATACCGCGGGAGGCGTGGTCGGTTTCATCCGCGGCTGTCCCCCCCGTTTTCAAACGAAGTGACCTAGATGGTGCGGTGAAATGCACAGCTTGCCGTCATACATCGTCCTCTTGACCGGCCTTACCACGAGGGATATAGCGTATCTGGATCAACAGAGTCTTTGACTTTGCCCACCGCCGACGCCGCCGCACCTGCTGGCATCGAAGTGCGTGCCTCCGCGCTTTTTGATGTTGACGGAGTGAACGGTCCACGCGATGTTTAACTGGTCTTCTGTTAGTCGAACCGATTTGAGTGGTCAAGTGGCGCGGCCATTTTTTTTTCTGATTTTGTTTTATTTGTTCCGATTCTGTTACTATCTTGGGATATAATAAAGGGATAGTTTGTTTCGGTTCTTCGGGCTTTAGACAATCGATGGAAAATATAGCTTTCGTTTGTTGTTTGTATTTTTTTTTTCTTTTTGGCTTTGTGATAATGGGTATTCGTGGCTATGGCTATAAGGGTATTCGTGGTTAACGGATTGGCCCGAACAGCTCAGCGAATCTATAAGAACGATGTAGGCTGCACCTCGACCCAACTCGCTCGGAATCGAACAATTGGCTAAGGCGGGGTCTAAATTGAGAGTGTCTCGGAACCCAATTCTGCCTCTTTTAGAGGCGCTCGTTTTGTTTAGGAGCGCCACAAACCGGTAATGTGTAGCGAGCTGGCAGCGGCGAAGTGCTTCGGGTAATTTCTTGTACACAAAACACCGATCACTATACTTCCGGGATACTATAAGGAACGCCAATTTGAGGCAGAGCGGATATAGATTATCGAAGGCGTGCCGAAGCGCACTCCCGCAAATATAAAAAAGGTGTAATAAAAAAGGTAGGTTAACTTATTTCTTACGTATTCGTTTATGAGGCTCGTATACAATCAACGAGAGCTTAAGTATACACAACGCGTGTCGAGTGTTCTGCATCCCATTCTCGCTCCACATTCAATGGGCAAACGGCAAATTCCGCTGGTAGATTTGGAACGGTCAGGGAGCACTTTTTTCTTGCTATCTTTACGCGCGTGTCAGCGCGAGCTATACACTCCGTGTAATGCGACCGGCGCGCCGCCGCGCGGCCGTTACCGAAGGTAGGCAGTGAGAGCCCCAGCGAAACGAAACCACGCCGCGTACATTGGTACGCATTGAAGTCAGAGCGGCGTGGTGGCGATGGGTTGACAGCATGAACTGCTGCGTCGTTAAGTGCTCCAATAGTTATGCGTCGTATCCCGTGGGGACGAAGTTTCACAGTTTTTCACCTCGCCGATGTTTTGTGGGACAGCGACAACGATGGACCCGTGCCGTACGACGCGAAAAATTTGGTCGCCCGATCATGTCTGCCACTGTGTCGGTACGGCTGACATATTCTGCACTGCCGCTTTGCGCTCTGCGTTTGTTTTCGTACCAGTAACGCCTCCATATGTTCGAGCCGATGGGACAAACTCAAAAGCCCTCCCACACTCGCAGGTATGCTGTGCCAATTTCGTTTGGAGGAATGCCCTCCAAAGGTTCGTCCCCGTCGTACGTGTCGATGATATTTCCGGACCAGTATGGCACGCAGTCTGTACTTCATGAAGAAAGATTCGGACGGTACAAAAAGTGACAAATATGAATCTAAGGAAAACTACAATAAAACTTGGAAACACTCGACAATCGATGTTTGAGTACGGAAGTTTATGTGGTCTGCTTTCTTTTTTGATCAGCCTCCTTCTGGATGTGGAAACGCTGACACACCAAGTCTTCTAGACAACAATCTTTTTTCTGTATCGTATTTTTCAAGTATCGTCGACTAGTCCTTCCCAACTGTAAAGTGTGCACCTCCCATGATGAGTGGTATTCTCTTGACAGCCTTTGACGGTCAAAACCAGACCTCATTTAGTTACGCCACCCAAAAATGTTTCCACCTGGTTAAACTATGCCACCTCTTTTAGGTATAGTAAGTGTTTTTTCAAGTTACGGTTGTCAAAGTACCTGTGTGCCGAAAATCAGCACCTCGCACAACCAGATTACTACACAACAGCTGACCGCAAATGCCTTTGACGGCCAAACCGTGTTTGGTTTTTGGTTTCTTGGTTTGGTTTTTTCGGCTTTGAAACCACCTTTCGTAACGTTGTTTCAATTGGAAGTACAGTGCACTAGTCCCTTCCTACCTGTAAAGTCACCATCTCCCACTACGAGTGGTATTCCCTTGAGAGCCCTTTCACGGTCAGAACCGTTTCCCATTCAGTTACGCCGCCCAAACCAAATTTCCACTTGGTTTCCCTATGCCACCTATTTTTGGTATTATAACTGTTGTGTCAAGTTACGGCCATGTCCAAGAACCTGTGCGTCTAAGTCTGCACTTCGCACAGCCCGGTTATAACACAAAATTTTGGGTCTAATATTGGATATTCCTGACAGCTTTATTCCTTTATTCGTTCGAATTATAACTTTCACAGCTGCTGTTTTAATAATAAAACGTGGCCCACTCAGTGCACAAACTTAGTGAACATCTCACTCGTCTAAAAAAATCATCGTCCCATCAGTCCTACCTTTACAGCGACGAGCGGAACAAATTTCCCACTGAGAGCAATTATGGTGGCGGCCGTCTTGCCTTTCGAAAAATTGCTCAAACCCTTTTTTCGACCGCAACTAAAGAAATTACCCCTAATAACGACTCAAACTCTATATAAGAAGCGGAGAACAGATAAATGCCCTTCTTAAATCTGCCCCAGCACTCATGCAACGTCACCCTCAACTTATCGGCTCAAAAAGCAAAAGTTCCGTCCGTGCGCGCTTCCGCCGCCACAGCTTCGCGGCCGAAAAGGCGCCGCAGGCTGCTGAGCGCGCCTCACTGTCGAACGCCAGCTCCTCCGCTAGCGGCGCTGCGCGCGTTTTTCAAAGCGCCCCCTATAGTTCCCGCACGGAGCGTATAGCACATTCGCTGCTCTAAACGCGCGTTTGCATGGAGCGCGGTTTCGAATCGCTTCAAATCTACCAGCGGAATTTGCCATTATAGATTTCGGCATTAAGCGCCGCAGCTACACTGCTCGTGTATACATCATGCAAAAGAAAGAAAAAAACAATGCCACGCCCCCTTGCTTTTTCTTTGAGTTGTCAGTGATGACAGTATAAGGTAATAAGAGTGCCCCTTAGCGCTTACTGTCTCCAGGTAACGCGCACCGCTCTCACCACCGAAAACCAAGCCCGAAAGCGAACTCGAAATCTCGAAACCATAACGTTCGCAAAATATTAATATTAAAAACGAAACGTAAAGCACAACCCCATTCAACCGCTCTAACGGGCAACTCTTTCGTTATTAATAATCACCGAGGCTCATCTTCTCCGTCGCAAGCAGTATAATCTCGGCAACATCCATCATCATCTTTTCTGCACCCAGCTTCTCAGGAGCACGGTCCACCTCCAACGGCATTTTTGTTATTAATAAACGTTCTCCCCTTCTGCTGTCGGCAGACCGACATCCTCCTCCTCCTCGTTCTCCTCCTATTTCTTATTGCTTTAAGGCCAGCCGGCACAGTTGCGTATCTATGTCACGGGCCCGAGACATCCATCGCCCGACCAACGCCGCCGACTCGCCGCGATGTTAAGAGTTATTATTGGCCGCGTACATACACGACCTCCGTCGGTTCAAATCCCCGCCATAATTTGAAAGGTTGCCCAGTAGAACCCTCTTCCCTTTTACGCCATAGCCTCCTCTCTTTCTCCTTCTACACTGCGTTTCGTGATCTTTCTTCGTCTGTCGTGTCCAGTCCCCCGCAAAATAAGAAAGAAAGAAGGTTCGGGCCTTCCTGGTTAGGTACACTGGAGGAGGTACAATCCTCGAGGCATCTGGTAATTGTACCTCTCAACCTCAAGTTCAGAGTTCATCCAGGCGGTGCAACCGAGCAGGCCATCAAACTGTAGTAATGTAGTCATGCCTCGTTAATACGAACCCCGTTAATACGAATACCCCGCTATATCGACCCGATTTTCGGAGAGGAACTGAGTGAAGAACGTGCGGTTTTGTCTCGTTATTGTAAACAATTCACATTAAGAAGGATTTTTTTTGTGTGTGTGTGAAACAGAGGTGTCCTTATTAACGAGACACGGCTGCACAATAAATTAAAAAGAATCGATACGATACTCCCGCCTTTCCGTATAACTGGCTCTATATATGGTCGGTTTATTTTTATTTATTTATTTGTCAGTTATAGTCATTGCTATCCAAAACAAACCAAGCGTAACGACGAAGGGAGTCTCTTCCTCGACGACGCGGTGTCCTGGTATACGATCTTCAAACGATCCGCAGAGATGCCTTGATTCGCGTACGAGTCTAGGATTGTGAATAGACGCATTAAACGAATAGGAAACCCAGTCGTCTTCATACAGTGCCCCTACAACTTCTTTGTGCCTATATAGTTAAAGATACTTTCGTGTGTTTTTTTTTTTCGTTTTTATTTTGTTTATTGATGTTGCTACACAAGCGTGTACACTGCACCGGCCAGCACGCCAGGAAAAGGGTGGTATTCGGTGCCGTGGTACAATATGGCTGGCAAGCGAACTTCGTGTGCGTGTTTGTGTATTCGCGCGAACGCGCGGGTGTGTGTGTGTGTGTGTACGTGTGTCTGGCACGTAGGCTTGTCGGTACACTTACATTTTCTTGCCTTTTTTTATTTCCTTTCTTGTGAACGTTGTTGGGCAAATGGCGGGTGCATTACGCCGGCGTTATTTATAGAAGCGCGTTTTTATTTTTGATTCTTTTCCTTGTTTGAGGAAGAAAAATGCCCACGTGCGCGCTTGCCGCTTCTGAAATGATGTGGACACGGGTGCCAGCGGCGGAGTCGGCAGCTTTCTCGAGAGAAGGTATATATATTTTTAATGTGGTTGTTGTTTTTGTTGTTTGGCCTGAATGACGAGGGTGGCTCTTTTCGGCACGAAAGTGATAGTTCGATTAAAATAGACGGGGACCGTATATGGGTTGTATGACTCCATGCGCCGGATCGCAGACTGAAACCGTATATCTCTTTGTGCAAGAACATTGCACGGTCAGTGCTCTGATCGGGGGGTAGCGATAAAAAAAAAGAAATCGGCTTCTTTACATTTAGCTCGGTGCTTTTATGTAGGGGTTAAAACGTACGCTCAATAAAGTCATGTTTTTTGCGCGAGCGACTAAAGCATCCTGTGTCAGGTTTCGATAAAATGTATGACCTTCCACGATATTTCTGAATGTGCATTTTTTTTTTAAGCGTGGAACTCTTTTTAATCTTACCCACAATCCATAATTTTTCTTCGTCCGTCCATTGTCCGTGCAAGTTTAGCGGGGAAATAAGACGTCACGTGACGTTACCTGACGTAACGTGACTTATACGCCTTTAGTAAATTAACGGCACGTGACCTATATACGTCGACTCTGTTTCCCCGTCAAATTCAGCGGGAAAATTCACGTCTTGTGGCCAAAACAGAAATTCAGTGGGGAGCTACGTGTTTTGGGGGATGACACGACGCCCGCGACGGAAGGTTTTCGGTCGTCCCCCTGAGGGAGTCTCTTCCCGTAGATGCGATATGGAACGGACGTGTTCGTACTCCTTCTTTGCTCGCTCCAGTGGTGCGCACGTTTCTCCAAAACAGAAACGAAAGCTCGCTCTTCGTTCCTTCTGAATCTGGGAACGAGCTCCCTTTACAAGTTTCAAAGTTTTGAAATAAATGCGTATCCGCTATGTTTCCGAGATTGAAGCGCGTCGTTACATTAACGTCATCACAATAAATATTTTGCTTTATAATCCGTAGATACAAATAAAGCGAGCGAGCAAAAATATCGACACGGAACTACGTGTCGAGGTCCGAGGACCACATTCGTTCCAGTTCTTTGCTTTCCACAATACTTCGGACACTTCCCAATCCCTTAAAGTCAAAAGCTGATATAGTTCATTATAAAAAAAACAAAACAAAAACAGAAAAACTTCAATGCCTACTGAATTGGGGTACAAATGGAGATAAATAGGAAAAAAAAAAGAAAGGAACACCGTTCCTCCTGCCGTTTCTTCGAAAACGTAACGAGTTTTTGTTTCATTTCCACCGATGCAAGATGGAACGGAGGCGTTCGTTCCCCTCTAAAAGTAACCCGTTCCAGAAACGTCGTTTGCTCGGAATCCGTTCGGTACAACACTGGCTCGCTTTGAACTGCGCTCTCGGGAAGGCGTTGACAGTGTGAACCAGTAGATATCTGTCTTTGTCGGCACGGGGCGCTAGGAACTGTGTGTCTGGGTGTTCTGATAAACGCCTTTGGACCCGGTCCTATTGTGGTTCGTACTTCCCGTCTTTAGAGAAGCGATCATCTGTGCGTCTGACGATCAGACCCCCCCATGGCGGTCTTCTCGAAAAGCAGCTGAGTGGTGTGAGAGTAGGCTTGGTGCCCCCTGATAGGAGACTGCCCCTGAAGCCTTAGTTTACTACCACGAGTGACCATCCCACAGTGTGAACTGGCCTTGAGGATTTTGCATGCTGATAGAACCAGCCAACAAATGTCTAAAGCGTCCACTTCATTCTGAAAAAAAATTATAATCAGAGCTGCCATCGTAATTGGTATAGACTATAGATTTTCTTCGGTGCACATGATCTTCTTGGAGGGAAATATAAGTTTAGTCTTAATTGACTTATTATCTATATTTCCCGATTTAATACCATAAAACTTGGGGGATTACAGTTGATAGTTTAGTGTAAGATTCAACACGAAGGCTATGAGATACGAAACTCGCGCTAAATATCCCTCTAGAACAAAAAAACAAACAAAACAAAACAGGTGCAGTTCGAATATTTTGATAGATTTTAAACCAGGTAATCAGATCATCTCGTCTAGTTCTAGGAAATTGTTTGCAAGTCAGATCGCTTCTAAAAAAATAACATTAATAAATGAGACACATACTAAACACCACATTTCACTTGCACAATTATAAAAAGTATAATTTCTAAAACAAAAAATATTACAGTTTATTACAATGGTGCTCACCTTTCGTCAAACATTCATAAAATGGTCTACTGCACGACATTTGCCACCCAGTGTGCACTGATGTTTTCTACATTTGCAATTCCACAATAATCATTTCAATTCAATATAAATATACAAAAATTCATTACAAATATATTTAATCATAAAAAGAACTTTCCGAGGAGATTACAAAAGAATGTTAACGGGTAAATCACACACAAGGTGTAATACAAACGCCCAAATGCGTAAATGTGGGACCAAAACTGATAAGTTCATCTATTTGCACGACTGTTTCACTGCTAAAGCGAAAAAGAAACACATAAAACGCTTAATCTGACAAATTTTGATATCTGTTTTTTTAACTTAAAATACCCCTTGTGGTGTTCAACACTATTCTACTTTTCCGTCGTTTTTAGCGCTTTTTCATCTGCCCTAGTCTGTGGAGATAACAGCTGTGATATATGTGCTACTTATAATATGCACAAATCACATTATTAGTCACAAAAATAAAGAGTCCTCCAGCAGGAATTTTACTCGTATGAGACTCGCCCAGTACCGGGCAGTCTCCGATAATTGTTTTTGTTAAGCGCGCTTGTAGTGGAACTCTACAACGCTCCAAATCAAAGCTTCCGGAAACACTGATATTATCCCCTCACAACAAAATTATAGGACGAGCTCAATTGTACGAAACAGGTTCAGCCGTCGCCACCGGATTCAACTGCCGATATCAGTGCGCCGTTAATTCCCAGGGTAGAAGCAGGTTTTCAAGTGGTTCTCTTGCTCAATCGGCACAGTGGAGAGAGGTTTTTTCTTTTTTTTCTCAGGCGTTTCAGGAAATTCTTTGGAAGGGAAAGTGCAGAAAAAGCCCGTAAACCAAAGGGGGTGTAGCTCAGATGGGAGAGCGCTCGCTTAGCATGCGAGAGGTACTGGGATCGATACCCAGCACCTCCACTTCTTTTGCCGTCCTCCGTACGGTCCATTCCTATGGAGAAAATATCTTTTCTCCAGACCTCACGTGGCAAAATGTGGAGAAATTGTTCTGAATTCTCCACAAACCAAGGGGGTGTAGCTCAGATGGGAGAGCGCTCGCTTAGCATGCGAGAGGTACTGGGATCGATACCCAGCACCTCCACTTCTTTTGCCGTCCTCCATACGGTCCAATCCTATGGAGAAAATATCTTTTCTCCAGACCTCACGTGGCAAAATGTGGAGAAATTGTTCTGAATTCTCCACAAACCAAGGGGGTGTAGCTCAGATGGGAGAGCGCTCGCTTAGCATGCGAGAGGTACTGGGATCGATACCCAGCACCTCCACTTCTTTTGCCGTCCTCCATATGGTCCAATCCTATGGAGGAAATATCTTTTCTCCAGACCTCACGAGGCAAAATGTGGAGAAATTGTTCTGAATTCTCCACAAACCAAGGGGGTGTAGCTCAGATGGGAGAGCGCTCGCTTAGCATGCGAGAGGTACTGGGATCGATACCCAGCACCTCCACTTCTTTTGCCGTCCTCCATAAGGTCCAATCCCATGGAGGAAATATCTTTTCTCCAGACCTCACGAGGCAAAATGTGGAGAAATTGTTCTGAATTCTCCACAAACCAAGGGGGTGTAGCTCAGATGGGAGAGCGCTCGCTTAGCATGCGAGAGGTACTGGGATCGATACCCAGCACCTCCACTTCTTTTGCCGTCCTCCATATGGTCCATTCCTATCGAGGAAATATCTTTTCTTCAGACCTCACAAGGCAAAATTTGGAGAAATTGTTCTGAATTCTCCACAAACCAAGGGGGTGTAGCTCAGATGGGAGAGCGCTCGCTTAGCATGCGAGAGGTACTGGGATCGATACCCAGCACCTCCACTTCTTTTGCCGTCCTCCATACGGTCCAATCCTATGGAGGAAATATCTTTTCTCCAGACCTCACGAGGCAAAATGTGGAGAAATTGTTCTGAATTCTCCACAAACCAAGGGGGTGTAGCTCAGATGGGAGAGCGCTCGCTTAGCATGCGAGAGGTACTGGGATCGATACCCAGCACCTCCACTTCTTTTGCCGTCCTCCATACGGTCCAATCCTATGGAGGAAATATCTTTTCTCCAGACCTCACGAGGCAAAATGTGGAGAAATTGTTCTGAATTCTCCACAAACCAAGGGGGTGTAGCTCAGATGGGAGAGCGCTCGCTTAGCATGCGAGAGGTACTGGGATCGATACCCAGCACCTCCACTTCTTTTGCCGTCCTCCATACGGTCCAATCCTATGGAGGAAATATCTTTTCTCCAGACCTCACGAGGCAAAATGTGGAGAAATTGTTCTGAATTCTCCACAAACCAAGGGGGTGTAGCTCAGATGGGAGAGCGCTCGCTTAGCATGCGAGAGGTACTGGGATCGATACCCAGCACCTCCACTTCTTTTGGCGTCCTCCATACGGTCCAATCCTATGGAGGAAATATCTTTTCTCCAGACCTCACGAGGCAAAATGTGGAGAAATTGTTCTGAATTCTCCACAAACCAAGGGGGTGTAGCTCAGATGGGAGAGCGCTCGCTTAGCATGCGAGAGGTACTGGGATCGATACCCAGCACCTCCACTTCTTTTGCCGTCCTCCATATGGTCCATTCCTATGGAGGAAATATCTTTTCTTCAGACCTCACGAGGCAAAATGTGGAGAAATTGTTCTGAATTCTCCACAAACCAAGGGGGTGTAGCTCAGATGGGAGAGCGCTCGCTTAGCATGCGAGAGGTACTGGGATCGATACCCAGCACCTCCACTTCTTTTGCCGTCCTCCGTACGGTCCATTCCTATGGAGGAAATATCTTTTCTCCAGACCTCACGAGGCAAAATGTGGAGAAATTGTTCTGAATTCTCCACAAACCAAGGGGGTGTAGCTCAGATGGGAGAGCGCTCGCTTAGCATGCGAGAGGTACTGGGATCGATACCCAGCACCTCCACTTCTTTTGCCGTCCTCCATATGGTCCATTCCTATGGAGGAAATATCTTTTCTTCAAACCTCACGAGGCAAAATGTGGAGAAATTGCTCTGAATTCTCCACAAACCAAGGGGGTGTAGCTCAGATGGGAGAGCGCTCGCTTAGCATGCGAGAGGTACTGGGATCGATACCCAGCACCTCCACTTCTTTTGCCGTCCTCCATATGGTCCATTCCTATGGAGGAAATATCTTTTCTTCAGACCTCACGAGGCAAAATGTGGAGAAATTGTTCTGAATTCTCCACAAACCAAGGGGGTGTAGCTCAGATGGGAGAGCGCTCGCTTAGCATGCGAGAGGTACTGGGATCGATACCCAGCACCTCCATTTCTTTTTACTCTTTTTACGTGATGAACTTTTATTGATGACGTGAATTTTTCATACCCCGTATTACAAAAGTTAGAGAAATTGCTTGAAGTTTTCTTGATACCATAAGATTGTAGGTCAGATGAAAGAGCACTCGTCGAGCATGCACTCGGATTGATACCTATCACCTCCACTTGTTTTTGTTTTTGTTCTTCTCCACATAAAAACTTCTGGGGACTCAAGAAGGTGAATTCTTTGCAAACCTTTATTTATTTATTTATTTATTTATTTACACTAAAACCCTTCTTGGCATTACATAGGGGGAGGGGGAGGCAATTCTAGATGAAGATAGTGCGCTTAGTGACAAAAAGATGATGATGTTGGCACAATATATAATAACAGAAAAAAATGCATACAGAAAACTAGGTAAGTACAAACGACAAATATTCTTATACATTGGTTAGGGCGTTGGTAAGCATCTGGGTTGAGGTGATCGACACAATATCGCAGGGTAAGCTTTTCCAATCGGAGACAGTGAGGAGGAGAGGGGAGTTTTTGAATATGTTGGGGCGTACTAAAACTGGGGCGTACTTTGAAGGGGTAATCTACGCGGGATGAGACATGATGAGGAAGCTGGATGCATGAATCTCTGAAAGCAGATGAACCATGATATAGCTTGTGGAAGAAGGACATGCGGGCAATATGTCTTCGGCAATGAAGTGGCGAAATATTGAGGGAATGTTTTATGTTAGTCACACTTGAAAACCGGGAGTAATCCTCAGCTATGAACCTGGCGGCTTTATTTTGAACTGCCTCAATATTATTGGTTATATACATCTGATGGGGGTACCAAATGATAGACGCGTCCTCCAACTGTGATCTCACGAGAGAGGTATACCGTGTAGGGTTCGGAGTTTTCGGTTTAAACCGATAAAAACCGATAAAAGTACGCCGAATCCATTTTCCGAAATTTGGTTTTAACCAAAAAATGTCAGTTTTCAGGTTTGGCGTTTTCAGTTTAGACCGATAAAAGTACGCCAAATCTATTTTTTAAAATTCTGTTTTAACTGAAAATTATCAGTTTGTTATGGCCGCGTCGAGATGGGCGGGGGAGGGGGGGAGGGGAGAGGTGTTGCAAGGTTCGACATTGTGTGACCGCTTCTTGATTGCCCTCTTCCAAGGCTCAACATGCAACAAGAGAGGTCTTGGGTTGTCTTTCGCGGGACATCTGTGTCCTTTCTGTGATCGGGCTGAGCGTGGCAAGTTCCTGGTCCTAAAAAAAAAAAAGGTTCGGGTGTCGGCTAGTATAAGGTTTTTGCTTCATGCAAGATCTGCAGCCAGAGTACACAAACTATGTTGTGCTTCAAAACGTCGCACCGTGTCTCTTTTGGTGGTCGCATTTCGTTGATCGGCCGATTTTGGCTCAGGCAGTGCTTCATGTCCTCAGCCTGCCAGTGTCCAGGGCCAACGTTGAGAGGGCATTCTCGAAGCGCAGGGTCATTAACAGAAAATAATAAGCGTGGATCAACGAGGAGAGCCTGGGAAAGTGTATGTGTGTTTACTATTATAAGATCATGTAATCCTGATGCACAGGAGATAAAGTTCCATGTTTTTGGGCACTGACTTGTTTGTACTTCTGTGTATCTTTTTTAGTGTCACACATTTTCCAAATAAAGTGTCGATGTTTTTTTCAATGTATCTCTGCCGTTATTCTTTGAGTGATTACAAATATCAGAGCTACAAATATCATCTGATCTGGTGTCCCAGAGTGGTTCTTTAATATTCACCGAAAAACACCGGCAAACGTTTGTGGGCATAAATATACACCGAAAAAAGCCGAAAATTGAATTTTAAAATAAACACCGAAAAAGTACGCCGAATTTTGAAAAAAATAAAAAAATAAAACGCGGAACCCTAGGTATACGCAAGAAGTTTAGTTGCTTTATTGACCTGGTACAATGAACGTTTAAGAAATTTTAGAGTTTTAGACGCTTTGCTCATGGTAAGATCAGTATGAAGGTTCCATGATAGGTTAGCTGAAAGGTGGACGCCGAGATATTTGATTGATGGGACATTTTCAACCTGGTTCTCTCCAATTGCGTACGCGTGGCGATCAACATTTAATTTTGTGGTGACAGTTACACACTTTGTTTTTGTAATGTTGAGTTGCCTCAACCAAGCAATGGACCTTTGGCTGATTATTTCAAGGTCGCCTTGGTGTATGCACACATCTAGAGGAGTAGATATGGGGTGATAAATGACACAGTCATCCGCGAAAAGGCGTATAGTCGACTGAATGTTAGCGGGAAGGTCATTTATATAGAGAAGGAACAATACCGGATCATGAACTGAACCTTGTGGGACGCCAGACTTTACCGGTGTGGGAGAGGAGACATGTTTATTAATCACGACAGATTGTGACCGATTTGATAAAAAGCTCGCTATCTATTCAATAATTAGTTCCTTTATATTAATATTACCCAATTTATATATCAATCTGTTTTGGGGGACCTGGTCGGGAGCTTCGCGAAATCAATAAACACAGCATCAATGGGACGTGAGGAATGAACAGAAATATGAAGGTCATGAAATAATTCGAACAGATGGGTCTCAGAAGAATGCTCGCGTTAGAAGCCATGCTGGTTCGGAAAGATAAGGTTGTTACTGGATAGATGAGTCATAATCTGGGATGAAAGTGTATGTTCCATGAGTTTGCATGCCACGCAAGTTAGCGAAATAGGAAATAGGCGTGTAGTTGTTGAAAGAATTCTTATCACCGGACTTAAAAATGGGGATGACGTGGGCAAGTTTCCAGTCGTCAGGTATTTTTGCCAAAGAAGAGGGATTGTTGAAACAGCCTACCCGGTAGAACCCCAGATAGGTTTGGTTGATTTGAAGAGTTAAATTTGGTTGATATTCCATCAGGGCCCGGGCTGGAGTTAGCGTTCAAACGATCAATGGCACGCTTGACCCCGTGACTGGTTATAATAATGTCCTGCATAAAACATTCAGCATGAAATGGCAAAGCGACTGGCTGAAGGAAGTCATCCTCCTGAGGGAAAACGCTGCTAAACAAGGTGTTAAACCCAGTGGCCAATTAGCGTGGGCTTAAAAAAGACCTGTCATCATAAGAAACGCTTGGAAACACTGGTGAAGGTTTAATGATTAATTACTTTCCAAATTTTGTTTTTTTTTTTGTATCAGTTCTAACCATGTTAGAGACATCCTCGTCATAAAATATTTGTTTGGCGGTTTTTATTTCTTTTTTACATATCACTTAATAAACATGATAAACGGTCCAGGCACGTTCCGAGTCTGAGTGAAGGGCATGCCTGTACAGTCGTTTCTTTTTTCTTTTTAATAGATATTTTAATAGTTGTTGTAAACCAGGACTTGTGCAAGCTTGGAGCGATTTTTAAGTGGGAACACATACGAATTGAACCTCCAATAGTTTTTTTCTGGAAGAGGGCCCAATTTTCATTCACCAGACCGTTCGTTCTCTGCAATATTCATAGACAGATCGTTCTCTGCAGCATTCACAGACATATTATCTGCAAAAAGATACAAAGACATCTTTTCGTTATAGCCTTCTGTATGAGATGGACGCTTTAAAGTGATTTAATGTGCTTTGCCTAAATACATTACTTTCAGTCTTAAATATTGCCCCTCAGATATCTACAAAATGATCACCTAAAATGTTTTGCGTATATCGCTTAAGTAAGCAAGCCATCCGTTTCCTATGACGTTCCATGCAAATGGGAAACAGTTGACTTATCCTGTTTTCGTCTTGAAACACACGCCAGATTTGAAAATTGAACTGTTAACATTCTTGCTTTTGTTTAAAATTCTTGTTATGCGGAGCGCAAGTTCGTCTGCTTCTTTTTCAGGGGTCGTGGTGATGTCAAAACGGCGAGCTCTCATTGGCTCTGAATGAAGGATAGTGGGTAGACCTCAAGGCAGCTTGCTTTGAGGTCTATTCTTTATTCAGAGCTAATTAGAGCTCAGCGTTTGGACGACAACCGAACCCCTGCAAAAGAAGCAGACGAACTCGGGCTACGTATATACCTCGTTAAAAAAAAAAACGTGCTACCAGAAAAAGTTTTAAGATGTTTAACTTGCAGGTTTCAAGAAAAGAAAATCGTAAATTAAAAGAAGGTTGGTCATTTTAAGCTTTTTTTTTTCTTATTTTTCTTTACTTAGTTTGTGCCGGCTTTGTTCTACATCAAAAAGAACGTCTCTTACTACCTAGGATACTCGAAGTAGAAAGATCTTAGTCATATTGTTGATTCTCCCCTCTTGAATTGTACTTATGTGTTTGTTTAGAGTTAGTCAGCCCTAACGGGCGTTTGGCGTCTCCGGCAGTCGATGAGAAATTTCGCCAGTGTCGTCCCTGGAAACGATGCGAAAAACTCTCACAGCACCAATCTCTTCCATCCCGCACCAAAGCCACTTCGGTTCAAGGTCCTCTTACGACCTGTCCTACCCCAACCACAACGGCCGACCCTCCCACACAAGTAGCACGCGCTTCATCTCTAATTTTATTATGATCATTATTATTCTTTTATTATTTTAGAAAGGACACCCACCAAAAACGCCGGCGTTTTCCTGTCGAACTGGGTTAACGAAGAGCGCGCGAAAAAGTCATTACCTGCCTCCACGCCCGTGAAGTCGCACTGCCCCGATGTATCGCCATCTTCGATCTCTAACGAACCCGAAATGGTTGGTCGTTAGAGCGTGCCGTGCCCTGGGGCTGCGGCGTCGACAAGATTATGCCGAAATCAGGCAGGGGTAGGGAGTAAAGGGGGGAGGGGAGGTCCCGAGGCCTGGATTCGCCTGGAAGCTAATTAGAGCGTCTGCAGAGCTGTAGAAACGAGGTTACGAACGAGGCGCGCACGCGCTCCCGTCTAAGAGTTACGCAGAAGAACTATTGCTCTCATTCAAGTAATCGTTCCAAGGACTCTGTCGTCGTCGTCCTCCGAGTCGTGGCCGTGTCCTTCCTCGAGGCTGTTTTGGTGGAAGGGATGGTTCGAGTGTCGCCGGGAGCCCGCGTCGCTGGTAACGGATGCCTTAATTTGGGGGCTTCTTGCGTTTGTTGAACTTTTTTTTTTTCTAGTTTTCTCGTCACTTGGTACGTGGTGGACGTGCAAACTTTGGGTCGAAGGGTGCGTGCGACGCAATGATGATTGAGAATTCCTTCGGATTGGTGAAGGTGCTGTGCCTGCTTGTCCTGGATTCGTGATCTTGCGTCCAGTTTCTCTTTAATCGGCTCCTGGTGTAAGTGCGAACTTGAGATCGAAGGGTGTGTGTGACGCAATGGTGATTGAAAAACCCTTCAGGAAGGCGAAGGTCTTTTTGCGCCTACTCCCGGCTTTCTGAAGGATGCAAGTTTTGTGGGTCGTAACTGCTGTGATATACAGGGACCCAAGCGAATCTAGTTCTTCCCTGTGCAAGTTTATTTCGGGATTGTTGGTGGGGTACGACTCGTGACCAGGTGGTGAGATAGGGGCCTGTAGGGTGCTGTACTACGGGCGGAGCGGTTACCTAGCACAACAATATTATTATACTACTATAATATTTTAAGTCTGAGGCACATTTTTGTCTTCAAGTTAGTACACAAAGGCAAACGTGGAAACATAACTAAAAGCAAAAATAACAAAAAATACTGCGTAAGCAAGAAATAAAAAAGTGTCTTCGGTGTCGAAACTCACACTCGAATTAAAGAGCCATCTATACAAAAATTAATTAGTACAGGTAGGCTCAAATTTATTGTAATCAAGTTGCAGTGGGTCATCTGTTTTATGACTCGGATGAATAAAGCACCGAGTGAACACGGGTAAACATTTTCTGGAACGCGCAAATACAAAATGTCACAAAACACAATTTACAGGTTTCCTTTTCTTTTTGTAGCAAAAATAAACTGCATTGAAGAACGCTCATTCTCCGCCCAAAAGGTAGCGCTAGAGTTCACAACCAGATGCCGAAGTTTCAGCCCGAACGGACACCTTATACAAAAGTTATAAGTGATTTTCTGAAAATTTCAATGGGAAAATGAATTCCATTTTTGCCCGTTTTCGGTTTCTGTTGCCATAGAGCCCCATGTATTCGAAAAATCCGTCGGCCGCCATTTTCCCATTGAAATTTAAAAAAAAATACAACTTTTAAATAAAATGTCCGTTAAGGCTGCAACTTTGGCATCTGGTTTTGACTTCTAGCGCTACCTTTGGACGGAGAATGAACGTTCGGCGATGCCTAGTTTATTTTTGCGGTAGAAAAAAACTGTCATTTTTTATTTTGTTGCGAAGCTGTACAGTTATTTAACTTGCGATCATTAATGTTCGACCAAAGTTCGTGAGATCCCCACTCAAAATACGCGGGCCCATTTAACCGTCTTCCCAACTGTCGCGGAAGCAGGCATTGAAGCTGTGAGGGCTTGGTCGTGAAATCTCATTCCTTTACAGCGTACGATGAATCCCGATCCCCGTCTGTTTCTTGCACCTACGTGGCTCGAATGTGTGGTAACTTCAAGCTCCCCTCTACAATAAAATACAATACAATATGTTTTAGAGCGCAGCTCTTAGGGGCCCGTTCCCGGCTTGAGCGGCGTCGGCGTCGCCGTCGGCGTCGCCGTTGGCGTCGCCGTCGGCGTCGGCGTAACCAAGGTCATCCCAAGGTCACGTGGCCCCCCAAGGTCATCCCAAGGTCACCCCAAGGTCACGTGACCCCCAAGGTCACGTGACACCCAAAGTCACGTGACCCCCGTGAACTCACGTGACCCCCCGAAGTCACGTGACCTGGGGGTGTCACGTGACTTCGGGGGGGCATCCGGATCGTCATCGTCATAATCACAGATGACGTCATCAGTGACGTCACTGATGACGTCACCGACATCCGTATCGTCATCGTCATCATCGCTGATGACGTCATCGGAGTCCGCATCGTCATTGTCTCTGATGACGTCATCAGTGACGTCACTGATGACATCATCGGCATCGTCACGTGACCCCCCAAGGTTACGTGACCCCCCCAAGTCACTTCACCCCCTAGTACCCTTCCCTCCTCCTCCTCAAGAGCTGCGCTCTAATTCGGTGTTACAGGGAGTTGTAGACGGCTTTCACTTTTAGAGCGCAGCTCTTAGGGGCCCGTTTCCGGCTTGAGCGGCGTCGCCGTCGGCGTCGGCGTCGGCGTCGCCGTCGCCGTCGCCGTCGGCGTCGGCGTAACCGCGCGGTGCATCATGGGAAATGTCCCATAATGCACCGCGCGAGCCCCCCACCAAGGTCACGTGACCTCGTGGGGGGTCACGTGACCCCCCGAAGTCACGTGGCCCCCTCCTCGAAGTCACGTGACCCCCGCCGATGTCGCGTGACCCCCCGATGACGTCATCGTCACTGATGACGTCACCGGCATCCACATCGTCATCGTCATCATCACTGATGACGTCACCGGCATCCGCATCGTCATCGTCATCATCACTGATGACGTCACCGGCATCCACATCGTCATCGTCATCATCACTGATGACGTCACCGCCATCCACATCGTAATCGTCATCATCACTGATGACGTCACCGGCATCCGCATCGTCATCGTTATCGTCACTGATGACGTCACCGGCACCCACATCGTCATCGTCATCATCACTGATGACGTCACCGGCATCCACATCGTCATCGTCATCATCACTGATGACGTCACCGGCATCCACATCGTCATCGTCATCATCACTGATGACGTCACCGACATCCGCATTGTCATCGTCATCATCACTGATGACGTCATCAGTGACGTCACTGATGTCGTCACCGGCATCCGCATCGTCATCGTCATCATCACTGATGACGTCATCAGCGACGTCACTGATGACGTCACCGACATTCGCATCGTCATCGTCATCATCACTGGTGAAGTCATCAGTGACGTCACTAATGACGTCATCAATACCCGCATCGTCATCGTCACTGATGACGTCATCAGTGACGTCAGTGATGACATCATCGGCATTGGGGGTCACGTGACCCCCAAGGTAACGTGACCCCCCCCCCTGGTTAGTTTAACCCCCCCCCCCCAGTGCCCTTCCCTCCTCCTCCTCAAGAGCTGCGCTCTAATTCGGCGTTACAGGGAGTTGTAAGCGGCTTTCACTTTTTTTTTTTAGAGCGCAGCTCTTAGGGGCCCGTTCCCGGCTTGAGCGGCGTCGGCGTCGGCGTAACCAAGGTCATTTCAAGGTCACTTGACCCCCAAGGTCATCCCAAGGTCACGTGACCCCAAGGTCACCCCAAGGTCACGTGACCCCTCCCCAAGGGTCATCAGGGGTCACGTGACTCCCCAAGGTCACCCCAAGGTCACGTGACCCCTTCCCCAGGGTCACGTGACCCCCAAGGTCACGTGACACCCAAAGTCACGTGGCGCCCCAAGTCACGTGACCCCCGGGGTCACGTGACCCCCGATGACGTCATCAGTGACGTCACTGATAACGTCACCGGCATCCGCATCGTCATCGTCATTATAACTGATGACGTCACCGGCATCCGCATCGTCATTGTCATCATCACTGATGACGTCATCAGTGACGTCACTGATGACGTCACCGGCATCCACATCGTCATCGTCATCATCATTTATGACGTCACCGGCATCCGCATCGTCATCGTCACCATCGCTGATGATGTCATCAGTGACGTCACTGATGACGTCACCGGCATCCGCATCGTCATCATCGCTGATGACGTCATCAGTGACGTCACTGATGACGTCACCGGCATCCGCATCGTCATCATCGCTGATGACGTCGTCAGTGACGTCGCTGATGACGTCACCGGCATCCGCATCGTCATCATCGCTGATGACGTCATCAGTGACGTCACTGATTACGTCACCGGCATCCGCATCGTCATCGTCATCATCACTGGTGACGTCACCGGCATCCGCATCGTCATTGTCATCATCACTGATGACGTCATCGGTATCCGCATCGTCATCGTTACTGATGACGTCATCGTCACGTGACCCCCCTAGGTCACGTGACCCCCACCCAAGGTCACTTGACCCCCCCAGTACCCTTTCCTCCTCCTCCTCAAGAGCTGCGCTCTAATTCGGCGTTACAGGGAGTTGTAAACGGCTTTCACTTTTTTTTTCAAAGGAAGGTATTGCAGATGATATATTCTGGCCCATGAAAGCAGTATTGCTTACGTATATATATATGGGTTCATTTCAGCCATATTATCAAAAACACAATTGACAGCCTTCTACAAGAACGTCAAAGCCCGCTTTTTTTTATAACACAAGAAGCGTGAGCCAATCCTAAGACATAATGTATTATAGTTATGAAACAATGTACTACACCGGGTGTTATTTTTCATTCGAAACAATTTTTTTTTATGCGTCTTTTTTGCTACGTAATGCCGTTTTCGCTATATGTATCTTGAGCTCCGCGAATACTCGAAACGCGAACAACCATCACAGCTTGGTGAGTAATTAACTAATCTCATTAGTTAATTGTTTACTTAGTACAAATAAACTTATGGTTCTAATTAGAAACTTAGAGAGCGTTATCGAAAACCACTAGATCAACTCCCTTTTTGAACGACTTGAAGCTCGTGGGAAACTCGGGGGCGCGCCAAAGTTACCGCTCGTGAAGCAGGCGCAAGGCTAGCAGTGGCGGAACGCTATGATAATCTAATCATCTGCGTTTCGCCAATGCTGGCTTTGCGCCAGTAACTTTGGTGCGCCCCCGAGCTTCCCGCGAGCTTCAAGTAGTTCTAAAAAACGTTGATTGTGTGGTTTTCGATGACGCTCAGTAAGTTTCCAATTGAAACCATCTGTCTGTTTTTACTAATTAAAAAGTAATTAACGAATTTTAATTAAGCACTCACCAGGCAGTGACGCTTGTTTTCCCCTCCAATGTCCGCCGAGCTCGAAAAACATATATGGAAGACGGCATTAACGCAGCAGTGATACGCTTTTTTTTTTATCTGTTTTGAATAAAAAAATATCATCCGGTATCGCTAAAGATCTTAAAAAAGCACGTGTAATTATTTTTCACGAACAAGGCGAATATTATATCTTGTTTCAGCCCAAGTCAAAGCGCAATCAAAAGCTAGAAAGTGTACAGAGACGCAAAGACCAAAAGCGCAAGGTCACAGCACATTTCACTGTGCATGAGTGGTTGAGCCGATTCATAGCATATGCGCCCAAAATATCTACCAACACCGTTATATTGTGCTTCTAGTGCTGCTTGATTGGAAACTCGTAGCGTTGGCTATGCCCTGAGTTATGGTAAAATAAAGTGCCGACAAGTTCATGTACTATGGCACTGAGGTATTGCGCTCTCACTCATCAACCTCCGCCACAGACGAGCGTTCTCCTTATCATAAAATATTAAAAACAAAAAAAATATTTATTTATTTTTGTACAGGTCATTAATGGACTTTTCACCTAATTCCGAGTCATGCCGGTACCAATTTTACTTGTTTATTGATGTCCACAACGTCCAGAATCAACGTTGAGCAGAGCTAATTGTAGATCCTAATACAACACAAACTATATCCCAAACACAGCGTAATAAAAATGAGATGGTAATTTGTGGCAGATTCCGTCAAACATGCAGATCTTCGACTTATAAGAAAAATGTGGAGGTGCTGGGTATCGATCCCAGTACCTCTCGCATGCTAAGCGAGCGCTCTACCATCTGAGCTACACCCCCACTGATGCTAGCGTAAATACATGGTACTTTTGAACTAGTTATTTTCATTATGTGAAAGAGCAAAACATGGAGGTGCTGGGTATCGATCCCAGTGCCTCTCGCATGCTAAGCGAGCGCTCTACCATCTGAGCTACACCCCTTTGCTTCCACGCAAAGTCTCGACTACTTTTCACCAAGTCTTAAATTTTCAATAACAAGGTTCGGTCGCATCTGCCATCTACCATGAGGAGACTGAAGAAAAAAAAGTAATTTAATTAACGCCACCAATAAGTTACTTGAAAGTTAGAGATGCAAGAACACACCAAGGTTAACAGTATATCGAAACGAAATGGTAATCGTGTACTGTGACGAGAAGTCTGATATTTTTAAACACATAAAATACAAATCTCTCGCGGTTTTTTATTGTTTTTTTTTTCCGAAAAACATGATAATTCGTGACACATTCCGTCAAACACGCAGATCTTCGACTAATATTAAAAAAAAAGTGGAGGTGCTGGGTATCGATTTCAGTACCTCTCGCATGCTAAGCGAGCGCTCTACCATCTGAGCTACACCCCCTTGCTTCCACGCAAAGTCTCGACTACTTTTCACCAAGTCTTAAACTTTCAATAACAAGGTTCGGTCGCATCTGCCATCTACCATGAGGAGACTGAAGAAAAAAAAGTAATTTAATTAACGCCACCAATAAGCTACTTGAAAGTTAGAGATGCAAGAACACACCAAGGTTAACAGTATATCGAAACGGAATGGTAATCGTGTACAGTGACGAGAAGTCTGATATTTTTAAACACATAAAATACAAATCTCTCGCGGTTTTTTATTGTTTTTTTTTTCCGAAAAACATGATAATTCGTGACACATTCCGTCAAACACGCAGATCTTCGACTAATATTAAGAAAAAGTGGAGGTGCTGGGTATCGATCCCAGTACCTCTCGCATGCTAAGCGAGCGCTCTCCCATCTGAGCTACACCCCCTTGGTTTGTGGAGAATTCAGAACAATTCCTCCACATTTTGCCTTGTGAGGTCTGGAGAAAAGATAGTTCCTCCATAGGAATGGACCGTATGGAGGACGGCAAAAGAAGTGGAGGTGCTGGGCATCGATCCCAGTACCTCTCGCATGCTAAGCGAGCGCTCTCCCATCTGAGCTACACCCCCTTGGTTTGTGGAGAATTCAGAACAATTCCTCCACATTTTGCCTTGTGAGGTCTGGAGAAAAGATAGTTCCTCCATAGGAATGGACCGTATGGAGGACGGCAAAAGAAGTGGAGGTGCTGGGCATCGATCCCAGTACCTCTCGCATGCTAAGCGAGCGCTCTACCATCTGAGCTACACCCCCTTGGTTTGTGGAGAATTTCACTCGATTTCTCCACATATTGTCTGGGGGTCTGAGAAAAGTAATTTAATCATTTGGAGCTCATAATGTGAAAAAGGTAAAATAAATGGAGGTGCTGGGTATCGATCCCAGTACCTCTCGCATGCTAAGCGAGCGCTCTACCATCTGAGCTACACCCCCTTGACTTTACGCCAAGTCTCTACTACTTTTCAGAAAGTCATTTAAACCTTCTGAAAAGGCGAACCTTTTCAGCGAACCATTCGAACCTTCAACGGTGGGCTTAGGGTGCCTTTGCAAATCACCGTGAGGAGACTGATTAAAGTAATTCAATTAACGACATGAATGCAAGATAAACAGATCTTCATCGTGTGCCGAGACTTATTATCAGTCGTGTACTGCGACGAAGAATCCGATAATTTTACCCACGTATAATATAGATCTGTCACGTGTTTTTCCACTTTCTCGAAGTCCGGCGCTGGAATGGGTAAACTCGCTTACCTTGAAAAGAAATTACATCTCCTTGAATTCACCTACGGGAAATCCCCGAAGAAGTGTTCATTTTTTAGAATCTGTTTAACGATCCCATTCAAGGGTATTAGCAATTGTGCCACCGCTGACGCACGAAAAAGGAACAAAATTTCATTTACAATATGTTAAAAAAAAATTGGTTTGGCAGCGTGACAGGTTGAAACACGGGCTCTGCAGTCATCAGTTTCTTCCGCAACCTTGTGCATGAGCCTATACTTCGTTTCACCTTAACTCAAGACGCAGTCGACGCTACGAGCTGATGGCACCAACCAGATAGCGTCAAAAGCAGACCATCATAATGCTCGCCATGTTTCTGTACGTGCTCTATCATCTCCGAAGCAATCATAAACAGAAAAGGCCCAGTGACTTGCGCTTTTGACCCCGCTGGATTTGTGCCATTACCACGTAGCGTCAGCTGAGGTCAGACTTTAGTGAAGCGGAGTATAGACCAACTCGACTCACTGATGTCACTCCACTGCGGTGGCGCTGCTGTCGGTACTGCGCATGCGCAGTGCCCACACCTGGTGTGGGCAAAGCTTGCTTGTTTGGAAACACAGCGTTGGTGTATATTGACTACCTGCTACACCAACGGCGTGCATTCGATACCTTTTCCTTTGTTTCACAATTCCACCAACAGGCAGCGACAGTTTTCGCTACACAGTTCTTAGCTCCCTGCTTCTCTCCTTCGCGTCTTTTCCGCTAAGTGATGACGTCACTGTCTCCCCTGGAGTTACGAACACCTTACGGTTTAGTTTATCTCTGTACAGAGCCTGGAATTTCAAACTAGCCTGGCTTACCGCGTTAAATGCGACTAACAGTTCACTCGATGAGCCCCGAGAATCACTAAGGCTAGCGTACGTGAGCTTAGAAAATCAGATACCTTAACTTGAAGGCTCATAAAAGCAAATAAAACAAACTATAAAAAATTAAATGAAAATTAATAAAATATTTTTGTTCCTTTATTTAGAGGAACATTATGCACCGATTTTTCCAAAAAATATTTAGCGAAACTTTCTGGTGCTTTCACGCGCAATATATAAATAGCGACCAGGCGAAGTAAACGTTAATTCATCAATTAAAAACACTCTCAAAACTCTTGGACTTACATTCATATTAAAAATGTCGCAAAAAAAAGACGGGACAGAAAACGGAAGCACACAGGCGCTTGCCATGTGTGCTTCTTCGTCTTTTTGTGCCGTTTTTGTTTTGCGCTATTTTTAATATGAATGTCAATTATCAGCTTGCCCAGCAGACCAAGCTATTGAATTTTTGTCCCTGACTTTTCTTATGTAAACACTGCAGCGTTGAGAAGTTGAACGTTCTTTGTCGTCTTTACCCCGTTCCTTCTACGTTGGTCCTTCAAGTTTCTCCACCCAGTCTCGGGTGGAGAAATGTTAACCTACAATATACTTCATATTTGTCAAGTCTAGGACACAAGAGTGTTTGAGAGCACGCTTGATTCGAAACTTTCGTCTTATCCACGATATACCGCAGCTGCAAAAACAAAACGTCCCTATCTAGACATCAAAAGTTTACATTCCCACAGCGGACATTTCACGGAGGCCTCGATGCATGTCTGTTGTTCAGCCCCGCGCAGCCGTTAACCCAATAAATCTCCAGATCCGCGGTCCCCCTTCGAGTATTCAATTCCGCAACGCCAAAGTCATTCAGACAACGTCGGTGAACGCCACCATTGACCCATTTGGACGGATCATCAATGGCCAAGACATTCCTTCGATCAAACTGCCTGCCTCCATCGGTATACGACGAACCGGTATGTATCGCGCATATACGTTTTCCTCATTTCCTCACCGTGTCGACGGCGTATGAGCGCACGCGACACGACAGTACCCAAAATCGGACGGATCGCATAAAGGTCGGTATACAAAAAACAAAACAAAAAAACACGGCCCGTGTAATCCTATACTGTTCCTATCCCAACCGATTTCACACTACAAGAAGAATTTACCAAAATAAAAAGGCATCAATGAAAAAGCCTTAAATACATTTGAATACTGGCCGTCAAAGAGCAAAAAAATGCCAGTATAAAACAAAACAAAAAAGTTACGCCCCGCCCCTTCCCCCTTTTCTAGCTGAAGAAAAACAACAAAATAAGAAATTAGTTTCGTAAACTTGAAAACAAAAAGTCTTAGCCGATTTCACACTAACAAAATTCAAATATTAATAGGAAGACAAATCATGAGTCATTCCACTCTGTGTAAGTAGATGAGCAGCGAAGCTGTTTTGCACACGACACAGACCCTCCCCGAGGAGCCGGCGGAAAGTAGACACGCGCGACGGGACCGCCACCCCGGGAGAGCGGAAGGAAAGGAAACTAGGCACGCAAGCACTTGGAACGACGACAAAGAGAGGGCGGTGCGAGCGTAGACATGGCCGACGCGGGTCGCACAGCGGCAAATCTTTGAGAAACCTCTATTATCTACCTGAAAGTCTACTGATCTTGAAAATGGTGCCTATTGATAACCACACTAGACGTTCCCACGATGAAGCCGAATGATTTTATGGAAACCGGGCGGGGCGTGAGGAGCCTGGCGCGTGATGGTCAGGCGCACCACTGCCCCAACGTCGTCGTTTTCTTCGTCAGGATATGTTCATTCTGACCACCAGAGACAAAACGGGGTCAGAATAAAAACAATGAATTTAACGTTACCGCCCCCCCTACCACCGGAAAAAAAAGCAATGTGCTTTGTACATCGAAACAAATAGTCTCACGCAACCCTACACTACAAAAATTCAAATTGAAAACAAACAAACATCGATTATAGTTTTGAATAAATTTTAATCTCGGCCACCAAAAGGCAAAGATAAGAACAAGAGATCTAACGTAAGCCGCCAGGAAGAAACAACACGCATTGTAGTATACACTCGATAACAAATTGAGTGAGGAAAGTCTGCGCACCATACAGCTATAGAGGACCTCCGCAGGAAAAGCACGACCAACAAACGGTTGGTCGGCGGGCGGGTGGGAGACAACGGACAACTAATAGCGCGGGTGGGACTTAGAAGTCAGGACGGCATGCCGCGACCTCTTCACAACCAGGAAAAAATTTAAGAAAAAAACGCAAATCGCTTCTTTTGAAGGCATCCAGCCGTGCGGAATCAAATTCGCAATCCCCAAAGTAGCAACAAACATGTCGTCATTCTTCCTTTCCAAATGTGGGCGCTGCTGCTGCTGTTTGTTGTTCGCAGTGTGCCTATATTTTAGAGTGCTTTAAACAGCTCAATCAGAGTCATGTGGTTTCAGCGTCGATAGCCTGGAAGCTTCTCCGCCTTCCCCCGTTCTTTCGCCCCCACTATCCACCTCACCACTTGGAAACGCAGCCATGTGTACATGGACCCAATCTGTGCAGGAGACGTCCTCCGTTAAACAGCAAACGATCATTATTGTTTGAGTTGCTTTATCTCGTAAATCCGGGCTCTCTGGTTCTTCGCGTTGCTCTGTCTTGTAGCTGCTGGAGTGTTTGTCGTTTTCTTTTTGTCTTTTTTTTTTTACTGTGACCCCTTTGTTCTAAGAGTGGCCGATTTTTTAATTTCGTTCGGAGGGTCCGCAAACAATGGAAGCCTGGTTCCCACGACGGGCAGACTGTCTCGCTGTAACGTGCTGTAACGCAATTATTTTCAGGCACAGTGTGCGAGGGCGTTGTCGTTTTGAGGAAAACTTTTTTGTTTTTGTTTTTTGAACGCACGACGAAAATCAAACAGACGAAGCTAGTATAGAACCCGCTGGAGCAGTGCACCTTCTATTTATAACGTAGGAAAAAAATATAAAGATTTTTCATATTGACCTATGACAGCCTCATGGTATGCATACTTGGTCCCAAGAGAACGAAAAACTGCGGGGAGTCTCAGGTAGTATACTTCCAAGAGGTTATTAATAGTTATATGCTTAAATAGAGTTTAAGGCGGTCCGTTTTATAAATAGGTACCATATTCATCTAATTTCAGTATTGCCGGGTCTATTATTTCAAGGTGTGCAGTGCGGAAACCGAAATGTTACTAGAAACTATGACCGCCAAGAGCATTCATTACCATACCCTTCGCCCATTGTAACCTGGTGAAGCTTGGCACGCTTTTGTAGGCGTTAAAGATCATTAAAACGTTATGAATTTAATGAGTTTATTGCGAACTGTCTCTGTCAAATCATTTCAGAACGTAGTATATTTCAAATATATGTATGCTTTTGACGAATACACCAGCTGTTGCCTCAGTAGAATGTTAGTAAATCGTTTTGCTGCTAATTTATTAAGAAATACAGAACAATACAGAAATACAGAGTGAACGCTGAATCGGTGTTTACTTCATTATCATTATATCTTCCTCCATTCATCCAACATCTCCATTCATCGAAGACGTTCGGTTAGCCCAGTAACAACCGGTCATGACCCGATCAGCTGTATTTTAGGGGGCAGGGCGGTCCCCTAATTTAGTCTGGTTGCATTCTCCTCAGCCTTGATTTGGGTTGGCTCTGCGCCTGTGTTAATTGTTTTCTCCATCCCACGGGTCATACTACCGAAAATAAACGCCCAGAGCAACTAAATATTTTCGTGAAGCCTGTATCCTTTTAGGTGCATGCGTTGTCCTGTATATTTAGTTGTCTTATGCGAGCATTGCATTTAGGCGACGTTTGATCGGATTGCTACTAGTTGGAAAATAAGTAGGAAGTACACTCACCTGACTGCCTGGGTTTTTTCGATGAACCGTTCAATCAGTTCAACGCTTGTTTTATAAGTTACGACAAATAACCAGTAATGCAGGTACCGCCAGTACCACATCACTGAGAAGGGTGGAGTATATTCACGGCATTGAGAGAAATGAGCCACTCTTCAGTACAAAGTTGCAGCAAATTTCGCGATATTTTTTTTATGAATTTATAAAAACTTAGTTTGGAACTGCGGGCTTTGATATCCGTCCGTGAAATTCAAAGACTTCGGACTTAAAATCAAAACTTCCGAACTCTCTGAACTTGCACCTCGAAAAACTTCGAAATGTCCGAATTTTTCGACCTTGATTTCTAAATAAATTCGAAATGCTCAAATTTTTCGAACAATCTGTCAAAAATATTTGAAATCTTCCAACTCGAACTTTCAAAAACATTGACATTTTATAACTATTCGAATTCGAACAGCAGGGGCTATAAAATATCGAACTTTTCGAATAAGACCTTAGCGAGGTTCGAAATTCGGGTGGTTCGCGGCATCCCTAGTTATAGCTATACAGTATTGTGTAGTCTCGCACAACTGACAATTATAGCAAGTTCATCCGTGAAACTTACAACTACGTACCTCCGAGTCCTGCACCACGGAAATCCAAGATATTTTAACAACAAAAGAACTGAGTAACTTTGTATGCTACGTAATCCGACAACAATAGCTGCATACCTCCTGAGCTAAAAATGAGGTGAAAAGCAGCCACACTTCAAAAGCTTCATTGGTCCCCGTGGATTGAAAATGTTTTATTAGGGCGCTAGTGTGGCAACCGTGGGCATGCCTTAGCGATTGGCTTGGCTAGCTTGGCTATCAGACGATGTACCCACACTAGGAGCAAGATGGCGGCGCCCATTGGCAACCCATAGGCCGTACTTTCAGACGCCTTTATAGCCACTTGCATAAACAACGGGCAGAAACGCTTTGCCTAGGGGGCCTATTATTAGCCCCACTTTCTCCGCTCTGATTCGTATCTATTGGGGGAGAGGGCAGCCTTCATTCAAAAAAAAGCTTAGCTTCCCGGGAATTTGGTTTCGAAATAGGCCTTACGGCCGAGCGAATAATTTTGTCGTAGCCCAACCCGCGTTGTCAGCGCATTTTGTTTGCGCGGTTTGTTCCGCCTCAGACCCACCGACATATTTTCGGCATTGTGTAGCGGGACCCCGTTTTGTTTTTTTAGCTTCGCGCTTACATAGTAACAAAAGAGCTTCCATGACAGAAAAGAATATATTTATTTTGTTTGAGTTGTTTTGAAAACGAAAACCTTTGGGTAATGTACAAATGCACAAGCGCAAGTTCGTGTTTAGTACGTGTGTTTATTGTGGCGTAAAATGTAAGGGTAAAAATGTGCTAGAAGATGGAAAATTGGAAGTTATTTTGTATTGACGCTCACTTTTTGTTTATTTTGTTGTAAGTCCAGATGCATCTTTCTTACGGTACAAATTCTTGTACGAAAAGCGAACGCGTTTGGGAGATGTACAAAAGGCAAACGCAAGTAGTAGGTATTGTGGCGTAATTTCGGGGGGGGGGGGGGGGGGGGGGGAGGGGGGGTCAGGATGTGCTGGAAGATGACCACGATGAAAGATACGCGTTTCTGGTGCTCAACGATTATTTTGTAAAAACTTCAGTGCTCAACTGGCTTGTCTCTTACGAAAACAGGTCTCAACATTCTTTTTTTTTTTAATTTTTCTAGACTTCTCACTGACTTTCCGGGATCCTACTGAATTCCTCTATAAACGCACTTTGTTTTGATTATTGTCAAAAATCTTTCAAAAAAAATAATGAATATCGTTTTTAGCCTTATTTATACAAAAATTAAAAAGAAGTGGTAATAACGTTTTTCTGTAGCTTTTTTTCTAAAAGAAATTCAAAAGGAAAAAATAATGAATATTTTTGTAGACTTATTTATAAAAAAATTAAAAAGAAGTTGTAATGACATTGTTTGTAGGTTATTTTCTAAACAAAAATCAAAAGGAAAACTTATTGACATTATTTTATATATTACTTTATGAAAAGAGAAAAAGTATTATTTTTATTATTTTATTTAAAATATTGAGGACTTTTTTTGTAAATTGGGAGAAAGATTAAAAAAGAGTAACATCTCACATTTTTCTTTTTGAAAATATTGAAAGGGAAACGACATTTTCTACAGATTTTCCGCTGTTGACATATATGTAAGAGTTCTAAAAGTGATAGTAACTTGCTTTGCACTTCTTTTTCTTTTATTTTAAGATACTTTTTTTAATCAGAAGACAAAGGCAAATGACCTTTTTCCATTTCCTTTCCTGTTTCTATTTAATAAAACATTCTGATAACACGTCAGACGTAACAAAAATAAAATTAAAGTTACGTCCCACGTAACATAAAAGTTTGCTGTGCCTAGCGTTACGTCCGGACGCACCGCTGAAACAGGTTAACCTAACGCTCTCTTGTTCGTCCTTAAATACTGAAAAGCGATAACCTTTCCTCTAGGAGCTCTTTTCGTACATGTTGTTTTAGCGACTTCGCCGAATTATTATTAGTTGTATCAATGCTTTTTAGTAAGAGATAGAGTCCACGAACCTCGAAACACTGTTTTCCCTTGACAGACTCCCGAGAAAGAGATCAGACACTTGGAAGCTTAATAAGTGCTGAGGTGGTCACCGGCCAAATGATCAGGGACTCAAACCGAAAAATATAACGTTTCGGTTACGGTTACGGTTACCGCTTCCTGTTGATAACGGTTTCGTTTCGGTTTTTTACGGTTTTAATTTTTACGGTTTCGGTTACCGGTTACACGTTCATAAAAACCGGTTTATTTCGGTTTTTCCAATAATTTGTCTAATTGAAATGCTAGACAGACATTTTAGAAAAAACTGTTTAAAGCAGTCTCAGATATCCAATAACGTGGAATACAAGGAACCTAGAAACGTCTTAATACTTCTAATTGGTCAGAAGTTGCACACGTTCCTAGCTCCAACTCGTGTTCACTACATCTATTTACATTATTTAGTTTGATGCCCGAGCATACATGTTACTTCTAGTACTCGGGGATCATCGCGTTCTATATAATAAAAATTAAAATAAACACCGCTACTCTGTTGTTTGGCACCATTTATAAACAATTACCCTAATAAAGTTCCCACTTGATGCTGGAAGAACCATTCGCACTTTCTCGTCGCTACAGTTGATTTCAACCTCATACATGCAGGCGAGTCTTCGCTTCACTGAAGGAAGGAACAGAACTACAGCCATCCACTAGTAAAATACTGCTAAGTGGAATGAAGTAATAAAATTGAGAGCTGGGCTGGGCGGGCCGTGAGGCAAGAAGCCTTCGTGCAGCGAATGGAAAGTCCGCCGTAGTCGGGCGGCCCGTGAAAACTACTTGCCTCACTAAACACTGCCCAGTCGACTTCAGGTGCCTGCTGGGTCGAGTGGACTGGCGGTGTAGGTCTCGTCGCTTTTGACTTGTAGGCAGTGCTACCCAGGTCCGACTGAGAGTCTTCGACGACGCTTTGTTTGTCTGTAGTGTGTTCCTTTGTGTTGGTGTGGTTTTCCTCCTTGCCATCCTACGTGTCGAATGAGCCGTCATCGGCGTGGGGCTCAATGACTGTCGGTCCTGCTGAGCCACTCCAGGATTCGCTCGGTGGCGGTGGTTGTCGAGTCGGGATCCATTGGGTCGTTTTTTTCGATCCAAGATCAAGCTCGGGCACGGTCGGCCGAGACGCCAGCCTCGCAAAGAGCATGGGCGAGAATGTCCTCGACAGGAAAAACGCACAGGAGCGTCGAGGAGACGACTGTGCCGTCGATGACGGCACTGGTGGGTTTCGAAGACTCAGCGTAGCTGCCGGACTCACGATTAGGGGGCCTCTTCGACTTGGTGTCTGGGCGGTAGCTGGTGTGCGCGGGAGCACGAGGCGTGTGGCGTCCGCGTCGAGGCTGGTTGGGTAGCTGGTCGGGGAGCTCTCTGAAAACCTCAGACTCGAATCCTCTACGTCTGGGATAGGACTGCCGTCCTACAGTTCCCTCTCGCGACGACGTGGAAGAGTTCCAGTCTATCGAAAATGAGGTGCTGGTGTTCGGGGAGCATGTCATCCCAGTAGAACCGATGGCGGGGGAGATGCCTGATCTCATGGACATCTCTCGTGGAGAAACTTATGGTGTCCTGGGCGAGGTCGCTCAGAATGTCGTAGGCATGACGGACCCTCGCTCCGGCATGGGTGGTGGGGGCTCTATCAGAGGTAGTTGGATTGCGCTGGTGGCTCTGGTAGAAATGATTCTCGTAGAAGCCATATCTCCGGCGGTGGCAGGGGGAGGCCTCCGGCGATGCTGGAAGCGATCTCTCGGCGCGTCTGTGGATGTTCGAGCTCACCGTGCCGACGTTCGAATAGCTCGCGTTCACAGTTTTGCGAGAGAGACTGTTGAGACTGCTGGCCGTGTGGGGCGAGATTGGCCAGGCCATCGACGATTGGAAGCAGGGCAGCTCCCAAGGTTCAGGCGAAGGAGGCAGAAATTGCATCCCATGTCTGTTGGACGAGGGTGGCGCGTTGGCGCGTTTGACGAGGAGGCATCCTTCTCCTTGGCTTTTTCTTTTGTAATGTTAAGAAGCTGAGAGGCGTGGCAGTGCCGGCGACGGTAAAGCCCCTCTATCCTGGGAAAAGTGGCGCCGTTCATTGTTGTTAAATGCTCGAGGCACGTGCGACGCGCTACTTCTGGGAAATTCGTGCCGTCTGAAACAGCTAAGTGTTGCGCTGTGCCGCCATGATCTTCCCAAGGGCTGCACGTTGCACGTGCCTTGTGCATCGACGAACATTGCGCTACTTTTGAAACATGAAGGGGCTTTAGGCGGCGGGTGCCACTCGGTTTGAAGAAGGGTCTCGGCGCGGGAAGGAAAAGAAAAAAAACTCGGACACCCTTCTGACGTTTCCTCGCTCCTTCCACCACTCTCAGCCCGAGCATATATATATATATATATATTGTATATATAATACAAAACGCCAATGTCAAACCCTTGACTTTTTTTTTTCTTTCTGTGTTGTTTCAAAATCGTCACTCGCGACACGTTTCACACTAAATAAACAACATAAACATTATTAATGAACAGCAGGGCCCATTAAAGCCCCTTCATGTTTCAAAAGTAGCGCAAAGTGCGTCGATGCACGAGGCACGTGCAACGTGCATCCCTTGGGAAGGTCATGGCGGCACAGCGCAGCACTGAGCTAGATTTCAGACGCCATGTTCTTTCCAGAAGTGGCGCGCTGAACGTGTCTCGCGCGTTTCCACAACAATGAAGGCGCCACTTTTCCCAGGATACAGGGGCTTTAGGGCCCGTTTGCTCGAAGCGCTAACCGCGGCTAAAGTTAGCCGCAGTACCTAGGAGAGGGATTCTGAGATCATGTGACAGGGATCAGTAGGGATGCCGGAAAACATGGCGGTGCCCCGCAAAGTGAGCGCCGCTCGCTTCGGAACTAATATGTCGTTGTAGCTGCAATATCGCGCGCGTTAGTCAGTAACTAATGGTGCAGGAGGCTTTCGCTTTGCCTTACCTCACTTAAATCGCAAAGCATGAGCAATGACCTCGCCGCATTGTTTAGATAGTATTTCGATTCTGGCCATTCTTAAGCCTAAATGAACACGATAATGGACCTTTTCCACATACCGACGGCACCAGGCGGTGGCTGCACGAACTAAGGGTCGAGGAAGTGACCTACCTGCGCTGCCAATCGATAATGGGAGCTACGCTACCAGTTTCTTCGCTCTCTGAGTAGTGGCGCCTGCCCCGCCTGCCCAACGCGACCTTAAAAAGGGGCATCCGTGGCGTCCACCCAAACGTCGTGTTTTCCTTTCCGTCGACGTTCTTTTTTTGTGTAACACAATTATATATATGCTGCAGTTACGTGCTCTACTCACTGATATACAGCCTCCTTCCGAATTTCCTCGATTTTTTTGTTCCGACTTCCGCCGCTTGGCATCGGGCGCTCGCGCGTGCGCAGAACGCTTCTCGGAAAAGGTCCATTGTCGGCATGCATGGAAACGTCTTTGGAAAGTGGATTGCCTTGACTCAATCGGCCTTGTATTGATAGCACACAAATTTCCCAAGCACCGAGGTGCATGCTACGAGTGTATTTGCAGGCATTGCGCGTGCTGGCGTATGCAGTAGTAATATACCCGTTGCTCTGGGCAGGGGGCGCGAGCGCGTCCGGAAGACTTACGCAAGACGCGACCAAGTTTTGCTGGCTGCATCATCCGTGTGGCGCTGTAACGTTCGATTTTGCACGTGCCACGTTCGAATACAAGCCTCTGTCAGCATCTGTAGATGTGCGGTAACAAAACGTCTAAAAAAAGTTAAAAAAAAAAGAACAGAATTATGCTGGTTGCGGCCGCAGCGTTCCATTAAACATTCCTTGCATATTTGCTTTCTTTCAGAGCTTCCGCGAGCACGTATATTTCACTTTACGTGATAGTGAAGCCGAAGCTACTCGGAAAAGCGCGTCATCCTGAACGATGCTCGCACTGCACGAGCGCGCGTGCTTGGCAGGGACGCGGAAAGCTCGCAGCTCGCTCTTGTAGCCTCTGCTACGCTGGAACTTAGAATGGAACTGAGTAGAAAAAGCTCTAGTGGGGAAGCGTATTGATGCACGTTCGAAACGCGAGCCAAATATTCTATTTTGCTCGCCTGCAGCGCTGCTCAAAACTTGCGAGTAGGGTGCCTACATGTCTGTCTGTCTCAGGGTGAAGACATCCATTGTTGCCTCGAATGTGCCAGCGCGTGGCACTCTCGCGCACTCGGTGCGTGACTTGGGCGGTAAAATGGCGTCTATGCATTAGCCAGAGCTACGCGCTCGAGCTGAGTGACACCGGATGGCGCGCACTTCAAAATGCATAAAGAAACGATTGGGCGGAAAAATGGCTGAGATGTCACCACTCAAGCAAAAGCGCGCGTGTGTATGAAGGAACTCTACTTGTGAGCTACGGGCCTATCGTTCTAAAGGAAAAAGTCTAAAACAAATTTTGCCTTGCACGCGCGTTCGTCCAAGTCTTATAATGATTATTTACTTCGAATCTTTTATAAGAGGAAGGACAGCGAGCGCGGACCATAGAATTACACTTCCAACGTTCTTCTCGATGCTTGGGTAATTTAGAAAAAGGTCTGTCGGGGCGGGACGCTGGTCTTCTTTTGTGTACTATTAATATCCGGTCGATTGAGTCAAGGCAATCCGCTTTCCAAAGACGTTGCCATGCCGACACTTATCGCGTTCATTTAGGCTTAGAAAGGCCAGAATCGAAAGACTATGCAACAAATGCCGCGAAGTCATTGCTCGTGCTTTGCGATTTGAGCGAGGTAAGGCAAAGCGAAAGCCTCCTGAACCATTCGTTGCTGACTAACGCGCCCGATAGTGCAGCTACAACGACATATTAGTTACAAAGCGAGCGACGCTCACGCACCGGGGCGCCGCCATGCTTCCCGGCATCCCAGCCCCCAGTCACGTGATTTCAAACTCCCTCTCCTAGGTACTGCTGCTAACTTTAGCCGCGGTTAGCGCTTCGAGCAAACGGGCCCAGGTTTTCTTTTCCGCCAGCTCTGCATGATGGCCAATTTACCTCGTTTCTTTATACTGGCTACTGCATGTCAGGAACATCGCTGGTTTTCATAGAACCGAGTTGGATGGACATCTGAGAATTCGAACTTATTAGTTAATACACTAAAAGCGACACGTACTGAATACATGTAGCGATGTAGGAGTGTGGCAGATTTAGAAATATGGAATTTTTTTAATTATAAGCTCGACCACTAATTCAATCTGAGTATTCTTAATCCTAAAGTCAGATTGAATGGAAATATGTAACCAGATGCACCACTCGCTGACAGTAACTCTGTCAAATGGCCACAACAATTTAAGATCTCTCCTCCAGGTCATACTTCAGAAAAACTAATAGTTTATTTTTCGGTTAATATTGGTTAAAACCGGTTACCGGTGAATAATTTACGGTTCCGGTTACGGTTACGGTTTTTATAAATATCAAATAACGGTTTCGTTCCGGTTACGGTTACAGAAAAAATTTCGTTCCTAAACGGTTTTCGGTTTCAGTTACGGTTACGGTTTGAGTCCCTGCAAATGATTGCCTTCAATATGTAGGCTATATAAGGCTCTGGAGCAGTTGATGGGGCTGTGATTCTGGTGTTGAGTGCTTCATGGTGTTTGTGTTTGTGCTCGTTTCTAATCTGTATGTACTTTTTACTAACGAAATCCAATATATATATTTAAAAAAAAATTCGAGTGTTTTTTTACGTTGATCTGCAGTTCTGTCAAAAAGAATTAAACAAAATTGATGTTAAAAGGAATTCTAAAATAATTAAGTGGCACATTCTAACTGAGTTAAGTAAGTTGTCAATTATAAACTCTAAAAAGCCTAAAAAAGTTTTAAAAAATTTCAGTACGACTCCAGAAACGTTTCAGCAGAAATTCAAAAGAATTTAACTACAAATTTTTGTAAGGGGTCGTGCGTCACCATCATCTTCATTCATTTTCTTTGAGGGCCCGTGGGGCATTAAACAAGTAGGTGGCAATAAAACAAAAAGTAGAACAGTAGACACAAATATAACAACGTAAGCTAGTAAGCTAAGTTAAATAGAAAGAAGGTAATGCATTCAACAAATTTAGTAGTGTCATTTATAGGAACGATGTTGTGAGGTAGTGAGTTCCAATCCTCGATAGCCAGTGGTAGAGTGGAAGTCTGGTGAGAAACAGTTGATGATCGAAATGAACATAATTTTTATGAGTGATCTAAACGAATGATAGGACAGTGGGGAAGTTATGGTAATGATTCTCTGAGGTGGGTGATGCAAAATTCGAGTAAGAAGAGAGAGGAGTGACACTCGGCGGCGAAGTAGAAGTAAATGAAAGTTAGCCGATTGATGTAATCCCGCTATGCTGATATATGTTGAGTAGTTATTATAAATAACACGAAGGGCTCTGTTTTGAACGAATTCTAGATGATTTGTGAGGTATGATTGCCATTGAGACCTCATAGATGAGGCATATTCTGACTTCTATCTTATAAGCGTAGGATACTCTAGTCGTTTTACGGAGGGTATAGCAAGTTTGCGGTTAAGGCGCAAATATCCGAGAGTACGGTTAGAATCAGCATTAACAGAGGTTATGTGAGTAGTCCATGATAGGTCAGTGGCGAGATGAACACCCATGTATTTATAAGATGAGCAGGCTGTGTCTTGAGTGTTAGCAAGGTAATACGAAAAAGAAGTGGCAGATGAACTGCAGGAAAATGACAGGGATTTACATTCAATAAACTTTAGCCTGATTTGCCATTTTTCGCATCACTGAATTACAGACGCAAGGTCATCCTGGAGGATCAGATGATCACGGCTTGAAAGAATTGGTAGGTATATGACACAATCGTCAGCGAACAGGCGCACAGAAGCTATTTTATGGTGGAGATCACTAATATAAATAAAGATCAGAAGGGGGCCGGGTAAGGTTCACTGTGGCACACCTGATGTTACTGTAGAGGTGGGGATTTTACGAGGTTAAGTGAGGAACGTTGCGTACGAATAATTAGGTATTCATAAATCCACTTGACGACATAAAAGTGAATATTAATATCGTTACGCTCCGTTAAAAGACGTTGATGAGGAATTTTTTCGAGTGCTTTGGAGGAATCAATAAAAATGGCGTCAGTTTGAAGATTCGAATCGAAGCTTGAATACATGTCAGTAAGAATGGCGGTTAGATGGGTTTCACACGAGTAATATTGACAAAATCTGTGCTGGTGTTCAAAAATGATGTTGTGGGAGTCAAGAAAGTTCATTATAATTGAGTTACTTTTATGCTTCAGGAGTTTAGACGGAACACTGTTGAGAGAAATGAGACGGTAATCACTTATAAGTTGGCGATTTTCCAGTCACACGGACTATGGGAAGCGTGAGGACCATGATAATATGTCACAGAGTAAAACAAAAGAAATGTGTTTAGTGTTTATTAATCCCTTCGAGTTAATTTGGTCATCCTCAGAGCTTGAAGACACCTTCAAATCAAAGTTTATTTAACATCACCAAGTACAAAGTACTAAACAAATGACGCATGGAGCTCTGACAAAAAGCCGCAAGGGTGCGGCTTGACTGGGTCTGAGCCCCCTCTGCATATGCATAGTCCCATTGCAGTGTAAAAAACAAGCAAAACAGATTCGGCAACAGCACTGGTAATAATACACAATAACAAACGAGTAACGCAACATCAGCATCACTTACTAAACATTAAACAATTAATGCACACGAAGAGATACAAGGCAAAACAATAGATCTAGATATATAAACTGCATGGAACATGAAACACTTATTTTTCATTCTAATTATCAAGTGAATTCAATAAAAATGGTAATGTGTAAAATAAAGATTGATTTCCGTAATTCGTACGTGCATGAGGAATGATCCATGTTTCATTGTGACGTGTGTTATAAATGTTAGTGTTTCTTGTTAATCTAGATAATTGTTCTATGTTGTTGTTATTTAGTTTTTTGCCGGCATAGTACCTCTTAAGCAGTATATCATAATATAAAAAGTGAACTGGACGTACTTTAAGACTTTTAAAAAGTGGTTCGGTATGCGCATCGTAGGGAGAGCCAGTGATAACGCGCACGGCTTTTTTCTGTAGTAAAAAGAGTTTAGTAAGGTTTGACGTGGTTGTAATCCCCCAAACTAGGTGGCAGTAGTTGATGTGAGAAAGAAACAGGGAATTGTAAATAAGCAATTTTATATTAGTGGGTAGAGAAAACCGCAACTTTGTAAGAACACCTACAACGCGAGAGAGTTTATTAGCAATTATTTCAATATGTTTGTTCCAAACTAAATGTTCTTCAAATACAACTCCTAGGCTTTTAACCGAGGGCACAATATCCACAGTAGAAGTCCCTATCATAAGGGGGTTCTCAATATTTGCTTTCTGATTTTTAGGTCTGAAAAGTACAGCTTTTGTTTTGGACTTGTTAATAGCTAGTGAACTCAACAGCGTCCATTGGTTTAATTTATCGAGAACATTATTTGCATGATTTATTAATTGTTGATTACCTTTGATTACCTATTGTGTTCAATACGCCTGCGTGGTCAATTATGATAGGATTTATCTGAGGGTGAGCTAATTGGCATGAGTCGGGAACGATTAATAAGTATTTTTTTAGTAAAGACTGATGTGAAGAAATTGTTAAGATAAAAAATCGCTATTTTCGTCTGAAAGTAGAATGCAGTCGTCTCTTATGAACTGCAAAGGAAGTGAAAAAGCTGGGTTTACAACTTTTCAGAACTTTTTGGGTTTGTTTGTTAAGATGTTGGGGAAGTCGTGATTCTGAAATTTGGCTTTAGCATCAGTGATGGTGGTTTTGTGTGTCCTAGCACACATACGATAGGCATCCCACGAGACATCTCTTCTGCTCTAAAATTTTGTTTTGCAGTTGATCGTGGATTGTGAAAATACTATCATGAAGACTTACAAGCCTATACTGTGATAAATATCCTTCAATGGAACTTTGTGGGGCCCGAAGGAATAAACGAATAATGACGCAAAGAAATAAATTAGAAAACCAGAAAGACATTTAAAATATTATACTTCCCTAGCTTATCTAATAATTATACTTTCCTCAGGTTAGTCCCTGATCATCATCACAACACTGTCAGAGGAAATATGCTCGTAATAAACTTTAGAGCATTTTTTAGAACAACTCGTTTAATGAGGATCATGGCCGTTTAGACCGAGGTTTCAAACGTTCAGGGTCACTGACAATTTAAGATTATGGGGCGTGGTCATCTTTATTCATCTCATTGTCATGGTGCCACCAATAAAATTGCAGCGTCACCTTATAAAAACATTTAGGAGTCAATAGCAAGGTTACCAACGGCGACGTACACTGCCGTGACATCATGAGAACCAACAGTTAACCGATGCTAACAATGTGCAAAATCGCCCGTCAAATAAAATCTACCCCAAGAAATTAGCAACCAAAACAAACAAATCAAGTCATAATTATCTTTTCTCATGGCGATGTCGCTGGAACTTGCTGCAGAGAACGTATAAATAGCTTGCTCGGTGTCACACGAGTGGTCTAAAATAACGATAATCATATTCAGAGATGCAAAGCGCGACTAAGTTTATCCTGGAAGCTTGCTTTGTTTTCCCTTCCTGGTAATTTAATGAGTTGGGTCTACATTGCGTATCTTACCCAATATTTCTAACAACAAAACATGTTGTTCTCTCTGCGCTATGACAATCGACCAATTCTTATCTTTTCCTCCTTGTCCACGCCTTTAGAGTAATACTCCTCTAGCTGTTTTGCGATGTACATCGCGAGAAAACGGTTTATTGTGAAGATAAAAACGCGGAAAAACTTTAAACGGGAAGTATAGGAAGGACCAGACACATACAGCGAGAAACAGTAACACTGGCCATGGTACCTAATAGCTCTGTGCATTGTAACTTACTTAGCCCGCGTCCCGTAGCTTTCCCACGCACCAATTGTGTTCTTTTGTGTATCTTTTTTTTTCAAAGGTACAAGAGCAGAGGAGAACACTGCAGAATTGGAGCGTCGATGACTGCCACCGAACGCAGCGTTCGCTAAATGTAGTAATGTCACGAGTTACCGTGAAACAAGCCAAACCATGCAAAGCAGGTACAACATGTAAACTAACGCTTCTGAGACGCTTTAGACGCCCGCAAATATAGGTCTTTTGATGTATTACGCAACCATTCACTACAGTGGTTAAAGCAGGAAAGAAAAGTTTACAGTGAAAAAAAAACCAAAAAAAAAGCTTACTTCGTTTAGAAAAAAAAACTGGGACAATCTACGCCGCCACTTCGTAGACGATGCACGCGTAGAGAGAAAAGCTGCCGACAGATGGCGTACGCCACTTCGGAAGAGCGCCGGCCGATTGAGGTTCTTTTGTGAGATCATCTGTGATTTGCTAGCTCATCGTAAGTGACTCATCGTACTGGAGGTGACTGACGACTTGAATCTGTCACTGGCTTTTAGGATAAAAATGGCGTGCCCTCAGTGAAGCAAACCAGTATTGAACAGTTGTAGACGGACAATGTGTCGTTCCTGGCGCCGCAAGACGTGACAGGGCGCTGGTGTAATCATGTGCGATTAGCATGTAGCTGTCAACCATTGTGTCGAACCGAACCCGAACCGAAAACCAGAGCGAAACCGTCCTTTCTAACTGAACCAAAACAAAACTGTAACCGAAATAAATAAAAAAAAAAAGTATACTGGAACGGAACCGTAATTTCATGTGGCGGTTACCGGTTCATTGGAAACGATTCGGCGTAATAAATTCTGAGTCGCGCCTTCTTGCGAATGCGGAGCGAAGAAAAATTAAATATTCGCGATAATGGCGTCAGCGACTCAATTTTGATTAAAGAAACGGCAGCGATGACATGGAAACAGCTCCATAATAATGAAACAAATAAGTATATTCACGACACGAATTGGCGTCGGCGTGAAAGCGTATACTTTGTTTCACCTTACGATAGATCGCAAAGGACGCTTCGAGCCACCAGTGCGAATGCATAGCTCGGAAGGTGTCACGTGTTCTTCCGGTTGGGTGGAGCGATGCGGGGAGCGCGAAGTCACAAGACAAGCCACAAACTATGGATTGGCTCGTGTAGCTCGTAGCATCCATCGCGGTACATCGTAAGGTAAAACGCAGTATATCTGAAAATGCCGAGAGGCTAGACAGCTATTTTTGTGTGTGTGTGTCTGTGTTTTCTTTCCTTGTTACTAAACAATATGTATTTATTTATTTATTTCAATACCTTCAAAGCCACACGGCATTACAGAAGGGAGTGGGAGATAAACAAAAGTACAAAAAATAGAATTAACACATATTAGTTAACATAATAGATTAATATGGCAGACTTGAATGCAGGAGCGTCTGTGATTGTGGCGATGGAGGTGGGCATTCCTCAAGAAATGAGAAAACGAACACAAACAACAAAATATAAACAAAAGGTGGACGGCTGTCGGCGCGTTTGCCCCGCGTTGGCGATATCTGGAGGCGCCAAGAGGTGAAGCCGCGACGAGCGCGACACTGCGACACCGGTCGGCGGGGCGCCACTCGCCCAAAGCCCTGGACGCAGCTTGAGGAAACAATTTGTGTGTTTGCGGTTTTTAGAATCAGCAAGTCTCCCGTGGTGTCTTTATTACTTTTTTTTTTGTTTTAATCGTCTTTCGACAGGCCTTCGCTGTCTTTTTTCTCTTCAACTCACATGTTTGTGCGTACTGTGTGGATGGTTTGCCGTTTCGATCTGGATGAGCATCGTGCCGCGACGCGCGGTCGTGTGTCAGTACTGCGTGATGCCCATTAAAGACCCCAGGCTAGCAGTCGTCCTGCACTGGCTAAACTTTTGATCTACAGTAGGTAAAAAAACTAAAAATGTTGCCATACTCTGGCTGTCTAAACAACTAACGACTAATTTTATTTTTGTGGCGTGCGTGCTGGCTGATTGACTTCGCCTGTGAGTACTCCATTTTGGTACTGTTCCCGCGAGCCTATATAACCGCGTAATTTTTATACAACGGTGTTTGTACTAAAAATGCAAGATCACAAAACGAAATTAAGCATATATTTATTCCGCTGTCCTCGTATCCGCACCACGGATTCTGACGATGTAATATTTTCTTTTGCTTTATGTAGATGATGATGTGTGGAGCTTACCTTTCCTTTTTAACGACTCGAAGCTGTGGACTTTTTTTTATTAAGGACCGGTGTGAACTGGTTCGCGCTTGGTGAAACCGGTAACCGCGAACCGTTATATCAAAAGCATCACTGAACAAGAACCGAACCGAAACAAACTGCAAACCTATAAACCCAAACCCGAACCGAACCTGTATAATGACCGATTCGGCCTCCTGCTTTTAACCTAGCCTATCTTCTAGAGTTTGCGTGGAACAAAAATCAAGACTTGTATTGAATATGTTAAGAAGTCCCAAATATCGTACAGTAAACGTAATCGTTTACGTTCTAAGGCAGGTTTCATAACGCGCGGTTTCAGTCCCTTGTGCTGGGGCCGTACACAGAGTGCACGTTGTCATCGGTTTTCTGCTCTTACAGCAGTTCATAGAGATTTGGGGAAGGAATACGGCGGCGTCGCTTCTAACAGCGCACTAGGTGCTCTTGTGCAATCATTCGAAGCAGAGAGATCAAGATAGCTCCTTCTTGCGCCACACACGAACTAGACATTTTTAAGGCCTCGTCAGACAAACAACACGCTAACCATGTATCTGTCGTGGGTATAGGTCCGTTTGCGAATAAAATGGATGTTTCTAATTTTTTAGAGTTTGTTGCAAGACTCTTATGCTTGATCGCGCGATCGATGTGTGCAGTGACACCAAGTGCCTCCAAGCGTTTTGTGCGACCAACCTTTCGGCTAAATAGAATAAGTACTTTGAGGAACCTTTTGCATACTTTCGCAGTCGTCTCTGCGCTTAATAACGTCAGCAGCTTTATGCTGCTTTTTTTTTTCAGTAATACAATTTGGCTGTCGGTCGATGGCAATCTTCTTCTCGTTTACGAATTGGAGGAGTGGCCCAGTTCAGCCATTCTGCAGGAGTGGGAATGGGTCCCGGGTCTTCATTCCGAGAATTTGAAAGGAATGGAATTGTCCGAAACTCTAATTCCTCGGTATGGGATTAGAATGTAGGTGCCCATTTTGCCAGACTGCTATCAACCCGAATCGGTCGGCGCATCTTCTGCTCCCTTAACGCGGCATACGCCATCTGCCGGCAGCCCTTCTTTCTCTCTATGTTGGCATCATCTGCTTAGTGTCGGCGTAGATTGGCAAAAAAAATTGGTTTTTTTACTGTAAATTTTTACCATCTGCTTGCACCTCTCTAGTAAATTGCAACATGATACGTTAAAAAAAAAACTTTTTTTTTTTTTTTGCGGGCCGTTTACAGTGTTTTAGAAGCGTTAGATTACACGCTGCATATCAACCTGACTAAAAAACGGAGGGCGTGTCGAGCCCCAAGCAGCCAATAAGTATACGGCATGAGCGGATAACATCGCGGAAGAACGAATTGCAAAGTCAGAAGCCACGAGCAGAACAAGCCGCGTCCGGCATTTCTTAGGCCGTACGTGACAATGCACTTAAAGGCCGACGACCAGACTTGGGATTCTGCAAGGCAGAAGATCCTCCTCACTATGGGGGATGAGGAAACAGGCGACGGTAGACAGGGTGGAAAGGCGGAGAGGAAGAAGCGAGGGAAAAGTGGAAAGCGCGAACTGGTCGTCGGTGTTCAAACGCATCTTCAGCCTTGTCAATCGCCGAGGCTCCGTAGGTTGCAGTGATTGACTCTCTCCCAAGTTGTTTGCGCGAAAGCAGGCATAGCAGATTTCTTAGAGTGTACGAGTCGTATAACTCTCGCAGTTAGTGAAGGCACACATCAGAGCCGCGTAACCAACAGCAATTTGTTTATGCAATACGTCATTTTGAAAATCTTCACGGCCTTCACTCATCTCGTTAGAATGATCCATCGCCAGCGTTTTGGGTTCATTTAAACGCTGCTTTGAATAAAATAACAATATACTTTTTATGACGTGTCCATGTTTCAGAACTTAATAAAAGCATTACGTTAAATCCCACTATGTAGATATATTTTATTTTTGTATATGCACTGAGTTGTAACGCAGGAAGACAACCGATCCCAACGCCTAAGTAAAAGCATTACTTACTGGCGTGTCACGTTCCAAAAACGCCTAGAACCGGCTGACCCTGCAAAGATTATCAGAATAGAAACAAATCATTTCTTATTTTATTATTCTGCATCACTTTATGATTTGGGATCATTAATAAATCATCCGAACCGGCTTTCCTTGTACACTGATTTCACTGATCAAAGTATTGAATAGCAAGGTGAGGATAGCATCTAGCTCAATGGTGCCGTCTTCGTGTGATGCCGCTTGGAAAAGGTACCGCCTGCAAGTGGTACCACTTGCAAACGGTACTGCTTGCAAGTATAGTACCGCTTGCAAGAAGTACCATTTGCAAGTGGCTTGCATGTGGTACCTGTTCTATCGAACACATGCAGGTGGTACCACCTAAAAGTTTTGTCTGGATTTATACTGAAAAAAAAAAAAAAAATCCGCCTTCAGGCTTTTTTTTTTAAATTGTCTGATGTTGCCTAACAAATACGACTGCTTTTTTTTTTTTTTTTTTTTCTACAACCATGAAACAGAAACATGAAGGGGGAAGATCATTCTGTGTATTAGAATCGTGGTGTAGAATTTTCGTTCGACGCGGTATGCTGTCATCGAAAGAAAGCGGGTAAGAAACAGCAATCCCCGTATAAACGGAGTCAACAAATTGGTCGGTTTACACATTCACGTAGAAAAAACGAAAATAAAAAAAACGGGCCACACGCAACGGCCACGCAACGGCGTATCATTTACATAACTTGCCGTTGTAGCTTCAAACAAAAATAATTTAAAAAAATCTATCTGCGCTGTCTCGATCGGAGGAAGTGGACTAAAAGGCAATTATTTTTTTTTTTTTTTTTGTCATTAGAGCCACGGCACCTTTTTGCCGGAAGTACGACGTGCTCATTTCGAACGTGCAAACACCTTCCAGCGAAAAAAAAGGAGGTGCATGCGTTGAATTCAGAGCCGCTGAAATTCATTCGACAGTCCTGGTCATAAAAAAGAAAACCACGAAAAAAATATAGCTTCTGTTATTTTGTTTATTTTTTTTTCTTCACAAGTTTGTCTAATGTTTCTCTTTCACTCGTGTTTCGTATATCTGCGCGTACGGGTATATTTTCTATGGACTCGAACAAGCAGCGTCAGCACTAGAAGCCTGTTATACACCAACTCAACTCTCTCACGTCGCTCATCTGTGGTGGCGCTGCTGTCGGCTTTGTGCATGCGCAGATGCGTCATCTGTCTTGAACGGGCGAACGCAGGATTGTTGGTAAGCAGCAGGTTGTTGTATATGTTGCCCATAAGCAGATGTGGCAGTGGTTATCACAACGTCTACTAGCTACATACTCTACCTACATTGTTCTTATACTGGTACACATGTATACTCTAGATAAGTGTGCAAGTAGTAATTCAACGAAGCATGCGTGTGACCGGCAGAGCTTAGAGTAAACTAACCGCGTTTGACGATCAGGACAACGGCAGCATTCGAGCGGCGTAGTTCACCGAACGCGAGCTTCCGCAACGCTTCCTTAACGTGCAGTCAACATTACCAAAAGCGTGTTTTTGTAAGGTCAGTGGAGGCTTGCTCTGGAGTGAACATCCGTTGTGAACACCGCGCTCAAATATGACAGCCAATGAATTCCACCTATATTCGTCCTCCCGTTCACATAAAAACAATGTCGACAAGTTCGAAATTTTTCTCGATTCTTTGTTTAAAAAAAAAAAAAAAAAAATATATATATATATATATATATATATATATATATATATATATATATATATATATATAAGATTACTTTTTTTTATTGATGCCAAAGAAAGTTTTAAAAGTCGCTATAAAACAATTTAGCTACAGTCTGAGGGAGCAATTCGGTAGCATCAGCACGCTCGCCACGTCACCGCAAAATGTGCACATTCTCCAAAGGTCAATGAAATACAGGATATCGAAACCCGGGAATGCCACGCACGGCACAACCTCTCCTCCACCTTCGTTCGCTCATCCTCCTCCACTTTTAATCCCCCGTTCCGCGACCCTCCTTTTCTTCTCTTTATATTTTTTTTTCGTTGTTTCTTCGCTTTTCTTACCCGTGCTTTTGATCCATTCCGCGACCAGCCATACTTCGTAATTCATCCAACGATGGACCTCGAGGACACTATGAACACATCAGAGCCAATCCAATGCGGAGTAACCGTCACGTGACCTTAAAAAAAAAGGGCACAGCGACGCGTGATCACGTGACACATTCATAGCTCCGGATTGGCTGGAATGGCTTGTATACCGTCCGCTGTGGTCTACCGTAAGGTCCAACGGAATATACACACCCGCTCGAATCTCATTCCCTTTCCAAGACACGTCCGGCCAAAGGTCAACAGAGATGGGCAGCCTGTGAAAGTGGACGCTTCCAGACAGCTGACGAAACCGCGATCTGCCCCAACTGGTTTTCTTCTTTTTGTCGTTGTTTGTTTTGCTTTCAGTCAAAGCCGCTGATGAGCTTGCACGCCTGGGCTGCCGTATTATTTTCCGATACCCCCCAGCCTTCCCCCACACCACATCACCCTACGCTGGAACGCAGCCAAGGCAAAGAATTCATCGCTGCTCAAGGCCCGATCGGTTCAAAGTCTCCGGACGTCTGAAGCCCCCATGGCGTGTCTTGTCCTGGACTGCCGATTGGTTCCCACGCTCGAGGAACCTGATGACGTAGCCGCGACGGTAGGCTCTGATTGGCTGGCTAGCTCTCATAGCCTTTTCCTCGGTTCGTCTATTGAGTGGAACTGATTATAGAAGCGTCCAGACGGTTCGGTTGTCCAATTGAACTTGGAGGTCTCAACGTCCGCGTGTTATAATGGCCGTTCGTGATCCCTCTTTTCCTATACTGGTCTACCCTCTTCCTTCTCTTGTTTGGGAATGGTTTTCGGCGGTTGTGCAGGCCGCGGGGTGTCAACTCGTGCTTGCGTGCTTCGTTTAGCGAACCGTCCTGTGATTGCGGTCTTTTTGGCTAAGCCGAAATTGAGTAGGGGACGTAAGGATGAACATCGTTTGCTTCACGCCGCCGCGCTTCCATTAACATCTACCTGTGGCTTCTGCGTTTATGTCGGCGGTCACGGTAGCACGCAAGTGGCGTTCCGTATCGCCCGCAGCCTGCGGGCATCGATGCTTATTGACTTAAATGCCCGGCTGCGGTCCCACCGTTTCGGTTTGGAACTTCGTGCATCCATCCGTGTGTAATAGATGGCTTTTATATACGTACGACAAGGATCTGTTGTTGGATAGAGCGGTGGTGGTGGTGGTAGTGGTTTTAGTTGAGGGAAGTGCTTATCTTAGCAGGGGCTGCCGCTAAATCGACGGGGTAGCATCAACGTTTGAAAAATGCCCGCTTTTTATAGTTACAGAGAGATTAGCAACCTCGGGGTTTGGCTTATCAATCATGCATGGGATTCGTGCTTCGTGAGTGGTTGTTCGGCATCCTTGTTGGCTAATTCCTTAATCTCATTGGCTGCAGAGCAATAAGATATTCGGGAACCGCCCTGTGTTTCTTAATTTAGTAAAGAGCCAGTCGTTGCGATCTCAAGCTTACACTCTGAGAGTGAGCTAGACGATATATCATGAGAAACGCCATGCGCTGTGCCAAATTGCATGCTTGGCATTTCGTTCTGATGCATTTCGAGTAAAAAAAAAAGAAGAAAGAACAACGTATCTTCCGCTCTTGGTATTCGCCGAGCTGTACCAATAAGCATCTTAGTGATTGACTCCCCGACTCCTCGACAGAGAAGGTGTAGAAGAACGGGCTGCGAAAGTTCATTTGTTTCGTTTGCTTCGCGAGATTTATAACTCTAACCTAACAATTCGCACAAGTTTTAATGCCGCCTTCTTTCCTCAAACCTGCGTAGGTTAGAAGGGCCTTCCTGCAGTTATTGTTACAATTATTAACACCGCTGATTTTAGAATCTCAATTACTAATTTAGTAAATGTTGTTTCGTACAAATTTTTATTTCTTGCTCTTTCGTTGTTTTTACCTTTCTATGTACATATGTCATAGCACCCCACTCCCCTCTTTAACGCCTTGGGGCCTCGGAGATGGATAAATGGAATTCAATTTCAGAATCAGCGGGGATTACATTCTTGGCGAAGGTGGATACATATGGGTTAATCCGGATGATTGCCATAAGAAGAGCATTTTGGTGTCATATCTGTGACGTACTCATAATTTTTGATAAATAAGATCAATGTTAGAACCTTGCGTCAGGTAAGCAGATATATGATCACCGTGAAGTTGATCACTCCGGTAGCACAATTGTTGAATGTTGCCAATATACAGTTAATACAGTTCTGGCGGACAAGAGGGACAAGAGCGAAGGTCACTCGCTCCGCCAACGACGGAAAGTGGTTCCACGCTTCATGCCACATGTTGTTGTTGTTGAAGCGATGTTTATTAGGAAATCGACGTTGTTATTAGTTACGCTCTGGGCGCACTTGTCACTGTCGATGGGAAAGGGAATTAAGGGAAAAAAAAGATAGAGGAGGAGAAAGGGGGAAGGGGGAAGATGATTTCTTCAGAGTGTTGACTCGCGACTCCTGGAACTCCCGAAAACCTCTGGATGTAAGATCTCCAAGAGCCCCAGGAGCCGCAAGCAACCCAGATCTCTTGGAAGTCTTAGAGGATCTCGAGGAGTTCCGCGCTCCTCAGGAAGCTGACTACACTTTTGAGTGCCTTGTCCGTAGTAGCTCGTGAGGCTCTTGGACGCAGGAGTTCTTCCAAGTTGGTACTAGGTAGCCCTAGGCTTGAAAAAGCATCACGGAGGTTGGTGCGCTCCTCTTCGTGATCACTGCAGTGCAGGAGGAGATGTTCGGCGTCGGCCGTTTCCTCGCAGGTCTGGCATATGGGGTCAAGGCAGCAGCGGCAGCGCAAGTGGCACAAGACTCACGCTCTGCTACAATCGTTTCAGACATTTCCTTCAAGCCGCTCAAGACGCTGCGTCATCGACGAAGGGCACGCGCCAGAGACCATCCGATCCACGCCACAACCATCGCAGGCCAGTGATTGGACAAGCGGCTGCCAACGCTACAGGCCACCAGGGAACAGGGGCTACAAGAAGCGACCGGCCGCGGGCATCACTGTTTTGGCAGCAGCGGCAGCGCAAGTGGCACAAGACTCACGCTCTGCTACAATCGGTTCAGACATTTCCTTCAAGCCGCTCAAGACGCTGCGTCATCGACGAAGGGCACGCGCCAGAGACCATCCGATCCACGCCACAACCATCGCAGGCCAGTGATTGGACAAGCGGCTGCCAACGCTACAGGCCACCAGGGAACAGGGGCTACAAGAAGCGACCGGCCGCGGGCATCACTGTTTTGGCAGCAGCGGCAGCGCAAGTGGCACAAGACTCACGCTCTGCTACAATCGTTTCAGACATTTCCTTCAAGCCGCTCAAGACGCTGCGTCATCGACGAAGGGCACGCGCCAGAGACCATCCGATCCACGCCACAACCATCGCAGGCCAGTGATTGGACAAGCGGCTGCCAACGCTACAGGCCACCAGGGAACAGGGGCTACAAGAAGCGACCGGCCACGGGCATCACTGTTTTGGCAGCAGCGGCAGCGCAAGTGGCACAAGACTCACGCTCTGCTACAATCGTTTCAGACATTTCCTTCAAGCCGCTCAAGACGCTGCGTCATCGACGAAGGGCACGCGCCAGAGACCATCCGATCCACGCCACAACCATCGCAGGCCAGTGATTGGACAAGCGGCTGCCAACGCTACAGGCCACCAGGGAACAGGGGCTACAAGAAGCGACCGGCCGCGGGCATCACTGTTTTGGCAGCAAGCGGCAGCGCAAGTGGCACAAGACTCACGCTCTGCTACAATCGTTTCAGGTTGGAAAATCAAATCATTACATTTTTTTTTAATCTTAGCCAGTTGCTTTTTGCTGCTGCTGCTGCTGCTGCTGTTGTTGCTGTGGTCGTCTTATGCATTTATGTCTGAAAAGTGATTGCTTTATTTTGCCTGTTTTTACAGTGTAAGTACGTATCTTTGCTTTTGTGTCATGGCTGAAATCTGTATATGTTGCAATGAAGAACTCAGAGGTGCAGACGGTTCAATTCAATGCACAGAATGTGACTATTCGTATCACTTTGGAACTTGTTCTGGCGTATCGGAGTTAACATTCAAGTCTAAAGGTGAAGCGTGGCGAAAGGCATGGCGTTGCCCGACATGCAGAACGGCGAAGTCCAGAGGAAGTCAGAGCGAGAAACAAGAACAGGAAGGATGCAACTTGGCAGCTGTAATCCTAAGCATAAACCAGAGACTAGGTTCTTTGATGGAATTAAAAGAGACTGTCTCGGCAATCGAACTCTCGGTGAACACGATGTCGGCACAGTACGATGAAATCCTAAAGCACGTGCGTCAACTTGACGGCGAGATAAAGGATTTAAGGAAAAGGGTGACAAGCCTTGAAAGCCGCGAGAAAGAGGTAAATGTGCAACAAATGGCACAAGACATGAATGCACTCGAGTGGCAATCGAGAAAGCTAAATCTCGAAATACATGGAATTCCGGTCACTGAGCATGAAAACCTTCACACTCAACTGACCCGATTGGCCGAAAAACTGGATGTGCCCACGCTCTCCGAGAACGAGATTGTGGCTTTGCACCGTTTGCCAGCTCGACCAAATAAGATACCGGGCATCATTGTTCGTTTTTCGTAACAGTCAACGCGTGATATGTGGTTCGATAAAAGGAAACGACTCGACCGAAAGGGAAGGGATGGTTACATTCTTGAGAATATGACAAGGCAAAACCGTGCCCTCCTTTGGGCAACTAAGGAATGGGCGAAGGACCATGACTACCGCTACTCGTGGCACAAGAGTGGAAAGATCTTCTTGAGGCGAAAAGAAGGCGACGCAGTTGTTGCTATCAAGTGCGAGGCGGACCTGCAACGCCTGACCTGATAAATTTTATGACTCTTGTTTCCTGTGGCCTTTTTTGAAATGGCGGAACAAACCTATTTTGTTGCAACTGAACTAAATTCTTACCTAGGGAATGAATATGTGACTTCTTTTAAGTGCATTCATTTGAACACTCGGTCCGCCCGAAATAAAACAGTTGAGCTTGGTTTGTTTTTTGATGAGTTTTCCTTTTTGTTCGATGTTATTATGTTATCAGAGACGTGGTATACTGATGAAAGTGATGTTTTTGAGTTACCGATGTATAAAAGCTACTTTTTGAACAGGTCAACTGGTCGTGGAGGTGGCGTGTCACTAATGGTTAGGGAAAATGCCTCCGGCCAAGTACTAAAAGAGTTATCATGTGTTACTGAAGACTTTGAAGTACTATCACTGCTTGTAAATCGTAACATCATCTCGGTATTTTACAGACCACCAGGTGGATGTACTACGCAGTTTTTTTCTTTTCTAGATACCTATTTCAGTTATGCTAATGAGAACAAGTATAACATTATCGTGGGGGGTGATTTTAATATAAATATGCTTTCGGATAGCCCAACAAAAAAACAAATGGACTTGCTCATTAATATGGGTGGTTGTATTAATGTGGTCACGTCTCCTACTAGAATCACATCGGATACGGCGACATTGCTGGATTTGCTCATCACAAGTTATAGCCTGCCATATATAAGATCAGGAATAATCACTACTGACATAAGCGACCACCTAGCTGTCTTCATGTGTATAAAAAAACAGCTTGTCAAAGATAGTACAAATAAACGTGCATATTTTCAGAATATCACAAGTAATAATCTCTCTACATTTAGGCAAGAGCTTTCTTGCCTAGATTGGACTGAAGTGTATGAAAATGATGACTCAGATGAGGCGTACAATGTATTTTTAAATAAATTCCTGCAGCTATATAAAGCATGCTTCCCATATAAATCAGTTAAGCTACCAAGGAAAATTCGTAAGCCATGGGTTACTCCAGAGCTGCTAGTCAAGATAAATAAAAAAAAATATATTGCACAGCGCTTTCGTGAAAACGAGAGAGTCTGAATGCCTTAAAGTCTTTAAGGTCTACCGTAATAAACTTACAAAAGAATTAAAGAGTGCCAGAGAAAGATATTTCAACAAATCATTTCTATCATCAGCACAAAGAACGGACATCATGTGGAAAAAGCTTAATAATGTTCTTAATCATTCATCTGAAATAAAACAAATAGATAAAATCTGTGCAGATGGCACAGACCTAAGAGATCGTGAGCTGGCAAACGCCTTTAATAATTATTTTGTGAACTTGCCAAAAGATAACCCAGGAGAAAACGCTTGTGCTTACATTGAAAATCAATGTGAGTGTTCCATATTTCTTCAGCCAGTTGTGGAAGCCGAGGTGACGCTTGCATTCTTGGCATTAAGAAATAGTAAAAGTTGCGACGCTGACGACATGCAAATAGGGCCAATAAAATACGTGTTGGACATCATATCTCCCTGTTTGACGTATATTTTTAATTTGTGCTTGCAGGCCGGGGTTTTTCCGCAGAGAATGCAAATCGCAAGGGTAACGGTTTTGTACAAAAAGGGTGACAAAAACGATTTCGGGAATTATAGGCCTATTTCAATTTTATCTGTTTTTTCGAAGGGTTTTGAAAAACTTTTGTTGTCCCGTATGGTAACATTTGCGGACAAAAATAATATAATCACTTCATCGCAATACGGATTTCGTAAAGGCCGGTCTACAGAGCTGGCCCTTCTGGAACAAAAGGAATGCATTTTGCGTAGCTTTGAGGATAAACAGATGACTCTTGGTATTTTCGTTGATTTTACGAAAGCCTTTGATTATTTAAACCATGACTTGATGATAAAAAAACTTGAAAGGTACGGATTTCGCGGACCAGCGTCAGCTATCATTTCATCATATGTTGCTCATCGTAAACAATATGTTCATATCAACGGGTACTCTTCAGATATCCAACCTATCTTATCTGGCGTTCCACAAGGCAGTATTTTAGGCCCTTTTTTGTTCAATTTATACATTAATGACATCGTGAACGTAGATAAAAATGCCAAATATATCATCTATGCTGACGATACAAGTTTGTTTTTCACAGGTGTTTGCTGTGATGACTTAGCACATAAGGCGAATCAAACTCTGCAGAAGTTTAGTAGTTGGAGCCAAGCTAACGCCTTAAAGATCAACGTGAACAAGACTAAGGCTATTTTGTTTAAACCGAAAAATAAAAATGCAGCTATTACAAGAGATATCGTTTTAAATTCAAGAAAAATAGAAGTTTTGACCAGTTTTAAAACTCTTGGAGTTGTTTTCACGCAACATGTGACTTGGGATGAAAATGTAAACCATATCTTGATAAAACTGTCACGTGTGATTGGCATAATGTATCGCCACCGCTCTATTTTTCCAAAAAATGCTAAATTGTTAATCTTTAACTCGTTATTTCTTTCACATATACATTACTGTCACCTCGTCTGGGGAAATACTACAATGGCAAATTTGAACAAGATACGTATGCTACAAAAAAAGATGCTGCGAATAATATGTAATGTTTCATACGATTACCCCAGTAAACCTCTGTTCACTAAGTTAAATTTAATGCATATTTACAATATCTATAAATATCGGTTATGTCTAAGTTATAGGTCTGAAATCAAAAATAATGCTATCAATCTTAGTGAACTAGCGTCCTTATCGCTGAAATTGACAACATATCCCACTCGTAGCCTAGACAACTGGAAAGTCCCCAGTTGCAGAACAACCTATGGTGAGCAAATGCTATCCAACGTTCTTCCGATCCTACTTAATTACCTTAATACTCATCATATTGATCCTTTAACATCAACAGTAAAATATATCAGAGAATTTTTCTTTCTTGTAGAGTGAATTACATAGCAAGTGAATATTCCACTGAATGTCCTCATTTATATGTTACATTTATATTCGTTTCGAATGAATTTAGTGGATGAGTGTAGTATTGCATACTCGTGCTATATATCTTGAATCTTGATTGTCTTTAATATCTTGAACCCTTAAATTTGCACATAAACCGTTTGTTTAGCAGTGCTAATTTATCTGTTACATTGAAATGTTGTACATTGATTTACTAACCTGCGTTTTTTTTTGTGTGTGTGTGTTTTTTCTTTCGTTTTGTTTACAAAGTAATGCATATCTTTTGTGACCTGCCGCTGTTGCCAATTGGGGAGGGGGCTCAGGACTCGTCAAGCTGCACAAATGCAGCTTTTTTCCCCAATCCCCTTCCATCATGTACTTGTGCTTGATGGAAAAATAAACATTATTATTATTAAACACTGAGTCTGAAGCGACTTATCCACGCCGGGGTGAAGGCGCTTCCGGTCCGTAATCTGTGCATTACTGCGGCAGTTTGGCGGTCGAAGCTGCGCGGTACCCGAGCTGGGAAGGCACCCGCCACCACTACGGGGTCCGGGTGCTGTAGGGCGATGGCTCTTCTCACAAGGAGTTTTGCGTCTGAGAAGCGGGGAACGGTTGAAAGCGGGCACTCGGGGTCCTTGTGAGCCCGCACCGCTAGAAAATCAACGACTTCATTGCCTCTAATGCCACAGTGGCTCGGGAGCCATTGGAAGGCAATGTTGTTGCCTTCTTGCTGAAGCTCGACCGCATCCTGCGCGATTGAACGGGCCAGGGGCGTTGCCCGTTCGAGCTTAGATAGCAGCTCGAGGGCTGATCTTGAGTCGCTCAGGATGACCCAGCGTAAAGCCTGTGTGCAGCCTGTCCGAATACCCCAGAGGGCGAGCCGTATGGCTGCTAGCTCTGCCGTGGTGGAGGATGCCTGGTGATCCAGGCGCTCACTGGTACCCACAGCTGCTGCCTCGAAGAAAGCCGCTGCTGTTGCTGTGCCTCCGGAGGGGTCCACCGATCCGTCGGTGTACACTCGGGTCCACCCATCGTACTGGGTAACTAAGTGGTCTTCCGTGAGCTGCCTTGCTACGACCACTGCTACGTTCTTCTTGGACCGCAGTCCAGGGATATGTAGGCTGATCCGCAGGGGGTGGGGATCTTTGTGCAGCTCTGGGAGTGGAGCGAGTGGTCCTGGTGTGCCAGCTATGTCACCAAGAGTGCAGAGGTGCGCTCCAAGTCTTGATTCAGCGCGCTCGGCGATCCTCATTAGGAGCGTGATGGTCGAGTCGCAGTTGCTCATTCGAGTCAGATGACCCAGCGCCCGTTCTTGCATGATGTTCTCTACAGAGTTAATCCTGGATTCTGTGAGCGTATGTCGAGACGAGGCTGTGCGGGGAACTCCGAGGCAAATCCTGAGTGCCACGCGTTGCGCTTGTTCAAGGTTTTTGAGCTGGTTGGCACTCAGTGTGGCGAAAGGTAGGGCGTACAATGGGCGGGCCAGGATGAGCCCCCTATACAGTTGCAGCATCATGTGAGGTGAGGTTCCCCAAGTAGTTCCGCCGAGCATCCGGAGGATGTTTGTATGGGTTCGCATCTTTTGAAGAACTTCCCTCATTGCTGGGCCCCAGGATAGCCTTGAGTCCAACGTGACGCCAAGATACGTGGCCGTTTTCGCCAGTTTCACCGGAGTGTCCCCAATGCATAGTGTGGGCATGAACTTGCTTGGCCTCTTTGGAGCGTAGCACAGCGCAATCGTTTTTTCGGCTGATATTGCCAAGCCCAGTTGGTGGAGACGATACACTGCATTTGTCAGGGCTCGCTGGAGAGCGCATACCATACGTTGCCTTCTGTAGCTGGGGGCAGTGGACCAGAGTGCCACGTCGTCGGCATAGACGGCCATGCTGATAGGGTACTCCGGCTCTTCTCCAACCCTTGCCGCCGCTGGGAGTGACGCGATGGCCAGAGCAAAGAGTAGCGGGCTAACAACGCTCCCTTGGGGAACTCCTCGGATGATTTTCCGGGGGTTGCTCACCGCGTTGCCTGCCTTTACACACATGGTGCGTTCACTAAGAAACGCACAAATGTATTTCAGTGGTCGTCCGTTCACCCCGAAACGGCGTAGAGCTGATATGACGGCCTTGTGGGGGAGGGCATCAAAGGCTTTGCGGACGTCCAGAAAGACGGCCACCGCAGACCAACCCTGCGCTTTTGCCTCTTCCAGTGAGCTGACGCTATCTCCCATTGCATCTACTGTGCTTCGATGGTGCCGGAATCCCGAAAAACAGTCCGGTAAAGCCCGTGCCCCTTCTAGGTGGTAAACAAGACGGCGTAGCACCATACGCTCCATCACTTTCCCGAGGTATGATGTCAAGGAGATAGGCCTGTATGAGCTTGGCTGGTCTTGGGGCTTGCCGGGCTTCAGCAGTGGTATCGTTGTTGCTACCCTCCAAGCGTCTGGCAGCTCAGCTGTCCTCCAGACTTTGTTGATGAGAGCTAGCATCGCTGGGAGTGCCGACTCGTTGACGTTTCTCAGGGCCTGGTTGGTGACTCCATCTGGTCCTGGTGACGCGCGGTGTCTGGGAAGGGAATCAAGGACGTACTGCAGCTCGTGCAGAGTAAAGTCGGTGTCCGGTTGTTGCATCAGAGGTGCCGTGGGATGACGGAACTTGTCCCAATTCTCGGGGGGTGGTCCCACTGTCGGTACCAGCGGAACTTTAGTGAAAGTATCCGCGAGGAGTTCTACCATGTCCGTTGGTCGGAGGTTCATGGCCACGGCCATTCCTAGGACTGGGTTTCGGGGAATCGGGCGGCCCGCCAGTGTTCTCGTCATCCTCCAAGCCCGGCTTCCTCCGGATGGCCTGTCTAGAGTACTACACTTGAGACGCCATTGTCGGCGCGCCAGTTTCTTTCCGTGTTTCCTGAATTTGGCATCCAGTCGCCTATAGGCCAGGGTATCCTCCGGTTTTCCGGTGACCCATGACTTTCGCTGGGCTCGCCGTCTTCTCGCTCGGAGTTTAAGCCATTCGAGGTCAGGGTTAGGACGTGTTATTGGCACGCTGACGCGCGACAGTGTCTCTGAATTGAAGGGAAATCCCCCCTCTAGTGCTTCTCCAAGCAGTGTCCTGTAGTGGTCCCAGTCGACTATCTGGCAAGTCCTAAGGGGGACTTTCGGCGGTCTTCCAATGACAATTGGAAGGTGATCACTCCCCCAGCTGTCCGCCTGAGGGGTTGCACTGAGCCTCAGGGACCAAGTTGTGAAGGTGAGATCAATCACGCTTCCCGTCACTCCAGGGCGGATAAATGTCTGGCTCCCACTTGTGATGTTCCTCAGGTCAAGTGCTTCGACCGTTGCCTGTAGCTCCCGTCCCCGTGGGGAGTCTTGCTTGTCTCCCCAAGACTGCGAGTGCGCATTGAAGTCTCCGGCTACTATAAGGTCTCCCTTGGCTCGGACTCGAATGTCCGCAAGTACATGGGTGTCCCAGGGTGCGTTAGGGGCCACGTATACCGAGACGATGGTGAGTGGACGTCTTCTCCATTCCACCGTCACCGCCACAAACTCCGCACTCTCAGTGCATAAATCATTGAGGTCCACCTCACTTTGTGGCAACTCTCGACGCACTAGTAGTGCTGCCCGCGGAAACCCTCTTGCCGCATGTGGTTTGCTGGCGTACACTACATGATCCGCAATGCGTACGTCGCCGGCTGACATTCTTGGTTCTTGGAGAGCCACTGCATTGTAGGCGTTGTCCAATAGGTGTTTGCGGAGTTCAGAGAGTCGCGTTCTCAATGCGTTACAGTTCCATTGAAGAACTGAGCAGGAGAGGGGTTGAATATGCTTGGTGGTCCTCTTATTAATATCTCCCATCGTGGATGAGTTGGTGTGGGCAGGCGAATGGTAGAGGGCTTGTGATGTAGAGGGCTTGTGATGAACAGGGTTCCTTCCACTCCATTGCAACTGACTCAGTTTCAATATGATCTGACTCATATGTTCGATGCCATTTAGCTTTTGAGTTACAGTGAAGAAAATATCTGTACTGACAAGTGAGGCTTTCTTGGAAACGTTCTAGCATAGCATTGCAATGATGGGTTCTAATGTGAGGACGGCTTTGATCACTTGATGAAGTGTTGATGTCTGTGACGTTGTGGCCAGTATCTTGCGAAGAGCAGTGAACATAAGTGGGATTATGGCTTTAAACACGAGAGTCAGTCTTTGTTCCGCTTTCTTGGTTGGGTCCCGTCATGTGCACGTTGGAGGTCTTATGTGAAGTGATGTTTTTGATGTGTGGTTTGTCCCAAAACGAAGATTTCCTAGAAACTGGTACTGTAGTTGTTGCGGTACATTTATCGGTGACCAGATTTGCAGGCGTGCTCTCCACGTCTTCGAGAGGGGGAAAGTCTTGAGCAGTCAGAGGCAGAGTATTGTTGGCGGAGGCGCTAGATTCTTGTATGTTCTTTGAATCCGTTGTTTTGTTTGCCTGTCTTTTTGCATGCACAGCACTTTTGGCCTCACGAAATGTGGTGTTATGCTCTAACTTGTACCTCGCTACTTCTGCCTCCCTTGCCCTCACTGGGCACTCAGGTGCGTTGGAGGCGTGATTTCCATGACAGTTGACGCAGCAGGGGTTGGCTTCGCACTTGTCTTTGTGGCATTGTCCACACCGAGAACATAACTGGGTTTCTTCTGCGCAGGCAGCTGCGATGTGGCCGAATTTGTGACACCTGTAGCACTGCAAGGGGCGTGCTCGGTAGGGAATTACTTCCGTTCTTACAAGACCGACATTGACATGTTGAGGAGCTACTTTTGTTGCGAACGACACTCGCACAACGGGTGATGTCTTGCCAAGGCGTTTCACTTCCGTTATGGAGGCGGTTGACTGTAGTCGCGCTTTTATGTCGGTCTCTGTGCAGTCAGGGTCGATGTCTCATGGCCGCCATAGCAATTTGTGCGGTCGCTAGGTAGAAAAGCACGCACCGGCAGTGCGCATAGTTTGGTTAGCTTCAGGAGTTCAGCTTTGAGTGCAGGCCTTTTAACGTCAACCGCAACGATATTACGAGCTTTGTTGATACGAACTACACTAACCATGTCTGGTGCGACGTTGTTCAGGTAGTCAGTCAGTTTAAATTTGCTGAGCGATGCAACCTCGCTGGTGTCAGTTGGCATGTACAGCACTGTGAATCCGACTTGTAGGTTGGTCTTCTCTTTAGAATGCGATGCTGAGCTCTGGCTTGTCTTTCGTCTTTTCTTGCTATGAACGACCTCGTAGTCACCGTCGTCGGAGTGCAACTCGTCGTTAGTAGACACGATTGTCGATGAGGAGCTGCTCATTGTGTCAGCGGCGCAGCGTATGGGTGGAATCTCATAGCCGTCTTTGATGATCGTCGATGTGCTTGCCTGTGCTTCATCCATGTCAATGGACATGAGAGCGTTCGATGACTCGATGTCCGAGGTCATATTTGTTGATGTCCTGGCCTCCCCTCAGGAGGTCCTTTGCGCAGGAAGATCCTATGTCGTTCTGTTAGTTGTTAACCGCCGAATGTACTGTTTAAACACGCAATTTATCGGCTACGTAAGGAAAATTCAGAGACACGAAAAGGGTTACCAGCAGCAGTGTCGTCGTCGTCTTCTTTTCCCATGCCACATGTGTCCCCATCGCCATGATATGGTGCGTATGTAGAGTGCCTTCATACACACGCACGCTTTTGCTTGAGTGGTGACATCTCAGCCATTTTTCCGCCCAATCGTTTTTTTATGCATTTTGAAGTGCGCGCAATCCGGTGTCACTCAGCTCGAGCGCGTAGCTTTGGCTGATGCATAGACGCCATCTTACCGCCCAAGTCACGCACCGAGTGCGCGAGAGCGTCACGCGCTGGTACATTCCGGACAACAATGGATGTCTTCACCCTGAGACAGACAGACATCTAGGCACCCTATGCGTATGATAGCAGCAGCGCCACAACGGCAAAGTCTACTTAATTCTATGAACATATGGTTGTAATTTTGTAAATAGTTGTAAAAAATAAGGCTCGAGGTACACCTAAGCACTTCCTATGAGTTGCGAATGCGAAAGCATGAATGTTGTTCTTCTCGCCGCGGCCGCTTCTGATCCCCTCGGCACCAAGGCCGCATGGGATCCTCTCGGCGCCTCGGCCGTTTTTGCTCCGATGGATGGATGGATGAATCCGGCTGAGCCCTTCGGATCGGGCGACGGGCGGTAGCTTACGCCACCGGCGCGGGCGCGCAGCGCCATGGGGTGGCGCTAATTGGAACTGACGCGCGACGGCTTCATATCATTTCCTTTTTGCGTGGCTTTTTGCGTGGTTCCAAAACTTGGATGCCTCAGATCGCGGCTTCGGGAATTTATCTGCGGTTTTGCGCGGCTGATGACGTCGGCTCGCTCCATGGAACAGCTAATGCTTTCATATAAAAAAAAAAAAAAGCAGAGAAGAATCTTTAAAAACGGTGGTGGATTCAGATTTATGGCTTTAAAATAGATTTTAATAAAATACTCAACAAAATAATTTTCGTTAGCATCTTCTCTTTAGCCCTGGAGTGCTAGGCGTCGCTGCTTCCCGTAAGACTTTCTTAGGGTGAACTAGAACTCTGAGAGGTGCGCCGACCGCAAGGAGGTTAGAAGTGCTAGGAGGGGGCACGTTTCAATATTGGTGAAGCCTAGTCATAAAACTTTTAAACGATTTTGTGCCCAGCGTGACCACAGATCTGTCTGGTGATTGGTGCGCGTGACATGTCACGTGTGAGATGGATGGTTGATTGCAGAAGGACTCCTTGCAGGCTTGCGCGCGCTCCGTCCGGTAGGTTTTATCAGATCGAAGGCTTGACTGTGGTGTATCCTAGTACCCCATAGCAAGACGAATGCTAGCTACGGTCGAGTGATCTGGTCACGTTGGCATGGTAAGTGAGGAGAGTAAAAAGGAAAATGAGAAAGAGGCGAGGCGTCAAGGGAGCATGGCTTGTGGAGGCTACGCGGCCGACGTCATGCCCTCTCCTACCCTTTTATCCTCCTTGGCCGACCGCGTCTGCCTCTCCGTAGGAGCTGGCTGTCGAGTGTCCCAATTCTGCCGCAGGGGCCTGGGGTGGCGCTACCAGTCACAGAGGGGCCAGGAGGCCGGTCGAGCAACGTTTAGCAAGGCTGGCTTGGGGCGTGTTGGCGCGATTATTTATTCGTGTTTTGCGTTGTGTTTGAAGGGATACACTATTGTGTCGCTGCTAGCTGCACCGAAGAGACGAAGGACTCGCAAAGATGTCAAATACGGCGAAGAAAAAGACGGAGAGGTGGGGTTGTGTTGCCGGGATGCAACGTGGGTTATAACACATGCAAAGAGGAACATTCCCTGTTGTGAACGCCGAGCAACGCCTCTCTGTTTCTGTTCGCGAAATGAGATCGTCTAATCCTAACAAATTAAAAAAAGAAAAAAAAAACTGATGTAGGTAGAAAAGATGTTTAAGAATAATGTGTGACATGTCAGAGAAAACAAATTTCTCCATGTTGGATTTCTCTTCAGTAAAACGGCAGTTGAGGTTGCTCCATTTATCCTGCCAGTCTAGGTGTTTATTCTCATATACCGCATGGTCATTAGAAGAAATCAATCCAGATATTTCCTGGTCTATATTTGGATAAAAAAGCAAAAGACAAAAAAAAAAAGAAAGCTCGTGCTACCGAAAAAAAAAATTAACTCCGGAACGCAAACTAGGTACTTAAAAAAGATCTACAAAACCTGCAGAAACCGAAAAAAAAAAATTTGACGAACTTTGACACTAAAGTGGAGAGGAAGGCATAGGAAATCATATCCTACTCAGAATTCACTTTATTAATGCTGGCATGTAAGGTGACATAGCTAATTATCCTTCTATAACAGCAGAACAAACAAATATATAAGGAAGCGATAATATGTAAGTAGCTGGCCCCTTGGAATCAGCATTTGCGCTTTGAACATAAGCTCCTGCCGCTCACAAAAATCACGCTTTTTCACAGGGATGTGTGGTAAGATGGAACTTATTCTTCACCAAAACCGAGTAGACAAAAACAAACAAAGAATACGACTGTTTTCGCGCCGAATAAAGGTAGTGTTCAGCCGTAAATGGGAACGTGATCCCTTATACTTTTTTTGTGGTTTTCGCCTACTCTGTCTGGTTTTTAAACATAGTTCCCAAATGATCAACTGGTTTTGCCGTTGTGGCAGTGCTGCCAGCTTCCAGATGGTACCATGGTAAAAAAAAAAAAAAAAAGACTTCATTTAGCTTTCTCCTATCTAAACCCCCTTCCTGACCCCTGTATTCATTTTCCTTCCCTCCTTCGTACCAACGCGTCTTAGGTACGAGGCCGTACCACAAAGCTTGACAAATACAATAGGGATTTTGAGTAAACCGCACGATAGAGTTTCGCTTTGCTAGCGGGAGCTCGTGCCGTCACTTCGAAGCATGAATTGAGCACACGCCCGCTTGGGCCCGCTTTCTGCAACGTACGATCTCCTGAAACTCTCTACTGTTAGTCTTTATACATAGTCTCCTCTATACTCACAAAGCCTGGCAGTTCGGGGACGGAGCCGTGGAGTGCCCGGTCGCAGATTTGGAGAGCGACGATCTGGTAGCACACAGCACCAAAAAGCCATTTCTTGGGGAACCTGGACATCAGCGCACAGCTTTCACAGCGGCGAGGACCTGAGACACACTCGTTCGCTCGGGAGAAGTGTGTTTCGGCGTCTCGCCGCAGCGGGACGCCAGTCACCTGGCTCTTTTCTCATCCGGTGCCTGCCGCTCCACCTTTTCCATTTCGGCGGCCACTTCTCGTGGCGATCTGCTAGGCTTTGTCAGTATATACGAGGCTATGCTATATACTCCGTTCACCCTTAAAAGGGTACTCCACCGATTTTTTGAGCTACCTCAACTAACTATATTTTCTGACTCCCCGGCCTTTAGCCTTTCCGGTATGCTATTTAGCATCGCGAAATTCATAATAGGGATTGTGAAATCGGCAAATGAAAATGGTGCAAAAACCAATATTCAAATATTCGCGCACTTTTCAGTGCCGTGACGTCAGTGGCAGGCAGGCTTGCCAGTCGAGCAAGTAGTCTAAAGATAGAATATGCCAATCATTTGTTCCGTGCTGGAGCGCGGATACGGGAGCGAGCTTCCAAAGCACTCATTTGACACCAAGGAACTGCTTCAAATCCGTTGGGAACAACTTCTGTAGTCCAGAAAGCTAACCCCTGCCTTCCACTGACGTCACTTTGTCGTTTTTGCCAGTAGAGACTTTCAGTTTGAAAAACATGGTGAAGACCAAAACTGTAAATTCAACAACTTCGCGAAAAAACAATATTTTGACCTAATATTTGGGATACTATTTTAGCAATGTTAGTTGGTTAGTTAAGCAAAATTTCAAGCAAATCGGAGACAATGAAAAAACCGCGAGTTTGCTGCCCCTGATAAAACAAGTGTGAGCGCGCAGGCATGCGCAAACAAAGCACTGTGGAAGCCAGCGAGCTCGGGCTGAAGGCGGAGCTTTTAGTCTCAGCTTAAGGGTGAACGGAGATATAGGGAAGAGGTTGAACAGTCACGGTTCTAGCGGTACACTTCAGCTGTGGAAACAACAAACCATATTTTCTTTTTTGTTTTTGATCCGAGAAATCGAAGATGACGATTTGAAGGCCGTTCCTCGTGCGACTAAAGCACTGGTCGGAGCGAAGCGCTCGAGCCGAAACCGTGCTAGGCGAGGTTAAATTTCTGGTTATGCTGTGTTGGCAACCACCCGGCTGTGGGGACAACAAGCTCGATAAAGCGCCCCCATAGTTTGATTTCCTGCCCAATAAGAGAAACACATCAGCCATGGAGCCTGGGACCACTCTCTGTCGCTAGAACAAGCAAGCAAAACCCAAGCGTCCTCTTCTGGCCCACCCACCCTGGGTTCTGCAGCGAGAGCTTTCGCTTCGTGTGCTCTCCATTTCTTCCCTCTCTTTTCCAAAAAGTCAAATCAAAGTCAAATTAGTCGTTAGTTGTTTATACAGCAGGAGGTTAGTCTGCCAGAACATGGCGACACAGTTACCTACTGTAGATAAGCAATTTAGCCAGTACAGTACGACTGCTAGCCTGGAGTTTTAACGTGCATCACGCAGTAGTGATACACGACCGCACGCCGGTACGATGCTCATCCAGATCGAAACGGACAGGGGCGGCGATTGAACCCAGGATCCCTGGGTTCTGCTGTGCGAGCTTTCACTCCACGTGCTCCGAGCTGGTATGCGGTAGCCCACTCGGCCACCGATCCCCCCTGTACGAAGAAGTAAAAGAGAACAATCGACCGACGCCCGCATCGATGAACAAACTCGTCAGCAATCTCTCCTGAACCAACGGACATGGGGAATGAACTCGGCGCAAACACCCAACACAGGGACACCATCACCGAGATGACCAGCCAGGAGAAGCACGTCGTGCGAGACACCTGGGCCATCTTCAAGAAGGAAGCGCAGACGAGCGGCGTCGCCATCTTCGTGGTCCTCTTCTTCAAGCATCCGGCCTACCAGAAACTCTTTGTGGCCTTCGCGGCTGACCCGATCGCAGAGCTGCCCCAGAACCCGCGCGCGACTGCCCATGCGCTCACCGTCGCGTACGCCATCAGCTCCATCATCGACACGTAAGTACTCTTGAACAAAATTATTCATTTTCTTTTGTTATGGAAGGACCTACGACAAGCCCTTTCTGCATGTCTTCATGTCAAGCTCACGACCTATAGGGGGTATTCATTGCACACCATATTCAATGGGGATGTTTAGAGCACATGCTCAGAAAAAGCTCACATGGAAAGGCTGCTAAGACCGTCAATCATGATGGTGTAGAATGCACGTTGCAAAAGAACAGCGGAACTTCGCCATCAGCACGCGCTCAGCAGTCGCGCACACAACTATGGCCGCCAGTGAATACTCCTTGCAGTGTTCGAAAATTAACCCGGTCACACTCTAGAGTAAAGGTTCTGTACTTTGGCGTTCGACAACCTACCCGCGTCCAGCGTTGCTCTATTTGTCTCGTTGCGTGACGTGATCCGCCGGAGTAACTCGGATCCATTCGAGTAAGGCTTGGAACACATTTCGGTGTTGCGAAATATATTATTCAAATATATTTCGCAGCGGACGCTGGAGAGGAGGCGTCCGCCTCTCCAGCGTTCGCTCTGCTGAAGTGGAAGGGGTTGGAAGGAACGTCTCCTGGAACTTTTTACCTATCACCGACCACAAATTAGGGAGCTTTAGAATAACGTACGCAATTTTAGCGCACGCTAGTGCTAAATTTAGCGCTTGTATTAGCGCACGCGACGCGAGAGAGTTTTAGAATAGCGTTTCTCCGTCGCGGCGCAAAAGCCCAACCATCTCGCGCTTGCGACGCCACCAAGATACAGTCACAATTTTTATTTCACACACGAAATGCTGAAACCTTAGAAAAAAAAAAAAGTTTTTTTGGTTCAGAGTACAAATTTAGACTTGTTTAAACATGAGAATGCGACGCGAGCGGTTGACCGGTCGCGTCTGCTTGCGTCGCCTCGGCAAGAGAGGTGTCGTGTACTGACCTTCGCACATCGTACCTTCGCCGCGAAATGTTCGCGCGTCGCAAGCATCAAGTTGCCGGCGATCGTTGCCAAACCGAGTACAATGTCGTCCCGTATTGAAAATCGCAGTCGTGAGGATGCCGCCGACGTCACACTCACGACGCCGCCAAAGCAGCCGCCGACATAACTCCGGAAGCCGCCATTTTTTTAACTCTGCTCGTCTTGGCTTTAGCCAACTTCTCATCACTAATCCTCCTTGGAGAAGCGCAAAGACTCTTTGCGTACGCACGCTATTTCCGAGAAATAGCGCACGCTAAAATTGCGCACGCAAAGCGCAAAACCTGGTTTGCGTTCGGAGCATGCGCAGTGGCGACGACGCTATTCTTTGCGTACGCAAAGCTATAGCGTGCGCTATTCTAAAACTCCCTATTAGCTCAGTTACGGAGCTGGCCATAGACGCTGCTTGCAGGAGCAGTACTCCCTTTACCCCCACGGATCGCCCCCCATTGTTTCGATGCGCCGGAAGGTTGCTATGGTAACTGTAGTGTATTCTATGAAATATGTGTGTTTAGAAGCGCAGCGTCTAGATGGCGTACTCTATGAAACACACATTTTTAAGACGAAAATGTAGATAGCGCTCCGAACGACAGGAGGGGGACTCAAAGGAGTCCTGCATTCCTAATCCTGCGTCTATTCTTTTTTTTTTTTTTTTTTTTTTTGCGGCTTTTATGTTTTTTGTGGTTCGGGCAACCCAACGGGCACGACGAGAGCAACTAGATATCAGTGCATCATCTTTTAACCAGACGACGCGGAAAACTCCTCCTCCTACGGGGGCGCCCCGTGGTGTCGAACGCGCGCGGCATGTGACGAAATCGTGACGTTGTTGGTCCATGTCAGCCGAGGAGAGAGAGCTGTCCCGTTCCCCGGGCTGCTCTCCCTCTCCTCGGCATCACCTGCTTTCCCCGTCTTCCCCTCCCTCCCTACATCCGGGAATCATCCGGCGCGGGAAAAGGAGGGACAGAGGACCAAGGACGCCATGAAGCAGGTTATTTTTTGCTTGTGTTTGCAATTTTAATATGCCTATATCTTTTAATATAGAGCGAAATTCGAGAAAAGAAGAAGTTCACTAAGTTACTACATTCAGTGCGCTCAGGTACGGTGCAAAATTAAAAACCGTAAAAACGTCGTTGCAGGGCCCTTAAAGGGGCCCTCCGGAGCGTTCTGCGATGATCTATTTATGGCAGTAACTCAATCTATGGGTCCTAAGGATCCTAAAAATCATAAAATTACGGTCGTGCGCGGCGGATTTCCCTATTGAAATTGCTATCAAAGTCCCCGGCACGCCCCCCTTTCTGAGATGACCCCGGAAAACGGGAGGGGCATCTCTTTACGCGTCAGCCAATAGCAAGCGAAGGATTCCGGCGTCACTGCGCGTCACCAACGCCGCCGACCGCCGACCCGCGGAGGAATCTCTCGAACACGCGCGGACCGTCGTCAAGGGACCCGGACTTTGTGCTCGGCAGTCGTCGTTCGTCGCACCGCACCGTCGCGCTGCTACTGCAATACGCAGTCGCATCCCACAGATGGCAAGGAAAAGTTTGACCCGTTGACATGGAAGAATCGCAAAGCTGGCTTCGGAGCCGGGATCCTCGGGAAGAAGGAACATGTGTCCGGCAAACGCACGCCTGCAGACGCCCCGGGAAGCAGACGAGCCGACGCGCCGACGCATCACCCCCTAGCAACAAGAGAAAACATAGTTCGCTGGTTTTGGAACGAGAATTGCGGTCTATGGTTTCCCGCACCACAATCAGTTTACGTTTTTCTCAAACTCTAATTTATAACGAGCTTATAAAGGGTTGCAATAATAACGTACGTATTCACCGCGAGATGCAGCATTTCCATTGGTCAAGTTTTAGCGATGGGCAGGGAATGGGGGATCGTCTTCCAAGAGAAAATAGTCCCGATATATTTCTTCTGCCATCTGCTTAATAAACGGTTTTGTAATCTAAAACTTCGTATACATATTAGCTTGCACCTACTACGCAATATAACAACATAAACAGACGATCGCAGAAAGCTCCGGAGGGCCCCTTTAAGTGAGAGTGTCAATGTGTGTGTGCGTGCGTGTGTATGTGTGTGTGTGAGGGGGGTACCCCCCACACGGGAGTTCTACAACTGAGGTAATCTAGTAACGTTAGTACCTCAAAATCACCACTGGTGTGAGGACACTGCAAGCCATGTCTCGCACGTGAAGTCATCGAACCCTACCCATGGGCATTTCTACTTTTTTTTTTCCTGAGAAAGACAAATTCGATGGTACGGAATATATTCTGCAGAAGAGTACGCACGGAGCAGCAAGCACTTCACAATGGCCGCTGATGTAACGTCAGTGCAAGCCATGTATATTCTTCTGCCACATAAGATCTCAGGAGAAGCTTTACCCTTCATTTTTCCGGGGAAAAAATCACAATCCAAACAAATAGAAACTTAATATTTTTGTTCTGGCGTCATAGGATGAAGCACCGTGACTCCTCAATCGCGTGCACAGTCTTAAAAAACGAACAATAGGGGATATATTCAGCTGCCAGTTCATTGATGTTCAGCACCCGCCACTGAGATTCTGCTGAAGAGAGCCACTAGCACAGCCGTTCTCTTCAGCGTAGGTATAGCTTTGCTTATTGCACTAGATCAATCTACATCAAATTACACAAGAACAATCCAGAAACACAAATATTTGTACCAAATCACGAAATACTCCCTGGAAGCTTGAGAGGCGCAGGGTGTGGTTTTCTCTGGTTAGGCTTCCTGCTTTGTGATTGGTCCTTCGGCGTTCTTATTGATGCAAGCCGATATATCATTGGCTGCGGAGGGATAACATGCTGTCCGAAACTCACCACGCGTGGACTCCCTTAAGCCGTCAGTGATTATAGTAAGATTTTCGCGCAAAAACTGCCGATCCCTCTTTAAGAACCAGTACTGTCGAGACCGGTTATAACGAAGTCAGTTATAACGAAATAGCGGCTACAGCAAAGCGATCACGATTCCCCATTCTCTTTTTGCACTTGGTTATAACCGAAGTCGGTTATAACGAAATAGCGGATACAGCGAAGTGATTTCCGATTCCCCTTGACATCGTTATAACTTATAATCGGCCTCGAATGACACAGTTGTCATCTTTCTTCAGAGAAAGAGAATGGGTCGGAACGGCGTTACGGTCGTCGTCTCTCTCCGTGCAGCCTCGACGAGCCGGAGACGTCTGCAGAGTTGGTTCGGAAGGTGGCCACCAACCACGTGCGCCATCCCACCATATCGGGAGCCCAGTTCGAACACATGGGCCAGGCCGTGGTGGAGGTCCTGGCGGAGAAGCTGGGAAGCGCCATGAACCACCAGGCCGTCGGGTCCTGGCAGAAGTTCTTCGCCTTCGTCGTCAGGGTCTCCCAGAGCGTCTTCAAGGTCAAACTTTCGCGTAACTACGACTAGAGAACAAACGCGCTCGCACGATAGCGCCATCTATGGGGTGACTCCGGAACTGCGTATCGCTAGTGCGAAACTTGTTTGGCGGTATTTGCGAAATCAAACGTACGTGCTACCTACGAGAAATGGTCGATATATAACATTGTCAAAATGTTTTTTTTTCTTTGTTTTTTCTTTTAAATTTAGGAAAGAAAAAAAAAGAATGATGCGTGAAAAAGAAAAGAATATACCTTATACGAAACTTGCAAGTGTTCCGCTGCTGCCGGATGGATGGCGCCAGTGTGTTTCCTTATCCTAAGAGGTTTTAAGGTACACGGTCGCAAGCAGCCACAAGTGTGTGAACCAGCCTTTACACTTAGCCTCGCTTACACAGATGGCTTGCACTGACGACATATCAGCGGCCATTGTGGTAGCCTCGCTACTCAGAGCGTACCTTCTGAAGCATACGCTTGGTACCATACAATTCGTCTTTCTCGGAAAGAGCGGGAAATGATAACCAGCAGAATGTGATGACGTCACGACGTCACGTGCAAGGCATGTACGAGGGGTGATCAGTAAGTTTTGCTTTCTAGGCTGTAATTATTATTTTTTTTTTATTCTGTGATAGAATTCAAAGATGTCATACCCGTGCCACACGGGCAACTCGAATGCCATTTACAACGAATGACATTTGAGCGGACGGCCAATCAGCGCGCGACACTGCGGGCGTCGCGCATTCCACGCGGGACAGATTGAGAGCTTATTCGCCGATCACACAAATGTCATTCGTTGTAAATGGCATTCGAGTTGCCCGTGTGGCACGGGTATTAGGTTTAAAATGAAAGCTTGGAACCTCCTCTTTCCCGGGAGCACATAACTTTTTTTTTAATATAGTTCCCATTGGCGGCGACGTACTTCCGCTACCGGTGCACCGCTTTTTGTGTGCCGTCGTAGATAATTGACGGCACGATGAAACTTACGTAGCCTTGAAGGGGCCCTTAAAGGGGCCTTATATCTCTTTATGCGACAGTCTATTTTTGTGGTCACAACTCAATTTATGGGCTCATCTGTGGCCGATTTCACTCTTAAAGTCGTTGTCAAAAGATCAACACGAGATGGCGTCATCGGACAAGGAGGAAGGACAGAGCCTCGCGCGACGGCGCCCTCTATTGTATGTGATAGTTCCGATCTAATCAAGCTTTTAATACCGATTTCAATGGAGAAATCGGTCAAGCAAAAATGTAACGTTTTTTTTGTATCTTAAAATATTTTTCGTCGAGACATTAAAGACGTTAAGAGAAATTTGAGTAACAACGGAGACTTTAATACACAAACGTTTCGGAAGGAGTGTTTTTTTGTTGTTTTTTTTTTTCTCAGTGTGTACAACCGTAAGCCTCGCGCCTGTTGAACGAGAGGCAATAGTAGCCCACCCCCGCGCGCTTCCCGCCTCAAGTCGTCCTAAAATTGACTGATTTCGGAGATTTCGATGACGCTCAGCAAGTTTCTAAAAGAAACCATATGCTTATTTTCACCAATTAAAAAGCTAATTAGTAAAATTTTAATATTAATTTTGCGAATTAGGTTTTTATTTTATCCTCGACCTTTGGCGTGGCTGGCTGTTTGTTCCCCAAAAAGAGTTTTTTTTTTTTTTTTTTCTCCCTCAATTACTCTAGTGTTTAAAACTATTGAAAGTCTTCACATAAACACCCGGTATATGCTCGACGCACTTTTCTAGCTCGAGTGACCTATCTTTGATAGAGTTCAATGCATTCTCGCTTCGAACACAGGAGGCCCGGAACCTCGGGAAAAAATGACGGCGGTTATGCAAGACGTCCAGCCCGCATACTTCGCCTGCCGAGGATGCCGGGCCTTCGGTCTCGGGTCCTGTATACAGAAGAGGCCGTTCCGGAAAGCAAGCAGCGAAGACACCTGAAGAAAGCTGGCTTTTCTTTTTTCTTTTCTCAAGCTTCATCGTGTTTTTTTTTGCAGTTATAGTAGCCACCATATAGCTACATCATAATTCAAGATGTTCGTTGAAAACAGATGTGTGCCTCCAGGCGAAGATAGACTTCCGCCAAATAATTATTTTTCTGACATCTCTAGGAGATGACGCCTATTTTACTCTACAATGCGGTGAAGGGTGACGGGTAAAATGGTACACTTTTCTTTTATCCCGGAGTGAGGGCACAAGGATATGATTGCAAATGCAATTAAATGCAAAGGTGCAAGCGAGCAGGACAAAGATGACCAAAAATAATCACTGGAGGAGGGGAACAAAGGACTAACACAGTTTTTATTTTAGTGCATTCCTGATCTGCTGGTCTTGAATCGAGGGACCGCTCTCGCCCGTGTGATTGTCACACCCCCCGTTCTATCCCACCATATTCCTGGCTTTTCCTTTTCTCGGCAGCCAAAAAAAAAAAGGAAAACACCTAATTCTGACAAAAAGAATTTACTTTCGAAGTTTTATATTGTATCTATTATAAAACCGATGGCATTCATATTTAATCTTAGTTTTTGCCTCCCAATTATATTTGGAATACATTTTAGCGCTCAAAAAACAGGGACAAAGAGGCGCACTGTGCTGTCTGTTTCTCGCCTCTTTGTCCCTGTTTTTTGAGCGCTAAAATGTATTCCAAATTCCAAAACCAACTAGCCCAACAATCGACTCTCCCAATTATATTTTAGAATCAAAATACCGCATTTATAAAACATACTAATATACAAGATGTTTCTTGGGGCGTCCAGGATATATACACACGAAAAATGCAAACCTGCGTTAGGGTTATTTGAGCCCTGGGACAAAGTTCGTGTCATTACAAAATAGTCGAAATGAGCTGACTCATTAACTAGACAATTTCAACTAACTTTTCTCGATTTTCATTTTGGGGGGAGGGGGCATAATGTAGCAGAAGAATTGACACTCTACCTCAGTATTGCCTAGCCGCGACGTAAAGATTTCATTAAAAAAAACGCAGTTTCGTACACGTTACTCGAAAAAAGTAATTTATAACAATTGCAATTACTCTCGCTTAAAAAAGTAGTCAATTAGGCTTCTTGATTACTCAAGAAGAAAATTAATTCGCCGTTACTTGAAATATTAACCCTAACTCTTTCGATTACTTCGGATTTTTGGAAAGACCTTTTTTTCCTGACGGTTTAGAAAAGGAGTCTTTCGTACTGTATTTTTAGACTTGGGCTAGGTGGCGCAAGCTACCGCCCGTTACAAAGGGTATGGCCATTAACGTCCATCCATCCATTCGTTATTGGATTTGTTGAATAACCGAATAATAAACTATTTATCTTCTTAATACACCAATTTTGGTAAACCATCCTCCTGCCGGAGGCTTGGTTCGAGGATTCCTTGGTAGGAAAATTGTACGAACAAAGTGCGCCATTAAAAAAGGGACCGAAAAAAGAGTAACGGTCACAGGTGATTTTAGTACTTAAAAGGTAATCACATTACTCTGACGATTACTTCCTAATAAATGTATTCAAATTATTACAAAGTTACTTTAAAAAGTAAATGATTACAAGTAATTTGATTACTTGTAATATGCGCCGTACAAGTCTGGTATGAAGCCACGTACAAGGTTGACATTCCTTGAGCAGTAGCGCCCACTGCATTTTTTTTAAATCGAGATTTTATGTCACAGCTAGATTATAATGAGGTCGAGCATCCATTCGACATGCAGATTATGCCCCAAAAACAAAAATTAAAAACTTGGGGGACGCTTAAGCTTCACTTTTAAGAGAGGAACGCGATAGCGTTGTCAGGTCCCGTTCGCAAAGCCTTGTCATGTAAACGCACGCTGGTTGCCAAGCCGCGCAAGCGTGTGTGCGTGGTCCCATAATGCAACGCGCGCAGCCACGTGTGACGTCTCACGTGACGTCACACGTGGAGGCGCGCGTTGCATTATGGGATTTACCCGCTAAATTTGGCGGAAAATTTTTACCACGAAATGTAGCGGGTAAATCTCATAATGCGACGCGCACGCAGTCACGTGTGACGTGGCTGCGCGCGTTGCATTATGGTATGTTTTGGTCACGCCGACGCCGGGTTTTCTGCGGAACGAGCTCCTAAACCCTATCGCCTTAATAAGGTAATCAAAATCTTTTAGTTATTTCAAAAACTAACCAATCACGCCTCCTCTCTAATGACCCCCATGACTTCTAAATTAACCCTCACAACTCCCAGCCTATATAAAAAAGAGCATATTCAAACGGCTTAAAGACTCACACAAAAGAGTTAATAGTTCTAAAAATCGGCATTAAATAAAAAAATACTACACTTCGTCATCCGTCCCTCGTCGACGTCGCAGGACAAAGAAAACAAAAAAGCGTCGACTCAGGGGCTGTAAGAGGTTCGATATCCATCTGGTCATACCTTAAACCGGAACAACGCTAATCTCAAGTCCGGAAAAATACTCCGCACGGAAGAAATAACAGCCCAACCGCTGGGCCATTTCCGTTAGCTGCATCCGCCCCGAATCGCGAGCAACGAAATGCGGTCAAATGTCGCCACGCTGACACCTATCAGCTTATCAGTCACGGCGAACCATCGACCGGCGTATAAAATACAAAAAAGACAAAACGCTGATGAGACCTCATCGGATCATAATTAGGACATTAGCATTCTAATCTCTGAGCTGGTTAGACTTACAGTTAAAAGGACGGTCTTGTGTGTCGCCCGTAATTTTAATTTAATTTTTATCTCGCGACTGAATAGACCCACCACCGCGATCGAACAACCAATACTTTCAAAACAGACATTTTAAAAAATATTTTTCTTCCTATCTACTGGAACCACGGCCTCCGAGCTCCTTGGAGCGCAAAGTGCACGAACTCATATGTTCGATGTCACTTCACCCTGGTGGCTCTTTCCCGGAGTTTTACAATGATCCCTAGTTTCACGCCCAAATTGTGGGCATTTGCATAGCCTCCTCTATAGACCTTTTCCACAAGGGCGCCGCCATCTTGAATTGACGTCACTTCCAGTATGGGCGAAAACGTAACTTTGCCGTTGCCACGCCAATAGAAGACATTTAGGATATAAGCCTAACCGTCACACATTCTCGTTTTGGCTCGCCTCTATTTTTTTACTAGTTACAGGTTGAAACGTTTTACTTTTTTTTCGTCGCCCATACTGGAAGTGACGACAATTCAAGATGGCGGCGCCCTTGTGGAAAAGGTCTATACTCACAAAGCCTGGCGGTTCGACGACGGAGCCATAGTGCACCCGGTCGCAGATTTGGAGCGCGAGGATTTGGTAGCACAGAGCACTTCTCGGGAACCTGGACGTCAGCGCACAGCTTTTGCAGCGGCGAGGACCCGAAACATTGTTTTCAAACCCGACGAGAAACGAAGCGGTAGCGCGGAGAACGCGAGAAGCACGAGCGGACATTCCATCGCCCGGGAGAAGTGTGTTTCGGCGTTTCGCCACAGCGGGGCGCCCGTCACGTGGCTCTCCTCTCATCCGTTGTCTTTCGCTCTACTTTTTCAATTTCGGCGGCCGCTCGTCGTGGCGATCTGCCAGGCTTTGTCAGCATACTGGAGGCTACGGCACTGCAGATATTTGTGAGATGAAGTTATAGTAACCTACATTTGTTGTTGTCGTGTTGTGCATTTTTGTGTGCATTTCTTGAATTCTCGATCGATTTTGTAACGCCGTCTTGGCAATGGATTTATATAAATGAAAGGAATGATTTAAATTATTTACCTCGTATGGCGTCTATGCAACGAGGACGTCGCGGCGTTGCATTCTCATAGCTACAGGCAAAAATACGACGTACCAGAGTTTATTTTTTTCTGTAAATTACAAATGGTGATTGATTGGTGGATACCTTCGCACGTTGCGACCAAAACGAAGAATTTAGAGACAAAACAATAAGAGAGGAAAGTGAGAAACCGGGAAACCAAAGAGGCTCACACCGTATATAGAGCAAGGTCGGTCTGGCTTTCTGGCGCGGCTACATTGGTTTACGCTGTAGTTGAAATGTTTGGTCAGTACAGCACCACTGCTAGCCCGGGGTCTCTATAGCATGCGTCGCGCAGTAGTGGTACACGACAGCTCGCCGGTAGAATGTTCATCAAAATTGAAACGGGTGGCAGGGAGTTGGGGATTGAACCCAGGATCCCTGGGTTCTCAGCGGGGCGAGCTTTTGCTCCACGTGCTCTGAGCTGCTGTGCGCTAACACACGGGAGACGGTATACGGCAAGTTTGTCTAGAAGCAAATATCTGTGAGCTAACAATGCATAGTACGACAGTTAACCTGAGAATCTTTAATGTGCATCACGCAGTATACCTAGTATGGCTGAGCTCGCACTCTCGAAATCGTCGCTGCTTGAAGCAGCACGTTAAAGGACTCAGGCTAGCAGGAAAACGCTACAGACCAGACGCCATATCTACTACAACGGGGTCACCAGTGGACGCCATGTCAAGATAGAACTCCATTTTACCTTACGATAAATCGAATATCGTGTAAGCATAGCCTCCAATATACTGACAAACCTTGGTAGATCGCCACAAGACGCGGCCGCCTAAATGGAGAAGGTGGAGCGGCAGACAACGGATGAGAGGAGAGCCACGTGACTGGCGCCCCGCTGCGGCGAGCCGCCGAAACACTTCTCCCGAGCGAACAAGTGTGTTTCGGGTACTCGCCGCTGCAAAAGCTGTACGCTGACATCCAGGTGGGTTCCTCGAGAAATGGCTCTTGGATGCTGTGTGCTACCAGAACCTCGCGCTCCAAATCTGCGACCGGGCACTCTATGGCTCCGTCGTCGAACTGCCAGGCTTATGGTGTAAGCGTCACGTGGCGTTCGGAAGGGACGCAGCGACACACGAGACGCGTAGTCACGTGAGGTACTCCGAGCTTTATTTATTGTATAATTTTTTACAATTCTTAAAGTAACCATTGTACAAAAATAAATAATAAAATACTGTGTTGATTTTTCGCTACCAATTTGCTGTTGTGACTGAATTTTTTCTTCAATTCTTGCAGAAGTTCTTTTTTTTTTTTCTGAGCAAAGTAAACGGGAAACAGCCTCATCAGGTGGAGCAAATCTGCCTTTTGCCTTGCCACCCTACACCTAGTGTCTGAATAAAAAGATAAACGAACAATATGTTTCCATCGCTAGAACAGTCGGAATGGCTCGTACAGGGTCAGCTGCAGTCCATCGTTAGATGAACCAGGCTATAACTTTCCGCGTGTCTAAATAATGCTCATAAAAGCAATCTGACTTCCGACTTGGGCTATTTCTCCCACGGCTCAGGGAGTCTCCCAACATTAAAAAGGAAGTTCATTTCGAATACCAAGACATCTATACGCGTCACGCTAAAACTTCAATTAACGAACGATCTCCGAAACGATCTTGATGCGCCCACCAGCCAGTGCGTAATCGCGGTTATTATGCGCGCGCCACCTGAACGTCCGCAAGCAAGCATGCAGCGGCCAGAGAGACAGGCGTGTCCCATACCAGGAAGCGCCCACAAAAACAGCCTCCCGACCGTTTCCGCTCTGCAAACCTCAAACGGCTCAATCCTACCGAGCGCGTTGCCCGACCGCGTGCGAATTATTTGCCCGGAGGCGCTGGGTTGGGTGACTTCAACCTCTTTTTTATTTCAGACCGGCTTCATTTTCTTTCTTCTTTATTTATTTCTTTTAATTTAAAATCCGTTCTGTCTTCTCGGACTGTCCATTCCGCTTCGATAATGGCTTGAAAAGGAATGGTCACGCCGCGCGGGAGCAACAAGTGCCCGCCTGAACTGGCCGTTTCCAATTAGGTTGACCGGCCTTCCGGCATGCACTCGATGGTCCCCTTTCTTTCTAATGTTCGTCGCTTTATTATTTTTTTTTGTATTGATATTATTTGCAGCGTGAAGTCGACACTCCTTAGAATAATAAAAAGCCGTGCACTTGCATTTCCACGTCATCGTATATAGTGAGGTCGAGCGCAGACGCTGATTGGTCGCGAGAGTTGCGTCAGTGTTCGGCTGTGCCTCGGGTCCAATCGCAGCGTCGAAGGACATTCGGCGTCGGACTCGGACCCTATTGATGAGCTGAGCACCGCGGTTGTGTATTTTGTCGTGTCCGCTGATTGCTGGCAGTCTTTCGTTTTCCGAACGATCCTTTAGGCGACTATGAAGGCAGCTTTGCCAATTTCTTGTATACTCATGATCACAGGCTTCCAGTGCTGGGTCGTCCGCACGGTTAAATAACGGCCGTGTCTTCGCCAGCCACAGTCTGCGTTTGCGTTTGCGCCTGGGTTCGAGAACAATTAACACTGAGTTTTAGTATTGCGCATACGTAGGTAATGCTCGCGGCGTTGCGTACGCATGGACCGTGCACAGTGTTCAGCACGCAACGCTAACAGAAACGCGCAGTTCTGGCGTTTGCTCCTACACCCAATACCAGAATCCTTCTGCGTTTACGTCTGTGTTTATGTCTGCGTTTGCGTCTGCGATTGAGTATGCGTTTCATGGGCCCCCTCGTGGCAGCACCCCCTACGCCGTTGCAGTCATGGTTCGAGGCTAGCTCCAAACACTACCTGTCAACGTTCCTCTCGCGAAAAGCAGAGTGGCATCACCTATAAGTGCACCACGGCTGTGAGGCATTTTGTAAGTAAGGCCTCTCAACGGCGGCCATCTTGCTATGCGGAGAGCAACTCGTCTGCTTCTTCGAAAGGAGTTGCGGTGACATCAGAACAACGCCGAGTGACTGGCTTTGATTGAAAGTATACTGGGTAGACCTCAATACTAGATGCCTTAAAGTCTACCCACTGTTTTTTTTTTGTTTTTTTTTTTTTTTTCAATCGGCCAATAGAGATCGGCGTCCTGCCATCATCCCAACCCCTGAGACAGAAGCAGACGAACGTGCCCTCCGTATAGTGTGCAGTGTACAATAGGGAGTTTTCGTAGATCGTTTTCGCCGTCCCGCAAGGCCCTCCGCAATCCGCTACGATAGCGGGAACTCCACAGTCAAGGCTATCGGCGCGCAGGCGCAGTAGCGACTTCTTCGTTGCGGAACGCTTAGCGGAGGGGGTAGCGCGGTCTACGAAAACTCCCTAATGAGCGAAAGTGTTCACGTGAACATATTGCATCGACGCTTTTTTTCGGATTTGGCCTCGAAAGGGTATTGACAGGCGTCAAATTTTACCGCTTGGGTTAGTGCCTCGTGTGAGAACATTCCACCTGACTAGTGTTTTTTATCGCAGCCATTTGATTCCAAGAGGGAGAAAATAAAAAGAAATGAATCGCTTGTTCGCGCTAACAGTGTCGCGATATGTTCGTAGAAACTTCAAGCTTGAAGCGTTCTGCCCTCTTTAGGCTGCTACTTCAAAAAAAGAAAAATATCGTTCAAAATGTAAACTTTTTTGTTAAGACTTTCGACGTGTCCTATTATCGCCGTTCAACGCTCAAATCTCGCAGGGTGTGGACGAAAAACGTGTACTCCGCATTTATCTTTCATTGTGGCCCGCGCGAGACAATGGTAGACAGCGGAGATACTGCCGGTGTTATTGACGCCGGTTTCACGGGTTGTCACGCGATATGCGGTAGTTAACTTGTCGAATTCGTGAAAGGCTAGAATAAAAGTGCGAAGAAAAAAGAAAGCTATCGGAAAACTGGCAGCGCCCAATCTTCGCGAGTCAACAGCGGTGCTTTGAAGCTGTGCTACAACGACGAGTATAACCAGGAATTACCACGTAGCCTACTTTTGCGCCGTTTTCAATTGGCGTTGAAAACTCCTGCAGGCGCCTGAGAAATGAACGCTGCTCATTGCCATGAACTGAATGGATGGATGGATGGATGGATGTTAATGGCGATACCCTTGGTAACGGGCGGTAGTTTGCGCCACCTAGCCTAAGTCTAAAAAGACAAACAAACCTTTTTCACTAAACCACGACACCAAGCGGCGAAAGCTAGAACTACGGTGGGTGTCTGGAAGGGAGGCGTGCTACCTCGGGGGGGGGGGGGGGGGGGGGGGGGGGGGGGGGGTTGTGTATGGAGAGGTAGCGCAACTCCCTTTCCAGACGCCAACCGCTGTTCCAGCTTTTGCCGCTGCGTAATGAGGGCCTGCACTTGTGCAGAACCCATCTTAAAAAAGGGTCCATTGTGGAAGATGCGCAAAAAACACACTCGGGGTTGGCAGCGCATGTCACGAAACTATAAACGTTAGTTCAGTGATTTCGAATCTTTCGAAACCTGAGTTCTGACTGCAAGAAAAGGCAAAAACCCAAAACAAAACGTCACACGATGAGAATTTAGTTTTCCTCGGTGCTCGTAAAGCACAAATGAAACGACCACAAACGCGGTATTCCGTCCCAAAACGATAAATGTAACGCGGCCAAACGGACGCCGCGCTGGAAAAGGCAGAGCGTCTGTGCGGAAAGAGCCGTGTGTGGTGCATCTATAGATCGAGAACCTTGCAAAATCTAGACGCCAAAAAAAAAAAAAAAAAGCGGCTACCGGCAGAGCTGTGCACTACGGATTTCCGGTTGGCGGGTTCGAATACCGGCCGAGGTGCCTGCAGTCTGACAAAGGCTGGATACCCTTCATCGGTCTGGCATGTATAAAAAAATTGATTCGGTTGGTACTGTTCTTCCGTCCGACCTTAAAGTTTTCGAGCTCCTTCGTCCCTCCCCCATTCTATCGCAGCACTTCAGAATACCGACACCATGCAATCGTCACGTGTGCTCAACGGGTAATTAGGGCGTCGGCACTCAAAACGCCGCTGACTTCTGCAGCCCTTCCCATTACAACCCCCAGGGAGACGTCGTCGTGTGTGGCAACCTCAAAGACGCCCGCATGTGCCTCGCTCGGGTCTGCAAATTATGGTCCATTTCGCGGTGTCGTAATCCTCTCCCGACGGGGTGTAAAACGCGTACCCTAAGATATGTCAGGGAAAACGCCTCTTTGGGTTGTTCGCGTGTGGGAGCGGTTCTTCGGCCCCTTTCAATCACTCTTAGCGGCTTTGCGGACAACTTCGCACCCTGCGAGCTTCGCATACAAATTAAACCGGAGGGCTTCTGGAGCTACCACTCTGTACATGGATTCAACTGATCTCACATCGGCGACCATTGCAATGGCCCGCAGTATGGATTTTGTATCACCGAACTTGTTCTCCTTGGCAAAGGACAAGCATTAATTGGGATGACCACCAGCACGGTGCACGATAATGTCACTTGCAAGCTATGTGTACTACATGCCTTGGAGTGATGATGTCACATCCGCGGCCATTGTGGTGACCTTGCTGCTGAGCGCGTACCTTCTGCAGTATACATTTTTCAGAAACTTTTTTTTTTCACCAAGGAAAAGTAGGAATGACCACCGGCATAGTCTGATGACGTCACGTTCCAGCCGTGTGTAGATGCTGTTACTTTTTGTGAACAACAAAACGGTCAGAAGACTAGAGGTGGTGACATGAAGATGGGTTCCACAAGTTCCAATGGTGTTGGTAATAAGCACTCACGGCTTGTTTCGGTGTACCAGTTTGCAGCGTCTTAGGTTGTTCCAGGTCACCAATGTAGCGTCTTGTTCGACCTGGGTTACCAATGTAGCGTCTTGGATTGCTCCAGACCCGAGTCGGAAGTTAAACTGGTCTAGAACGGTTGGAAAGAACACTGACTTTTTATTTAGTTAACTGATTGTTACTTGGCCAAATTCAGAATGACGATGGAGACGAGACGGCACGAGACGACGTGAGGCCAGCGGCCTGGACAGACGCCGACATCGCGTTTTCGTCGTTGTTCTAAATTTGGCCAAGTAACAATCAGTTAACTAAATAAAAAAATAGTGTTCTTACCAACCGTTCCAGACCAGTTTAACTTCCGAATTTGGTCTGGAGCAACCCAAGACGCTGCATTGGTAACCCAGGACACTACAAGTTCGATCGTGTAAAATTATAACGTTAAATACTTACTAGCAGGTAGACCACTAACTGAGCAGATCACATCACGTCAGTCCAACATTTACATTTTTTTTTTTTTTTTGTTATTAGCTCTGAAACGTTTTCTGGTTAGGCTTTGAATGGTACTACGCAGCTTTCTTGTGATCACGTGCGCTGTAAGCACCACACAGATTACCCCCTTAATCAAATAAACTCCGAAATTTAAAAAAAAAAAAATGTTAAATGAAGAAGCGAATGTTTAGGCTACCTAAGCTACAACAGCATTCAATGTCAGCGTTTGGATTTCTAAAAGCATGCACAACACCAGAAAATCTGGGAAAATATTGACTGCAAACACAGCGTAATCGCTCAAATCGCTTAGCGCCTTTGTTTTAGTATTATCACCCATCACAACACGCGAATTATCTGCTGTGCCTCAAACACTGTGGCAGGTGCTGATATCTTCACGCTCGAAATAGCCTGGTAGAGTTTGGAGACCTAAGGACCTCGAGGAGTGCCAAGTGTGTTCCTGCCTAACTCACTGATAAGCAACAAATCCGACCAGCCTTTCTTTCTTTGTCCACTATTATCGCACCAACACTCAAGGTCACGTAGACGCCATCGCCCTCTAGGCGAGACCCACGGATTACCGAAACGGCCGAGCATTTGGCATCGCCGTCGGACGAAGGTAAAAAATTCTCACAAACACCTCGTGTCAATAGATGTTTAGTGCACGAAAAGGAATCTTGCACGTTTATTGTTGCATTTGTTGATGCCTATCTTCGCGCTCGAGGCTGCCCAGATAGACAGCCCATCTATAGCTGAACTCGTATATATATATATATATATATATAACGGGCATGGTGGCGGGAGGCCGAAGGCGTGGGTATAAAACTGAGAAGAAAAAAACCCTTAGTGAAAAACAGCAACAACGGACGATTTAATCTTCGACGTTTCGGCCGGAGTCCGGCCTTCGTCAGGAAGAACTTTTACAGATGAACGCGGGTGGTATTTATACAATGCTATGGTCGAGTCCAAATTTCGGAGGGGTGACGGTTGAAGCTTTCGAGAGAGGGAAGCATAGGGCAGTTCTTATCCGGGCGAAGAAGCTTGACGGTCGGTGCCAAGTTTCAAGGACGGCGGGATGACGGTTGTAGCTTCTTGAGAGGGGGCGCAGGGTGACTTTGTGTCCGGGCCGGCAGCGTACAATAGACGAAAGTTACACGCGCAAACTAAAGTGCTGTCTCAAAAAAAAAAAAAAAAAAGAATCGACGATGCAATCAGAAAAGCCAAACAACTGAACCGCGCAGACCTCATCAGCCCGCGCCCCACGCAAAGCGCCACACAACGCACAAATCTATGTCTAACTTATAGCATAAACCATCCTAATGTGAATAATGTCTTGAGACGACATTATAACATTCTCGAACAAAGCGAGCGCCTTAAACGCGCGTTTCCATCCGCCCCGGGGGTAGTCAACAGACGATCGCGTAACCTCAAAGACGCGCTAGTAAACTCTCGGATAAATTCATCGCCACCACCTAACGAATGTGGGCCTTGCAGGCACCCAGGATGTCTAATCTGTAAACAGATGCAGCACACAAGCACGGCCAGCAGCACGCACTCGCAGTTCTCGATCAAAATTAAAGGAAACTTAACATGTGCCTCGTCGAAAGTCATTTACTTATTGGAGTGTACGGTATGCAAAATGCAATACATAGGGCAGACTAGAACGGCATTTAGACTGCGCTTTAATAATCACAAATCTCACGCCATAAATCTTCCGGCACTGCCTTTATCCAAACATCTCGCTCTCCCAAAACATTCTTTTGATAAATTGTCAGTGAATGTCAGTGTCAGCGTGAATCCTACCTAATTTACCGATTTAACACTATTAAACAAGGCATAAATGAAAGCCCCGGTACTCTGGCATCGATTAAAATGCTAACAAACGAATAGCAACAACAATCCAAAAACATTTTTTTTGTAGATTTTGTTGTTAACAGTGGTACTGTGTTTGGGGCCGGAACTGGACCATCAACTTCTCTTTTATTTCCAGGTTCTGATATCCATTGTATTTCTTTTTACTTCTAGGTTTAACATTGTTCCCTTCCAGGTTTGACTCATGCATGCCTGCATGCACACAAGTGACCGTGCCGCCTTTTTTTTTTTTTTTTTTTTTGAGACAGCACTTTAGTTTGCCCGTGTAACTTTCGTCTATTGTACGCTATCGTCTATATAGGTCACCGCTGCCGGCCCGGACACAAAGTCACCCTGCGCCCCCTCTCAAGAAGCTACAACCGTCATCCCGCCGTCCTTGAAACTTGGCACCGACCGTCAAGCTTCTTCGCCCGGATAAGAACTGCCCTATGCTTCCCTCTCTCGAAAGCTTCAACCGTCACCCCTCCGAAATTTGGACTCGACCATAGCATTGTATAAATACCACCCGCGTTCATCTGTAAAAGTTCTTCCTGACGAAGGCCGGACTCCGGCCGAAACGTCGAAGATTAAATCGTCCGTTGTTGCTGTTTTTCACTAAGGGTTTTTTTCTTCTCAGTTTTATATATATATATATATATATATATATATATATATATATATTGCACTCAGAGTATTGCACCCATAATGCGAGCAGTGGGCTCGCACCCACTGCTCGCATTTAGGGTGCGTGGGCTCGCATTATGGGTGCGAGCCCACTGCTCCCATGGCAAGCCCACTGTCCCATGGCGAGCCTACTACTCCCATGGCGAGCAGTGGGCTCGCACCCACTGCTCGCCATGGGAGGTGCTGCCAAAGTAAGGCGGAAGGTAACGAATGCGTGCTGGATGCCGGGCATCCAATAGGGCCGCTAGACGCCCTACCCTTCTCATCCTGTCAGTATGCTCTGGTTGTCCCGTCTCGTGCCGCATGCTCACAACTCGGGTGCGCTCAAAGCAGCTGAGATCTTAGCAAGTGGGATTATAAACCTGCGTCTGTAAAGCCGCGGTCGCAAAGCTACTACAAACGTTACTAGAACACTCAGTTGGGAAACTGCCATAGGGGCCTGCAATAAAAAAGTGGCTCCGATCAGTAGTCGAGAACAAAACTAAACGCGATCACAACGCCGCCATGTCCCCCGCAGCGGCCACTCCGGAAAGTGCACGTATTCATTCATGTTGAGTCGCGCAATGGTCGGTGGCGCCATCTCGCATTATCCAGACTCAGAGTATTGCATTCGATAGCGCCCGCTGTGACCTTCGAATGTTGACTTTGATCGGCCGTTTTGGCGCTAAAACGTATACAGTAGAAGGACCGAAATTAGGACGCATCCAGGTCGGGACGCGCTACCTGAAGTCACCGGTGAGATATGGCTGTATAAAAACAATAATAAAGGCAACAGAAATGCAGTAAGAGCAACAGCAATACAGCTGTAATGAAAAATAGAGCACTTTAGAATTACAACAGGTATGAGGTGGTGAGAGAGATTTGGAAAGGGGGTCATGATGCCTGGCTTGACTTTTGGAAACGCAGTGCTTTTTCATGAAATCCGAAGCGCATGCGAGACTAGAAATAAAACAGCGCGGAGTAGGTAGACTGGCTTTGGGGGCACATTGCAAAACGCCAAACCAGGGAGTACGAGGAGACATGGGATGGGCGTCATTTGAGAGCAGGGAAGCGGTGAGCAAGATAGAATTTGAGGATAGGTTGAGGCAAATGGATGGGGAGCAGTGGGCACGAAAGGTTTTCAGCTATTTATACATGAGGAGTGTAGACACAAAGTGAAGACAGCGCACTAAGAACTTAAGAGGAAAGTTTTTGGGCTATAGCGAAGATACGGAAGAGCAAGTCTCAGTTAAGAAGAAAGTTAAGGCCACAGAAAGAGATCGGTGGCTAGAGGGAATGCAGACAAAGACGGCTCTGGAAAGCTATAGATTAAACAAAACAGTTATTGCCAAAGAAAGCATTTATGACAATTCTAGGGGAAGCTCATTGCTGTTTGAGGCGAGGACGGGCGTTCTTCGAACCAGAACATACAGAGTGAAGTACCAGGAAATGGATACAGTGTGCACTGCTTGTGGAGAGGAGGACGAGACAGCTGAGCACTTGATACTCTAATGTAAAGGGCTTCACCCTATGCCTACCGAAGACAACATAGATTTAATAAAGTCATTGGGTTTTAGAGACAGCGAAGGGAGAGTGGATTTCAAGACTGTAGAGATTACCAAGCAAAGATTAAGTGAACGGTGGCAGAAATCGAGAGAAAACTAGGTATTTTCTTATTCACTGATGGCAAGGGGGTTTCATAGCCTCACTTTCTTTGCACTGCGGAGTGAATATAGATTTCACATTTAAATATTCTAAGCTTAAATGGTAAAACAAAATGGCTAGGTGGCGTAAGCTACCACCCGATCCAAAGGGCTCAGCCGTATTCATCCATCCATTCATCCAGCTTTGTCTCCAAGGGTACTTGCGGTCCAGGTTTCAAGGGTGAGTTTCCCAACTGAGTGTTTTGGTAACGTTGGCTAATACGGATCATTGCAAGAGACAGTGCTGCAGACACTGCACCTGAGGGGTGTCGATCTTCCTTGTGTGACAGCCCCGTCGCATTAATCGTGCAAAATCACTCTTTAGACTTCTTCGAACATGCGCGTGGGACGACGTCCGCAAAACATTTTATCATCATGCCTCCAGCGAACACCGCGTGTCCTTTTGTATCGTGCATACGACCAGCGCTGCAGCGGATTAACAAATGCCCGTTCAATGGTACAAGAAAGTGCGTCGACATTGTTTGCAATCGTCCAAGATACGGTGAACCATTCAAATCGTCTTTTTAGGGGCACCCAGGGCACAAGACGCGGGAGTCGTGAAATGCGCGTGGCCGTCATAGGAGCGGGTTGCTGTGGCATCACGGCCGTCAAGGCATGCCTGGAAGAGAACCTGGACGTGGTATGCTTCGAGAGGTCTTCCAACAGCGGCGGACTATGGTGGTACCGCGACGACGAGCAAGAGCCCGGACGAAGCACCGTGATGAGGTTCACCGTGACCAACACCAGCAAGGAGATGTCCGCCTACAGCGACTTCCCGCCAATGAAAGAGATGGCCGTCTACATGACCCATGGACAGACCCTGCGGTACATCAGGAGCTACGCGGAACACTTCGGAGTGCCGTCCAGAATCCGGTATCGGCACCATGTCATCCGCTTGGGTACGGACGGAACGCTGACAGTCTTGGACTTGGACAGCGGACGGGAGTTTGAAGAGACCTTCGACAGCGTCCTAGTGTGCACGGGGCATCATGCTACGCCGTCGATACCGAAGTTTCCCGGTCTCGAAAAGTTCAAGGGACGTGTCCTGCACTCGCAACAGTACAAGTACGCCGACGAGGGATTCAGGGACAAGAGGACGGCAGTCGTGGGATTTGGGATTTCGGGAGCTGACGTTGCGGTTGACCTGACCACAGTAACCGATCGTGTAAATGCGCTTTTTTTCTGTGTATATTTTATATATTACGTGTTTCCGATGTTCCCTACGCTAAGCGTAGTCTAAGCAAAATATAATTTGAATTAAAACCCGAAGAAAACAGCGTATATGACAAATTCTTGTGCGTTATCTACTGTCGCCCTTAGATGAGAGGATTACTTACTCGCTGAGAGGTTTCATTTTCAAACTTATAAAGCTAGTTAATAGAACATGTGGCGAAGTATAAGTATATGGGACTATGACTGAACGAGGGAATACAATACTTAGTAGAACAATAAAGTATGGTAAAGAAAGGAAAACAAATAGGCAATTATGGAGCATAAGGCAGCATAGAATTACCATAGGTATGAAGTAGTTAAGGGAACATGGGAAGGAGGCATGGTGCCGGGTTTATCGTTTGGCAACGCGATGTTATCCATGGAATCTGAAGTCTAGTAGAGGTTTAGAGATGCGACAGAGGAGCGTGGGCAGACTAGCGCTGGGGGCACATGGGAATACACCAAATGAGGAATTGGAGGGAGACATGGGCTGGGCATCTTTCGAAGTCAGAAAGGCGAACCGCAAATTGAAATTTTAACAACTACTAGACAATGGAGGATACACGACGTGATGTTACAGTCTCATGTGACATCACAGTGTCATGGTGTCACGAAACGACATCATGGTGCCATGTGACGTCAGTGTCACGTGACGCCTCAGCGTCATGCGACGTAACGTCACAGTTTCCTCGCTAAATTTAGCGGTCTGTTGAAGGCTTTAGTTCTGACGGAAAGGTGTGCCCAATAACAAGTCCGTCTTCGTGAATAAGTAGGAAGGTAGGCAAGCGTTTTCCAAACTATACTTGTTTTCACCCCAAGAACCGTGGTCAAAAAAGTCCGGCTCCTCGCGGAACATTACTATTTTTCCTTTTTATGACGAGTATTAAGGTATACGCAGGTGGCATTTTAGATTATATGTATGTTATCTTATCAAGAGGTACACGTTTCAAACGCCAAAAGCATCGCTTCTTCATCGGACAATCAAATCTTGTACAACTACTTCGCGCGGCATTTGAACAATGAGCAAAACTGTATTTTTTCTTGGGGGTAAAACGAGTACGGCTGCATACACCTTCGTGTTTTACTGTGTTTCAGTGACCTAATGTCTTACCCCTCAGGCCTGGAACATTTCCTTTTCTTTTGATTTCTTGGTTCGCACGGAGAGTGATCGCGAACGACGGAGTGGAATAAAATGAATTGCGACGAGACCCAGATAAGTTCACGTACGAGTTCGATATGCAGTGTTCCGTGCCGGGAGGCGCGGAGAATTTTAAATTGCTACATTCTTTGGTGTTTTGCCGTTCACAATGCACTCCGCGCTTTCTTGTTCCTTGCGGATGCACACATTGACTAATTACTTGACGTTATAAGGGAGAAAACCATCTATTACGCATAATGACGCAGTATATATTAACATAAAGCTCGATCTTCTGCTTCGCTTACAGGTGCTCCTCGTCACAAGACGCATGAGCTGGATATACCCTCAGCACATAGGAGGCGTACCAACAGACGCCTACATTCTGAACCAACTCCGGCTATGGATCTACAGTTGGCTTCCGCCATATTTCTTCTCGCGGCACTTCCAGAGGATCTGCAACCAGGAATTCGACCACAAACTTCTAGGCACCCAGCCTCCTCATCCCTTGATCAAACAGGCTGGAATCCCGAACCACATCCTTCCGTTGAAACTCTTGGCAGGAAGCATTGAACTGCGCGCGAACCTGGAGGCCTTCACCGAAAACGGCATGGTCTTCAACGGCGTCGAAGAACCAATAGACGCGGTAGTGTTTTCCACCGGTTACACGAACGAAGTCCCTTTCGCGCGTGACATTCTACCAGCAGGCGGTCAACGCTTACCCTTGTACAAGAGGATGATTCCCCCGAAGCACCCTAACATAGCGTTCCTGGGCTACATCGACGCCAGTCTGAACCTCTCGCAGGGATTTGAAATGCAGGCTCGGTACATGGCGAGCGTTTTGACGGGAAAACTGACCCTTCCATCAACGAAAGTTATGCAAGACGAGGTCTTGAGAGTGCACGACTTGTCCAAGAGACAGTTCCTGGACACGCCACGTCACTACCTGATGGTCGACCGGGTTGCCTACGTGAATGACCTCGCGCGAGCCATCGGCGCCAAGCCCAAATATTACTGGCTGTTTCTGACGGATATCAAGCTGTGGTGGACTCTAATCACGAGTCCGCTCCTTAACTACCAGTACAGGCTGCGAGGGCCGAACGCGTGGCCCGGTGCTCGCGAGGCCATCTTGGGCTACGCTGAAAGAGTGCGAGCTCCTCTTCAGGTTTCGATGGGCTCTCGGCACCAGGTGAAGAAGCGCCGGCGTCTCAAGACTTGGGGAATTGTTCCCGTGGTAGCGATCGTCATCATTAGCATAAGTGTCAAGTCCCTGATAACTACTGCTGCAACGTAGAAGCAGACCAGCGCGCGAGATCAGCATGGCTTCTGCGTAACTAACCGGGATGGCAAAAAAAATATATATATTTTTTAGCCTGCGCTTGAATATTTTTTTTTTTTAACTACGCTTGAAAAAAAAAGTTATTCTTTTTTTTTTATGAAGACAGTGTATCGTGCGTCATGGCGATAGCTTGCGTTACAAATAGTCATCTTGAGCTCACCTGTCATCTGGCGGTAGCCTATTGCGAAGAAGGCACCGTGTAACCGAAGTTTTGGCCGAATTAATCCTCAGCAGGGACGTACCAGATGGCTTTCGTTGGCTTGGCACATAAGCCCCCAAATTTTCCTTTGCATTGTTATCGACACTTCAAATGTCATTCCAGTTTCAATACCATGACCAGGGTTGTCAGTCGTACTGCACCGGCCACGCATACTCACCCCTCGATATAACGAAAACACAATCAACTACATTCCAAGGCAGTTTCTTGCAGCCGAAGCATGCACCCGACGGTTTGACTTCGCATTTCAGTGTTAGGGTCTGTCACCGCCAATGATGGGCCGTGTTCCGCTGATTTTAAAGTTCCGAGTCTCCCTAAAGCACGGGGAGCTTACCACTCACGGATGTGTCCATGGTCAAGTACGACTAAAACATCAGTGCGACAAAAAAAATGCATAACAGCGAATAATGATTTTTGTGACACTGTGCCACGCTAAAGACAATTTTTTTGTTTATGGGCTCATAAATAACATAAATAAAGGCACAATGATGGTGATGATGATGATTAAATTAATGGCGATAATTAAAAAACGCTTCGCATTATTAATATTAATATTTTTATTTTGGCGTTGAGGTTAGCTATCAAATTTAGCAACGGTGACGGGTATTAGTCAGTCGCAAAGTGTATTCAGAAATACGGGGTGCTCGATCGTGACAGCTTTTATTGTGAGCGTTCATTGTTTTCGTTGTACTTTTCTCGTTTACCTGCATGCCTGGAGTAATCCATTATCCCAAATCCTTTGTAATGTCTTACGATACGTTTATGTTCTGCCCGCGCCATATTTCATTTGAAGGTTGCGTTCGATCCGCAAGAATTTTCTAGACAGGGAAATACGGTCCGTATCTTTGATCTCCAGTGAATGCGTTTATCGTATAAATTGCTTTCTTGCAATTTCTACGACGGCACGCACTACGCACTTCTCAGCAAACTCTGAGCCGGCCATAGACGTGCTTTTAGAGAAAAAAAAAAGCATCCTCGTTAAGAGCAGAAATTATATTTTTAGAAAAGAAGTTTCTTTCAAAAATTCATAAATATATCAACTTCTGCGCGCCGAAAATGTTTATGAAGTCTTGGAAGTTATGGAATCACTTATATTCCCCGTGGTTCGTTCCCTCTCTCTCTCTCTCTCTCTCTCTCTCTCTCTCTCTCTCTCTCTCTCTCTCGACAAAGAGTATTCTATGCGGAGTGAAAGTTCGTCTGCTTCTTTTGCAGGGGTTGTGGTGACGTCAGAAAGACGCCGAGCTCTGATTGGTTCTGGGTAGTGGGCAGACGTCAAGCCTGCCTGCTTTGAGGTCTACCCACTATCCTTCCAATCAGAGCCAATGAGAACTCTGCGTCTTATTGACGTCCCCGCAACCCTCGCGCAAGACGCAGACGAACTTGCACTCCGCAGTGGTATTATGACGCTTCGTACATAATTCTATGAAGGCCCATGAATTTGCTCCCAAGGAACATTCCCTAGCCCTTCTCGCCTGCAGCCGCTAAATCTTGGCGCACGTAATAAAAAAAAAAAAAAAAAGTTTAGTGCAGTGCGAGCAGGCCATTCTCCTCAAATGACTGTCGAGTTAAATTTGCTGAATGAATATTTAGAGACCCGGGAGTTCGTCTGCCTCAAAGTGCGTATCTTGTGACACCATTGCACAGCGTGTCCCAAACAATATTTACACTTCCTTTTTTTTTTTTTTTTTTGCGTGATAAAGTACGCGTTGTTAAACGCTTATTTTCGCTCATATGTGGCCCCACTGGTCCGAACTAAACGCCAAAGTTTCATAATATCTGAAAATTTAAATAGGAAAATGGGCTCCGTTTTTGCCTGTTTTCGGTGAGCTCCGTTAAGCGCCATTTCCCATTAAACTTTAAAAAAAAATCACTTATGACTTTTGAATGATTAACTGTTCGTTCTCAAACCTCGGCATTCTGACCACTAGCGCTACATTTGGGCGGAAATGAGCGTTCAGCAATGCGTACCTTATTTTTGCTAAAAAAAAAAAAAAAAGAACACATTTTTTTTGTTGTTGTTTTCTTTTTTTTTTCTTTTTTTTTTTTTTTTGCCAAGCCTTGAGCGGGATTGATTGGAGCGCTAAGATTCGCTCAATGGTGACGTAGTAACGAGCATCACGTGACGAAAACATACATTTTCTCCGCTTTGCTTTGCTTGGGCTTTAGCACGACGCAGCAGAAACTGTTCGCTAAGTGTATTTTGTTTTTGCTACCACGCAGAACGTGCGTAGGACGAAACCTAAAAACAAACCCGAATACGTCAAGCGAAACGGTCGGACGTTGTGTGTAGGCAAGTTACGATGGAATCCTACGATAGCTTCATGGCCGCCATACTTGAAATGTAATCCGTTACAAGTAACGAATTAATTGTAATCCGTTACTTTTTCAAGCATGTTTTTTTTTTTTTTTTAATTTCCACGCTACTTTTTTTTGGGAGTAATTTGTAATGTAATTTCGTTACAAAGTATTGGTAGCGGATTACTTTAATCATTCGTTACTTTTTAAAAATGTGAGCATAATACAGTAACTGGAGCAATACGAGCAGAATATTCAGCAGCATTTACCGCTCATTCACACTGGAAGCGGATCCGCGTTCGCAAAGCGCGTGCAATTGTACTGGATCTTTATACAACCGCGTTCGCAACCGCTTTGCGAACGCGGATCTGCTTCCAGTGTGAATGAGCGGAAAAGGAGCAAGTTTAACAAAATAAAAAAAAAACCAGGAAGGAAAGAATAGCCAAAAAAAAAAATCTTTTTTTTTTTTTTTTTTGTCTGACCGGTCACCAGATTTAGTAGAAAAATGGTCAAGGCATGTAAAAATATACGAAAGAGAAAGCTCAAATAAGACAACGCCGAGTAGACTCTCCGTCGCCTTCCATCGTGTTTTTCTTCTTCTCCCGGGCAGGAGAAAGCTCTTCGTGTTTATTTGTTTTTGTCTTTTACACCCGTTTCACCCTTTCCAACTTCTTCGACGTCTCCCGCCACCTGCACAGACATCGAACGCGGGTCCGTACCCCCTCGATTCGCGGGTTCACAACTCGCGTAACAGACGATGTAGCTTCGCACGAGGGGGTCGAATTATCTTCGTCTTTGATGTGCGCAACTGTATTCTAACACCCTCTTGAGGCACGGCTGAAAGCGCCAGGAGCGAGGTTAAGAGCATCGTCTTCGAGGGTACGGAAGATACGACTTTTGGTTTACTTGTCTGGGCTAGGGAGCCTTCATGCGTGCTTTCCCTAGTCTGGGCATGGTGGTCGAGTCCACTCCTTACTTTACAGTCAACTGTCAACATAAAGGGGGGCGGAGAGAGGGGGGGGGGGGGTTAAGCCATCTAAGGAGTGCTGACAGAAAGAGAGAGAGAGAACGCGTAAAAGTGGTGTGATTTTTATAGTTTTGTGAGACCGATGGCCACCGCTTCTCTCGCTCTGTATGCCCTCTCCTCCCCTAGCTTCCTCGAATATTGGTATGGAAGTGAGAACCGATAAATGATCGATAACCCGTAACGGCCGCTTTTTCTCTGACTGATCGAGTTTTGGGTCACGGAGTGTCCGTCGTCTCCATGGCCATGCATCTCTAAATGAGATTATCGGAAGACCCAGAGTTTCAGTGCATACTTTGCTTGCAAATACACACACTGTCACAAGCAAGAACAACAACAAAATCGAAACACATCAAGGTAAACTGGGACACCTGCATTCTGCATTGCTTATACATTGTAAAGTTAGAACCAATTTTTTCTTTTCTTGTAAATAACAGGCGAAATACGCGCGTCAAAAGGGAGCTTTCGTAGATCGCCTCTTTATAGCTCCGAATCTCGTAGCTGAGGTAGACGCTGCTATACTGAGCATGCGCACTGCTAGATTTTTTTGCACAATTCCAGGGATTATTTCCGGAGGCAGTAAGCTAGCAGGATGGCGGGTGTGGCTGCAGCTTTCGGTGCCTTGACAGCTTACAGGTGAACGGGGTGCACCCACACTCTTTCTCTTAAATACAATATTTTATTTTTACAAGGACTGTACGAAGAGTAGTGTTGTAGAACATTTTTGAAAAATATCAAATTGTTTCTTTTGTTTTCTGGATAAGTGTACGAAAAAAGTAACGGGAAAGTAATTTCTAACGTAACGAGTAAAGTAACCCGTTACTTTTCAGCGAAAGTAATTTGTAACGGTAATCCGTTACATTTGAGGCTCGGTAATAGGGAGATTTCGTAGACCGCGCTGCCCCCTCCGCTAAGCGTTCCGCAACGAAGAAGTTGCTACTGCGCCTGCGCGCCGATAGCCTTGACTGTGGAGTTCCCGCTATCGTAGCGGGTTGCGGAGGGCTTTGCGGGACGGCGAAAACGATCTACGAAAACTCCCTATTTTGTAATTGTAATCCATTACATTTTTCAAGTAACGAGCACAAGTCTGAGCCGCCAACACCGCTCGGACACTTCGCCGTGGACACAACGAGAATACTTCCACGTGCTGTTCACGCGCTTCCCCATTTACAGCCAAGGCCATCGGCGCGCCGGCGCAGCGGCGGTTTCTTCCTAGCGGAGGGCTTAGCGGAGGGGGAAACGCGGTCTACGAAAACTCAGCGGCCGCTCAAGTCGGTGTAAAGGCCTATACTCCGTTTCACAATAGGGAGTTTTCGTAGACCGCGCTGCGCCCTCCGCTAAGCGTTCCGCAACGAAGAAGTTGCTACTGCGCCTGCGCGCCGATAGTCTTGACTGTGGAGTTCCCGCTATCGTAGCGGGTTGCGGAGGGCCTTGCGGGACGGCGAAAACGATCTACGAAAACTCCCTAATAACGTGGCGAACTGTGGAGGCTGAGGTGCCCCGCGACCCTATAAGAGGGTCGGAGCGGGGCACGGTGACACCACGCCACGGGAGCGTTCGCGTCCAACATCGAGTGACGTCACGGTGAGTCGAAAGGCCTAGCAAGGCCCTCGGCACTCGCTGGCTATCGACCAACGGCAACCACTCCTTTTTTTTTTTTTTAGGTGGGTTTATTTGTATGAATAGTTTGAACCTTGACCTATATCTTCAAGTTAGAAGTTGAGTCTTATATCTTCGTCGTCCCCTTATCATTTTCGGAGTGTTGCGCGGTGGTGGCGGACGCTATGGTCGCGGTGACACACTCGTCAATTCTTCTATTTGCTGCTTTCGTTGACGTAAAGCTCGAATAAACGCACCATGGATTATCCTAGCATCATGTGGTACGTACCCTTCATTTTTCGTGTCTCTCTCTAAAAACAACGCAAACAAACTGTAAAAAAAAAAAAATTAGGATTGGAATGCCAAGTTTAATGCCTGCTCGGCCATCCTCAGGACTGGTTTCTATTTGCCCTGTGTTTCCAAAAGGCTGGGGAAAAAAAATAAGACTGGCCTTGGGAAACATGCCGTCTCGGAATCTCCCTGTATGGTCACTTGACAAACCTACAAAGCCAATACGAAGTTGGGTTCACTGGGTCTTGTTCCGAGGCCGCAACGCCACTATTGTCGCGCTGCTTGAGTTTGATTTCGACGAGAAGTAAAACGAAAGAATTAGGACAAAAGCAACGCTAAATTCTCGTTCAAATGAACGAATCAAAAATGAATTGTAAATGGTATACACCTCAACCTACATGCTACCAACGAAGCCCAGAAGCGGTCACGTGATCCTTGCTACTACCTTACGAGGAGGGGCCACTCCATCTTCTCGGGGCAAATAGCACTGGGCCACTTATTCGTGAATTTATAGAAATACATTAGAATTGCAACTTTACTGCCATTTACAACTAAAGTTTGCTGGCACCGATTTAAAGTTAAACTTCGTCACCTTTTTGGGTGATTTTTTCTATAGTAGAGTGCACACTTACACGCTTGAAAGGCCCCGGTAGTGCGGTACACGGAAATAAGTAACGGTTTGCTAAAAGTCTCTAAAGCGGCAGTGTCAGACTGCCGTTGTTCAAACAAAAACAGATTCAGTGGCAGCTAAATGTTTAAGAACATTCCAATGCACAATTTTTGGTACGAAACACTTACTAAAACAACTTATTTGAATTTTAGTCTCTGAGTACGTCCATGTGTGTTTGATCCTACCATTTCAGAAGCTCCAAAATGTGTGCTGCTGCCCCCACCCCTCCACCCCCTCCCCCCTCCCGCGAAGAAGGCGGACACCAGTCATTAGGGAGTTTTAGCGAGTTCTTTTTGAAGCACACGGTTCCGAAATCATGAACGGCGCAGCTGGTCCGTTCCGCGAAACCGTACGTAAAATTTAACGTATTTTAGCGAATCGTAAAACTGGCGCAACCGTATAAACGATGATGATGATTGCGTTTGACTGGCAGCGCCGTCTTCTAGTAAAAATATGAAACATCCTGCGGCGTGCAATTCCGTGGCCAGTGTATCCGGTGCTACGACTGATGTAAACAAGACGACCGACGTAAAATTCAACGGTCGGAATTTCAAGACCTGCGAAGCTAGATAAAGTAAAAAGTGTTTGAACAACCACAAAGGTGGGTGATGTGTCTCCGTCACCTTGAACTTGAACGATCGTTCACGTTGTGTGCCGTCGAACCAAATCATTTCGTCTGCTCGCGGTCTCCGCGGCAGTGCAGCCTGCCGACAGGCTGACTAACGGCAGACACAGTTAGTCAGTCGCTAAAAATTACTAAGATGCGTAGTTTACAGCATTAACGATCGCTTACCATTGTGAGCAGTCCTCGAGATGATTCGGTTCAGCCTCTGAAATGAAGCAGGGCAACAGGATGGCAAATCGCCTCCCGCTGTCCTAAGCCTAACGCTAGGTATGGGTCGGCGGACAAGCCGACCGCCATCTTTTTTTTACCCGAGTCGTGAACGGTGCTGGCTGCGTTCCGGTGACGACTCCAGCGGCCGGAGATGGGAGAAACGAACGAAAAGAGCCTCCCGAAGCCCTTAAGCCAACGACTCGCGCGCGAATGCGCAGTGGCGTCGCCGATGCGTTCGAGGACGAACCGTTCCTGTTGAACCGATTCGCTAAAACTCCCTATTGACTGGACACTTAGCCATTGTCGTTATTTTTAGTCGAGTCAATGAAAAAGGCGAGCGATGTCGCACCCCAACGGGTGTGCAGTCACGGTTACATATTTCTCTTCTTATTGGTCGAACACATCAAAGGACGACCATATTATTGGTGGTTCGACTGCATCGCGGTGGCGCCTAAAAATAGCCGTTCGATTCACAAAACCGCGCGCAGTCCACAAGGCCTCCAAGTCGGGAAACATCGCCAACTCGAACACTATCCTCCGTTTACTAGATTAAGTCCGAACGCAGCACTAAAACTGCATCGTCATAGTACTCGTCGTCTTTGTGCGTTATCAGGCGAAACCAATCACGCAAAAAAGAAGCGCAAGATTACGACGGATTCACTGCGCACGATCGGTTCCACCGGTGATGTAGCAAAAGTGCCAAGACGACCAGCGCCATGACGATGCATTTTTTGTAGCGCTCCTTGATTGGCTACATTGATCGTGGCGTTGGCTGCGGTCGGACTTAATAGAGCGTTTCAGGGAGCCGTTTCTGCACGTCCGATACGATGGGACCTCCAGTACAAACTGCGCATGCGCAAGTCTTCTGTGGTAGAACGTGCGCAGTTCGTATCGGACGCGCAATAACGGTTCCCTAAAACTCTCCAATAGGGAGTTTTCGTGGACCTTTTTTCCTCTCCTGAGCGCCCGCATCTAGTAGCGGTACGTTGCGGAAAACGCTGCGCGCGGACAGAGGAAACGATCTACGAAAACTCCGGTCGCCGTAACCGAAAGCCGTTTTATATGAGGACCGGACTTTTTGTTTTTTTATTAGTAATAACTGTAGTTTAATTCTTTTAACTGTATTTTGCTTTTTTTCAGTCATAAAAGTCCACTTTGGTGTTCAAATATGCACGCGGGTCCAGTAAACACAAACCATGAACATACAAATGGTGGTTTTATTTGGTAGGGGAGCTGGTATATCTTTGTCCACAGCAGGAAGATAAGATAAAAGCTATAGACCAGATCAAGAACTACTATAACCCAGCCCCACCAGTGCAGGAAACACCTGACTTTGTCCGCCAACAAACAAAAACAGCACCCTTACGGGGCATTGTATATACTCACATATGTGTTTTATTTGTTTATGGAAAATCGGCCACACTAAGCGTAAAAGAAAAAAAAGTGTTTGTCGACTGTCACAATAATGAGACAATTACGATACCTTCGGTTACCCTTCATAATAAAATGGAAGCTATATTACGGACCAAATTATTTCACAGAAGCCAAAAGACATCCTTTTCTTGCCAGATTCTCTGTTTCCCCCGATTTCACTCTTCGAAGATTCTTTGAGTCCACACACTCGCCTTTCTTGTTCTTTTCTCGATGTCAGCGGTTAAAGAAACGTTCTGTCCATTTTTTTATATCAGCCATTCCGGAGTGCACGAAGATTCTGTGTCTGTTCTGCTTATACCTGGTATGTGCGTACGGATATTTCTTGTTGGCAAATTATCTAATACTAACGGCAAAGTTTCTGCAGAGCCGTTTCAACGGTGTTGAGGAGTTCGCAGATGGCCTGGCTCATGGGCAGCGAGGACTGTGCCAGGAGGGCACGAAGAGACTTGGTCGCTGAAAATATCATGTCCGTCCACAGAGGGTTCGGCGCCGGTACCTCCGGCTGACTTCTCCAGGAGGTCGCAGGAGCACGGCTGGGAGTTGAGGAATTTCGCGACCTGCGGTCGGTTAAAATGGCCCTTGTTTACGGTTCTCAGAAGAGTTCTTGTACGTGCCCTCGAGTACTGAGAAAGTCTTAAACGCGGTCCAAATCAACCCGCAAAACCATCGAGCGAGAATGTCCGGGAGTTGGAAGTGACATCAACGGCTACATTTCCCGGGTTCCGGTAGATGGGCAGAAAGTTCAAGGTGTTGAACTTTTTGAGAACCGAACGAGGCCGGATTTTTCAACAGCCAATCAAGGGTGGGTAAGGCTGGCTTCTCGGGAACTTTACGAAAGGACAACGGGAGGCTTAAGAAACAGTTGCTTTTTTATGTATTCCCCCCCTCGACGTCCCGAAAAAAACTTACAAAGGGGGCTTTTTCTCCCCCTCCCACCCGTGGCTACTAATGTGCGTTTTTCTCTTTCCTGCTCAAACGTCCCCCCTCCTCCGGGTCCTCCCCTTCCGCCCGTCGCCGAAGCGCTGGCTCAGCACCACCTACGTGGTGTTGGCCGGCTGCGTCGTCCACACACAACCGCACACTTTCCATCCACAACGGCCTTCGGACGTCCCGGGTCCCGTTTTGCGGGATGGTTTGGACCGCCAAGGTTCAAACCAAACCGGTTTGCGGGTACCGGAAACCGCAAACTTCATGCGAATTCTGTGACGTCACAGGTGATGTTTTCCGGCTACCGCGCTAGCCGCGTTCCCAGTTATATATTTGAACTTTCCGCGGCTCGTAACAGTCGGGCGGCATTCCACCTCACCACGCTATCGACGCGGTCAAGGTCACGCCACAAGTGCTCGAAAGCCCCGAGTAAGAGCTACGTAACCACCTCCCCAATGCAGCTACCTCTCCGAACCGCCCAAACGCGTCTGTAAAAAAGTAACTTTCAGCAAACCGCTACAGTGTTCCGCGTACCGCACTACCGCAGCCTTTGAAACGTGCTTTTAAGCGCTGGCCCGAGCGATACCATGACCGCCGGGCTAGCGCTCAAAAGCATGCTTCAATGGCTCTGGTAGTGTAGTACACGGAACACGGTAACGGTTTGCTGTAAGTCCCTATTAGGGAGTTTTCGTAGACCGTTTTCCCACTTCCGTTACGCTCTCCGCAACGAAGACGCCACTACTGCGCATGCACGAGCCTTACCTGCAGAGTCCCAAATCTCGTAGCGGGTCGCGGAGAACGTTGCGGGACAGCGGAAACCATCTATGAAAACTCCCTGTTATCCCGAAACGGGTAGCGGAAGTCGCAGACTTTGAGGTTCCGGGCCTGCAACCCGACATCGGGTTTGGTTTTTGGACCGGCCATTAGGACAGCCGACGTATTTCCTAAATCCCTAGTCCCACTTGAGCGACCGACAAACAGTAACCGAACAACACTGGTTTGAGTGTATACCGTTTTGTATCCTAAAAGATACACATCAGTACTCTTTCAGTGTTTCTTTTTGCAAAGTGACAGTAAAGAAAAAAAAATAACGTCGCTTTTAGTTAAATATTTTACGCACCTGTTCCATGTATTCCCGGTGACGTGAGAATCGTCGCCACCCGTCTTCGGTACGGCCCTGGCTTCTGAAGCGGGCTGGGAGTTGAGGCTATTAGGCCTGCGGCGCTGATAGGCTGCCAGGGACGCTAGCGGACGAAATATCTCCATGTTATCGTTGGGCGGTGCCGCAACGTTGGAGCACATGCCGTCGGGTTCTTTCAGATGGTGCTTTGGCTCGTGCAAGTATGACGACGCTGGAGCCCGGACACTCCAGGTCTGCGACTTACAAGGTGGAGGGACCGGGGTCTGTCGGGCCAGCTTTCCATCAATGACACGTGACTTGAGGACGGCAGCCCTGGCCGTCTTGAAGTCGACGTTGTGCGTCTGTCTATACTTGGCCACTTCGAAGCGCTCCCTCCACAAGGGACATAACTTGGACGTCGAGACGTGCTCATTACCACAGTTGATGCAGCACGGCTTCTGGGCGGTGCAGGCCCCACCCCCGTGGTTGGCGCCGCAACGCAGACAGGTGTCGCGAGCGACGCAGGCTCCGGAGACATGTCCGAGACGCCCGCACGTCTTGCACTGAGTCGGTCTCTTGACGTAGGCGCGTACCTTGCACTCGACGTGGCCTACAAACACCCGTTCGGGCAGTGACGGGGATTCGAACGTGAGGATAACGATGTTCGAGCCAGGTGGTCTGCGGATACGGACCAAAGGCGCGTCCGAACGCAAGGCCGCTTGCAGCTCCGCGTCCGTTACGGTGTCTGGAACGCCGTAGATGACGCCCATGATCATGGCCGAAGAGCGCGGTTCGTACGTTTCGACGGGCACGCCGCAGATACTGCTGATGCGAAGCAGCGACGCGGCGCTGGTGGAAGTCTTGAAGTCGACTGCGAGAATGTTCTCCCGATAGTTCGGACGGACCTTCAAGACGCCGCCCGGACACAGGGCGTCCAGTTCTTTGGACAGCTTGACGGCGTTGAAGGACTTCACTGAAACGCAGCCATTTTTTGGCACGATAAGCACGACTTTTCCAGTAGGCGCTCGCTCAGACGTAGTGTTCGTGTCTTCCGGGCTAGACTCGGAACCAGAGCTGCAGGTGTCCGAGTTCTGACGATCCCGGCGTCGTTTCCGAGAACGGCAGGATTGAAATAAGCCCTCCTCACCTTCCATGTCGGAAGCAGGTAAGTCACCATCTGGTATCACCGAAGGCTTTAAAGCGGGCGACGAGGACGGACAATCTAAAATGGTCGCGCTCGTCGACGGCGGCTCGGAATCTGTCTTCGATGCATCTATCGGTGGACATTCGCATTCGGTAGGTTCGGAATCGGGTATGGTCGAGATGAGTTGGTCGAATCGGTTGCTTACGCTGAGAGGAGCCGCAAGTACCGTCATGTTCGTACTAGGAGACCCGCGGATGGTCTTGGAGCGCGTTAGTCTTGTGGAAACCGGTGAACGCATCTTGGTCCTGCTGGTCACCTTGCACCAGCCGGATTCGCTGTAGGGCGTTGTCATGGTACCATTCCGGCGTGCCGCTAGGCCTAAGCTAGCAGCAAGCGCGCTACTCTGTGAACTCGAACTTTCGATTCTGAATAGACGTTACCTTGGTTCTTTTTCATAAAGAAGAAAAGAAAACGGATGTTGCGGTACGCACGGTGGGCCGAAGTCGATGCGAAAGCAAACTGTGGCGTGCCTTATCTGGAAGATGACTTGTTTGCGTTTGATGCGGAGTTGAGCTTCGTTGAATGGCAAAGCTTTGTTCCCGAACGGCAGATGGACGTTGGATAAACAGTACTAAATCTTCTACGACTGCAAAATGCCGCCTATCAATATATAGCCCTTTTTTGCTGGGCTTCAAAGAACAAATTCGTTTCCATCACAGATCACTCTACTTCCACTATTGATATATCGACATCCTTCCTTTTTTCGCTTTTGGAATGTGATATACGATATTATTATTGTAGCTCAGAAGATCCGCGGCGCCGCGTCTATAACGATGATTCAATGATACCTCACAGGTGAAAGAAAACTGCTGATGATGGTTCAAATGGAGCTTGTGGGCAAGGATGGGGAGTTGGTATTGCGGGTGTTTTTGCTTTTGATCTTTAGTGCGGCTGGTTGTGTGGTACAATCTCGACCTGCACGTCATGGCGTGCTCTTCCCTATATCTAAGCCGAATATACTTTCTGGTTTTAACCGAAAAAAACACCAATAAACATCCACCGGTGTCGAAAATAAAAAAAAGATCGGTTAAAAACGAAAAAAATATTGGTTTTTAAATATCCTCATACACGCGGCAGTTCTTTTTTTCTTTTTTAGAACTTTTGTGTAGACTTCCGTCAAACTCGTTCTTTTTCCCTTTTTTTCTTATTTTTTTACGGTTGTTGTTTAGGGTTGGTTGTCAGCAACGGTCTCCCTATGCTGATATCTCTGATGACCTGCAGTTTACGGATGACTCGTTCTGGTCTCGGGTGCAGCTAGTTAATGCTTGCGTCAAGATGAAGCTGCCAGTTGGATATGTTCCCTCTGAAAGCATCTACAAGCTTGTCGTGCACGATGAATGTCAGCTCAGCGATCTGGAAGCTGAGTTCCTCCATTAGCGCCAGTACGATGGTCAGTGCCGTTGTTGGCCCTGTGCTGTTTTGGAAGCTGCATTCACCAAACTGGCCAGTATACTCTCCCAAGCCTCTTTGGGCATTTCGAGACTTCCCGTGTCCATAGCGCAAATGTAAAGCCTGCTTTCTCGAAATTGCGCGTCGTCGACAGGAAGGAGCGGGCGGGAAGGACAGGTGCGAGCCTTGGAATGTATGCCTGCATATATTACAATAAAGAAGTGTGAAGAACAATGCGTATCAGATGTAAATCAAAGTTGAACCGTTCCCCGTCTTCATTTTTTGTTTCTGTTTGCGATTTCTTTTCTGTCGATGAAAGCCGATTCACCGACATGCACCGGTATTTAGGAAATAAATAAACACCGAAAAACATCCGTAGATTTTTTACATAAACACCGGAAAGTATACGGCTTGCAGCTATACCCAAGTTACTTATGTGCCCTCCCAAAATCTCTAATTTAAATTTAAAAAATACAGGGGGGGGGCAGTTTTAATACTAACCGCGGTTTTATTTTACAAAGTTTACTGTAAGGTAGAGAGTCGCCACATCACAATTCATTAAAATGTGTTCATATATATTTTCCTTTCTTTTTACATGCCCGTCGTGGGCGTATACCTCATCCCGCATTAATTTTTTTTTCTTTTTTTTTTTTTTTTTTTTTTTTTTGCACGAGGTTGCGCGGCATTGCAACGACGTGCTCAGAATCGAAATGTCTACTCCGCGGGTGTAGCTTTTCCGCAGCACACCACTGCGTAGGGAGAAGAGCCCTCAACGCTGCATTTGGTTAGAGTCTTTTAACAAAGACTCTAACCAAAAATTTTAATAAAAATTTACCCCACGTCTTGGGACCACTTCGGTTCCTTGTTCACGTTGGAGTCACTCACCCGTGAACAAGGGACAGAACTGGTCCCAAAACGTTGGGTAAATGCTTATTAAAATTTTTGGTTAAAGCCTCTAGGTTCTTTCCGTCACTCGCCCGTGAACAAGGGACCGAACTGGTCCCAAAACGTCGGGTAAATGTTTATTAAAATTTTTGGTTAAAGCCTCTAGGTTCTTTCCGTCACTCGCCCGTGAACAAGGGACCGAACTGGTCCCAAAACGTCGGGTAAATGCTTATTAAAATTTTTGGTTAAAGCCTCTAGGTTCTTTCCGTCACTCGCCCGTGAACAAGGGACCGAACTGGTCCCAAAACGTCGGGTAAATGCTTATTAAAATTTTTGGTTAAAGCCTCTAGGTTCTTTCCGTCACTCGCCCGTGAACAAGGGACCGAACTGGTCCCAAAACGTCGGGTAAATGTTTATTAAAATTTTTGGTTAAAGCCTCTAGGTTCTTTCCGTCACTCGCCCGTGAACAAGGGACCGAACTGGTCCCAAAACGTCGGGTAAATGCTTATTAAAATTTTTGGTTAAAGCCTCTAGGTTCTTTCCGTCACTCGCCCGTGAACAAGGGACCGAACTGGTCCCGAAACGTCGGGTAAATGTTTATTAAAATTTTTGGTTATTGTTTTTCTTTTTCGCTTAATGTCTATCCCTAACCAGGCGGAGGGCTGCCGAACGTTTACCTTCAAGACCAGCAAGGAGAGTGCAGCGAGTGTAGTTTCACGCGCTGCACGTCCTGACGTCTGCACCAGCAACTGTTTTATTTTTATTTATTTTATTTATACATACTGCAGCCCGAGTGGGGCTATGGCAGGAGTGGGAGTTATACACAGACGGTCCAGACATCAGTATGGACCACTGTCAACGGCACACGGAAATTCACCTGGTTGTAGTGATGGGATGTGATCGAAGGAAACATCGAAAATAAAAGGATCTTTGCACGTACATTTGTCAACGCCCTATTGTGCCGCTTCTAGCTTGCGCCCGTGCCGCCGCGCGGTGATCTTGCAGCGTCTACAACGAGCACAATGCCAGCACCCGGTGACGCCAGCTTGCACGAGTCTGTCGCTTCGCGGCGTGCCCCGTCTAGGCTGCCTTCGTGTGTGTTTCGCTTAGGGTGATGACATCTGGCCATTTTGTTCCCGGCGGTGCTTTTGTTTCTTTTTTGTTCCGGAGCGCGAGAAGGCGCGTCTCTTGGCACGAAGCCTTGGCCCCTAGACAGTGCTACGGCGCCATTTTGTTACCGACGGCTTCTTGGAATATTTCTCGAAAGTGCGCGCTGTCGGCATCGGGTGTAGTACAGACGACGGCATCCTCCTAAAGGCCTGTCGAAACAGGACATTTCAGAAATTCGGAAAATAGTGCAAGTTGAAGCGGTTGCAGTCCGACAATGTGACGTCTGTTTGAACACCACCGAGCCAACATCACGATTTTCCTCCTCGCTTCCTCCGCATTTCGGTGACCTCAGTCAACACCTCCAAAAAAAAAAGAAGGCCGTAGCGCTCCGAGTGGTTACGTCACAATGTCGGAGAAGGAAGGCCATGGCGCAACTACGTGAGAGAATATCTGGTATCGACGCGTGAAAAACATTTTTCTTGTCGAGCGGCGCGGAGGTGTTCATGCGCGTATATCCGACATTAATACACGTTTTAAAAGCGTAGTCTTGTAAAATTTATTATATATATATATATATATATATATATATATATATATATATATATATATATATATATATATATATAATAAAAACGTAATATACAACGCGTTACCAAGGTTCAAAGTACTAAATTTATATTGATGGTTATCCCCGTAAGCGTGGGACTACGTGCAGTCCCGCAGCTCCTCAGACTTTTCGAATGAACCGGCCTGGTGCCACATTTTCTTCCCTCATACGGGCTTCAATACTGGTAAATTTACGTTGTGTGTGAGCTGCTGACTGTCTGAAAAGGAAAGCTGAGACATTATAGAAGGGAAGGGAACCGAAACAAATCCAGTCATTGCCGCAGGGAGCGCACACGTACAAGAGATGGGTCGACAACGTTAAGCCTTTCGTCACCGCTGCTCTCGTGTGTGGTTCTTTCGAGATTTGTTTCCTTCTTCCCGTCGTATTTCTGTGACTGCAAACTCGGGTATTTTTCTTTTTTCTTTTTTTTTTTTTTTTTCTTTCTTTCTTGATATTACGGCATTTACGTGGATTTGCGGAACAAGTCCTGCTACGGTTTGAGTGACGTGTGGCAACTAGTCAGCAATGACACTGGTCAATTATCGATAGACCTCTCTCTCGACAAAGAGAGAGACTTCTTGGAGTTCGTGTTAAAATGTTTTCGAGACTAATGTTGCGGGACTTATGAATACGATGAACAGGTGAGAACCAACTTATTTACGGGCTTTCTGGTCATGGGACGCGAGTAAAATGCTGCAATCGTTTTTTTTTTTTTTTGTTTTGTTTTTTTTAAGTTTGTGATAGAATTGTATTTTGTTCGTCGTTATCCGTGCTCACTTGCGTGGTAATCTAGTTTTCACTGGAAGGTGAATAACAAGTTTGTGCGATTATTGAAAGCGCGTTGTTTGTGCTTACGTGTTTATTTATACTAATGTTATTTTATTGCCTTTACCGCGTTTATACTAGAATCTTAACTGTATTAAATTAATAGTGTTACTGTATACAAAATAAGTTATATTTTGTTCTCAGGCAGCTCGAGACACGAAGAAGTAAATTAGTTGACTGTAAATAGTAAGTTTAGTACCTCTGCCACACGGCAAAGTTAATATATTTTCATTAAATGATACAGAATTTAATCAGCTCGCGGTTTTGAGTGATTAAACGAGCATCGTAAGCTGATTTGTCGACCCCATAATGTCATTCAATCGAGATTACATTCATTTTGACATGTAACCGGGGTATCATGCAAGAATTCGGTGACTGTACGCGATAACATCGCTTACATGGCCGTGACACTTGTCTAGCCGTGTCCGTTTGGACGTCTACCTAATTTTAAACTGATCTGTTTTGCTGTGTCCAATCAGTGCCTTTCCTGCCATTTTGTCGAACTATTTCTGTATAAAATATGCATTACTACAGCAGTAATGGCGTGACTCAATGTTTTCGACTTAAAGGGGCCCTGCAATCATATTTAAGCGTCTACCTTTTTTGCGGTTTCTACGTCTCTTGGGGTTGGGGCAAGCCAGCGGGCACGGAGGGAGTAACTAAATATCAATGAGTCATATTTTAACCGGACGACGCGGAAACCTCCTCCACCGACCAGGGCGACCTGCGGTACCGAAAGCGCGCAAAATGTGACGTCTTTGGTCCTGGGCTTGCCACTGGTCAAAGCCGTTAAGAGCTTTTTTTTAGTCGAGATACAAAATATAAGTGTCGCGAACCGTTTCAATTATGTATGAAAGTAGTTCTTGTTCACTATTTTAGATCAGAAAAGAAACGAATGCAGTTTAGAAAGTACGGAAACGAGAAATGACCCGTCGACATACCCGCCACCAAGCGGCGGAAAAAAACGGCGCATACTAGAAAAGGCTAGTGGGATGAGGCTACGACAAACGAGGAGCGTAGAAAGGTCCCGGATGTACGCGGCGGCGCTGTGGTCGTATACCGGCTCAAGAATCCGACCGGTTCCGAGCGTCCCGAAGGCCTTCGGCGCGGGCCCTGTTGGCGATTTGGCAATTTGGCGGTGCGGCAGCGCAAAGTGGCTCTTGTTCTCAACTGATCTTCACCCCGTGTTTGCTGTCGTTTGTGGCCCATGAAATGTTATGCCGAATTTGTGTTTAGTCGCACTGCAAATGCAATATGAGCTGCTTTGGCCGCCCGCTTCATGCAGCCTATCCAACACGTGCTTTAGTGGCGCCCTCTCGAGCCGTCGACACGGAGTGCGGCAGCCGTGTGCGCTCGATGAGCTCACTACTCCTCCTCTAGTTCAAGGCCACTCAAGGCAGGACCTACGACGTCATGAAGGAGGTTATTTTTTGCTTGTTTTTGTAATTCTAATTTGCCTATAACTTTTAAAATAAAGCGAAATTTGAGAAAAGAAAAGTTGGATTAAGTTACTACGTTCAGTACGCTCAGGTTCAGTGCAAATTAAAAACCAGTCAAAAAGTCATTGCAGGGCCCCTTTAAAAGAGTCACATTTTTCTTTGATTACCGATTATTTAGAGGTGTAAGATTTTGTCCGTCTAATAAAATGTTTTTTAGCCCCGTTGCCATGCGCAGCTATCATTTTAAGTAATAAGACACGCGTATGCGAGTAAAAGCGCGTTACGACGGTCGATCCGGACGTGTTGCCTTCGCTTCGACGCGCGCCCCCGATGGCCTTCCTTTGCGACGTCACGAGAAGAGCACTCCGGCCTTCTCTTCTAGGAGGTGTCTCCTGTTGCCTCGGTGCTCGTCCTATTGGCTCGTCAGACTTGACGTCCCACGCCACCTGCCAATGCTATCCATCTGTTCTGCCGTGCCCTCTTATCCTTGGGCGCGATCCAAAATTTACTGAATATTACTCCGGGGTAAGGGTTTTTTACCTTCGCGTTCGAAAACCTACCCGCGTCCAGCGTCGGGATACGATTTGCGGTTTTGCCAGCGTTTTGCTGCGGTTTTCCAGCGTGCTGTAAAAACTTTTTCTACTCGTTTGTCGTCATTCGCCGAAGAAGTTTCTTAAGACTCTGTGTACCGTTGAGGCTTGCCGTTGTGAACACGTGGAAAATTTTACGAAAGCGCAGTGTTGCAGGAAAAAGGCTCAACTCGTCGAAAGCAAGTTTCGCCGGTCTGGCGGCGTGTTTAAAACTTCCTTGACACGCCGAAGTACCGTGTCTCTGTGCCTTCGCACGCTTGATACCAACCAAGAATCGACGCCATGTGGACGTGTTTTGCGAGTGCAATGTGCGTGAAGCCGTACGTATCTAAAGGTACAACTCGTCGAAAGCAAGTGTCGCCGGTCTCGCAGCATGATCAAAGCTTCCTCAGCACGCCGAGTGCTGCAGCATTGTGCCTTCGCACGCTTGGATACCGATCAAGAATCGACGCCGCACCAAAGTTCTGAACGTGAGTCGCGCGTAGATGCCTTTAGATCATTTATATATATAAATATAGGCCACGGAGTTCTGCATCGTCCAGCTGTTCCGGTGAGTTATCAATAAAAGGGGGGGGGGGGATCTGTATGTGTTCTTATGTACTATTAACCATGGCTATGTTCCAAAGCTACTCCATTGGATCACATGGGAGCACGAATAGAGCAAAGCTGTGGAGCAAGGAGGGTTTTCGAAGGCAAAAGTACAAGACGGCGAGAATGAAAATCTTTGAAGCACAGCCCATACGATCGTGTGCAGTCTGTTGACCAATCACAATTACCACGCTCAAACGTCAAGAGCAATTAAGTAGGTTGATAATGAGCCAGCACTGATCAGTGATGAGGAGCAGTTTTGTGCAATGTTCTGTAAATCGTCTAAGGACAAAAAAAGATGTGGCTTCCCTCCTCTTCCATCGCTAGTGGACGCTGGAATAAGCTAGTTTCGGGACCGCGAGTGCCGCAAGTATACAGTCGTCAGAGTAAAGTAAAACGCTGATCCAGAGGCACATACGGCTTAACATTGCACTCGCAAAACACATTCACACGGTGTCGATTCTTGGTCGGTATCCAAGCGTGCGAAGGCACAGAGACACAGCGCTTAGGCGTGTCAAGGAAGCTTTGAACACTCCGCCAGACCGGCGAAACTTGCTTTCGACGAGTTGTGACTTCTTCCTGCGGTACAGCGCTTTCGTAAAATTTTCTACATGTTCACAACGACTAGCCTCAACGGTGCACAGAGTCTTAAAAAACTTCTTCGGTAAATGACAACGAACGAGTAGAAAATGTGTCTACAGCCCGCTGGAAAACCGCAGCAAGTCTAGCAAAACCGCAAATCGTATCACAGAAAGGTTGCCATCCGGTGGCTTCACTTGCGCTGCAGTGAACAAGTGGGGAAGCGCGATCCAGCAATTGTCATTGAGATCAGTGGCCCCAGCTGCCGAGGCCGCGGTCCGCGATCCAGCCTACTACAATAGAGATCAGTGGGCATGGCCGCCAGATGACGAACACTTTCGGATACTTTCGGCTTAAGGCTTGGATTGGATTGGGGTCTGCAGCTTTCCAATTTGCTACTAAATCTGGTAGCTCTAACTGGACTAGGGGTGTCGCGAACTTTTGTCGAACCAGATTTTTAGGTCGAACTTTCGGGGTTCGACTGGGTCGAATCGGTTCGACGAACCTTCGAACTTTTCCCCAGATTCGACCGGTTCGACTTTCTGGACACTGTGGCCAGACCTTGATACAAGCATGTCTAGGTTTGGAGAATTTTTTTTTTATGCAAAGGGTTATTTTATTTTATGAACAGTTGAAAATAAAAGAAACCAATTCTAATCAGTGAAAAAGTTAATAACTTAATCTTTTTGTACTGCATTAACTGAAATAACCAATCAGCGCTGCCCTTAATTCTCCCCTTAGCCATCACCATCCAATCCAAAGCCAACTGTCCAGCCTGTCGCGCATGCGCACACGAGTCGAACCTCAATACAAGGTTCGTCGAATTTTTTACTAAAGGTTCGAAAAAGTCGAACCTGGTCGAACTCGAACCTCGGCCGGTTCGCGACACCCCTAAACTGGACCTAGCCTAATGTCGCGCCCTCAATCCAATCCAAGGCTTGGACTGGATTTCTCGGCTGTTCCCTTTCTATCGGGTAGCACCGTAGCACACTCTACATCGGGTAAGCAGAGCCCGTGATCCGCTCTAAGCAGAATTTATTGCCAATTTCTATAACCCCAAGTTCTCAAGTCTTTGCTCAGGGCACTCGATTGCGTTTCCGGCTCATTTTCCCTTACTGGGCTCTCTTTTTGACAATTTGCCTGACAATTCCCTGATTTTTCCCGGTAATTAGAATTTCCTCGATAATTCCCGGTTTTCCCGGTCGCTGAAACCCTGTAGTTACTGCCTTGAATTAAAGCTTTCCGTCCTAGTAATTTTTATAGCAGCCAGTGTCGTGCTACATGCACTAAAATGATTATTCAGGAGTGATGCTACATCCCAGCTAAATGAATTCACCATCAAGAATCCCCACTCAGAACTATTTAGTAGAGGCTCTGGCTAGAGATCTAACACGTGAAATTACTTTCCGGGCGTCATTTTTATCAAGATATGTTTTAGGACGTTAGTTTACATCATGGCTAAAACCTACTAACGTAGGATAAACCCGACATGATTTAACATTGAACTTGTAAATCTTTAGTGTTTTAATGTAAAAATATCAATGGGAAACTACCTACCGTAGAATACCGTGCATCCGCCCATACCACATTAAGCGCCCATACCCAAATTTGTAAGATCTGAGAAAATATGCACAGTACATTTATATGTAGAATTTATGACCGGACAAGTGCCCATCCCCCATTTTTTCATGATTAACTCAAAATTTTGTGTGGGCGCTTGCCCGGTATTTTACGGTAAGTCTCCCAAGAGTGTTGGTGCTATGTGGACAGAGCAAATAAACCTGCGAATTGCCAAATAAACACCGAAATTGTACGACCACGGTCATGTAGCCAGAAAGAACACTAGAATATTCAGTAGCTGAATTGTGTGTGTGGACATATGCACGAAGTGTACATCACGCTCACAAATGCGTAATATAGAAAACAGTTCACACAATGCAAATATCTCTGTACTTTTACTGTCAACATCAATAGTTAAGTTAAAAAAAGCATTCCATTTCATTCGTAAAAATCTGCCAAAAATAAATGTAAAGCACTACGACAACTTTCTTTACCACTTAGGGTTTTCATTCAGCCCTTCATTCAAGGCTATCCAAAGTCACCAGTACAAATGTTCACACCTGGACACCGCATGCTGCAGCCATACGTGTGAGCTCGCACTAAAAACGGGACATAAAACTACACCAGAGTTAAACTTCATACTATCCATCACAGAAAAGTTGTAGGTCCTAAGTGTCGCAGCACCGCCAAAAGATCACAATTCGCTGCCGTAACGGACCCTTCGTACATTATTTAACAGCCAGCCAGGTCACTTGTAGACACTGTAAAAAAAAAAAGAAAAAAAAGATGTATGCTTAAGAACAATGTTTGACATGATGCGCCAGAATGGAACAAATAGGAGTCCCCATGTGACACTAAAAAGAAGCCCAGTTATAACAACAACCACCTTAAAATGTGACACTAAAGAGAAGCCCAGTTCTAACAACAACCACCTCAAAACAAACTAGTACAGTGATGTCTCCTTAATATAAACACATCTACCCCCCCCACACACATGCACAAAAAGAAAATTGTCCAGAATAACGTCTGTCTCCAAAAATTGTGTCTGCATAACAGGGTGCCCGTGGTAACAAGTTCATATTACTGAGACATGACAGTAACATTATCACAAGCCCCTTCTGACATAGTTTCCTAGCTTTGGGCAGGCGAATGTAGGTCTGTTTACTACAAGCAGGTGAACACAGCAACCAGAGCTAAGAACAAGAGACAGCTGTCTGCTACAAGCAAAGTGCCAGGAAAATGTCTCCAACTGATGTGCTCGATATCCTTAGTACCTTGCACACACTGAAGTGTTGAAAAAAAAAAAGGTAACAAATGGCAACACGTCGGCCCTTGAGAAAAAAATCCAAATAATCACAATTCCAGTTGTTGATTCTAGGCCAACGAACGAGCACATATGTTCCTGGCGTCGCTGTGGCCAAGCTCGTAGCTGGCAAAGCTCCTGGGAACTGGCCGACTGGTAGGACAGCCACAGCAAACGTGAAAGATGCCGTGCTCTGCCATCACCACCTTCAAAGGTGTTGGGGGTTCCAAACAACCCCATCAACGTCTCAATGAACCGATGAAATGCACACTAGTGATGTCGCCGGACAAAAGATTACTCGGCAAAACGCAGGCAAGCTGGACAGGCCGCATGGATCGAGACGCATTCCAGGTACCGCTGCTACGAGCATCTCTTACTGCGACAGCTTGGCCATCCTAATCCTTTTAATGCGAAAGCATTAATTGTCTCATGGAGCGAGCTGACGTCATAAGCTTTGAAACCATGGAAAACGGCACCTTAATGAAACCACGCGCAAAGCTAGCCAACGGTGCCTTTTACACTTCGGTCCCATTGGCTGGTGCGCGTCGATGAGGCTCTCATTGGCCGCTGCGCGTAAGTTTAATGTGGTGTCATCCTGACTGTGTTATCACACTGTTGTGTTATCACTGATCACCACGTTCGGTCACCTCTTATCGGTTGTATGACACGTGGCAATATATAGGGCGCATGAAATAAACCAAGGGGTTCGTTCTGCTGGGAACTACGTCGCTGTCTGTTCCTTCCTCACGCCGCAAGGCACACAACAGTTTGAACGATCGTTCACCCGATGGCACTGCGTGTCCGCAAGGCAGCGGCTCCACCGTTCCACGCCCAAGGTCAGCGTGTTGTACGCCGCAAATTAAAGAAGGGAGCGAAGAGCAGCGTGCGAGCTTTCACATTTCACAGCTCACAAGAAGTGCTTAGATGTACCTCGAACCTTTTTAATCGCTAACTAAATTTAGTGAAAAAGCGTTTTCCCACTGAATTATTGGGGAAATTGAATTGGTGTGCAATTCTATGCCAATTCAGGTCTTCCCACTAAATTTAGGCTGGCTTGACACAAAAATGGAAGCATCTCAAATAAAAAATCATTTTTACATCACATTTTGTTTACCTTAGCTTTATCGTAAAGATAAAAAGCACACATTTCTTTTTTCTTATTAGACAGACTACATTGAGAAGAAAATATGAATCCAAAAAAACTGTGATTTTGATTTAAAAAAACAAAGGCACAAGAAAATATTGAGAAACAAACCTGAAAGAGGCACCGTGCAGACCTAGCGGGGACGCTGCAGTACGACGACGCCCTTCCTGTAGCCCGGGTCTCTCCTCCTTGCCTCAAGCTCTTGCTTGAGCACAGACAGCAAAACCCTGGGGTCCTTGTGGGGCAGCGCTGGGCAGCGGCACTGCTGCCTCAGTTCGATCGCCTGGAACACGGACACAGTGTGGAATTACATTGAGGGGAGAGCACGGAGGAACGGCTGGCTCCTTCCAAAGATCAGAGCAGTTGATTCTTTACATGCTCCACAGGCATCGTTCACAAACACCAGCATATCTGGTTCTCTAAACTTAGACAGTTTATAATGCTCGTTAATTTGGAGGGTCGACGCTGAGGTCTATTTTATAAACGTTGTTGCGACCTAAGACATGCCACGGTGACTCGGCGAGTCATTTCATTTGGTAGGATTTATGTAGTCGTTGCTTTGAAAAAGTCGTAGTTCTTTTAACACTCGCATATTTCGTTTCGAGAGGGTGGCACACAAAGGGACCAAACAACTGTGTCAGGGCAAAAAGATCTCCAATCTATAGATCCGGGGTATGCACCTTGCAAGGTCACAAAAATGACTACCGTAATCAAGGTGCTACATCCAACTGAGGTGCCGGATTAGGCTGTCGTAACCTCATCAAGCTGTCGCATCCGAAAAGCGGCTCAAAATTAGCCACAATATTTCTCTGCTCGGCATTAAAGAGAAGATGCATCTGGCAACAACTGCGTTACAGTTGCGACTGCCCAACAATGGCACCGCAGCAAAAGGAGGGACAGTCTGCAAGGCAGAGTCCCACCACACTAGAAACACGACGGTGCAAAATTTGTTGCAGCGACCGCCACAAAAATGCGAAACGAATTTTTTGTATTCGCAGAAAGATTGGGACGGCGCACAATCAATGAAGGTGGTATCGCTTCAGGACAGACGCACACTGACCAGCCTCCACAGCCACCGCCGCTGGACCCTCGACACGTTTGTGCGCAAACAAATTAACATATTTTCCGGCATATAAGCCACGCTTTTCCCAGTTCCCGTAGCTGTGTCTCATACGCCGGCGTAAATTATTCGCATACATTTGTTAGTCCAGGGCCGTAACCAGGGGGGGGGATAGGGGGTTCTGACCCCCCCCGAAATTTTTTTCTGGGTACGGCCCTGGTCGGTGCACTTGCAGCCAGCCGATTTTAATCTCCACCTCTGCGCACGCGCAGTGGCGCCGGTCGGCTACACATACCAAACAGGGACCGGTTCTCCGGTTTGCTGCAACTCTCCATTATATACCACCGATGCACATGATTCATAGGCGAAAATAAGACAATAGACACTTTCAAAATGGCCGCCGTTGTCCCCCAAAACCCCCCCCGAAATTTTTTTCTGGGTACGGCCCTGTTTGTTACAAGCACGGACCTCGACGGTGCAAGATGTAGGTTGTGTCTATATTTACAACAAGAGTTCTATTCGTATGTCAGAATACTAAAACTGGCCCCCACTTGAGCATATGTCGCAATCACAATACGCGTATGCAAACTTATTGATGCACTTGCGCCGTGCCAATCGCACAGAAAAGTTTAACTTATGTACCAACTTTATTGTAAAGCAGCCCTTTGTATGAGGGTGCAACTCATAGACCGGAAAATATGGCCACCGTTACTGAAGTCTCGGGGAAATGGCGAGAGAAGGAACCTTACACTGTTCATGAGGTTGTCGAGATGTTCCGACCGCCGATCATGGCTGGGATGCGTCGAAAGGAACTCCACATTTTCTTCTTGGCTCTGCACAAGGCTCATCTTGCTCCAGAAGGCACTAGCTTCCCGGACGTCAAAGCAGGCCTGCATATGTAGTCGATTTTACTTCTTCTTTTCCTCGTACAAATTGCGTAAAAGGAGCATTCGAAATGGCTCATTTGTGTACGCGGCTGTTTTGGGTGCCTTATTTACGACGTCATATCAACTGAAGCAGTGCGCAACAATAAAGCAGTTTCCCCACTTAAATAATTGTAGTCGTGTTACGTGTATGTTTATACAGCCTAGAACTTAGTCTGCCTCAATGGGCGACTTGTCTCCCAGCTGAAGGTGAGAAATTTAGTTAGTGCAGAACAAACCACTAGCCTGGGGTCTCACCACGCAGTAGTGATACATGACCGCACGCCGGCACGATGCTCATCCAAATCGAAACAGGTGGGGGAGAGGATTGAACCCAGGATCCCTGGGTTCTGCAGCGCAACCTTTTGTTCCACATGCTCCGAGCTGGTGAACTCTAGCCCACTCGGCCACCGATCCCCTTTTTTTTAATTTGCAGCGAGGTGTACTTCTCACATAATCTGACTCCAGAATTTCTTTCGAGGATGCTGGATGTTTGAAAACAGGGTATGACTACGACTGAGCCAACATAAAGAGACTTTTACGCTGAGGGCGTTGAGAAACAGGCAAATCTATGGGCTTGCTGTAATAATCGTGTTTTGGGGTATTAAGCATTGTCACTAGCCTCAGTTGTGCGCTTCGTGACCTATTTCGTTTTTGTGACTTGTTTAGAGGCCTTAATCTGCCAAAACCAGATTGTGCATCAGTTGTTTTGAACAACCTCGGTGCCGCTGCTGCGGCGAAGTTAGAACGAGTTCGAAAGAGATATGCGAGAACGTTTCGCGCTAGACAGAACTTGTCTCAGCCCTACTCCTATATCAGAATGTACCTAATTTTTGGGGACTTGACAGAGTTAAAATTTAGACAAGAAAGTCGTGACCTAATATTTTTTTTTCAAGTGCTAGCATGTGTGTTTTGACTGTTCAAATATTGTATCTTATGTCCAGACTAACGTTCCTGCAAGACCTTTCCGCTGCAATCGCACGTTCGCCGTTAACCCCACGTATTGTTTGTCCCAGCTACTAGTTTGTAATCAGAACTTCTTTATTCACCTCGACATTTTGCTTGTCGACATTTTCAATGATGACCTCTTGTCGTTCAAAAGGAGCATTACACTGTTGTTATATGTTTTTGCAGCATTGTGTTCTGAATACTTTTTCGTGTGCTCCCATTATAGGCCCATGGCTCTGGGTAGGTACAATATATAAATACAGGGCATTTTGTTTTGAGCTTAACAGATTTGTTTAAAAAGTGCCGTCAAAGCTACACTTATGTGGTTTGTGCAGGCCAGTTATACAGCCAGTGGGTCATAAAATATGGGGCTAGTCGTAACAATCAGTCGGCTAATTAACTATGGTATAATTTGTTAATTAAGTTTTTAATTAGTGAAAAAAGACTTATGGCTCTAATTAGAAACTTGCTGAGCATCATCAAAAACCACTAAATCAATTCCTTTTAGAGAGATATAAAGCAGGGGCAGCATTTTATGGTGCTCTGAAGAAACGCTCCAGTTTGGACGAGCTTCTAGGTTTCGGTTTCTTCTCAGAGCGCATTTTGGCACCCGCAGTCCTGCTCCCCAATGATCACGGCACGAAGCCGCCGCCTCGCCTCCCTCGTTTGATAGAAGGAAGTATGGCGCACGCATGTTGCGCGCCAGGGCCACTGGGGAGCATAACAGCAGGCAGAGATGCGCTCCAAAAGGAAACTGAAACCTGGAAACGCGTCGAAATTGAGCGTTTTTACAGAATGCCGTAAAGTACTGCCCCTGCCTTATATATTTCTAGAAAGAGCTGATTTGATGGTTTCCGATGACGCTCAGCAAGTCTCTAATTGGAACCGTATGTCTATTTTCACTAATTAAAACATCTGACTTAATTAGTCGACTAATCGTTATGATTAGACTTATTTAGACGACTGATCATTACGATTAGCCCCCATACTATGTCCCGTTGTTGCATAACTCACCTGCACAAACCGCGTAAGTGTAGCTTTCACGGCTTTGTTGAAACAAATCCGTGAAGCTTAAAAAAGACGCCCTCTATTCCGTACAATACCGAGGGACTGCTCTGAAAACTGGGTTAATCTAGACGTAGGTTTTGTCTGGTCAAATCGGGTGCTTCAAGTATAAGTTTGGGAAATGTTAATAGTGGACGCTTGAACAAAGTGGGCGCTTCTGCGGTAGTTTATGGTATAAATAAATAAATAAATGAATAGTGACACAAGCAGCAACTCTAGAAAGTAACTATTTTTTGGGGGGTGATTTTTTTTACTTCGCTTCTAACCATTTGTGACTGGCTTACTGCTACATAGGCAGAAAAATCACACAACGAAAAAGTGAGTCATTGCAAATTGCAGTTGACCTTACTAAGTAAGGGAGTGGTGTGAAATGCCTTACAGGCAGCATCCGACATGGAGGCAGTAAGTTGCTCATGGATACCCCCCATCCAATTTCTAGAAATTACGTCGTTCTATACTTACTTTAGCAGCAAGTTGAAGGCCAACTTCATCGGCTTCCAGCTCCAACTTTCGGCTGTATGGAAGCTTCAGCAATAGCTAGGAAAAAAAAGAACCAATTTTTATAAAGCTGTTAAGATTTGATGGATTAAAGCCCCGAGACGAGAGAGAAGGAAGGACAATGCAACAAAGAACTTGAGACTTCTGTGCCATGTCGTCGCTCATTCTTTCCAGTCTCGGGGCTTTTAGTTTGTCGAGTTCAACCGTCACCAGCTTCTTTGCACCCTTACATTCCGTTCAGGAAAGGCGTTTTGCTCAGAAACCTGCTGCGACGGACACACCCCCTTTTATAGACGTAACTTCTGGTATACAGGGCGTAAGCGAGAATCGCTTACGCCTTGTATACACTCTGATAATGAAACCATCTTGTTTCATAGTCAATTGCTACTGGTATTCAGTAAAAAGTGCCGATTGTGGGCGAGCTGGTGCTGAATTTTGAGAATACACGAAACAGCACTCGGAAACAAGGACAAAAGAAGAACTGGACACCGCTGAGCATTATTCAGCGCACAGTGGTGTCCAGTTGCTACCACTGCAATCGGTGGTAGCAGGTCCCACAAAATATAGTTACATACCGTAGAATATTGTCCACCCGCCCATTCCACATTAAGCGCCCATTCCCGAACTTGTAAGATCTGAGAAAATACGCACAGTACATTTATATGTAAAATTGATGACCGGACAAGAAAATAAAGTGTGATAAAAAATTAAACCTCACTGAGCGAAAAATGAACACCATATTTTCTGGTGTGTAAGTCGTGGCTTTTTTCACACATTTTTCTTGGTGTGACTTTTACAGTGATGCGACTTATGTGCCTTTTTTTTATAATTCACGGTGAGACGTCATATTTTTTAAAGTTCCTCGATATGCTCCCCCGATTTTTTATAATTCACGGTGAGACGCAATCTTTTGTAGAGCACAGTAATTACGTAGCCATAGGTAGTGTTGCCCCTTCCAGGAGGCACTGCTGTCACTGCACTTTTCTACACTTTTCATAAGCGGCTCAGAAAGCGAGAAATTTTAGTTTCCGCAAAGCTGCTCAATGTGAATAGGTAAGGCCCAGTGAGAATAAAACTTTTACAACTTATGATCAACATTGCCTAATTCATCCATGGTTCCGTATTCTTTTGCTTCAGTCCAGTAACACTAAAAGGAAACTGGGCTGGCACACACGCATTACAGAAAATTTTCTCATGTCTATCTTAGTTTCTGTTTGAAGAGCAGTTTTTACCTACCATGCCCCAGTCATGTTGCTACATGTAAAAGTAAGGATCGTGGCTAGCCGATTTTTTAACGGTACCGAAAGAAGCACGTCAAGATTTATTAATCTGTCTGCGTGTTGATGCTTGTGTCATCTCCGCGACTTGGCCTAGGCTAGGCCTAATGATCCAAAGCTTGATTCACGAGTGTCTGGCACGTTGAACTTCCATTCGCTCGGCACATGTATACTTGAAAGAAGCCAACTACATTCTCATTTTCCTGCGAAATACACGATTGCCCTCACCAGACAGCGCTACGCTAAGGAAATTTCTCGCGAGTCGCACCGTCAAACTCGTTGCGCATCGAACGGTATGTGTGAACTAGCCAATTGTGTGAAACTCCAATTTCACGATACTGATGCGCATAAACCGAAAAAAACTCATCGCATGAACCGTGCAAAGAGGTGCGACTTATAAACTAACTTTTCTGTGAAAGCGACTCAATATACGGAAGAGCAACTTAGAGTGAAGAAAATACGGTACTACTTAGTTTCAAAAATCCAAATTTATGTAACGTAGCTTAGGCTAAGATTAACATGCTATTTACTCCAGAAATATCACGCTTGAATCTCTTCTGCAAAGCAAGCTTCACCACAGCAGCGACGTGCATCATGGAGGATAGTGTTAAAAAAACAAAGAAACAGATACTATAATTAAAAGAGAAGTCGATAAGCAAGAGGTATTTTCACAACGTCGGAACAACGTCCTAAGGTTAATGTAATGAATAAAAATTAAATAAATAAAATTACAGACGTATCAGGAGTCGACCCCAGGAACTTAGTTAGCTGAGCAACATACGGTTTGCTAAAGGCTGGTTTGCGCATTTGTATTTCAGAGTGATCGACTGCGCTATGACCGCTTGTGATCGCTTACAATGATGATGATGACGACTGTGGTGATTATGATCACGGGTGGTGGTGGTGATGATGATGAGAGCACACACTAGTGCTACCTATGGGTAGCCCTGGAAATGCTTCTATATTGCATGTAACTAGACCGAAGTTTTTGCAGTGTCTGCGAGTTCAAATTTATGACAAATGGTTGCTTAAGACACTCAGGATTACTTCACCTTTTGGGGTCATCTGAGTTTTCCCCCAGTCAGAATTAGTTTAAGCAAAAAAGGTCAAATGAATGATCAACCTCAAAATTCAACTATTTAATATACTATACAATCAATATGTTCAGTTTGAAATAACTGCATTGCCCTGAATGTTTTCATTTGCATTACTGAACTATACTAGTGGTATTTGTGCAGCGTAAGATATTTTCAAAACAAATGCCGGGGTGCAAGCCAGGGTGTCGAGTGCAGATTTTACAGTAGAAAACAATTTCACGTCTCTGCCCTTTGACTTTCCTGTAACTGCAGATTGCACAGTCCATAAAATGCGGACGAAGTAAAGGCTGCCATCTTGAACACCCAAAAGCATGTGCAAAATGCCTGCCCGTGCATCCAGCAAAAAGAAAAAAAAAGAAGAAAACAAATGTGCTGTGCTTTTTACGGCACTTGTTGGAGGGACAAAAAACTAAGTATGCACAGTTTACACACCCGACAAGAGATGGCGCAAGTTGAAATTATCGGAAGGCACCCGACACTCGACCGCAAAAGAGAAATGGGCCCGTTGGTGGAGCCCCAACAATATCATAAAATCCCGCAAGGGCGCCCTCCCCCGAGAGATCGCCCATTACGTTTTTCTGGCTAAATATCTGTAACAAAAATTCCGAAACGTCGCCCACCCCCGCGATTCCCGTTGGAAGTCAAGCGATGTCCGACGTGAATCGTGCATCAATGGCGCGATTGGCGGTACCGGTGTGTCCGAGGAGCGAATTCATAGCGAGTTCCCGCGCCGATATCGCACGCAGACCTGCGATCTGCGCGCGATATCGGCTCACGTAACACGCTAGTTGCTCCCGCGTGTATATTGCATCATGAAATGCGAATCTGCTGCGGTTGGGGTTCGTGGTATCCGTTCCCGAGTTCGTAGCGGATTCCTGCGTTTTCGTCTGCGATCTGCGCGTGCGATAGCAGTTTCCGTAACAGGCAAGATTTTAGCGGGTTCCAGCGTCTTTATTGCACCATAAAACTTGAATCAGCTGCGTCCACGAAATGCAGTATCCGTTCCCGTGAGATGCGAGTTCTCACCGGGTTTCCGCGAGTCCTTCCCACCGTGAAACGCGAATCTGCTGCGTCGGCCACTTGCGGTATCCTCTCCCGTGACACAGGAGTTTGTAGCAAATACCCGTGCGTTTATCGCATCGTGAGACGCGAATCTGCAGTGTCCACGATCTGCGGTATCAGTTCCCGCGTCATGTGGTTTGTAGCGGGTGCCCCGGCGCTTTATCATTAATTTTTGATAAAGTTTTGCTGTGGCATCCTCAAAGATAGCCCACCCCATGTTTTTCAACATTTATCTCTTCATTTTAGGTGGGCGTCCTTACAGGATTTTATGGTAGTCCAGAACGGGAATATTTATTTGTCGGGAGACAACCGACAGATGACCCCAAAAGGTTAAAGCAAACGACAAAAGGTGATGAGCGAAAAGATTAGGAAATATATGTGGATCGGAAGTGTACCACCGCAGAACCGACAATGCGCCACATGCATCGTGGATCGTGGAGCTCGCTTACGCTGACGACCTTGTTGAAGAACCAGTGGGTGACCGCGGCGATGCCGTCCGTCGGCATAACTGCCCATATCGCCGCCAGGAACACGATGATCACCATGTCCACCAGGTGGACGTAACTCACTTGTTCTGCCTGTTTAGAAACCAAAATAAAATTAACAACGGTTATTTTGCCAACCGGGAATCCCGCAAACACAACCGTGTGCAAAAGCAATACGTCCTCCGAACATCTTTGTTAGCGGCAATTCATTGTTTTCATGCACTATCGTAGCAAAGGCAGAGGTGATGCAGAATGTATTGTGTGTTGCACGGATTTGGTACGAATTTTGTGCTCCGGCAGCACGACTATCGTTGCGCATGGCGTCTCTGAAAGAAAAAAAGCCTTCCCAGAGCTCGTGCTCCGGCGGGAGTAGAACAGAAAATTTGCGCCTTCTGTGGTCGCGCGCCTCCCAACTCTCACCCAGTTATTTTGCGTCTGTCCCTTCCATACAAAGTATGTGATCGTTTTTTCCCACTGGCCTCCTGCAGGCTCTCCCACCATATGTGCAAGGGTGTTCACTGCCGTGCGAGATGTCAAACTCTCTCTCCTTGCACGAATCGTTGGTGCAATTCGTTTGCCGTCGGATTCACAACAGGAGAGATCTCGGCTCCGAGCCGAGCGCTCTCGCACTTTGTCCGGCATATTTTTATACATAGCAGTGAATTTTGTACGATGCCCTCGTGTTACAGGGAACTGCTAGGAGCCAGTCATATATAACACATTCTGAGTTAAAAACTACAAATTCAGAAACAGTTGACTTGTAGTCTCCCATCGGCCGAACCGAGAGTTCTCACCCCGTGGCCGAGGACGCAGTGGGCCATTTCGTGCGCCAGGACGGCCCCCAGCTGCTCGTCATTGCTGCAGAGTTGCAGCATGCCCGAAAAGACGAAGATCTGCCCGCACTGCAAACAAATTCACAAACGGCTCAGAATGTTCAGCCTGCATTGATCCTAAGAAAAGCCGTTAGCACAACACTGTTATCTCGCTCATCTGTAGGCAATTCACATCTCCAATCGCATGCTTTGAACCCTCACCCAACACCAACAGCTTCATGCTTTAGCCAACAGCGCTGGATCAGATAGAAACCAACACTGGAAAACTTTGGCCTTAAAAAGATTGATACCGTCTGCTCGGCTGTGGCTGCATATAGAGACAAGTCTTTAAGTCTGTTAATGTTTCATTAACCTACCGTAATGTCCCGGAAGATGCCCCACCCCCGAAAGATAACTCGCCCCCAATTTTTGGCGTGATTTGCTATTTTTTCAAAAACACTGAAAGATAGCCCACTTCTAGTAATTGCAGGGTGTTACTTAGCCACGGTGCGGAGATAAGCGAACATTGCTGACTGGGAAAAAGTCATTATTGGTTCATCGCCCCTCCCTGTGATCATAAGTTTCGCAGGTCACAAAATCTAAAACTAGCATTTTTTCAACTTTCTTCATTGGGCACCAACAGCCGATCTGCTTTCGATTTTAGGTGGGCTATCTCTCAGGATATTACGGTAGATTTTGCTATGATAACAGTGGTGAATCTGGCAAATGTCCGTAACAGTTTTTTTGCTCGGGTCCAAAAAGAAAAGTTTTATCCGGTTCTCAGGGAGGGCATATTAGTTTGTAGGCAGGGCGAGCTTTTTATTAATGAGGCATGTGAATCAACTTTACAGCAGATAGTGTACAGAGCCAACCACAGCCATTTACGTAAGAATCCCAGCGACCAATGAGGCAGAGATAAACGATTGGCGCCACTCAGGATTACCGCACAGGTTGTTTCCTTACCCAATTTCCGGTTCTTATCACCGGCGGATGCGTTCTTCGATTAAAACCGAGGAAACTATAGTTGGTTTTGGGAAAGTTCCTCTTTCCATTTTAGCAGATTGAACGCTGTAGAAGAGGCAACCTCTTCTCCAGCCTTCGCTCTGTGGAAATAGAATGAGGGGGGAGGAGCTTCTTTGGACTCTTGGCCTGTCACTGACTGTAGCGCACCTAATTTAGAGTAACCTTATTGTGAGCCTGCATTGATACCCCAGGCGAAAACCAGTCCACTTCCAGCTGGATTATGGAACTGGAAATGAGGCAGTCCAGCTGGATTCCAGCATGGTCCAGCTGGGTCCAGCCGGGTCCAGCCAGAATCCAGCTGGACTGCCTCATTTCCAGTTCCATGATCCAGCTGGAGGTGGACTGGTTTTCGCCTGGGGCTAATTTGCTACCTTGAAACTTCCAACGAGAGAAAACACCGACACACTAGCGCTATCGGGTATCCCTGGAACTCTTCCTATCTGCCTATAGCTGGACTGAAGGTTCTGCAGCATCTGAGAGATCAAACCTGCACAGTCCACGATGAAAGAACGATGAAAAGAGCTCCAAGACCGCCCAAAAGATGGCTCCAGCGTCCTCTCTCGTCGTAAGCGATCGTAGGCAGTCTCTACGCAGTTGATTGCGCTCTAACGTAAGTGTGCGAACCAGTCTTCGGAGTGCATGCCTTACTTAGCCATCCACAAGTTCGCAACTTTACGACATTCGTTCAAAAAGCAAAATGCAAAAGACGAAACAAAAAAAAAAATTACTCACCGGAAGCACGAAGGCATTCTGCATCGGATTGTCGATGACCGACACCGACCACGTCAGCCTGTGGATCGTGTCAATGTCCTCGTTCCCTCGCAGTAGCTGATTGGCCACCCGCACGACGCGTGCGTACATGGGGTGCACCGAAGGCACCAGGTGGTTCTTGAACAGCTCGTATTGCTTCAAAATGAAATTCATACAAAATGTATTTTTTTAAGTTGGTCTATATCTCCATTTCTTATTATTAAAGGGGAACTTGCGAAAGGGTTTTTCTAGCCTCGGGGCCGAGTTGGTGGCCGCAGTGGCCACCAGAAAAGCCGCGAAAATTATTTGATTAGTTAGCTAATTGTAAGTAAAAAGTTTTGACCCAATTTTTATATTTTTATTCTTGAGGGAGTAATGTTATTCTTCAGGGAGGACTGGCACCCAACTTCAATGCGGTCCAACCGTGCCACGAAATTTTGATAAAAGAATTCGTAGTGGGAGCTACGGGGTGAGGTATGTTACCTTGTATGTGGCTTTAAACCGAAAATGAGCAGCGTTATCGCAGCTGGCTTCACTTTCAGAGCCAGCGGAGGGACCGACATCACTCACACTCTTTGCTCACTTCGTTTCAGTTTGAAGCCAAATTGTTTTCGTCTCAACACAGGCCCGATGTCGGGGTGGATGATTGATTCAGTTTCGAAATAACAATACAAGTTTCAGAAGCGTTCCCAAAACGAAAGCGGCCACAAACAACAAGTGTGCCAGATTTTTTTTTTTTTTCAAAAGTTTACATAAAAAAGATTTAATAGACTTTTAAATGGCACTTAAAACCCATTCACACACTAGCATTTCTTTAGGATTGAGTTCCTGCAACCTCTTACAACAACACAAGACACTCTGGCACGCCGGCACCATCTACGTGGTGGTTTTGAAACTGCACTTCACCGGAGCCAAGGAGCTGCGGTACCTGCGAGACGAAGCGAGAACTAGTCGCCCACGATGTTGTCGAAATTTTTCCAACCCAAAAAGAAAGAAGGATGCCCGAAGAAAAGAAACGGAAATATATACGGAAATGCCACAGCCACCACCAATTGGCGCCATGTGTCCTTTTCGTCGTAAGAGATTTTAAGAGGTTTTAAAGAGCACGGTCGTAAGCAGTCACAAGCGTGTGAACTGCCCTTTGGGAATGTAAAAAAGAGAATCACGCTTAGGAAATCACTTAGGAAAAAAAAAAAGTTACGCACGACTTCAAACTCGAAGTCCGAGACCTTCTGGAACTGTTCCGGAGTGAAGGCGACAAAGCGCCTCCTCTTCGTGATGGGCGTCTCCTGAATGTGGGACACATAGTACACCCCTCCCAGCGCCGACACGGCACCGGCTGAAGCTGAAATAGAAACCGCGGAGAGTCCGTCATTCGCCGGAACACTGCAACACGACGGAATTCCAAAGCTAAAATAAAAATCATGAGAGGTCCATCGCTCATCAAAACAATATGATACAGCACAAAGTTTAGCTTCTCGATGCAAGTATATGCAATTGCAATGAATTGTGGAAGGCCAGACAAAAAGCCCTAGAATAAGTGGCGGATTAAGAGCAGGAAGGGGGGGGGGGAGCTTTGATTTTTTTGCTTGAGTAAAATATTAGGGCAAGGGAAGAAAAGGGGGGGGAGTTCTCAAACATCTAATACGCTGACCCCCCCCCCCCCCCCCCCCCCACGTCTGGAAACACCTCCTGACCATGCTTTGAATTCCACATTTACAAAATTCTAGGGCGGGGGAAAAAGGGGGAGGGGGGGGGGGGGTTCTTAAACATTTGATATGTTGAGCCCCCCCCCTTCTCTGGAAACACCTGCATCCATTTCTAACTAGGGTTACGGGTTGACGAAATTCCGGACTAAAATCACGCGAGAGCCAGCTAATCCCAGGACAAAAGTCAAATCAATGATGGGTCAAATCCACTCGTACAAATTCCTCTGGAAGCACAAAATTTGTGTTCCATGATGTTGCATCTGCCAGTTGTCACTACTTCCCATTGCTGACATCATTCAACGTGATGTGCACTTCAGGCTCGTCTTTCCGAGTGCCACAGGACTCACTACATAGAGCACATGTGAGCTCCACTGAGCAGAGCAAAGACAGAAAGCACTAATACTCTATTTTAAATCTACTTTCAGCAGAGAACCTAGAATATGAAACAAAATATTTAGTGTGCACTCTGCATTTGCAGCATACCTAAGTTTTATCCTGAGCCTTGTTCAGTCAAAACCTTGAAAAAACAAGCTCCTCCAAGAAAGTATGATGAAATCTAGAAAGCTGCAAACCTTAGAAGAACGCTTTCAATTTAGCAGTTGCCAAAAATAAGAAAGTGGGCATTGGGATCGGCAAACTTGTTGAATAGGTACTTCACTAAGATATCGTTAGTAAAACTGACAAAAGCTCTACTTCAAAGTTTATGGAAGTACATGCACCTGTTACTTCTAGTGTGGAAATTCAATGCATGTTGCACAATGGCAAAAAAAAAATGCTGTCATGAAAATTTAGTACCTGCAATTTTCCACCTGTTCCGAACAGCGGCGTCTATGAAGTATGCTCTCTTGTTTGGTGGCAGGTTGCGCCACCATTTCCTGAAGCCCCTGCAAAAAGGAGGTAATATATACAGAGTGGTTCACCTTTAAAGATAACCCCAGAACATTTGGGCCATTAACGAGGCTCATGCACTAGTGATTACATAACCTAACCGCACAATGGTACACAAGTATGCAAGCTGTGATGCGCTAACAGACTGCCACCAATACATAGTTCTCACGGACGTCACAGCCGGGGCTTATGGGATATGCCGGGGCTTATGGGATATGTCATTGTTATTACCAAGCACTGACATAGTTTTGGTTTTGGGAGTGGTGCCGGCAACGTTGGTCGCTGTTGCGTTGGCTGTGTCGCTACGGTGTTTGCGGCACACACAGTGCATGTTTCTTTCTTCTGGTGTATGGTCGTGGTCGCAGAGGTGCAGTCAGGATGTTCGGCTGCCGAAGCAGAAGCAAGTCGTCTTCACAACAGAGTAAAACAGAGCGAAGTGTAGGGAAGCACCGTTCGCCAAAGGTGATAACGCGACAGTGTGAGCATACAAAGCTGCTGTCCAAGGAACGCTGAAGCCTCTGGCTTGCTCGCATACATTGGAAGTATCTTAATACCTAAACAACATCCGTGTCTTTGGTCGCCACTTCACTACCGGTAAGAATTATGTTGCTCAACTGAACGTGGATTGCTGAATGCTTCTGTTCGCACCCTGTGCGCATTGCCATAGCGGCCAAGGCAGTGTGTGGTGTTTGGTAGCGTCCCGCTGCAGGAATTTGCTTTTAACCTTCTCGCAGCATTTCTGTAATTGTGTAGTTTTTGTAGCACACTTGTGTCGATGGCGTTGCGGCGACGGCGCCAAGTTTACCCAGCTAATATGCTGCTAATTCTGATGCAGCAAGTACGGGCAAAATCTCTTTGTTAGCAGGCAAACCTTCGGCTCATAAAGACACTTGTTTTATTGCCTGCCAACTCGCCTCGCTCAGCACGATGATACGCTTCGATGGGAGACGCATCGCTGTCAGGCTCTTCACCCATAGTTATGGGCATCCAGGGCCTTGAAGGCCTTCATCTGTTGTAGCGACATATAGTTTGTCAACAAAACCAGGTAGTTAATGATGCACACGTGCGTCGTGGCTGGCAGCAAGTCCGTATCTGGAGTGGAATCCACACCGACGCGTAGCGTGTACGGATCGACGCCGACACACATCTTCACTTTAGACTCGTATTGAGACCATGTGGGGCTCACAAGCTTTTCAAGATAGGAAGGGCAGAACTCACGGCGAATGGCTTTCACCATCGCGCTGTACGGGCGACAGATTTCGTAGTGAAGTCGCAATCGAGTGGCGCACATGCAGCGGCGGCAGTGTCCGCGTCCGGTTCTCAGTACCTGACAATGGCAGCCAGCGGGTGGGAGTAGAGGAAGTGACGTCATGTGAGAACTATGTATAGTTCCTCTGAACATGTTTACGGAATGAAATACTGCTTATAACCACTGCATCCTGGCAAAGGAAGCTGATTTCAATAACACGGAGATTAGTATGCTTTGTATATTTTATACCATAAATAATTTTCACGTTATATTTGTTGTAAAGGTACTCAAAATAAAGTAGTGCGAGAACGTTAGAAGAGCTTATTTCACTAAATCTTTTTCCTCCTTCAAATAAACGCATGGTTATGCACGTGATGTGTTTAACATAAAGTGCATGACAATGCGCACTTTCATGAGCATGAAAGTTCACTTCATGTACATCAAGTGATCCATGATTTAAACTTCAGGCGAAACTTGTATCAAGTCGTTTTTGTCAATTTATCATATTGCGAACAAATGAATGAATACACGATAGATAAATGAATAGATGGATGTGCAAGTCGGACCCGTGGTCTATACACCTACCTGCCGCTGAGGACAGCAAGCCCTTTGGTCAACTGTTTAGCGACCAGCAGGAAGACTGGGTTGATGCACTGCTTCGGGGTAGTGTGAAATTGCTGTGCGGCGTCGGCTAGACGGAGAGCTCTCGGCAACTTCTCGAACACTACCGGCGTCGTCGGACACCTCGTACCGATCAGTTTTCTTGAGAGCGCTAAATACCTTATACCTAGCATTGTTCTGCAGGCAAATAAAAACTAAGCAAACAACTGCAAAGAAAAAAAAAACACGAACAAACTAACGACGATTGATTAGCAAACGATATGCCACATTATCACCTCGCGCATGTAGTTTTACGAGTCTGACAATCGTCCTCTTCGAGTGTGGCTGTTGTTTGAACTTCGTCAGAACGCGAAAAACCAGAAGAAGGCACTTCCTACGCGTCCTATGCGACGAGAACTGCTGGAAACTTGAATCGTCTGCCAGACTATGGTGGCTCTCTAGCCACCCTAGCCAGACTGCCACTGCCGCCACCTTCAACGTGCGTTGCACAACGAACGTACGAGAAAGCCACTGATCATAGAGATCAGTGGAGAAAGCAGAACGGCAGAACTAAAAATTCTTCAGACAGGATTGGCTTGGATTCCAATGCACGCATTTCGCTAGCTGTAAAAAACAACAGGATTTTTCAATGAAAAATTTGGCATTGAAAATGCGCTAAAAACTTGTGATTTTCACTTTATTTAGACTTGTGTTGGCAGTATTATAGCAGTCAGTATGTAGGATCGCATGATGCGATTTTGTCGGCGATACTTGCGTGACGTCATTTGAAGATCAAAATAGCGATCGCGTTGAGTCGAACGCGCCGTGGCCCCGTGGCGCCGTGCCGAAAACGTGCTTTCTTCGCGACGATCGTTTTGCTGCGAGTTTTGATTACCTTTCAACATCGTCCCGTGGTACTACCAGTTATATGCCCGGTTGCCTGTTGAGATTTCGCAACATTAGAAAGGCCGCAGCTGTTGTCAGCTTTTACGGCGCCAGAAGTTCCATTTGTTGTGCGTAAGTTTACGACGGCCGCGAACTTGCACTGTGCCGTTGGTACCGGCGTCTCAAAAGTTCCTCGTCAAAACGTTTTTTAGGAGATTTACGAAAATGGCAGGAGAGCCACCTCCCAAGAAGGTTACAGCTGCCAAAACGATCGGAACGCACAACGGAACGTTCCACTGCGATGAAGCGCTGGCGTGTTTCCTCTTGAAACAACTCCCAGCCTACGAAGACGCCAACATCGTCAGGTGAGGGCTCTTTCGCGACTTCAAATGCATTTGGAAATCCATTCGACAGTTGAGAAAAGTCAGTTAGAGACCCCTAACAACTTTGGTGAATTATGATCTTGCAAAGCCCGTTTCAATGAAAAACCCGAGTTTAATTCAATGAAAAGCATAAAGTAGCCTAGCTTACCCTAACCTAACCTGACCGAACCTAAGCAAGCCTAACCAAAATTAGCCTAACCCCAAACCAACGCAACCCAGTTTAGAACTTTTGATATAAATTCTACTAAAACACTGCAAATAAGTCCATACAAATGCAGCCGACTGCAACTAAGGAATAAGTATCAAACTTGACCTTTGCTTCCAGACTGTCAAACAGAAAAAAAATATATGCCCAAAAGAAACGTTAAAAATAATGATTCGTGTATCAAGCTGTGCTCTCTAAAAGTTAACAGCCTGACAGATTCCTTCCCTTCTCGGTTGCATCTTGTTTCAGCCTCTCCGTTTATGTTTCGTCAAATGCAGATCACGAGACAGTGCTGTCCTGTCGACATGCGACATTGTCGTTGACGTTGGCGGGGTTTACGACCCAGCTACGAATCGCTTCGACCACCATCAAAGGTACGCACACATTTGAAAAAAAGAAACTCTCACACATCCTTTTGTTTGTTTCTTGTATCTTGCCCTAGCAATACTGCGAGAACAGCGAAGATTAAAACAGTGCATTCCACACGCTCAGTTCAGGCGATCTTCACAGTATGGGGTGGTTTCTCCTCGGAGCGTGGGTGATGTGGCAAAAATATCACACTTTTGAAGAAGATGCGTCGCAGTGACGTTGGCTCGTCGGCAGAAGAGTGAAGGGGATGCTTGGGTTGTAGAAACAATCCCGGTTTAATGGTGGATCGGTTGGCTTTTAACAATATTTTGTGATTGAACGACTTGACGCCCGGTGTAGAAACAGAAAAATATGTGTAGAAGGAGGGTCATAAAACAATAGATATTTAAGCGTGATGTGCTCTTATTTTCTTTCCCTTGTGCGACGAACGATTGGAACTCCACACGAATAAGCGCTCTCTCAAGTGCAATATGTTGTGCTATACTTCATTGTTCATGTGTAACCGCACTTGTTTGGCTCGCCTATGTGATATGCAGCAGCTCCTAAATACAAACGCACTTATGGCGAATTCGCGTGGTCAATCGTCGGCAACTTATTTTGCCGGAAAACCGGCAATAGTGTTCTGGTCTGATCTGAAGTAACTTTAGCAGCCACTACGAAAGTCAATCCAAGTCGTTGGGACATGAGTGACGGCGGCGACAGGCTCTCGTTAGCGGTGTCGCGCGGGCAAGAGGCGAAGTAAACTGCCACCGTCTGGCTTTTTGTGTTCGGGTGGTGAGGGTCACGTAGTGTGCCGCCGGCGCGTTTCTTTCTGGTTGCCGGTTCCGCCGGCTCGTTCTCGCCGGCGACTGACCACCCGAATTCGCCATTAGAAAGGAGATTAAAGTTTTTATATGCAATAGATAACAGTTTACTCAAGTAAACCACATTCTTTACAGAATAGCTCCAGTGTTGCAATCAAACATTCGTTTTAACTATAAAAAAATGATTAGGAAGTGTCGTATATATAACGATACTTCTTTTTTCTTGGGACAATAATTGCATGGAATAAGTGGCCAACAATTACTGTTGATAAAGTGGACTTATTCACTTCAGATTTCAGAGGTGCCCCTTTGCAAAAATATTTTTTAACCAATGAACATGATCACTTCTAGGCGATGCATTATTTTTTGTGCCTTGTTTTATTGCTGTTCCTAATATTGTTTTTTATGATGTATACATTCCTGCTTGGAACCGAACGAGTCTGCAGTGTTAATAAATGAAATTAAAAAAAATAAGCAATCAAGAAAACTTTGGCATAAAGTCGTGCGAGGACGAAATCTCTGAAGTTAAGCGTCTGTTGCAGGACCTTTTTGGAGACCATGCACTCCCTGAACGAGTCGAAGAAGTGGACGACAAAACTGAGCAGCGCGGGGCTCGTCTACGCCCACTTTGGCCGCGAGGTCATCGCACGTGTCCTCGGCTGGAAACTGGACGACCCTAACGTGGAGAAGATCTACGACAAAGTCTACGAGAACTTCATGGAGGAGATTGACGCCATCGATAACGGAGTCAAGATGTTCGACGAGGAACCCAGGTCCATTCTTTTTTTTTCCTTGCAGACGATTTCTAGCTTCAAACTTGTGGTTCTGCGTTTTCGGTGTGTACACTTCACGATGCTGCGAATAAGACGTCAACACTTATTGGCAGTTTACTTCGAAAGAATATTGGCAAGCACTACATTTTAACCAGTTAGGTGAGTAGTTATGATGACAGCCTTTTACTTATAAGAAAAATAAAACGGAAAAAACCGGCGATCGCTTGTTTGCACTAACAATGTTGCCCTCCCTACCGATAAATCCCAAAAACTAAACCCCGAGCCAATTTTTTTTAGTAAAATCGTGAAAAACCGAGAAACCCTGAATCGGAGCTGCCCTTGAATACAAAAAGCTGAAGCTTCGCAGGACGAAATCTTATCTACGGCTTCATTTTGTGTTGACCAGACACCTTACGAACTGTCCGCGAAGCCGTCTCTTCCTTCGGGGACCACTCCTTTTGTCTCATTTCCTTTGTCATCGATACCGGGTCATTTTCCAAGTATTGGGGATTCTTGCTTCTATTGTCCGCACCAGGCTAGACGGTGTGATCGAACTGCACGTTGTTCTGCGTCCGTCTTCCATCATCTGGCAGCCGAAAACGTGGTCCCTTGTTTTCCCACAACCAGGTATCGCATCTGCACCAACCTGAGCGCCAGGGTTGCCCATCTGAACCCTCCGTGGAACGAGCCGAACCCAAACCCAGACGTAAGTTTGCGGCGCAACAGCGTTACTGGGCAGAGCGTATTGAAAAGTTATTTTTGGTCACCGACAGCTCAAAAAATGCGAGCCGTGGCCCAATACGTTAGCGTGTCTCGCTTTGGGGGGGGGACGATTTCTTCTTTCGCTTTCTCATCGGCAATGCCGCCATCTGAATGGCTGCGGAGCAATAATGAGATGCGCCCTCGCCACACTTTGTGTTTCTTAACTTGTCAGTAACCGTGGTAAACTTCTTTCGAGACCGTAGTTAGCGACAGGTTGAGGATCCTCCAACACATGCTCGTTGCCTTCCGCTGCACTTTGACTGCGCTTGCGACGAAGAGTTATCGAAGGCAGAAAGGTTGTCCCCGTGGCGGAGCATCTACCAAGTTCTTAACTTGTGGCCGGCTATATAATGTGGCTACTTGCTTCCTTTGTCTTTCGTGTAATCGGGTGCTCCGCTTTATTCGAACAGGAGAGGTTTCAGAAGGCGTTGAAACTGACTGGGGAAGAATTCCTCGACCGCGTTCGAAGCTACGCGACCATATGGATGCCTGCACGTGACCTGGTTTTCAACGCGATCCAACAGAGGCAAAAGGTAGGCGCTTTCCCTGCTTGCATGTCCTATTTTTATCTAGTTTTCTTTTTTTTTGGGGGGGGAGGGGCATTTCCAGGTGAAATTGTGGTTTTACAATAGCTTTGTACCCAAGGAGTCCCACTCGCTGGCTCCGAGGCGAGAGCGTCGGTTTACGGATCCCCATGTGGCGGGTTCGAATCCCGGCCGAGGTGCCCGCAATCTGACGGAGGCATATTGCAGAGAGGACGCTGTGTAACCGAGCTTTCGGTTGCACGTCAAAAGATCCCCAGGTGGTCGAAATTAATCCTCAGTCCTCCACTGAGACGTGCCAGATGCCCGCCGTTGGTTTGGCACGTAAACCCCCCCCCCCCCCCCCCAAGGAGTCCCAAATCATGGAGAAAGCCCATGAAAGTTGTTTTCTCTTTTTATCTCAGCGATGCACCCTCGAAAACATATCTGCTGGAATTTCACATTCATTTGGTGCCCGAATTAGACGCAGAGAGTGTTGCCACTCGTGCTGCTGCCACGCGATACATTTCGGCATGCATTACACATTGACATGTATTTCTAGTCTTTTCTATTTGCTGTGCATCCATCGGAAAAACTACTACCGTAAAACACCGAGCGTCCGCCTGTTTACAACAAGCGCCCACCCCTTGATTTGTTATTGTTCGGAAAGTACAGAAAGGATGTATCTTTATATGTTGTTGAACAACTAAGAAGCGTCCGTCCCCCGGTTTTAAGCAGTCATCTCCAAATTTTTAGTGGGCGCTTGCTTGGGACTTTACGGTAATTGATTACAACTTCAGCGAGCCGGTGCAATAAAAAAAAAAAAAAATAGTAGTTGTCACATGCTGTTTAAGACATGCTGCTCACCTTTTCTGCCCAATATTTCATAGGTGTGGCGAGCACAAGCTCAGAGATCCAAAAACTTAGTTTTGTGGCAGTGGTCGAAGGGACCTTGTGGCCACTCAAACTCTGGCTTTTGATTCCGGCATGCATTTTCTGGTCGGAGACAAAACAGTCTCCGATCTGGTGGTGACCGGACCGTCCCACTTTTCTGTTGGGTACGCAAAGGTGGACGGACTCGGAAGCGTGGTGACATTCAGCAGCGGCTGCTGTCCGTGGAAGGACCACCTGCTGGAGCTGGAGGAAGAACTGGGCATCCCGGGAGAGGTGAAGTTTGTGCTCTATCAGGACGAGAACAAGGCGTGGAGGGTACAAGGAGTCCCGCCCAGTTTGGGCTCCTTCGACTGCAGGCAAGTGTATTCTCCCTCGCCGGTTTGTTAAAGCAGAAGCACAGAAAATCAGGCTACCTGTGTTTACCGTATTATCTGAACCGTAGTCCACACCCGGCACGTGTAATCTGCAGAAGCAAATTTTGGTTGAAAAAAAAGATTTTCTTAGATAATCTGCCGGTAGTGCATATGTATTTTGCACATAAAGAAGTCGTATTTTTCGTCCACAATGTGCAAAGAAACGAAAGCGATGGCCGTAGCACGGTTGCACAATGCGGGTGGAATGGTGCCGTCGCATACTTGAGGACGAAGCTGCGACATGATTAATTCTTATGGTAGTTGTAATTGACGTTGTGGATGCCACTGACAACCGTCACCAGCACTCGGTGATCCGTGAAGTAAGTGAGTAAGTGCGGTGAAAGTTTTTAAAACCATCCAACGTTGCACATAGCAACTGGATACTGCCAAAGTGGGATTTCAGGTAACGCGAGTAATGTTTGAAAGCAACTGTTTGAAGCAGACGACAAAAAAACTCTCCCTTTGTCGCGCCATTCTTGGCAGGACGCCAGGGCTGCTCTCTTCCAGCGGCACGGCCGACAGGAAGTCCCAATTTGCTTCTCCTCGCACCAAAAGGGGACCGTAGGGTTTCTCCATAGCAGCGACGACAGTCCACAAGCTCAAAATCTCTGCAACGTTTCGCCGCCCGTTAAGCTGCAGCTTTAAAAATAATCAGATACAGCACACCGTCAAAAATATCTGCTTTATCAACACACTAAGGAGCTCATATCATATAGAAACCATCATTAACATAGTCTGTCATGCAAAAAATCCATCACGTCTCGATCCTTGTATGTTCCGCACTGCATAAAATTTTGACTTTTAGACGTCTGTAGTCCGTAAAATATGGGTGTTTGATTTTTCTCTCCTATTAACAAAAGCAAAGAGAGAAAGGAAAGGATTTTCTGGCACGCTGAGAAAGGTTTTGCAAGTCAACCTTCTTTCAAAAGAAATTTCCTTCCTCTTCTTCTCCCCGTTTCCAGGGTCTTCCTGCCCAAAAAATGGTGCGGCCTCAGGGATAAAGAACTGTCGGACGCGAGCGGGATCGAAGGCTGCGTGTTTGTGCATTCCAACGGTTTCATTGGCGGCAACAAAACTAGGGAAGGCGCACTCCAGATGGCCGTCCATACGCTCAAGGGCGTCGAATGAACAGTTTGTTTCTGCTTAAAACGCTCTCCTCTCGTTACATCCCAACATGTTTCACAGCAGTCTTGACATTGTCCTTTTTTTTTGTTTTGTTTGTTAATCTGTCATTTTTTCTATGTTGACTCATCAGGCCACCATGGAAGACTACTGCTTTTGGAACCCTTGAGCCCCTAGCTGTGACTCAGTGAAACGACTGGTACCGTATTTACTTGCATAATGAATGCATCCCCAAAAACGGGTACCAATATTTAGATTTTTTTTTTCCCTTGCGCAATGAACGCACTTCAAATTTTCAGCTCCGCGAGTCTCGAATTGCATTCAATTTAGCTAGCCACCAAGTCAATTTTCTTTTGCCGCCAAGTGGTCTGGCCAAGCCAAGCCACTCTCATAATGGCTGCAAGCGGCCACAAGTGCGTAGTTGCGGAAGTGATCAACCGTGAAACCAAGCGGCGCATACACTTGACAAAGCTTGGGTCGACGAATTGGCCAGCCCTGGACATTCTTCGCCCGTCGAATGCATTGATGTCAACAAACATGCCGTCGTCTGTGGTCCGCTTTCGGACAGTGGGTGAAAGTGGTTAGGCCTAAGAACGGTCGCGTTGCTGTACATGTTGAGTGAGCTTCGTAGGGTGCTTTTTTTTCGGCAAAAGGCCCACCGAAAGCGCCCTAAAGAAGGTTCACAATTTATAGAGCATGATTACTGTGATGCACCCACGACCAGCCATGGGCGCGCCTCTGTCCGTGGAGACGTGCCCCAGCACCCTGCCATTTTAAGTTTGGCACCTAAAATGACATTTGCACAAAGTGTATAAATGCAAAAATTTTCCCCCGCATAATGAACTTCTTTTAACTTACAACTTTTTGGGGTTAAAAGTATTTTACCCCTAAATATGGATAAATTTTTTGGAAAAGAGTGTTCATTATGCGAGTAAATATGGGATGTCGATTGATTGGACACGAGGATACAAGTTCGCTTGTCCTTGGTAGAGAAGATAGGTTATTCTATTTCCCTAGTGGGAAGAGAGGATGCTAGTTCCCTTATCCAGGGGTGAAACGGCTGTGCCATTTTGCGCCATACGCATTTGTCTGCGCCATGTTACGGAAACTGCGCCACAGTCGATACCTGGCGCCATTATGCACCAAATCGCAAAACGTGCGGAAAAAAAATGGTATTTTGTCTTGGTTTTGGTTTCTATCAACTCAATTGGCAACAATGAGCTCATTTAGCTTGGTCGGCCTTGCAATCCTTTGTTCTCTTAATTCCTCCTGTGTATCCAGAGTCTTGAAGCGTGCGAAAGAAATCAAAGGTCTGATTTCAAGCACTACACCACCTGCTACTAGGTTGTTATTCTTCAACCATTAATGGTTAGGCAAGTCGGCCGATATGAGGTCGAGTCGTTTAGCAACAGATTGCCTGAGGCTCTGCGGCCCGGGATCCGGACATCAACCAGTTAAAAACAAACGAGCGAAAGATTCCTTTTAGTACTTCATCGTTAGAAGTTGGACCCGCATTCCCGCAAGATAAATCGTGATTTGATAAAACTGAAACGCGGTCTGATCCGAAACCTTGCCGGCCAGCAGCTCTCACGCGAGCGGTAGATCTGCTCGGCGTACTTTAACCTTGTTCTTTATCGCTTCGAATACGATAACTTTGTTAATCATAGTCTGCTGCTTCGATATTGAGTTGCACAATAGGATAAACTTGAAATTTGTTGCCCTGTTCCTTCGCGCAACTGCACGTCCGTTGCTTAAGCACGTCCGTGGTTTGCACGTATAATTACTATGTCGAGCACGTGTGGGTTTTGCGATAAGCAGTGCTGGTTTGCATTTTGAGCAGCTGAAAGCCGCTCAGAAAATATCAAGGACGCTATCTTCAGAAGCATATGGTTATTGCTTTTTAGTTCTCATTAAGGCTCACAAAGTTTCAAGTTTTCGCATCCGTTACAATGTTATCCCATCTAACTAGGTCCCTAACCACTTGTGTTCATACGTGCTACTAAGCACAATTGAAATTGCTTCCTCTTGTGCTTGTCTAAAATACAAGCTGGAATGCTATGAAAACTAATCTGAGTTACTCCTAGCCTGCTCCAAAATGTAGTTTCAGCTGCTTCAACCTGCTCCAAAACAGCTGTTTTAGCTGCTCCCAACCTGCTCCAGAACAGCTGTTTCAGCTGCTCCCGTGGCTGCTCCCAAGTACATTTCATGAGTTCCACCCCTGCTTATCTCTAGTGGAAAAATGGGATGCCATTCCACTTTCTGTAGTGAGGAAAGGAGACCCTAGTTCCCTTTTTCCTAGTGGAGAAAGTAAGTTATTCACTTTTCTGTAGTGGTAGAAAGGAGACCCTAGTTCCCTTTCCCTAGTGGGGAAAGAGGAAACTAGTTGTTTTCTCTAGTGAAGTAAAGATGCTATTCCCGTTTTCTTGGGAGAGGAGAAATAGACCCTTGTCCCCTTTCCCTTGTGAGGAAAATAGACCTTAGTGGCAAAAGAGGACCCTATTCCCATTTCTCTAGCAGGTATTATAGTTGGATTAGTTTAAGAATGCACCAAACACTCTGCCTCTGGCACGCATTTGTTGCCTTCCGTCATGCTTTCGCTGGGCATGCCCGCGGGACCATGAAGTGTTGGGGTAGAAAGCTCGCACTAGAGGCAGAGCTTTTGGCACAGTCTTAACCTCTATTTGTCACAAAAAAAAAAGAAAAAGGAATGCATAAATCGCTCCACAAACAAGCAGAAACAAGCGGTTTATGTCAAGAAACGACGAACCAGTGTCCGATTGGACGCAAAGCTGGTGGCCGTCGCAAGGGCAAAGCCTGCAATCAAGCTCGTCACCTTGGGCTGCCTGTTTTCGAGGCTGCCCATCTCGACGGGCAGGATCTCGACAAACAGGACGTGGAAGAAGGTTCCTGTGGTGAGCGCATGAACCACTGCCTTGCCGACGTGCCCAATATCGGTTCCAAATGCCATGCCCAACATCTGCAGGTGGAGAGATCTCTTTTAAAGTGGGCTTTAAGATCCACACTGTCATCATGTTATGAGAGCTCTTGAATCGCTACATACAGAGGATAAAGTCCCATTTACACACAAGCGTTTGCTCGCATTTTCCCAACGTTATGTTATGAGCCGCCGGAAGGTCTGTACTTAGTACGTCGCGTGCAAAGCTACTCCTCGAATTGGATGCCACGCTTCCTACAAAGCACGGTCGTCTCAGCGACTTGGTGTAAGCAGACGTAAGCTTCTGTAGTGTAAGGTGAGAAAGTGGCGCCATGCAAACGGGCCTGTAGTTCCAGCCAGGCAAGTAGGTTGCAAAAACTGCGATGAAGAAACTTGGAAGTAAATGCCGACAAGTTTTTCTAGGGCTGGCTCACACATTTGAGTTTGAGTGCGATTGGCTGCATTGCAACCGCCTGTAAACACTTTCGACGAGAGAATGCACACCGAGTCCATCTATCGGGGAGCCCTCTAACCCTTCGGATTGGCGGATAACTAGATTAAAGGTTTCGCAGTATTTGCGAGCTTAAAGGGGCACTGACACATCAAAATCATATTTTTTTTTATTATCCGAAACGATTGAAAACGATGCCGGGACATTACCCTCAAAATTTGAGATTTGGGAATTCAGTATTCGTGAAGTAAAAAAACAATTTCCAAATGCCGAATTCGAAGTTCCCGCGTGATCGGCGCCGGTGCCTTGACGTCAAAAATTGGGGAGACCTGAGAGTCCACTTTCCTGTCACCACTCCCTGCTGTTGCCATGGCGACCCAAAGCGAGGAGGATAGGAGCGAGCGCCGGCTAGCGCCGGCGTTGCGGCGGACCGGTTTTGAGCGGTGTCGCCTGTTTTCCGTTGGAGGATACAAATCCAGGAGACGGCACCACAACGAACTCCCGATTTTTGGTATTTCAAAAAGAAGGGCCGTAGTGCGTTCGCAATTGCGTTAAAAAACATGTTTTAAGATTGCCGTAATTAAATGTTATAGAGATGTCGCCTACAAAGCTTCTAAATTTCCTGATTTTTGACGTCACCGATCAAAAGAAGCGAGGAGGCGAGAGGCGGGAAAATCAAACGCCAAAAATAAAAAGGCGCGCGCGCGCGCGGGAAAATTTTTTTTCGCGATGCGGTTTTTTTTGCGTGTCTATGACTACAACTTGCATCGTTTTAGACAATAAAAATAAATACGACCTTTGGGGTGTCAGTGCCCCTTTAACTCTATATGCCATCTATAAGAAATGGTCTCCCGTAACGTTGCCTGAGCTATATTTCAAGTTCACCATAAAATAATGAGGCATAAGAAGAAGTAGGATATATAGGGTATCTGAAGTAACCAGGCTCAATCTAAAATGGGCCGTAAAAATCGGCATCTGCACGTAGCAATCTAAGCTTCTCGTCAAAGCTGTATTTCACAGGTCAGTTTTATCATGCAAAATTGCAAAGCATAATTTCCTTTCTGTCAAAAATGGGGCCAAAAAAGTCGGAAGACACCTACCTAGGCACTTCTTACGAGTTGTGAATGCAAAGGCATGAATGTCCAATGGAACGCCGCAGAGTGATCCGCGGAGTTTTGTGGCACGAGTAATGTTTTCGAGTTGTTACAGAAGCACCGGACGATGTGGATAATGGAGGCGACGGCATGTTGGTAGGCGGTGAGACGAGCAGAAGCCTCCGAGCGAGCGCCAACGTGTCCGTTTTAACCGGCGTGGGGGCTGTAGTGGCGTGGGGTTGCGGCGGTTAGTTTTATCGGACACATAGCTCCATCTGGCGGCAATCGTTGAAACTGACGCGCGCAGCGGCCAATGGGAGCCTCGTCGCCGCGCTCCAGCCAATGGGAATTTCGGGATTAGGAAAACTAGGTGTAGTTTTCGCACTTCAAACTGATGACGTCTGCTCGCTCCATGGGACCAGTTAATGCTCTCGCATTAAAACTTGCCAGGGTCAACGGTGGGCAGTGACGCAGCCAACAGAATTGAGTGGCGGGGTGTGTTTGACATACATATTGATGATGGATGGCATCGGTAGCCGCGTCGGGAGGTGTAGCTAACCAGCGAAAGCAGACACTCGGACGAAATCCTTCGGCAGCAAGAGCACCAATTGCGCAGTCATTATGCAACTGCGTATTATTTTTGTTACTTTGTCTAGCTATCATTGTCCGCGTTCATTTTTAAACGAAAGATACATTACAAAAAGAATGTTAATATTAATAAACCATGGTCTGTTGCGAGCAGTCTCGATAAGGAGGTAGTGTCATCTATGAATATGTGTGCCAAGCGTGCCCCACTACTCGACGTCCGTCGTCCGCGCCGCCGTTGACCCTGGCCAGTTTTTTACGGCCCCATTTTTTTACAGAAAGGGAGCTACACTTTCTAATTTTGCAGTATAAAACCGACCTGTGAAATACAACTTTGACAAGAAGTTTAGATTGCTATGTGCAGGTGCCGATTTTTACGGCCCACTTTAGATCAAGCCTGGGTATTTCAGACAGCCTATATACTCAGATTGCAAGTGTGCCCAGGGCTAGTGACAGGTGGTGCCGGCGTCTTGTGAGCAGGCACAACACACCCCATCATGTTCAAATGCTAATATGTGAACCAGCCTTTAGCGTGTTTCCTACGTGATCAAACACCCTCCTTTCATTTCTTTTTTGGTGAGAAGATAGCAATTGAACCACATAAATAAGCTGCCTCAATTTCTGGTCACGTCCAAGACTTCAACACGACTGTAGATTAACGAATGTGGCCCCTTCGCTTTCGAGAGTACTCAAACGCAAAGGCCCACCGCATGAAAGAAGGCTGGGTGCCTCACCTGTCCGAACGGAGCTGCGGAAGCCAGTGCCAACCCCATCTTCGCGACTGTGCAGACTGGCAAACTGCTCCCTCCCAAGCTCAGGCCAACTGCAGTCAGCACAAGCGCCCCGTGTACGTACACTCCGACCGCCAGCCTAATCGTAGTCGTTAGATTTGCCTGCAGCCCCAGTGCAAGTCCTTCCAACAAGAAGTGAACGCCCATGCACCCAACAAGCATCGAAAGCCTATGGAGTGTGCGAGGTCTGAACAGCAAACTCGCCACGTCCTCGCGGCACGCGACTACTAATCTAGACGGAGACGAGTTTTCTAGCAAACGGGTCGCGAGATCGACGTCGCTGCCTTGCAGGAGGTTTGCACTGCAACCTTTAGCTGGCCTTGCCATTTCCTCGCTTTCGCCGGGTGGGAACAGTGTCTGCTCGACGCACAGCGCCGCACAGAAACCAATCAAGACGAGGGTTTCGGCAACCGGGAACGCAGCGTGGATCCGGTTGGATTTCAGGGCCAGCTCGACCGAGGCTCGGGCCTTGGGCATGAATCCGACGAACAGCGTCCCCAAAAATATTCCGGCGGCGAAGCACTTGGAATACGAGAGCGTCGCGACATGGGCGGATGCCAAGGCGCTGTCCGGACCATGGCAGCAGCGATGAGATGCGACGAAGTAGGCCATAAAGAGCACGGCCGCATTCAAGGTTAAACCGGTGAGGATGCTCTGAATCTCGACCGTGAACACTTCCATTTCGAGGGTGTCCAACGTGAGTTACGGTTGCAGCGGCGGAGGTGAGTAGAAATCGGACACTGGTGTATTTTCTTCTTCTTCTAAAGGAATCCTCTTTAATAAAAATGATCTTTATTTCGACCTGGGTCGGTTTGGGTGTGCCAGAAAGGAACACCTCAATTGTTCTCTGTTTGAGAATAACAAATTGTTGTTCTTGAGCCGTTGGCGCGTACTAAAATGAACTAGAACACTGGCCTCCTACGGTGCACTGTGAAAAAGGACTCTGGACTTGTTTTTGGGTAGTACATGCTTGAGTGTCTCAAACGGTTGCACATGTAAACATGTGCTTGCTCTGGTGCGAAACGCGATCACGAGGGAAGTGCAAATAAACAACAAAAATTTGAACACCATCGAAGCACGGGTCAGGGCTAAGACACTAAGAGTGCGAGCCAAGCGATGCCGTTTCACGCATTCCTAAGTATACGGGAAAAAGAAGCGTCGGAGCGGTTACATATATCGACGTAGCAACCCAGAGATAATAGACGCCTACCATAGCGGTGGTGGCATGAATCTTGCACTTTTCATTGTCTTACGACTTGTAATCTAGCAAATTTTGGACGTCGAAAGGCTTTTTTTTTTTTTCAGTATTACACAGAATGAAACGAAGCTCGGCGGTAGGAGCCACAAGTAGTGCAAGGCCCAATCAGGTGAGCTTGTACTATAATGGCTATAAGGGTACGTGCACCGAGCGCTCCGCATTCTTGGGTAGTTCCACGTGCCGCCGCTTCATGACGAAAAAGTGGCGCTGTAGCCAGAATACCGGTACATTTTTGCTCGAAGGGGCGTGGCGTGAAGCGTCTCAAATGTTGCGCGTGGGGCCCGAGAGCGTCTCGCACTACGCGTGCTCACGCAGGACGCAATTCTATGCGTGGTGCCATTGTGCGCCGCCCAATGGCACCAGGCGCAGGGTACCGGTGCCATCGGCGTCGCGAACAAGTGGCATGCTATCGATGTTCTGTTCGGCACACCTCCCCTTATAGCAACAATACTTGTACTACCCAAAGTGAGGGCGCCACAGTTTGGTAAAAGCTTCAGCGCAGGAGGCACATTGAGTGGCGGAAAACGGCGGCAGCCTCTGTGAGAGGCACATTGCGTTGAACCTACCAGGTGATGCTAGCGCTCTTTTCCCGAGCACTGCCGAGTGCCAACAGTTCACTTTTTTTTTTAATATTAGGGAGGCAACAGAGTGGAGCACTACCCGTCTGGATCTCGATACCAGCGCCATGCACGGCTTTTAGCACCCTTGGCTTCGTAGGGCCGAAGGGATGTTACCGCTGCTTTTTCAACTAGTTCTAGTTCACTGTAGTGTGTACTTGAAGAGGGCAGGGTTCCTGCACCAAGTCGCATGAAGACTGACTTTTTCCTTCGAAGTGCCTTTGTACTTAGTGAAGACTTTCTTCACCCTCTTTTTTTTTTTGGAAGGTCTTAATATTTCAGCTTCGTCAGAGTAGAGAACGGATAATAATACGTGTAACATCACTTTGCTGTTCACGTCGTGAAAGCGATGTGCGGAACCGACACCGCTGAATGTTCAGGCCTGAACCTACATGAGGTGCTTAAAGCATTGACACTCTGTTCCCCGATATTGTTGTGAGCGCCGCCACCTTGGTGCTTACGCAGAGCAGACTCAACTGCCAATCGTCATGATTCCAAAGTGCGTCGACTTCATTGGCATTAGATTCAGTGTTGGGAAGGTCGTGTAATAGTTGTATTGTTTTGTTCTGTCTGAACTGTTTTAACATTTGTGGAGGGTGGAAGAGAGTTTCCTCCGATTTCAGATAAAGCTCTAGATAACTAACAGCCATTCTTTTAAAGGGGCACTGACACCCCAAAGGTCGTATTTTTTTTATTGTCTAAAACGATGCAAGGTGCAGTCAGAGACACGCAAAAAAAAACGCATCGTGAAAAAAAAACTTTCTTGCGCGCGCGCGCCTTTTTATTTTTGGCGTTTGATTCTCCCGCCTTCGCCTCCTCGCTTCTTTTGATTCGTGACGTCAAGAATCATGAAATTTAGAAGCTTTGTAGGCGGCATCTCTATAACATTTAATAACGGCAATCCTAAAACGTTTTTAACGCAATTGCGAACGCACTACGGTTCTTTTTGAAATACCAAAAATCGGAAATTCGTTGTGGTGCCGTCTTCTGGATTTGTATCCTCCGACGGAAAACAGGCGACACCGCTCAAAACCGGTCCGCCGGGCGCTCGCTCCTTTCCTCCTCGCTTTGGGTCGCCATGGCAACAGCAGGGAGTCGTGAAAAACAAGTGGACTCTCAGGACTCTGTAATATTTGACGTCGACGCACCGGCGCGGATAGCGCGGGAACTTCGAATTCGGCATTTGGAAATTGTTTTTTACTTCACAAATACTGAATTCCCAAATTTCAAATTTTGAGGGTAATGTCCCGGCATCATTTTCAATCGTTTCGGATAATAAAAAAAAAATGATTTCTATGTGTCAGTGCCCCTTTAAGCCACAAGATGGGCAAGTGTCATTACTCTGAAGCGTAGCTGATTTAGTGGCACTAGTGGCTACAAAGTGGAATAAATAGGTAGCATTTCTAGGGTTCCAACTTTGGTGGTGTCCCTTGTAACTGCCATAGTGCAGGGATTCCTAATCTTTGTGCCAACGGTGACTTCTTCCATTGACTTTTTCATTTGCTGACAATACCATTTTTTCTTTTCACTTTCAATTTTCTGTTTTGTATGCAAATCCACAATGAGCACGAATTGCCTCCTCTTTGGACCATAAAAAGATCTTAGGCCAAGGTTTGAATGCGCAATTACATTTTGTGCGAGTAGGGTTTTAAGAATACTTATAGTTCTCTTCCGCTTCCTCTCGTTGCGCTGGTCGAGAAAAGGCAAAAGGCTTATTTCTACAAACTTGGGGGACCAAGACGGTAGTCGAAAACAGACCCAAAAAATTGACCGTATCTCCACGTGGTGAATGATGTTGATTGGGGCGAAGCTCTGGTGGTGCTTGTCTGCGTAGACGCTGAGCCGCAGCATGCCGAGCTTTTCGTTCGTTTTCATCCATGTCCGAAAGCGAATGTGTGGTATGGAACGTGGTTATATACGCATTTGACCGCAGCGCCCTCTCGTCTATAAACGTTGAGCCAATGCATGCAAAGTTTAACGCGATTATATACGCACTTGACTGCAGCGCCCTCTCCTGTATAGACGTTGAGCGGCTACATGCAACGTTACATCCATGACATCCCCAGCTTTTGAGTTACTACCACATCTCCGAGCCCCCTACTCGTACCGCAGTCGTGGCCGAGTGGTTAAGGCGATGAACTAGAAATCCATTGGGGTCTCCCCGCAGAGGTTCGAATCCTGTCAACTGCGCAAACATTTTTTCTTCATAATTTTTTTTTTTTTTTTTCCCCTGCACGAGCACGTGAGCTCACGATCACGAGCATCAGCAAGATCGATGTGAGCACGGACGCCGGACGGACAAGGCTAGACACTAAGGAGCTTCGCCCCTAAAACAGTTTCTGAGGAGCTCTAGCCAACAGGATCTAGCTTCATTGCTTGAGGTCTGGTAACACTTTCCACTAAACCTGTTCTTGATCCAGTAATTACAAAACTCGTAGATTTTGAAAACCTGATATTGCGAGAATGTGGATCACCCAATTCGCACAGTTTGTTTAGCACACTCGGCTGTTTGTCGGAATGATTAGATTCTCATATTGAAAGGCGTGCTACAAGATTGTAAAAAGAATTTATTTAAAATAAGCATTGCTCCTATTTTTTTTGTTAAAAAAAATTATGATGCTGGACCTGCAGTGGACAGTCCCTTGCTGATGAAGAATGCCTCCGTGCTTGGCTCCCTGCCCAGAAAGTTCCTCAGCATCACTTCGCCATCCTTGAGACGAGGGAAAAAGAAGGCAAGACTTCACTCGACTGGACGGGCCTGTATCCTTCCAATCGGTTGGAAGCTTTTGCCACCTGCTGTGCTAGCTACATGGCAACTACAGTGCTGACAATACTGATGTAGTAGTAGACTAGTATATGTTAAACCAGGAAGACAAGCAGTTGGTTAAATGATTGGTATTTATAAAGCGGATGCTCCAGCCACGAAGAGCAAACCCATGGCGACCACAGAAACGTACCAGACTGCCTCCTGGGCACAGGATTTTCTCGCGATAGTCCATGCCAGTCTTCGGATTCAGTATACCTTCCTTCTTGAACCTTGTGTCAAACATGTCCATACTGTACACTTCGCTCCACTGCAAGGAAAATACAGTCGAACGCCTTTATAACCAATTCCGTGGGACCGGCAAAGAGTTCTGTTGTACTAATCCCTTCGCCGTAAAAGGTTGAGCGCCAAAAATCAATCCCGCAAAACGGAATGCGAGCCGCTGTTTAGCAGTGCGCCTGCACGACAGAGGGGCGTTTTCCATGCGACGCCATTAGTCTAGCTTAGACTTTGATGTTATCGGAGGGAAGTTGCAGCCCAATCAGAACAGGCTTGTCAAGCTGCATAGCACAAATCTACAGTGTGCCCCCTAAAAATAAATTTACCAAACCCTTTTTTTCGCAACAAAAACAAACCATGCATCCCCTAACGCTCACTCTCCATTTAAAGGTGACACTAGCAGTCCGGGACAGATGCCAAAGTTTCAGAACTAACCGTTATCTCATTCAAAAATTCAAGCGATTCCCTGAAGCATTCGACGGGAAAATGAGGCTTGGTACCCGACGCCATTCATCCCCACGTATTTGTGGGCTTCATCGGCCGCCATTTTCCTCATCTTGACGCGTCTCGTTGAAGATGTGGTTAGTAACACCATCCAAACCATAAATACTATAATCATGTAAAATGGTTTCCTGCCACCAACTAAAACCGAGGTGGGAGACTGCCGTCCCGCCATCCGGTCAACCAGGTCTGCAGGCTACGCGCACCCACCAGGTAAGCGTAGTACTGGGCGTCGTAGCCTCCCATCAAGTGGCCGAAGCTGGCTGCAGAGTTGGTCCCCTCCTGGGGAGAGTATCCCAAGAGCGACTCCTGGATCTCTCGGAACACCTTCCTTGTATCTGTCTGAAAAACCGCAGCAACGTTTCGAGGCTTACGCAAGTCCGAATCGCACAAAAGGAAATGCTCCGGAAACAATGGACCATATTTTGCCAGATCCGCCTTAGCGTGTGCAGCCATGGTACACCTGGTTTCCGACGTCGGACCAAAGATGGTGGCTTCTTTGGTGCGATGTCGGAAGTTTGTTCTTCTACAAAACGAAACAAAAGAAAAACAGCAGCATCTACCTTGTTTGGTCAAAAGAGTCCCAAGTTACGGCGAGCTATTACGTTAGACCAAAAACGATCGCCTCCCGTGAACGCGTCTAAGCTTCGTAACTTGGCAGTACCATATTTTCCGGCGTATCAGTCGCCATTTTTTTCCAAAATCTTCATCAGCGAGTCTTACTTGCATTTTTCTTTTTTCTAACCTTGTCTGTGCGGAATGTAAGCTGCGGCGACGTTTACGACAAAGAAAGATTGGCAAAGCACCCGTCGACGGCCTCCCTTTTTGGTGGTCTGAGTGACAAAACTGGACAAATGCAAAGAAGTGTAACTAATATATACAAACCTTTTCGGGAGTTTTACAATGGTCCGGCTTATGGGCTGGAAAATATGATACAGGGCATTCTCTCTCGTCTGCCATCTCGTGCCCGGTTTAGCCAAGGCATTTTGAGAAACGGCAAAAAAATCTATAGGATCAAAGTTGGGTGCAAGTCCCGCTTACCTCGGGCCGTGAGTGCAGCTCCAGGTCGAAGAGTGAGCGGCTGACCAGCCTGAGGTTAAGGTGGGCCACGTTGGCGAGGCGAGAGGCCATCAGCTTCTCAGCCAGGTCCTCCAGTATCGGCTCTCCGGTCAAGTAGTGGCCGGACATGAGCCGCAGGGCCTCCAGGTCCCAGCTCCAGTTCTCCAGCATCTGGGACGGGCACTCCATGAAGTCCGTCTCGACCCTCGGGCCCCTGCAAGCCGTCCGAAGCCGTAAAAGAAGGCGCCGTTAATGCGAGGAAGTCTATTTGAATCTCGCAAGTCCGGCAAGAACGCTATCAACGGCTTCCGACGAGAAATTGTAATTGTGCCATGGGTTTGTTTGGGCAGCAGGAAGTTAGCCGGCCCCAATGGGTGTCTGGTATCTCGGTTGTAGGCGAGGAATTTAGCCAGAGCAATCCCACTGTTAGAACGGGGTCTTGAAATGGGCACTCCAGCAATTTTTTTAGTTACCCCAACTATGCTTTATGCATCCCGGCCTTTACCCTTTTCGGCATGCTATTTAGCGTATTTTCTGGACTAAAGCTTATGTCTGGCGCATAGTCTGCGAAGGCAAAGTTGGCGTCAAAAACAAAAATTGCCTAGATAGCCCACACCCAGTGCATAGTCCGCACGCTGTGCATAGTCCGAACGTAAAAATGGTCATACGCAGCCCGCCTTGACAAACGCCAGCTGTATTAGCTCACAAAGAAGCTTGTATCATACATAAATCAACATTAATATACTCTGTTATTCACAAAATCCTTCAACTTTTGTCACAGTGAGCGATCTGGAAAAATATAAATCCTTGTACAGTGTGCACCTGTAGATAGTTCGCACTGGATAAAACTTTTAAACGTATAGTCCACTAACCATAGTTCGGAAAATATGGTAGTATCACAAAATTCGCAAGTCATTGCGAAATCGTCCAGTGAAAATGGTATCAAAACCAACATTAAAAAAACTTTCAGCCTTTCCACTCTGGTGAAGACGGAAGACCAGCAGAGCTGTACTTTGATAAAAAGACCTCAAGAACGACGCCTACAGGAAGTCTAGGACGACCTCAAGGACGACGTCTCGGACGATTTCAAGCACAACTTCTAGGACGACCTCGAGGATGGCGCTTAAAGGACGTCGTCCTCTAGGCATCGTCCTGAAGGACGACGAGTAGAGAAATTCAGCCTTTCCACTTTAGTGAGAACCAGAGTGGAAAGGCTGGAAAGGGTGCCATCTATGAGCGACGGCGGCAACCAGACAAACGGCAAGCCAGTCGTCTGGTTGCCGCTGTCGTTCATAGATGGCGGTAGCTGTCCAGAGTTTTGTGTCCAGATTTATTTGTCCATGGACACGAAACTGGGGAAGCTAGCCCTTAACAGCTCCGCTGTAATATAACTGCACATTTTCAGTGGCGTGACGTCACTGGCAGGCAGGCTTGCTTCGCCGAGCAGGCACTCTAGAAAACACAATGTGGCGCAACTTTATTTTGTGCTGCTGGACAGGCGCTGGATTCGGCTAGCTTTCCAAACATTCATGTCGTGCCATCAAACTTCTCCTAATTAATTAAGAACAAATTCTACCGTTCAAAGAGCGAACCTCTGCCTGCCGATGGTGTCACTTTTCCGTCGTTGCCAGTGGAGACTGTTTGAAAAAGGCAGTGAGGACCAAAATTGTAAATTCTACAACTTTGAGGCAAAAAGTATTATTTTGGCCCAATATTTGGATCACTACTTCAGCGATGGCAGTTTTTGCATTTGCTCAATTGCGAGGCAAATCGGAGACCACGAAAAAAGTCTGGGACCACGCACGCACCACATACAGTAAAACCTCGTTATAACAAAGTTGAAGGAGCGGTCATAATTATTTCGTTATAACCATTAGTTTGTTATAGCCAATGTCCATTTCTTCCCACTATTAGCAAGCAAGGGGAATTATGATTGCTTTGTTATATCCATTAGTTTGTTATATCCCGTTTTGTTATAACGAGGTTTTACTGTAGCAGTGTTTACACCACGGCATCCTGGTACAATGCTGGTCCGGATAAAAAGGGGAAGGGGTGGAGATTAAAATGGGTTCTGCAGTGCGAGCTATCGCACCCCGTGCACCGAGGTGCGGTGCGACAACACACTCAACCACTTGTCCCCCTTCCTAGTTGAAAAGAGCTTGTTTGTGGAAACTTCAGGAAAACAGGACGCACGCAAACTCGACCAAGTCCGCCCTGGAACACATGTGGTGCATCGTGTGGCCGAATTCATGGAAGAAGGTCGTCACCTGAAAAGAAAAAAAAACTGCAAACACAAGACCCCTGAAACTCGCAATAACAATCGGCAGTACAAACGACGGTGACTCGCATAAGGAGACACAGTAGGGCACATTCGGTCAGTTGTTGAAACGGTGTCCGCGCTTGTTACGTCTCCACTGTCACTTTTTGGGTCCGTGCCACATACTTTACCCCAAGTGTGACTTGCAACTTTACATAATGCATCTAATATACTTCGGTGAGCGTAACGTTCGAAGTACAAGGACCTACTTGTTTTGACAACTAGCTTATCAACAAGCCTCGCCAAACGAATGGCAATTAGTTGGTGTCGTGCACTGCGTCTACCGCATAGTCTGACAACGGGAGTGGCAGCCGAAACAACTATTATTATTAGGGGTGTGCGATTACTTGAATATACGAATTCCAATCGAATAGAAAGTTCCCGAATAATTCGATTCGCGAATCGAATTCCTAGTCACTCGAATATTCTATATTTCGGCCAAAGACGCGCGGTCGGCGTGGAGCTGACAGAAAAACCGTTTTTTCTCCCGATGTAAGCGCCGTGATGTTAGACAGACCATGCGAGAAACAGCTCTTGGTCCTACCATTCCACAAAAGTCTAATGCACATGTTAGGAAAAAGAAAAGTAACGAACACCACAAACTTTATAGCACGCAGATTTACTGACGATCGTGACACAATCTACCCTTGAATAACAACCGAAACATCCCGTTTGCGCCGCTTCCAGAGAGGAATAGTTGGGAAGCCAGAATTCCACGCCATGCCTAATTCTTTTCACGAGTAAAGCCCCCCGTTTCAAATTGAAGCGCCGATGTAAAAACACACTTGCCGCACTCACAGAAATTGCCGACTGTACAATCACAGAAAGAAAACCACGTTAACCACGCCGATGAAACCAGCCGAGTTATCGTCGTCATTCTTTTGGCACCGCAAGCCGCGAATTACGATTCGGAACGAACCTGTACGGAAAAATGGTGTGCCTAGATTTGAGAGGGTTTCCAACCGTTCGATAGCCGCGTTTGAATTACGAACTGTGAGAAGGTAACGAAAAGACGAAAGCATCGATCGGGATCAGGCAGGCGGGGCAGGTGTCGTCACTCTTCTGTTCGCTCGCCTTCTTTCCACGCGACAACCCAACACATGTGCACTTGCCACCAATCTGCGCTGGAGCCGTCTCCTTGGTTTCAGTTTCGCTTGCTTCTTCAAATCAAGGCTCTATAAAACAGGATAGATAGACGGAAAAATGGATGCATACCGGCAGTTGGACGGTGACTTGCGCCACCCAACCAATTTTTTTTTTTCTTACTTAAGATTATATTGTTTAAGCCTGTATACTCAGATTTAACACCTATCTGTTTATTTATGTAAAAAAAATCCCGGGTGCCCTTTTTCTTCCTTAAAGGGCAACTCCGCTCAATTCCGAAGATTTCGGGATAATGAGTGATTTCGAATTAAAAAGCCCTAGTAAAAGACACTACGTCGTTTGCTTCGCAAAAAATGGGATATATATTTTTAAATCTAATTTTAAACACAAGCGGAAATCGAAACCAAAACTTCGGCTCCGTCCGGCAACATTGGCCTCGGGCCGCCAAGTACATGGCCATGACGTGGTACGAGGTGTCACGTGATCCTCGGCCCAACGACGGGTGGGATGGGGGCGGGCGTGTGGCAGGCACGAGTGTTGTCTGCACCGCACTCTTCACCACGTTTTGGCGTCTACGGCATTCGACGACGTCTGCACAACTGCGGCATAAGTCTGCGACTTTGCGCACTTGGTGTCCATAGTATGGACGGAACTCCGAGAGGCAATCATCACAAACGGTGAGACGACGACGGTGGTTGTGACGTGGAAGACGGCGGTAACGGCGGGACCACGGCGGGCGGTTGGTATGCTCCCAAGAAGCGCGCTGCGCAGGCGCGTACGCCAATCACGTGGACACCGCGGAGCGCAGAGAGGCAACGTTGCTGATGACATGCGCTACGCTCGATCGGAGAAGTAAAAACAAGCAAAAGGGGGCCATGATGATGACGTTTAGCTCAATGTTGGCTCCACCCATGCCGTAGCCTTGACTGCGCTGTTGGTTGCGCCTGAATTTGCCCGCTCGAGTCACCCGATTTCGGCAACTTGGCGAGTTGCAAAGTTTGCCGGACCGTTTAAGAAACATTTAGACAAAACTGCGTTGTAATATTTGACGTGTGGTCTTTCTAGGCGATACTGAAGAGGACTGCATTATTTTTTCAAAACCAAAAATGAAGCGGAGTTGCCCTTTAAAATGGATACCAAATATCGCAAAATGCCCCTTTTCTGAGATAAACAAATATTTTTTAAAAAAGTCGCAATGTTAAGTTGTGCTTTTAACGAGAAAAAAAGGCACACGTGGCTGTAACTTCGGTTTTTTTGCTAGACATTCAGGGTAGATAGATTGTGTTTGCGCCATAAAATTTTATCTTTAGTGCCCAACGTCCAACAGCAACTGCTTTTTTTTTCCACCAGAACTTTTTTGCATTTTAGCTTTTGTTCCATACAAGATGCATATTCTGCACCAGGCGCATACTCTGCACATATAATAATCTCATTCGCAGCACACTTTGAAAAATTCCTGCAAATAAAATCACTATTCAATATTCGGCTTTTTTTTTTATTCGATTCGGTATTCAATTTGAAAACTACTATTCGGTATTCGTACGCCCCTAATTATTATAAATACCTACGTACCGCCAGATGGTTTTAAGCACCAGAATTAGCGCAGTCGCCTTTACATTCTATGTGGGTGTCCCTGCAAAAACATGGTCGAAGTATGAACTCGGGCACTTCGGGAGTGCTCCGAGGTGCCCCAGCAGAGCTCGACCTTTTCTCCGACAGATCACGGAAGATTTTGAAGTGGGCTTACTTCGTACTGGGTCAGGAGAGAAGGCTTGTCAGTGGTGGGTTTCGAAAAGTTGCACAGGATGCTCACCACCGCCAGCTGCCTCGATCCGTCAGCAATCCGACAGCCAGGCTGCGCAAAACACAGTCGCAGTTTTGGTCTCGTTGGCACTGGATGAGGTTTAATACATTGGCGGATTTTGTTTACGAACGCAAGAGGGCACAGTCTCGTCTTCAGTCGACGAAAAAATCTAACCCCGCTTTGTTTTGTGTGTTTGCTTAGACAGCAGAAGGTTAGATGTCCCCCGTGGGCACCTGGAGTTTCTGATGTAGATCAGAAATTTAGCCACTGCTGGCCAGGGGACATTGTTGTGCATCCTGCAGTAATGATACACGATGCCCGTCCGGATCGAACTAAGCCGGGGCGGATCGTTGAACACAGAATTCCAGAGCTCCGTAGCACAAGCTTTCACTCTAACTGCTTCGGGCTACGAAGTGTTAACTGACTCGGCCACCGATTCCCGTTTTGTTCCAGCTATGACCCAAAAGCAAAAAAAGCGGCAGGGCACACGAGTCAATGGTACAAAGCTCGTCAGTTTCCTTTTCTCCATTCCCTCTCTTCTCTCCTCCTCTCCCCACAAGAGCAGGTCTCTCAGCTACTCCCCGCAAAAAAAAGGAATTGAGAGGTTCCTCCTTTCTGGCTGCTCGTCGATCTTAAAGGCAGAGTGATCTTTCCCGCAGCTAGCCAAAGCTCTGGAGACAGCGGCAGTTTGAAGACGGACCCACCTGCATGGGGATGTTGCAGAAGTGGCTGTACTTCCCTTCCCTCGGAAACAGGTCCATGAGGAAGTAGCCTAGAAGTTCCTGGCTGGCGACGTCCGTCACCTTGAACTGCGGAGAGGGGACAGTGAGGATGCAATGCCCCGTACTCCGCTTCATTATAAGCGTGAGTGAAGCATGGACTCCAAGAATGAGCTCCTGGCTTCCAGTGTCCCCGTCGAGCGTGCGCGCTCCTGCAGTGCAGGCGTCGTCTAGAGCGACAAGAACGTGTCTGTAGCTCCACTTTCAATCGATCAACTCTATTGAAAAATATACACAGAACACACTGCACAAACGCGTTTGGATCTGCAGCCTCCTTGGCTAGTTTTGGATCCGTTCCAAATGTGCAAAAATATATAGTGCAGTGGTTTCCTTGCATCCACGTGCATGCCATTTGAAAAATATTTCTTACCTGAACACTGTTTTCATATAAAACTTTTTAAGTGCACTTTTAAACATTTCGCTCGCACATAAAGTGAAACGAACTACAGTCTGAGGCAGTACTGTCTCAGGCTTCAACGAACGACTTAATTGACCGGTCGACTCACCAGCTCAGCCTCAGAGTGCCACAACTTCACGTCCTCCACCTTGTCGAACTTGAGGCCCAGCAGCATCTGTCAATACAGGCACCCATTAAACGTAACAATGCAGTAACAACTGTCGCAACAGCATGATGAGAATTATGAAAATGCAAAGGCAGATTTCTTTGTAGTACGACACAAAATGGTCGAAGCAGTATATGTGCGAGCGTTTCAGCAGTAATAGAAACCCGGCAGATAATCCAAGCCTCCAACGACATTCCTTACAGCAGAAACTAAGGCCCAAGAAACTCCAGACGTGGCATAAGCTAAACAAAGAAACACCAAGAAGAAATATGCTGGTATGCTTCCGAAAAGTAGATGACATTGCACCCCGTTTTGAAACGAAGTGAAACAATGGCTGTCGCTATGAAGGTTTCCAGATGACTTCTTTCTGTCAAGCAACTTTTTCTTAAAACATGTGGATGCATGCACTTTGAATTACAATGGACTGCCTACATCCCATAAAAGGCCATTTGTTTGCATTGCCGCATCTAAAAACGATCCCTTTTCGGTGCCAAACGTGTTGCTTTTTCATTCGAGGATCCGAGTTCATCCGCCTCGTCCTAGCATGGACGCAGGCTGTTTGTGCCACCCTATTTGCGCGGAATTCTCAGGAATGGCAACGAGTGAATGCCAGATGCGCTAACTCATTGCCAGCTGAACAGTTGATGTTGGAAAGGAGGGGTCGGGGAGTTTTTTTGCACTGCATACGCTCGGTGCATACCTCATATATTCCTAGCAGCCCCTTGGTGACCACATCCAGAGGAAAGAAGGCCCGAAGCTTCTCTTGGTCCACCTTGTACACGCGCTCTTCCACCAGGTTCTGGTAGTACGACAGGTCCCAAGCGTTGAGCCTGCCGTCAAAGGGAATTCCCTGGCTCTCTCACACTGCAGTAATGTACATGGGAAACATTGAGACCACACAAATGTAAACAACTGCTTCCTTGACTAAACACAAGCACCACTTTGCTTGAACACGAGTACTGCAGCTTGTTGAAACAAGCAAACAAAAATTGTTATCTGCTTTTGTTATTGGCTCGAGTTAACGGGTGACATTTGTTTTTGACCTGTGTTGACAGACGACACATGTTGTCTGTTTGTATTGTTAGATAACATTTGGCCTCTGCTTGACAGACGACATTTGTCGCCTGCTTGTGTGGACAGACATTTGTCACAAGCTTGTGTTAACAGGTCACAGCTGTTGTCTGCGTGTGTTCGTAAACAACAAATGTCACCTGGTAGAGTTCACGACAGAGCAAAACTTCATTACTAATTTCCTGCACCGCATTCAAAACACAAGAGAGTCAGCAATTCAGAACTTGTGTCTATCCAACGGAGTGACACCACAAGAAACCGTGGTCCTACCAGACTTTATATGACATGGATAGTTGGACAACAAGAGAAACGAGGCACTCGAGCGAGAGCTACTCTTGCGGATAGATGTTGGGATCGAACATCCATACACAGGGTGTTCCAGGCAGTGCAGACAAGATTCTGCCCGTGTTTTGTGAAAGACCTTGTAAAGACCTTGTAAAACAAAAAGAGTTGAGGGGCATGGACAGCACTGAACATGCAGCACACAATAAAGTTGCAGCAAGGCTATACACTAGACATGCACAGGTTCCTCTGACAAAGTAACTACATATCGTTACTCACTACTCAATAAAGTGACTAAAACATACTTGTTTCAGTTCAGAAAAAGTAACAAAGACTTTACTTTGTTACGTGTCTGGTGGCCACAACTGGTTCTAGACAATGAAATGCTGTCGCACCTCTTCCTTCTTGTACTGCAGCAGCAGCTGCTTCTCCTTCTGCCATAGGGGCTGCAGTTTCTCCGCGAGCTCGGTGAGGAAACGACGCACGTTGCCGCTGTTTCTTGCCATCAGGATCTCTGTGATGAAGTCTGCGTGGGTCTCGTAGTTAAGGAGCTTGGCTTTCTGGAGGACGAGACGTCACGACACTGAAATGCTGTCGTTAAGCGGGGCCTCCTCGGAGACGACGGATCGAAGGGCCGTACCTTGTGTCTGAGAGAGATGGCCCTTTCTAGGAGAGGGGTGTTCTCCTCGACACACCTGGAAGTGAGGTTCTTGGTCAGAAATAATACGAGTAGCGGCTGGTTCACACGTCTGCATCCGAGTGCGATCGACTGTCTTGTGACCGCTCACGGCGAGAAACCACTCAAGCGTTTTCCATCAGGGAATCCCTTCCGCTTTGTGACTAACTAGAGTGAAGGTTTGGCAGTACAGTTGAACCCGGATATATTGAATTCAAAGGGGATCATAAATAGTTTGATATATCAATACTTTGATATACAAAAATATGTTAAATTAAGCTCGAGTTGAAATTTCCTAACGTCTCTGCTATTACCAAAGGTCGCAACAAACGGGATCGCTTACCAAATAGAGCATCCAAGAGCTGCTAAATACAGTAGAGCGTAGTTGGCACAGATTGCAAACACAGCCGCGCTTACACGCATGCCTGGCCGGGACCTCCACAGAGCATAAGCACGAAATTAATAAAATAAAAAAAATGAAAAACAAAAAAGAAACGCATAAAAAAAAGTTAAGCAAGCAACAAAAAAGAAATTATAATGCAATTAAATGCAAAGGTGCAAGCGAGCAGGACAAGAATGACGAAAATAATCCCTGGAGAAGAGGGACAAAGGACAAACACAAATATCCAAGCACAGCTAGGCGACTGGTGAGCGACCGAAAAAATCCGCCTGGTTCGGGTATTAAACCCGGGACCTCTCCATTACAGGTGGAGCGCTCTACCAACTGAGCTAACCAGGAGTTAGACGTCAGTAGAGCGAACGGGTTTTATCAGCCACCACCAGTCTAACACCAACAATGGAGAAGCTTGCAATTTAAGGTTGTAATTATATTATAATTTTCGGTCGCTCACCAGTTACCTAGCTGTGTTTCGAGATTTGTGTTTGTCGTTTGTCCCTCTCGTTCCCCTTCTCCAGGGATTACTTTCGTCAAAAAGAAAGCTCACTAAATTCAGGCAGCAAAAAAAAAAAGTCAAAAGAAAAAAGAAAAAAAAGAGGAAAAGCAATAACAGCAAAAAGAAAAGGTAACAAAGACAAGACCTTCAAAGTATGATTGCACAACCGTTGTTGTCCACACACTCGACTTGCCGAAGACTTGTTTTTTTTTTCTGCTCATTTTATTTTGGGGCTAGGAAGTCAAGCAGCATCAGCAGTGTTTGGGGAAAGGGCACAGGCTACTGTTCCAACAGCGGGCACTCCCTGCTCTCCCTGCTACCCCTTGCTTTTGCCATCCTCCACTTTTTTCTTTTTTTTACGATTTATTGCTTCTTTTTTTTTTTAAACTGCTTTTCGCTGTGTATCTTACATACGCTGCGTATGCTGGCTTGGCAGTCTGACAGCCCCGCAACGCGAGCAATGTGCTCGCCACCGGCGCAATCGGATCGCGGGAAAAGCAACGGACAGCGGGGCTTCGGTCGGTTCGCTACATTGAGTGTTCCCGCCATGGGAATCATGGAGGTTCGATACAAAAAGACAACGCTCCTATAGTATTACATGTGATGTTCAAGGGGATGGTTGTACTGTTTGATATAAACTATAATTCGAAATATGTGTCGTATAACCGGGCTCGATTGTATATTAGAGGTCAAGTTTACGCACTACATCTATAAGAAATGGTCACTGATAACATCGTCAGAAATACTTAAAGGGCAACTCCAGTCAATATGTTTTAATTTGGGATTATGACAGTTTTCAGCTTAGGCAGTGTCCCTGAACTACAAGGCATAACTTTTTTTCTCAATATTGTGCTAATATCACAGCTCAAAGTTTGGTTTCGAACGTCTACGGCAAAACCGAAACTATCTGATGGAGGGATAGCAACACCCATCAACACCCGTACAGCCGCAACGTGACATTAACATGGTGCTGCGCCAGCGTTGCTTGACTAAAAGCTAACCCACTTGCCACCTGCCAAGGAAAAGCTGGTCGCCACTTTAAAATCGGTTTTAGTGGAGTGTGTGGCTTCGCTTCGACGTAATATTTCGGCTGTGATCATATTTTGTGCCACTAAAGCAATACCAGTCGTTTATTTGAGTTTCGTTATCGACAGCAGTTGCCCTTTAAAGGGACACTGACAGGGTATTTATGCTCGCCGAGGTTTTGATTTGTATGTGACATATGAGAGCTCAACTACCCAGAACAGAATTTGCGGCTCGAAATTCGGTTTCTTTCCACCCGAAAACCGTCGATCAAGAACTGGCCGGTTCGAGTCTCGCTCACTCTTTTTTCCGCGGTCACGGGCCGTTTTCTAAGGTATCGATGCGACCTCCAAATTTAATCAAAGTCGTAGGTCACTGAAGGCACACACACAATATTAAAAATAGAAAAAAATATGAAACCAATTTTTTGTGGCTTCTAAAAAGCTGCAGATACGTTGATTGAAAAAAAAGTTCCACAGACAACCGGAAGCATTCTGTGCGTTCGTCTTTTCGCGTATCGTGGGACTCGCGGGGACGGCGATGGCAGCGGACGACGGGCGTGGGACCTCTATTTCAGAACTGTCGTTCGCGGTACCGGCGAATTCTGTCTACCTTTAAAAGAGAAATTTGGGACTGATCAAAAGAATTGGTATTCATCCCGTACGACACGCCCGACCACCAAGCCGATTTGCACGAAGACGTCGCCGAGCCGTCGCTCCCTTCTCGTGGCTGAAGACATCGCTCGCGCAAACGTCAAGCACGACGTGTCTACTTCGAGTTGAATATGCACGCGTACGATTTTTTTACAAGGTGCGAATGTCGCCAATGCGTGGTGCTTCCCGACTTCGACCCGGGAGTGCTTTTGCTAGAAGAAAATCGGCAGCTAACTTTCCAACTTACAGTTTACCGGCTCAATTATTACTAAGAAAAGAGATCCCGCAGAGAAGAGTTGTCCCAGTAGCTGGGGAGGAAGACGAAGAAGCCGTCTGGAACGGCTGCTATATAATGAGTTCTGGTGGAAACACCGCATCGGCCACCGGCCGAGTTATTATTGAATCGTCTGATATTGTCTCAAGTGAGTACAAAGTCACCCTTCCACGTCTCCCAACCGGTAACCTCGTCCTTAACTCGGTATTCCTTCACGCTGACATGACTGCGCGGCCATACAATGCACCCGACTTCCGAGATGCTCTCAAAGATGTGCTGGACTTAAAAGATATCAAAGCCACCGGTCAATTTCAGATGGGCCATGTGTGGATGGTGACCTGCGTCAACGCCCTAGCCAAAGAAAAGCTCTGCCGCCGCGGTGAGCTCCTCGTTAAAGGCAAGAAATGCCTGGTGATCGACCCTAACACACGTGATCTTAAGATAAAACTCCTGTGGCTTCCTGACCATCTTGAAGATAGACGCATCGTTGACGCTCCGACGCCTTTCGGCGTCGTTCATAACATACAACGAGAGAAGTGGCGCTGTCCAGGAATGGAACACATGGACACCCTGAACAGGGAAGTAAACATCACCATGCACGAAGGAATGACCATAGAACGGATTCCTCACCTGCTTCAGGTGTTCGGAATCCAGACGCTCGTCACTGTCCCCGGAAGACCTCCATTGTGCCTTAGGTGCAACAGGGTCGGTCACATTCGACAGCAGTGCAGAACACCGCGCTGCTTCAAGTGTGGCATCTACGGACACATCGCGGACACTTGCGTCACAACTTACGCAAGTAAACTCCGTGGCAAGGTGTCGCGCGAGACAGAAGAACAGTCGGAGCTATTGATGGATGTCTCCGAGATTGTCGACGCTTCGGGTCAAGCACCGTCGGCCGCAACATTCGAAAAGTGCACTGAACGAGAACTGCCAGTCGCGGTGCCCAGCACCAACCAGGCCAAAGACGACCCCGGTGGCCTTCCTGAGCCACCTCCACCACCTGGCGAGGACGATACGTCATCTACGACGTCAGAATCGACCATCACTGCTGAAGATGCTGCAAGCCGAGATCAGGCACTTGTTGAGGTGGACTCGGAGCCCGATGTCAGTGGATCGTCCGTTGAACCATTACAGCCAACTCAAATGCCAGAGGCTGTTTTCGAGGCTGACCCGGACAACATTCCCTCCGCGGATGTGACCGCTCCAACAAGAGCCATAAAAGAACGCAAGCAGGCTGGCACTCGACACAAGCCGTACTCAAAGCCATCGGCAAACCTCAAGGTCATTGAGGACAGCCAAAGTGGCAACTTGAGTACACCCTAATTTTCCTTATGTCTGCCGCCCTTCCTTTACATTTTGTAACCTTAAATGTGAGAGGTCTATGCTCTAGAAGGAAACAATATCAGCTGTTGCGCCTTTTTAGAGAGGAGAAAGTTGACGTAGCAGCGGTGCAAGAGACGAAGCTATCTTCAGACGAAAGTATTGCTGAAGCTTTAGAGCCTTTTATGAAGGAATATGAAATATGCGTTAACCAAGCTATTGGGGTCTCCGCTGGGTGCTTTCTCTTCTTTCGAAAGCAGCTTGATATGTCATCAGTCTCCGTTTTTATCGACCTGGAAGGGCGTCTCATTTCCTGTGACCTCAGCTTTAGACAGATGAACTGGCGCTTCATTTGTCTATATGCTCTTAATACCCCGAAGGAAAGAACATCATTCTTTGAAATTTTAGTACCACTTCTTAGGACTGACAGAACGATAGTCCTAATGGGAGATTTCAATTGTGTTTGTAACGTAGACGATCGATCTGTATCAGCAACTAGGTATGACAGAAGTGCCACTGTTCTTCAGAGCATGCTTCAAGAGCATAACCTTGCTGATGTTGCTTATAGGAAAGGGGAACCGATACGTTACACACATTTTCAAGGCATCTCGCATGCGCGATTAGATAGGATTTATGTATCGGGCTCTATAATTGACTCTATGACCGACTACCACGTTAAACCAGTGTTCTTCTCCGACCATTGCCTAGTAACAGCTTGTTTTGGTCCGCGGAGACACCGATCTGTTTATCAACAGTGGGATTTTTGGAAGCTAAATGTGAAACTTCTAAAAGACATTTCTTTCTCAAGAAAGATCCCCATGGTCTTGTCACATATTCTAGAAAAAGTCGACATGCATATATTTGCTAAATGGGACAGTTTCAAGCAAGAGACGAAAAACCATGCAACTGAGCGCTCCACGATAATATCATACATAAACAAACAGGAACAGCGTGAACTGCATAAGAACCTAACAACGCTATACGAATTGAAATGCCTTAACCCAGGTGAATATAGTGACGATGTCAATGTAGTCTGAGGTCAACTACAAAAATATGAAACAGAAAAGTATCGAGGAGCCTTGATCCGCTCTCGAAAGAAACGTTTCTTCCATGGTGAACAGCCTACGAAGAGGTCTCTGGACGATGAAAGGCGATATGCCTTGACGAAAGAAATTGTAGAGATCAACAACAATGGATCGACGCTCACTGACCCAACAGAGATTGTAAAATCATTCTATCAACTTTACACAAATATTTTTGGAACACTAATACCTACGAAAGAGAAGTCTGAAGTTGAACATCTTTTGTCTCAAATGCCGATACTTGACGAAACAGACCGAAAGTTAATTGATGGTCCTATAACATTGGAAGAAATCAAAGCTGCTATTAAATCTCTCCCTAATGGTAAAACGCCTGGGCCTGATGAGCTGAGTGGAGAATTTTATAAAGCGTACGCAGACATTATATCTCCTGTTCTGCTCGCTGTATTTCACGAAGCCTTTGTGCAAAGAGCTCTGCCGCCTTCCTTTTATCATGGTCATGCAGTACTAATCCCAAAAACAAAAGACGCAGAGATGCTTAAAAAGATGGAAAATTACAGACCTATATCCTTGTGCAATGTTGATTACAAAATTTATGCAAAAATACTTAACGACAGGCTACAGTGCGTAATCGAAACGCTGATAGGTAAACACCAAACTTGTGGAATAAGAGGCCGAGCTATTCAAACGAATATTCATGTTGCTCGTTCAGTACTGGAGTGCGTGTCCGACAATAACGACCAGGTAGCGTTCGTACAAATAGATCTTACAAAGGCTTTCGACCGCGTGAGTCATTCCTTCTTATTTACACTGCTAAACCATATCAACGTAGGGACAACACTTTTAGATGGTATCAAGCTTTGCTACTCAAGCTGTTCAACAAGACTCGTCATCAATAATATTCTCTCTAACGAAATCAAAATAAAATCTTCCGTTAGGCAGGGCTGCCCGCTATCCCCGCTACTTTTTGCCCTGTACTTAGAACCTTAATGTCTGAGCATCATAAACAATGAAGGTATTCAAGGATACTCCCTGGGCAATGTTGAAGTAAAAGTTCTTGCGTATGCAGATGACGTGGCATTTTTTTGCACAGACAAGAGAAGCGTCGAGAGAGCCCTTGATCTCACAGCACGTTACTGTGAGGTCACAGGAGCTTCCGTAAATCCTGCTAAATGCAATGGCTTCTGGTATGGTTCCTGGGCCACAAAACCTTCATTGTTTGCTGGTATAGCGTGGAACCGGAATCCCCTTACATATCTCGGAGTACCTCTCTCACAAATCCGTAGCAACGTGACCTACTGGTCCTCCTTGACAACCACACTGAAAAAGAAAACAGACGCGTGGAGAGGAAGGGACATTTCAATTTTCGCTAGATCTAGTGTTTGCAATGTATTTCTAGCTTCTAAGCTTATGTACGTGCTCCAGGTGCTTCACTGCTCTCGGACCAACATCCAGAAAATCCACAGAATATTCGCTACATTCATATGGTGTTCAACTTGGGAGCCCATAAAAAGAGACAATCTCTTTCTTCCTCTTGAATGCGGCGGTTTAGGTCTTTGTCATATATTTGTGCGACAGCTGGTCTCGCGATTCTTTTTCTTTAAAAATGTTAATCACGATTTCCTCAGAGTAATGCTCCAACGACGTCTTTCTGGTAGTTTAAACTATCTGATTGTTTCAACCGTCGAAAGCTCTCAAGGCACACCATGGGGCTTTTTAAAGGAAGTGGTTGACACACTTAGCTTCCTCAAAGCAAGATTTTCGTTGGAATATTTGTTTACTGTATCCAGAAAGGCACTCTCAAGGAGCATAAAAGAAAGCTTATTTCCTCTGCCACTTTATCGTACCCGTTTGACACTGGAACCTATCAACGACGTGTTTAAAAGGGTCAAGAAAATGGGAGTGCCTCCCTCAACTAAGACGTTTTTCTTTAAATTACACACATCCACTTTACCCGTTAAAACTTACCTCGAAGAAAAAGGAATATTTGTACCCTGGACAGTAAACTGTAGATTATGTAACAAGCCAGAGACAATAGAACACTGTTTCATATACTGTAATGATGCGTTTTTGTTTTGGGATGTGCTGCAACGCACTCTACAAAAAGACCTAGTTCTTAACGACTACAATCTTCGCTTCCTTCCTTTTTCTGAAAATGAAACCGTACCGTACGACATGTTTGCTCTTTTAGGTTTGCATAGTCTGTGGAAGTGCCGCATGATCGATAGGCATGCGGAGAAGCCGCGTACGACGAAGTCGCTCTTTCTAGAGCAAGTGGCGCAGGTGAGAAGTGTATATGCTTCAAAGTTTAACCAGCCTGACTGGTTCCCTATGTTTGACAAATGCCTTGGCTTACCAAATTTCTGAAGAAAAAGAACTGCGATCGTAAGTGAGACTTGCCCGAATCTTTCACCTTAGTTTTGTCATTGTCTGCTAATAAGTCTAATGGCCACATGTTCAAGATGCCAAATGTAAAAATTTGTGTGATAGTTGTTTGTAAATAGCTTTTTAAAGGTGTGCATGTTTTAATGTATATACAGTACGAATGAACGTGTTGTGGTAGTTACGGAACATCATGTAATAAAGATATAAAAAAAAAAAAAAATTGTCCCAGTAGCTCAGTGGGAAAGACGGCCGCTTCACATGCGGTAGAACCGGGTTCGATCCCCCATGAAACCTTTTTTTTTTTTTTTTAATTTTTTGATGTTTACATATTTTCTTTTTTACAATTATCACTGAAGAACCAAACAAAAAAATAACAAACACATGTTGTGGACGACACTTCGCTGAATTAAATGGTATGGGATTTCCTTTTTGACACCTGCGAACTCAATGTAATCACTTTCCACAAAATGCAAGGAGCATATAAATCGGGTAACGTCCGCTTTCTGAGGTGTCCGTATATGTTCTACAGGAATTGCAGCCAGCCATTGGTCCCGATCCCGTTGATCTTTCGGAAACTCTGTCGCACAATGCCCCTTTTTTTTCGGACGCAGGACATGTGAGCCAGCTCTTCACGCAACATCTTGGGTGTATTCTTTTCGGAGCCGATCATGGAAATTCACCACGGGCATTCACTACTCATCTCCAACTTCTCAATGTACAAAACAACTCATCTTGGAGTACAGAACAACGAGCGGAACAAACATCACTCACGGCGAACAGTTCCCACACGCCGCATCGCACGCCGCATGTCCTGTCGTCTGCTACCGGAGAGGAGGAAAAAAAAAAAAAACGCACGGTCGGGTGTAGCCACGTGACTTCTGCCACTCCACTCTCTTCTCTCCACTTCTCCGACCTCCGTCGGGTTTCGGTTTCGAGCAGTTGCGTCTTTTGGCTTTATTAAAAAAATACGCTATGCTGTTGCAAAATATTAATTGGGTAGTCCTCCGACACCATAATGAAGCGCCTGGCAAAATATGAAAAAAAAATTTTGGGGGGTGTCAGTGTCCCTTTAAAGGGACACTGACAGGGTATTAATGCTTGCCGAGGTTTTTAGTTGTACGTGACATATGAGAGCTCAACTACCCAGAACAGAATTTGCGGCTCGAAATTCGGTTTTTTTCCGCCTGAAAATCGCCGATCAAGAACTGGCCGGTTCGAGTCTCGCTCACTCTCTTTTTCGCGGTCACGAGCCGTTTTCTAAGGTATCGATGCGACCACAATCAAAGTCGTGGGTCACTGAAGGCCCACACTCAATATTAAAAATAGAAATAAATATGAAACCCATTTTTTGTGGCTTCTAAAAAGCTGTAAATACGTTGATTGAAAAAAAACGTTCCACAGACAACCGGAAGCATTCTGTGCGTTCGTCGTTTCGCGTATCGTGGGACTCGCGGGGACGGCGATGGTAGCGGACGATGGGCGTGGGACCTCTATTTCAGAACTGTCGTTCGCGGTACCGGCGAATTCTGTCTACCGTTAAAAGAGAAATTTGGGACTGAACAAAAGAATTGGTATTCATCCCGTACGACACGCCCGGCCACCAAGCCGATTTGCACGAAGACGTCGCTGAGCCGTCGCTCCCTTCTTGTGGCTGAAGACATCGCTCGCGCAAACGTCAAGCACGACATGTCTACTTCGAGTTGAATATGCACGCGTACGATTTCTTTACTAGGTGCGAATGTCCCCAAAGCGTGGTGTTTCCCGACTTCGACCCGGGAGTGCTTTTGCTAGAGAAAAATCGACAGCAAACTTTCCAACTTACAGTTTACCGGCTGAATTATCACTAAGGAAAGAGATCCACCAGAAAAGAGATGCCCCAGTAGCTCAGTGGGAAAGACGTCCGGTTCACACGCGGTAGGACCGGGTTCAATCTCCTGTGAAACTTTTTTTTTTTTTTTTCAAACATTTTTTGATGTTTACATATCTTCTTTTTTTTTTTTTTTTTACAATCATCACTGAAGAAACAAACAAAAAAAAAATAACAAACAAATGTTGTGGACGATACTTCGCTGAATTAAATGGTATGGGATTTCCGTTTTGACACCTGCGAACTCAATGTAATCACTTTCCACAAAATGCAAGGAGCATGTAAATCAGGTAGCGTCCGCTTTCCGAAATGCCCGTACATGTTCTACAGGAATTGCAGCCAGCCATTGGTCCCGATCCCGTTGATCTTTCGGAAACTCTGTCGCACAATGCCACTTTTTTCGGATGAAGGACATGTGAGCCAGCTCTTCACGCAACATCTTCGGTGTGTTCTTTTCGGAGCCGCTCATGGAAATTCACCACGGGCACTCGCTACTCATCTCCAACTCCTCAATCTACAAAACAACTCATCTTGGAGTACAGAACAACTCATCTTGGAGCACAGAACAACGAGCGGAACAAACATAACTGCAAAAGAATCGCACGGCGAGCAGTTCCCGCACGCCGCATCGCACGCCGCATGTCGTGTCGTCTGCTACGGAGAGGAGAAAAAAAAAAAACGCACGGTCGGGTGTAGTTACGTGACTTCCGCCACTCACTCTCTTCTCTCCACTTCTCCGACCTCTGTCGGGTTTCGGTTCGGTTTCGAGCAGTTGCGTCTTTTGGCTTTATTAAAAAAATACGCTACTCTGTTGCAAAATATTAATTGGGTAGTCCTCCGACACCATATTGAAGCGCCTGGCAAAAAATAAAATTTTTTTTTTGGGGGGGGGGGGGGGGGGGGGGGGTTTCAGTGTCTTTTTAATGAAAAAAATGATGCATAAAATATATACAGATCAGAAACGTTTCAGGACTACCCAGCAGATAGCAGTTGCTGGCGGTTGCAAAGCGTTGATTACATTCAAACGCAAATGCGTAAACCAGTCTTCATTATTGCCCACGCAAGCACAAGGACGACAGATCCCATTTGCTTCTTGGAAAAGTAAAAATGTGTTTCAAGTCGTCAAATTTCCCCGAAGCAACACCCCAAAAGGTGTTCCGTATCTCGTACCTGTTGTCAAAAGCGAAGTTGACTCTCCCGCGCGTTTCGGCACTGATGGCAAACTTCATGATCGGTATGGCGTGCGGGTATTTCAGCGTAACCCGCCGCTTTCCGGAATCGGCCTGGGCGAAGAGAGAAGCCGCAGAAACGAGATCACAAATCTCGTCCTTGCAAGCACTGCCTGCGACTAGTAGAAAACACAAATAAAGGTTTTAAAGACCTGTGGCAGTACCTTGGCCGTACCCGACAAACTCCCCATTACGCAAATACTTTTGGGAGGTAAATCTCGGTGGAACCGTTTAGACCGAGACTCGTGACGTGAGTTCGGACTAAAACGCCAATGGCTGTCGCTACGGTCACGTGACTACTTACGCCGTCCAATGGGGGTGGGCCACCATCAGTCCCGCTGCAGATGATGCGCTATTTACAAGGTCACCAAAGTTTAAGACGTTCCAAGTCAACCAAATCCGCCAAATCTAGCAGACAGTGGTCAGTGATGTTGACAATGTCCTTTCCATGTTGCTTTTTTCGCGTCCGTCTATACCGTGTTTTAACTAACTAACACCCCAATAACAAATAGCATTCTTAAAATGCGGGCGAGTTGGCGGCAGCGAACGCAGCACCCTGGCACGAAAATAAGGCAAACTTTGTTTTACATTGGTTTTTTTTTCGTGCCGTTGTCTCGAGCTAGAGCGTAGTCGTTCGTTACGAGCGTACCATGTCTAGATTCTTGACAAACTCCTCGGGCAGGCCCCTCAGCTCCTCTTCCGTGAACTCCAGGACAGCGTTCTCCTCATTTATGGCCTTGGAGAATTTCAAGGAGACCTCGTTGATCTCGTTCTTGAGGTCCTTCACCTGCTTCTGTACCTCGGGGCTCAGGTGCAGTCCTGCGGCAGTATTGCTAAAAATTAGCCTTTCGTTTGTTGATTGCCACAAAACAAGCCGACGATTTCCTTCGCTACGCCAAACTACGAGGGCAACGATGTAGCAACACCCAGATAATGAGGTGGTAGTGCTGGCGTTTTTATGCCTCTCGCCGGAGACTGGCAGCACGGAGCGCAATGGACACAAGTGCTGCATCAGCAATTCAGCGCTGCCGCCATGTCACGTATTGTTTCTTCCACATTAACTGAGGGAGAAGCCGATATGAGTGAGGAGGAGTTCAGTTGAAAGTGATAAAGCCTAAAATGTATGCTGTCCCTTTTGAGCACAAATCTGCGCCTCCATCAAAGGCTTACAAAACTCTGCGAGAACAGAACTTTGCCAGCTGCTCTCCGGATGTGTCCACGGTGCACTCTCAGTTTTAAGCACAAACTAGGAATTGATTTCCGTGCACCTTTATCGGGGAATTCTCTCAGAACCTTACCGTCTCGTTTACGAAGCTTGATCAATTTCTCAAGGAAGCGCTTCATCTCGGCCGAGAGAGAGCTGGTGTCCATTTTCTCCAGGGCTTGCAGCTTTTCAAAGATGTCGAGCCGCATCCTACGAAGTCAGACGGCACGTGTAATCAGAGCTTTGGATTCTGCTCACTGAGGCGCAGAATTTCCGGTAGCTACCGTAATCATGATTGTCCACGGGCAATGTGTTTGGATTCTGCTCAAGGGTGTGGAATCTCTGGTAGCTTACCACAATCAGCACTATACTCCGACAGACACGAAAGCGAAAAGGTCGGAGAGTAAGGAAGAACATTTCCTCACCCGCATTCGACTTCAAACTCGTCCAGCATACGGGAGGCTTCCGAGCTAGCGTCGCGCAGTTCCTTGTTTGTTGAAACGTACATCGCAAGCTCCAAGTAGAGCTTCTCATTCGTGGGAAGTCGCTGAACCTCTGCAAGCTCCTGAAACAAAGATTAGAGCTAGGTTCACAAACATAATCAATTGAAGTCACAACCTAGAGAACAAAGTCAACCAAGTGTGCTTGTTTTTGCTCTAGGACTTGAAACTGTTCCTCGAAACTGATCATGCAGCTGTTGTTATTGTTTTTGTTTTTATTGTACATGCTGTTTCTAGTAAAAATCATATTCTATCTATGGTGTATCAATTTTGCCACCACAGCTACCTTTGTTGGGGGCAGGAACTCGGTGATGTTGCACTGGTGTGGCTTTTTTTCTGTCTCCATCAAGGCGATAAGCAAATTGTTAAACTTGGCTTCCTTTGGTGAACTTGCCTTGGTTAGCCCACCTTGTGCAGATGAATGGAGTGGGATTAAAATCTAATCCAAGACTGTCAATCAGCTTCCACTGAACAGCGGCGGGCAATATGAAGTGTTGTATTTGATACCAATGCCAACTCAGTAATGTGATTCAACAAAACCCAAGTTCCAAAACCAATGGCATTCTTCTGTGAACACGGGCTTATCCAAAGATCCTGGGGTAAAGATTTTAAATTCTTCTACTTCCTCGTCAAAGCCAAGCAGATGGCACGATTATGCGCCCTAAAAAGGAAAAAAGAAAAAAAAAAAGAGCACGGGGGATGGTGCAAGAGATTTCTTCCTAGGAGATCGTTGTGTGGTTCGTGTCCGATTCTCTCATCCGGGATGGGTTCGCTGGACTCGACCGGCTAACGCTGACAGAGCTTCCAATGAGGTGAGCTGGCTTGGAGCAAGCTGCCCTAGGCTGCATTAAGATGAACACTCGGCCCAGCAACATAGGTAGGGTGAAGATGCACCGCGGAAAATACAAAATGGCAACGAGGATGAGATTTTAAAAGGGCAACGACAGTTTCAAGGCAAGCTGTGCGTCCCGGTCGCATAGTTGACAAGAACCGGCACATCTTGGACATTTTTTAGTTTTGTTTTTTTCTTCGCAGCCTTGCGGCATTTCGTTACCACTATTTAGGGTTAATTAGTCGAGCTAGCGTTTGATTTTTCTCTTTTTGCGTTTCTTTTCATGTGGCCTACTTCGAGCCAGGTAGTACTCCTTTCTCCGAACCAGAGCGTCTCGGAACTCCTGCACGCCTAACGTTCAAACGCCGAGTTAATTTTTTTTGTAGCTTTACGCTTTTTTTTTTTGGACACAGCTCGGTCCAGAATCAATTGTTCCAGGCAACAAATAAGCACTAAGAGAGTTACCCAAACTTGCGAGACAGCATATTTTTTTTTTTGTTTTTTGTTCTGTCCGGCGATGACGCAAACATTGTTCTAGGCCAGAAAGAAGCCCTGACCAAGGTCGCTGTCTCTTCAGAGACAGCAATTCTTTTTCATCCCATCCTCGTCGCCATTTTAGTATTTTTGGAGGTGGTGGTCCGACAGGTGCTGTCGGGTACCGGCGCAGGGCTGCGTGGATGGCCTTGAATGCAGTGGTGGCAATGTCTTGCCTTGTCAATGTCAGGAAAGGAACGGCAGCCGCTGCTGCAGGCGTTGTCGTGACCGGAAAGTAGACGTAGGGTTCATCTGCGAAGGCGACCCAATAACGGCGGGGGCCCACGTCCTTGCGGACCCCGCCAAAGGCGAGGAAGGACACCTGTGACTGTTTACTTGTTTAATCCAAATCCCAGGGTCAACTGTGTGGTGTTGGAGTATTTAGGGATTGCTTGGATTGAGGACTGCAGCGTGGTAAATCAACGTTCGTTTAACCCGCCATATTCTGATACACCAACGTTGCCAACCCGTATAGTCGGTTTCGCTAAATCAAAGGCACTACAGCTACCCTCCTTGTGGGAAGATAAAATTGAGAATCTAATACATCAAATAAAATGTTGCAAAGTATATAACAAAACAAAATTAACTAAATGATGTGCTGTCGATATTCAGCTGAACACTTGCTGAGATGAGTTCTTTCATTTTGCAATAGTTCACTCTTCTTCACAAAGAATTTAAAAGGGATTATGTTGCAAAGTCGGCAAGATGCCGTGGCGGCTTGCGGTTTCTGACGGGGGTAGCGTCGACGAAGGGGGCTCTGTCGTCTTGCAGGCACTGATGGCACAGGTGCTGAGGTGCGACTGTTCGTGCCAGAGCCGTATGTGGGGAGAGTTTGGTTAGTCTATGATCTTGCCGCCGTAACGCTCTCCTCCCAAATGAGCCAATCAGCACGCAGCGTAGAGCACGCGGCGTGTACACTACAAACTGTTCCACAGCGATACTACAAGAGCTGAGCACGCGCTTCTCTTGTTCAGAATTCGTGCCTGCCCGTACGAACGCAAAGCTCAGAATACTACACCTGGGGGGCTATGTTGGGCTTGGGGTTTTGGACTCCCAGAAGACTAGGAGAAGGAAGTGCCGCCAACAACGCTCTTTGGATGTTGATTGGTGGAGTCGCTGATGACGCGTTGCGTGGTGCTGCTAAGATATGTTCATTCACACCTATGTCACTTCCTTCTACCTAGTCGCCTGGCAGTCCAAAACGTGCAACATAGCCCGCCTGGCTTACTGCAGCCAACTCAGCAGCGTGACTCAACAAAAATGGAGTGCAATCAACACCGATCGCATTTTTCAGTGGCCGTACCGCAAACACCCATATCATCCGGCATGGGTGCGAAATCAGTAACGTGACTCGGCAACATACAATCGTTTCAAAAGGGCTCAAAAAAAAAAAAAAAAAAAAATTACTTACACCCAGCACGTCGTCAAAAGCGATTTGGTCACCCTCGAGAGCGCCGATCTTGTCGCACAAGTGAGCAGTTCTTTCGCCTTGCGATAAGCCTCAGCTTCGAGAACGGTCCATGTCCAGCTCGCCCCCTTATCCAGCAGTCTGTACAACGGCTCCAAGGTGTGAGCAGCTCCCTTGAGGAAACGATGGTAGAAATTAAGCAAGCCCAGGAATGACTGTAGTTCCTGTTTGTTCTTGGGCTCTGGAGCTTCATGAATGGCCTTGACCTTGTCTTCAGTTGGTCGCACCCCGTCCTTGTCAATCCTGAATCCCAAAAACACGACTTGCATGGTGTTGAACGTACATTTTGCCTTGTTAAGGCGTAAACCGTCTTCCTTGAATCGCTGCAGCACAGCTCGCAGGCGTCTATCGTGCTGTTCTTTGGATTCTCCGCCGATAAGTATGTCATCTAAAAAAATTAGTACTCCTTCAATTCCGGCAAGTAACTCCTCCATATAACGCTGGAAGATCACTACGGCGACGGATACTCCAAATGGAAGACGGTTAACCTTGAAAAGTCCCTTGTGCGTCGTGATGGTGAAAAGCTTTGCCGACTCATCATCGACGGTCAACTGCTGGTAGGCCTGTGCAAGGTCAAGCTGTGTAAAGCGACGGCAACCCGCTAAGTTGCTCAGGAGTTGCTCTGGCGTGGGCAATGGGTAAGATTCCCACTTCACTGCCTTGTTTACGGTACTTTTATAGTCACCGCAAATCCGCAATTCACCACTCTTTTTCAGGATTGGAACTATCGGTGTAGCCCAATTTGAGTGTTTTACAGGTTCAAGGATTCCCTGCTGGACCAACTTTTCTAGTTCTTGCTCCACTTTCGGACGCATCGCATAGGGAACTTGCCTTGACTTGCAGAACTTAGGTGCAGCAGATCTGTCGACCTCCACACGGATGGGTGGTCCCCGACTCTTTCCCAGGCCAGCGTCGAAGATTTCCTTGAACTCCTCCAGGAATCCGCTACCCTCCTGGGTGTTCCTGAGTTGATGGACACCTGTGAGGCCGATTCCTAGATGCTTGAACCAGTTTCGTCCAAGAAGGCTTGCGTACTCTCCCTTGACCACCAGAAGTGGCAGAGTTGCCGACCTTTCTTTGTGTTTAACCTCCACGAGTACTCTTCCTAGGACGATAACAGGCTCCTTCGTATATGTGCGTAGCGCAACCGTAGATGGTTTCAGCCTCTGATTTGGAATATGAAGTCGTGCCATTGTTCTCCTGCTTATGACAGAGAACATGCATCCTGAGTCAACCTCCATCGCTGTTGGCTGTCCGTCGATGTCGACGTCTACGAGGATAGCAGGTTCGTTGGACGAGAGGTTGTACAGCTCGTACATCTTGGTGGTATCGCCGTCTAAAAGATCAGCTTGCGCCGTCCCCCGTCTTGCTCTTGGAGGACTTTTCTTAGCCTTCTTTTGAAGACAGGCTTTGACAATATGCCCTTTGCGGTCACAGAACAGGCATGTGGCGTTCTTGAAGTGGCAATCCTGAGGAGAGTGTGCCCCGTTGCATCGATAGCACACGGAAGTCGCTTGCTTGGTTTCAGGCTTCGCATGATGTTGTGCAGGCGGTGACGGTCCAGGTCCATCTTTAGCCACGCTGTGGATTTGGCTGACGTCCTTAGGCGTAGTCCTGATCTCCATGGCATTGTTCTTCGCACATTCCGCTGCTATTGCCAACTTCTCCGCTTGAGCCAACGTAAGCTCGGCTTCGCTCAGCAGACGTCGTTGCAAGGCCTCATCTTTAACTCCACAGACAATCTGGTCGCGCAAACTGCTGTCGAGGGCGTCTCCGAAGTTGCAGGTAACTGCAATACGGCGTAAGTCCGCGATGAACGCAGCCATGGGTTCGTCGCTGTGCTGTGCCCGCTTATGAAACTTAAAGCGTTCCACGATCTCCGAGGGCTTTGGTGCAAAGTGATTTCCCAACTTCTTAATGATGTCAGCGTAGTCCGTCTCTGAAGGTGTCGTTGGCGCGCAGAGGGAATGCAGTATTGCATAGGTCTCGGCTCCGCAAACGCTGTAGAACACGGCTCGCTTCATCTTGGGTGTAGCGATCCCATGGGCTTCAAAGTGGAATTCCAGCCGTTGAAGGTATAATGGCCATGTCTCCGGCTTACCTGCCTGGAAAGCTTCAAATGTCAGCGATGTCCTTTCAACCATGATGGGTTGCCGGAGTCTCGCCCGCTTTTTCCGATTTCCTCGTCGCCAAATTTGTTATGTACATTTAATTACACTGAAGCTATGTACATATATACAGGTCAGGTTCGGGACAGTACATGATGGACTGGCGGTTCGATCAGCGGTCCGAACTGCACGAGCACGAGCACTCACAAACCTCGTCGTCTTCTTCCATTGACGCGAAGGTACGCTCGCATTCGCGCCTAGCAGGCGCATATCTTACAACAAGGCTCTACAGTCTTCGATTAGACGTGTCGCCCGGGCCAGCAGCTCTTTAGGCTCGAGGTCGTAGTCCCAAGCCCTCAGGATGCCCGGTGCTGTGGTCTTGTTGGGCTCCATGGTCGCCGTTCGCTTTGCCGAAGGTAATTCACCGAGATTGCTGAACAAAAAGACCGCCTCACGTAACTGAATACCGAGAACGACGGCGCCGGCAGTTGGTATTTGGGTGCACAAACAGCCTCGAGGACAACTGTCGAGCGGCGGCGGAGTGGGAGCAGATTTGTCGGAATCCGAACTGTTCTGAACATCGAACACATCAAACACGAGCCAGTTTTCGGCACGACGTGCTTCCGCCGCTGGCTAGACGCAAGGCGAAACAAAAGATTCAAATGTTCAGTCGTTCAGTCATATGGTTCAGTGTTTACGTGTGTGCTTGCTGCACGCGGCACCACGCACATACAAAACACGCAAAACTTGTGAACCCACAATTCAAACCGAAACTGCCGAAACTCCGAACCCAACGTTGCCCGAATGAACCGAGCCAGAACGCGCGTACGGCCGTACGGCTTGGCTACTTTTCATACAGACCGGCGTTCAGGGAGATTCAGCTGATTCAGCCATTCAGCGCCCCAGCCCCATGTTCAGTAGTTGCGTATACCTATCGCACATGCATTTTTTGCCTTTGACACAATGAACCTTGGAACTTCATCTGGAACTTTATCACTTGTGTCGTTTATGTAGCTGTCGCCTGCTTCAGCCGCTTCAGCTCGTGGTGCCGTGTGCAACCCAGATACACGTAAGCACCGAACCATATGACTGAACCAACTGAACGACTGAACATTTCATCTTTTGTTGCGCCTTGCGTCTAGCCAGCGGCGGAAAGACGTCGTGCCGATAACTGGCTTGTGTTTGATGTTCAAAACAGTTCGGATTCCGACAACTCTGATCCGACTCCGCCAGCACTCGACAGTTGTCCTCAAGGCCCGTTTGTGCACCCAAATACTGCCGGCGCCGTCGCTCTCGGTATCCAGTTACGTGAGGCGATCTTTCTGTTCAGCAATCTCGGTGACATTACCTTCGGCGAAGCGAACGGCGACCATGGAGCCCAACAAGACCACAGCACCGGGCATCCTGAGGGCTTGGGACTACGACCTCGAGCCTAAAGAGCTGCTGGCCCGGGCGACACGTCTAATCGAAGACTGCAGAGCCTTGTGCGATAAGATCGGCGCTCTCGAGGGTGACCAAATCACTTTTGACAACGTGCTTGGTGTAAGTAATTTTTTTTTTTTTTTTTTGTTATTTTGAAACGATTGTATGTTGCTGAGTCACGTTGCTGATTTCGCAGCCATGCCGGATGATATGGGTGTTTGCGGTAGGGCCATTAAAGAATGCGATCGGTGTTGAAACAGTTACTCTTCATTTTTGTTGAGTCACGTTGCTGAGTTGGCAGCTGTAAGCCAGGTGCCCTGTGTTGCGCTTTTTGGACTCCCACGGCAACTAGGGAGAGAGAAGTGACCTCAACAACGCAAAAAAAACGCAGATTGGATGTTTCTTCTGCGGAAATTCGTCATCAGCGACTCTCATTAATCAACATCCGATCTGCGTCTGCTGCGTTGTTGACGTCACTTCCTTCTCCATTGTCGCCGTGAGAGTCCAAAAAGTGCAACATAGGTCTCCTGGTGTAGAATTGAGTTTAGCGGTCGTATGGGCTCGAATTCTGAACGAGAGAAGTGCATGACCCACCCGCAGTGGCGCGTGCTCAGCTTGTGCATGCTAGTATCCCTTTGGAACAGTTGACCCTGGGATTTGTGTTAAACAACTCGACAGTCACCGCCGTCCTTCTTCGCCGTCGGCGGGGCCCGCGAGGACGTGGGCCCCCGCCTTCGCGGATGAACCCGACGTCTACTTTCCGGCCACGACGACGCCTGCAGCCGCAGCTGTTGTTCCTTTTCTGACATTGACAAGGCAAGACATCGCCACCACGGCACTCAAGGCTATCCACGCAACCCTGCGCCGACACCCGACGGCACCTGTCGGACTACCACCTCACTACCAACACCGGCCACCTCCAAAAATACTAAAATGGCGACGAGGATGGGATGAAAAAATATCGCTGTCTAAGACCATCTACTTAGGCCAGGGCCTATTTCTCGCCTGGAACAATGTTCGCGTCGTAGGGCGGACGGAACAAAAAAAAAAATGCTGTCTCGCAAGACCAGGTAACTCTCTCAGTGCGTATTAATTGCCTGGGACAATTGATTTAGACCGAGATGCATCCGAAAAAAACGAGTAAAGCTACCAAAAGAAATGAACTCGGCATTTGAAACGTTGGGCATACAGGAGTTCCGAGACGCTCTGGTTCGGAGAGAAACGAGTACTACCTGGCTCGAAGTAGGTCGCACAAAAAGAAAAGGACAAAAGGAGAAAAAATGAAAGACATTTACAACTCCCTGTAATGCCGAATTAGAGCGCAGCTCTTGATGGGGAGGAGGGGAGGATACGAAAGGAATGCGCAGGTCACGACTAAGACCCGCGCATTGCATAATGGGACTTTTCCCATAATGCAACGCACCGGACCCTCGTGACGTCGCGTGTGACGTCATTACGGGAAATGTCCCATAATGCAATGCACGGGTCACGAGTGAGACTTGTGCATTGCATGATGGGACGTTTCCCATAATGCAATGCGAGGTTACACCGAAACGTCCCATGATGCACCGCGCAGTTACTTCGAAACAACCCATAATGCAACGCAAGGGTCATGAGTGAGACCTGCGCATTGCATTATGGGACGTTTCGGCGTAACCGCACGGTGCATTATGGGACGTTTCGGCGTAATTGCGCATTGCATTATGGGACGTTTCCCATAATGCACCGCGCAGTTACGCCGGCGGCGACGCCACTCAAGCCGGGAACGGGTGCCTAAGAGCTGCGCTCTAAAACCAAACGCTAGCTCGACTGGCCCTAAATAGTCATAACGAAACGCCACAGGGCCGCGAAAAAAAAACAAAACAAAAAAACGTCGAAAATGCGCCGGTTCGTGTCAATTATGCGACCGGGACGCAGAGCTTGCCTTGAAGCTGTCGTTGCCCTTTTGAAATCCCATCCTCGTCGCCATTTTGTATTTCCGAGGTGCATCTTCTATGGGGCATACGTCGCTGGGTTGAGCATTCTTCTTAACGCAGCCTAGGGCAGCTTGCTCCAAGCCAGCTCGCCTCATTGGAAGCTCTGTCAGCGGTAGCCAGTCGAGTTCACCGAATCCGTCCCAGACGAGAGAATCGGACACGAACCACATGACTATCTCTGGGCACAAATCTCTCGCATGATCCCCCGTGCTCTTTTTTTTTTCTTTTTCCTTTTTATTTCCAGGGCGCACAGTCGCACCATCTGCTTGGCTTAGACAAGGAAGTAGAATAATTTAAAATCTTTACGCCAGGATCTTTGGATAAGCCCGTGTTCACAGGAGAATGCCGTTGGTTTTGGAACTTGGGTTTTGTTGAATCACTTTACTGAGTTGGCATTTGTATCAAATGCAACACTTCATATTGCCCGCCATTGTTCAGCGGAAGCTGATTGACAGTTTTGGATTAGATTTTAGTCCCACTCCATTCATCTGCACAAGGTGGGCTAAGGCAAGTTCAGCAAAAGAAGCCAAGTTTAACAATTTGCTTATCGCCTTGATGCAGACAGAAAAAAAGCCACACCAGTGCGACTTCACTGAGTTCCCGCCCCCAACAAAGTTAGCTGCGGTGGCAAAATCAGTGCACCAAAGAAAGAATATAATTTTTACAAGAAATGGCATGTACAATACACACAAACTATGACAACAGCTGCATGATCAGTTTCAAGGAACAGTTTCAAGTCATAGAGCAAAAACAAGTGCGCTTGGTTGACTATATTATCTAGGGTGTGACTTAATCAATTTTGTTTGTTGACCTAGCTTACAATCTCTGTTTCAGGAGCTTGCAGAGGTCGAGCGACTTTCCACGAATGAGAAGCTCTACTTGGAGCTTGCGATGTACGTTTCAACAAACAAGGAACTGCGGGATGCTAGCTCGGAAGCCTCCCGTATGCTGGACGAGTTTGAAGTCGAATGCGGGTGAGGAAATGTTCTTCCTTACTCTCCGACCTTTTCGCTTTCGTGCCTGTCGGAGGATAGTGCTGATTGTGGTAGCTACCAGAGATTCCACACCCCTTAGCAGAATCCAAACACATTGCCCGTGGACAATCATGATTACGGTAGCTACTGGAAATTCTGCACCCCTGTGAGCAGAATTCGAAGGTCTGTTTACACGTGCCGTCTGACTTTGTAGGATGCGGCCCGACATCTTTGAAAAGCTGCAAGCCCTGGAGAAAATGGACACCAGCTCTCTCTCGGCCGAGATGAAGCGCTTCCTTGAGAAATTGATCAGGCTTCGTAAACGGGACGGTAAGGTTCTGAGAGAATTCCCCGATAAAGGTGCACGGAAATCAATTCCTAGTTTGTGCTTAAAACTGAGAGTGCACCGTGGACGCATCCGGAGAGCAGCTGGCAAAGTTCTGTTCTCGCAGAGTTTTGTAAGCCTTTGATGGAGGTGCAGATTTGCACTCAAAAGGGACAGCATAGAGTTTAGGCTTTATCATTTTCAACTGGCCTCCTCCTCGTTCATATTGTCTCCACCCTTCACCCCACCTCCCTTCTTTTCCTTCGTCCAACAATGCTCAGTTTCACACAGAAACTAAACTACTAGAATGGGCTCCAGGCTTTTGGCCCCTTTACCGAGCACGTGCGCTGTTGCGGCGCAAGCATTGTTCAGGGCAAGGTGCATTACAGTGGCTTAAAGGGGGCAGTGTAGTTACCGCATATCCTCCACCATGCATCGTGAACGGCCGCTCCTTGGACGACGGTGTAGGGGGTGCTTCGATCCGCAGCTTCGTTAGGGTGCCTCCATCAGCCAGTAGATAGAGGCACCCTAACACGCTTCAAAACTAATATAAATACCTCAAAAACAATTATTTGTTTCCAGTGAACTTCCAACGACATGCTTTGTGTTCGTAGGTGAATAAAAATATGAAACTAGCAGACGACGGTGTAGTCAACATCTGTGAATCGGCCGGAGCCAATCGGGCCAAGCCGGAGCCATAGCCGGAACAACGGTGCTGCAACCACCAGTGCCACCCACGGCCGTCTTCCAACACTGTGCCGCTTCTCCGGTTTCGTTCAGTACACTACCCCTTTTAAGCCACTGTAGTGCATGTCCTTGTAACTTCGGCTTCTCCCACACTTAATGTGGAAGAAACTATAGGTAACATGGCAGCAGTGCTGAATTGCTGATGCAGCACTTGTGTCCAACTTGTACTTTGTGCTGCCAGTCTCCGGCGGGTGGCATAAAAACACGAGCACTATCGCCTCATTATCTGTGTGTTGCTACATCGCTGCCCTCGCAGTTTGGCGTAGCGAAGGAAATCTTCGGCTCGTCTTGTGACAAGCAACAAACGAAAGTTTAATGTCTAGCAATACCGCCGCAGGACTGCACCTGAGCCCCGAGGTACAGAAGCAGGTGAAGGACCTCAAGAATGAGATCAACGAGCTCTCCTTGAAATTCTCCAAGGCCATAAACGAGGAGAATGCCGTCTTGGAGTTCACGGAAGAGGAGCTGAAGGGTCTGCCCGAGGAGTTTGTCAAAAACCTAGACACGGTACGCTCGTAACGAACAACTATATTGTAGCTCGAGACAACGGCAGAGAAAAGAAACACACGCAAAACAAAGTTTGCCTTTTATTCGTGCCAGAATCCTGTGTTGGCTGCCGCCAACTCATCTGCATTTTAAGCTTTTTTTAGAGCGCAGCTCTTAGGGGCCCATTCCCAACTTGAGCGGCGTCGCCGTCGGCGTAACCAAGGTCATCCCAAGCTCACGCGACCCCCAAGGTCATCCGAAGGTCACGTGACCCCCAAGGTCACGTGACACCCAAAGTCACGTGACCCCCTGAGGTCACGTGACCCCCCCCCCCCCCCCCCCCCCCGAAATCACGTGACACCCCCCGAGGTCACGTGACCACCCCCAGGGTCACGTGACCCCCCCCCCCCCCCCCCCCGCAGAGGTCACGTGACCTCCCCGATGACGTTATCGTCACTGATGACGTCACCGGCATCCGCATCGTCATCATCACTGATGACGTCATCAGTGACGTCATTGATGACCTCACCGGCATCGTCATCGTCATCATCACGAATGACGTCACCGACATCCGCATCGTCATCGTCATCATCGCTGATGACATCATCGGAGTCCGCATCGTCATCGTCACTGATGACATCATCGGCATCGTCACGTGACCCCCCCCCCCCCCCCCTAGGTCACTTCACCCCCCCCAGTACCCTTCCCTCCTCCTCCTCAAGAGCTGCGCTCTAATTCGGTGTTACAGGGAGTTGTAAGCGGCTTTCACTTTTTTTAGAAATAATATTGGTAATTGTTATTGGGGGTGTTTGTTAAAACACGGTGCAGACGGATGCGAAGAAAGTGACATGGAAAGGACATTGGCAACGTCCCTGACCACTGTCTGCTAGATTTGGCAGATTTGGTTGACTTGGAACGTCTTAAACTTTGGTGACTATGTCAGTAGTGTACCCTCTGCAGCGGGACTGATGGTGGCCCACCCCCATTGGCTGGTGTAAGTGGTCACATGACCGAAGCGACAACCACCGGCGTTCTAGTCCGAAGTCGCATCTCGAGTCTCGGTCTGTAAACAATTCACCGAGATTTGCCTACCCCAAAAGAGTATTTGCGTAATGGGGGATTTTGCACGGTACGACCAAGGTACCGCCGCAGATCTTTAAAACCTTTATTCGTGTTTTCTACGAGTCCCGAGCAGTGCTTGCAAAGATGAGTGTTGCAATCTTGTTTCTACGGCTTCTCTCTTCACCCAGGCCGAGTCCGGAAAGCGGCGGGTTACGCTCAAATACCCGCACGTCATACCGATCATGAAGATGGCCGTCAATGCCGAAACACGCAGGAGAGTCAACTTCGCTTTTGACAACAGGTATGAGATACGGAACACCTTTTGATGTGTCGCTTCAAGGAAATTTGACGACTTCAGAACGCATTTTTACTTTTCCAAGAAGCAAATGGGATCCGTCGTCCTTACGCTTCCGTGGGCAATAATGAAGACTGGTTTACGCATTTGCATTTGAATGTAATCGATGCGTTGCTACCGCCAGCAACTGCCATCTGCTGGGTAGTCCTGAAACATTTCTGATCTGTATATATTTTATGCATCATTTTTCATTAAAGGGCAACTGCTGTCAATAACGAAACTCAAATAAACGACTGGTATATCTTCAGTGGCACAAAATATAATCGCGGCCAAAATATTACGTCGAAGCGAATCCACACACTCCACTAAAACCGATTTTAAAGATGCGACCAACTTTTCCGTAGCAGGCGGCAAGCGGGTTAGCTTTTAGCAACGTTGTTAGATTACCTCAGTTGTGGAACTCCCGCGGATGGGGGTACCCCCCCTCGCTCACTTTAATCTGCCTGCCGTCGTTCAAAGCGCCATCTAGATTTTCGTTTCATAACCTTGCGTTCCAAAGGGCAGAACTGAAGCGCCATCTAGACGCCATGCTTTGAAACATACGCATCTTGATTCCCATAGAACACACTGCAGTTACCAAAGCAGCCGTCCGGCGGCGCGTCGAGCGACGCCAGGCGAGTCTAGGTGATTGGGGGGGGTACTGTTCGTGCATGCAGCGTCGATGAGCAGTTCCGTAACTGAGCTAATCTAATAACGGCTTTTAGTCCAGCAGCACTGGCGCAGCACCATGTTGACGTCACGTTGCGGCCGTACGGCTGTTGATCGGTGTTGCCATCGCTCCAGCAGACAGTTTCGGTTTTGCCGTAGACGCCCAAAACGAAACTTTGAGCTGTGATATTAACATACTATTGAGAAAAAAAGTTATGCCTTTAAGTTCAGGGACACTGCCTTAGCTGAAAACTGTCGTAATCCCAAATTTAAACATTGACTGGAGTTGCCCCTTAATTATTTCTGACAATGTTATCAGTGACCATTTCTTATAGATGTAGTGCTTGAACCTGACCTCCCATATACAATCGAGCTCGGTTATATCACACTCCGGTATTTCGAATTATTGTTTATATCAAACAGTACAACCATCCCCTTGAAAATCACATGTAATGCCATAGGAGCGTTGTCTTTTTGTATCGGAACTCCTATGATTCCCATGGCGAACCGACCAAAGCCCCACTGTCCGTTGCTTTTCCCGCGATCCGATTGCGCCGGTGGCGAGCACATTGCTTGCGTTGCGGGGCTGGCAGACTGCCAAGCCAGCATATGCAGCGTAAGTAAGTTATGCAGCGAAAAGCAGTTTTAAAAAAGAAAAACAACAAATCGAAAAAAAAAAATAGTGGAGGATGGCAAAAGCAAGGGGTAGGGCAAGCGCACGCGCGCATAGGGAGAGCAGGGAGTGCCCGCTGTTGGAACAGTAGCCTGCACCCTTTCCCCAAACACTGCTGATGCTGCTCGACCTCCTAGCCCCAAAATAAAATGAGCAGGAAAAAAACAAGTTTTCGGCAAGTCATCTGTGTCGACAACAACAGTTGTGCAATCACACTTTGAGGGCCTTGTCTTTGTTTACCTTTTCTTTTTGCCGTTATTGCTTTGCCCCTTTTTTCCCTTTTCTTTTTTTTTTGCCTTTCTTTTTTGTTGCTTGCTGAACTTTTTTTATGCGTCTCTCTTTTTTGTTTTTCTTTCATTTTTCTATTTTATTATTTTCGTGTTTTGTCGCTTATGTTGTGTGAAGGTCCCGGCCAGGCATGCGTGTAAGCGCGGCTGTGTTTGCAATATGTGGCAACTACGCTTTACTGTATTTAGCAGCTCTTGGATGCTCTATTTGGTAAGCGATCCCGTTTGTCGCGACCTTCGGTAATAGCAGAGACGTTAGGAAATTTTAACTCGAGCTTAATTTAACATATTTTTGTATTCAAAGGGCATCATAAGTAGTTTGATATATCAATACTTATTGATGTTGGTATTGATATATCAAACTATTTATGATGCCCTTTGAATTCAATATATCCGGGTTCGACTGTACTGCCAAAACTTCACTCTAGTTAGTCGCAAATCGGAAGTTTCCCTGATGGAAGACGCTTCAGTGGTTTCTCGCTGTAAGTGGTCACAAGACAGTCGATCGCACTCGGATGCAGACTTGTGAACCAGCCGCTACTCGTAATATTTCTGACCAAGAACCTCACTTCCAGGTGTGTCGAGGAGAACACCCCTCTCCTAGAAAAGGCCATCTGTCTAAAACACAAGGTACAGCCCTTCGATCTGTAGTCTCCGAGGAGGCCCGCTTACTGACAGCGTTTCGGTGTCGTGACGTCTCGTCCTCCAGAAAGCCAAGCTCCTTGATTACGAGACCCACGCGGACTTCATCACCGAGATCCTGATGGCGAGGAAAAGCGGCAACGTGCGTCGTTTCCTCACCGAGCTCGCGGAGAAACTGCAGCCACTGTGGCAGAAGGAGAAGCAGCTGCTGCTGCAGTACAAGAAGGAAGAGGTGCGACAGCACTTCATTGTCTAGAACCAGTTGTGGCCACCAGACGTGTAACAAAGTAATGCCTTTGTTACTTCTGAACATGTATCAACACATCAGTGACAAATGTCGCCTGTTAACTCGAGCCGATAACAAAAGCAGATGACAAATTTTGTTTGCTTGTTTTAGCAATTTGCGGTACTTGTGTTCAAGCAAAGTGGTGCTTGCGTTCAATCAAGGAAGCACTTTTTTGCAGTTGTGTGTCTCGAAGTTTCTCATGTACATTGCTGCAGTGCGAGAGCCAAGGAATTCCCTTTGACGGCAAGCTCAATGCTTGGGACCTGTCGTACTACAAGAACCTGGTGGAAGAGCGCGTGTACAAGGTGGACCAGGAGAAGCTTCGGGCCTTCTTTCCTCTGGATGTGGTCACCAAGGGGCTCTTAGGAATATATGAGGTATGCACCGAGTGTGCGGCGCAAAGAAACTCCCTGACCCCTCCTTTCCAACATCGAATGTTCAGGTGGCAATGAGTTAGCGCATCTGGCATTGACTCGTTGCCACTCCTGAGAATTCCGTGCAAATAGGGTGGCACAAACGGCCTGCGTCCATGCTAGGATGAGGCCGATGAATTCGGATCACTGAATGCAGAAAGCGCAACACGTTTGGCGCCAAAAAGGGATTGTTTTTAGATACGGCAACGCAAACGAATGGCCTTTTATGGGATGTTGGCGGTCCATTATAATTAAAAATGCATGCATCCACATGTTTTAAGAAAAAGTTACTTGACAGAAAGAAGTCATCTGGGAGCCTTCATAGCAACAGCCATTGTTCCACTTCGTTTCGAAATGGTGCAATGTCGTCTGCTCTTCGGAAGCATACTAGCATATTTCTTCTTGGTGTTCCTTTGTTTAGCTTATGCCACCTTTGGAGTTTGTTGGAGCCGCCTCGGTGGCTCCGAGGTGAGAGCGCCGGCCTACGGATCCCCAGGTGGCGGGTTCGAATCCCGACCGAGGTGCTTGCAATATGACGGAGGCTTATTGCAGAGAAGGCGCCGTGTAACCGAGCTTTCGGTTGCACGTCAAAAGATCCCCAGGTGGTCGAAATTAATCCTCAGTCCTCCGCTGGGGCGTGCCAGATGCCCGTCGTAGGTTTGGCACGTAAAGCCCCCAAATTTGACTTTGGAGTTTGTTGGGCCTTAGTTTCTGCTGTAAGGAATGTCGTTGGAGCCTTGGATTACCTACCGGGTTTCTAGTACGGCTGAAACACTTGCAAATATACTGCTTCGACCATTTTGTGTCGTACTACAAAGAAATCTGCCTTTGCGTTTTCATAATTCTCGTCATGCTGTTGCGACAGGCGTTACTGTATCTTTACGTTTAATGGGTGCCTGTATTGACAGACGCTGCTAGGCCTCAAGTTCGACAAGGTGGAGCACGTGAAGTTGTGGCACTCTGAGGCTGAGCTGGTGAGTCGACCGGTCAATTAGGTCGTTCGTTGCAGCTCGAGACGGTATTGCCTCGGACTGTAGTTTGTTTCACTTTATGTGCGAGCGACATGTTTGAAAGTGCACTTAAAAAGTTTTATGCAAAAAACAATGTTCAAGTAAGAAATATTTTTCAAATGGCATGCGCGTGGGTGCAAAGAAAGCACTGCACTACCGTAAAATCCTGTAAGCGCGCCGTCCCTTGAGAGATCGCCCACCCCCCGATTGATGTCCGACGGGAATCGCGCATTAACGGCGCAATCGGCGGTGCCAATGTGTCCGAGAAGCAAGTTCATAGTGGGTTCCCATGCCCATATCGCTCGCAGACCTGTGATCTGCGCGCGATATCGGCTCGCATAACATGCTGGTTGTTCCCGCCTGTATATTGCATTGTGAAATGCGAATTCGCTGCGTTTGCGATTTGCAGTATCCGTTCCCGAGTTCGTGGCGGATTCCCATGTTTTTGTCCGCGATCTGCGCGCACGATATCAATTTTTAGCTGTAAGTAACACGCGCGAGTTGTTCCCACGTATTTATTGCATCGTGAAATGCGATTCTGTTGCGTCTGCAATTTGCGGTATTTGTTTCTGTAACATGCAAGTTTGTAGCGTATTCCCGCGTTTTTGTCCGCAATCTGTGCGCGCGATATTGGTTTCCGTGACAGGCAAGATTGTAGCGGGTTCTCGCGTCTTTATGGCACCATGAAACTTGAATCTGCTGCGTCCGCGATCTGCAATATCCGTTCCCACGTCACATGGTTTGTAGCGGGTGCCAGACGCTTATCATTAATATTTGATAAAGTTTTGCTGTGGCATCCCTAAAGATAGCCCACCCCATGTTTTTCACCATTTATCTCTTCATTCTGGGTGTGCGTCCTTGCGGGATTTTACGGTATATATTTTTGCACATTTGGAATGGATCCAAGACTAGCCAAGAAGGCTACAGATCCAGGCATGTTTGTGCAGTGTGTTCTGTGTTTCGTTTCCTCTCTGCAGTTCAAGGTGACGGACGTCGCCAGCCAGGAACTTCTAGGTTACTTCCTCATGGACCTGTTTCCGAGGGAAGGGAAGTACAGCCACTTCTGCAACATCCCCATGCAGGTGGGTGCGCCTTCAAACCGTCGCCGTTCCCCAAGCTTTGGCTAGCAGGGGGAAAGATCATTCTGCCTTTAAGATCGACAAGCAGCCAGAAAGGAGGAACATCCCTCAATTCTTCCTTTCTGTGGAGAGTAGCTCAGAGACCTGCTCTTGTGGGGAGAGGAGGAGAGAAGAGAGGGAATGGAAAGAAAGAAACCGGGAGCCGATTTTTTGCTTGGCAGAAGAAGATTATGTAGGTCTGCCTTCGAGCTTTGCGAGTCCATTTTAAAGCTGACGAGCTTTGTGCCATTAACTCGTGTACTGTGCCGCTTTTTTTTGCTTTCGTGTCGTAACTGGAACAAAACGGGGATCGGTGGTTGAGTCTGTTACCACTTCATAGCCCGGAGCAGGTGGAGTGAAAGCTTGCGCTACGGAGCCCGGGAATTCTGGGTTGAACGATCCGTCCCGGCCCAGTTTGATCTGGACGGGCATCGTGTATCATTACAGCATGATGCACGTCAAGGCCCCCTGGCCAGCAGTGGCTAAATTTCTGATCTACATCAGAAACGCCAGGTGCCCACGGGGGACGTGTAACCTTCTGCTGTCTAAACAAACACACAAAACAAAGCGGAGTTAGATTGTTTTGTCGGCTGAGGACGAGACGGTGCCCTCTTGCGTTCGTAAAAAAAATCCGCCAATGCTTTCAACCTCATCCAGTGCCAACGAGACCAAAACTGCGACCGTTTTTTGCGCAGCCTGGCTGTCGTACTGCCGACGGATCGAGGCAGCTGGCGGTCGTGAGCGTCCTGTGCAACTTTCCGAAACCCACCGCCGACAAGCCTTCTCTCCTGACCCACAACGAAGTAAGCCCTCTTCAAAATCTTTTTTTAACTGTCGGAGAAAAGGTCAAGCTCCGCTGGGGCACCTCAGAGCACTCCCGAAGTGCTTGAGTTCATACTTTGACCATGTTTTTGCTGGGACACCCACATAGAATATAAAGGCGACTGTGCTAATTCTGCACTCGTAACCATCCGGCAGTACATATTTGATAATAATAGTTGTTTGGAGTGCCACTCTCGTTGTCAGACAATGCAGTAGGCGCAGTTCACGACGTCAACAAATTGCCATTCGTTTGGCCAGGCTTCTTAATAAGCTAGTTGTCAAAACAAATAGGTCCTTGTACTTCGAACGCTATGCTCACCGAAGCATACTAAATGCTTTATGTAAGGTTGCAAGTCACACTTGGGGTAAAGTATGTGGCACGGACCCAAAAAGTGACAGTGGAGACTTTAAAAGAGCGGACACCGTTTCAACAACTGAAGAAATGTGTCCTACTCTGTCTCTTTATGCGAGTCACTGTCGTTTGTACTGCCGATTGTTATTGCGAGTTTCAGGGGTTTTGTGTTTGCAGTGTGCATGATAGTTTTTTTTCCTTTTCAGGTGACGACCTTCTTCCATGAATTCGGCCACACGATGCATCACATCTGTTCCAGGGCGAATTTGGTTGAGTTTGAGTGCGTTCTGTTTTCCTGAAGTTTCCACAAAGAAGCTCTTTTCAACTAGGAAGGGGGACAAGTGGTTGAGTGTGTTGTCGCACCGCACCTCGGTGCACGGGGTGCGATAGCTCGCACTGCAGAACCCATTTTAATCTCCACCCCTTCCCCTTTTTATCTGGACCAGCATTGTACCAGGATGCCGTGGTGTAAACACTGCTATGTGGTGCGTGCGTAGTCCAGATTTTTTACGTGGTCTCCGATTTGCCTCGGAATTGAGCAAATGCAAAAATTGCCATCGCTGAAGTAGTGACCCAAATATTAGGCCAAATTAATATTTTTTTCCACAAAGTTGTTGAATTTACAATTTTGGTCCTCACTGCCTTTTTCAAACTAAGAGTCTCCACTGGCAACGACGGAAAAGTGACACCATCGGCGGGCAGAGGTTCGCTGTTTGAATGGTAGAATTTGTCCTTAATTATTTACGAGAAATTTGGTGGCACGACATGAATGTTTGGGAAGCTAGCTCACTCGAGCGCCCGTCCAGCAGCACAAAATAAAGTTGCGCCACACTGTGTTTTCTAGAGCACCTGCTCGGCGAAGCAAGCCTGCATGCCAGTGACGTCACGCCACTGAAAATGTGCGGTTGTATTACAGCGGAGCTGCTAAGGGCTAGTTTCCCCAGTTTCGTGTCCATAGACAAATAAATCTCGACACAAAACTCTCGAGAGCTACCGCTATCTATGAACGACAGCGGCAACCAGACAACTGGCTTGCCGTTTGTCTGGTTGCCACCGTCGCTCATAGATGGCAGCCTTTCCAGCCTTTCCACTCTGGTTTTCACTAGAGTGGAAAGGCTGAATTTCTCTACACGTCGTCCTTGAGGACGATGCCTCGAGACGACGTCCTTTAAGCGCCATCCTCGAGGTCGTCCTAGAAGTTGTGCTTGAAATCGTCCGAGACGTCGTCCTTGAGGTCGTCCTAGACGTCATCCCTGAGGTTGCCCTAGGCGTTGTCCTCAAGGTCGTCCTTGAGATCGTCCTGGACTTCCTGTAGGCGTCGTTCTTGAGGTCGTTTTTATCAAAGTACTGATCTGCTGGTCTTCCTTCGCCAGAGTGGAAAGGCTGAAAGTTTTTTTAATGTTGGTTTTGACACCACCTTCACTGGACAATTTCACAATGACTTGTGTATTTTGCAGAGCTGGCCAAATTACTCATATTTTGTAATTAAATTACATTACTAATTACTTTGCTGAAAATTGCTGAAATGTAATTAAATTACATTACAAATTACCACAGCCAGAAAGTAATTAATTACCATTACAAATTACTTTTAAAAGTAATGACATTACTTTCGCATTACTTCTGTATACTTTTAAATATAAAGGAGCTATTGATAACTTCCTTTTACAGATAACTTTATTTACATTATTTACACAGTTCATGGCACACAGCTAGAACTCTCTGTTGCATGTTTACCGATGGACAGAGGAACGCACGCGACTGATCCGTTTCCCACCCCAACCCGGACAACTATATTTGGAGATGACTGAGGACCCTACGCAGATTATCTCTGGGAGGGGGGAGAACAATTTTCATTGTTCGCAAAATCGCGTCGAGGGCCGTTCCACCAGGGGCCTTAGTTCGACCTACTTCCCCTCCTTCGTTTCCCGAGAATGTCGAGCAGAAAAGCTCGAATGGAAGGCACTTACCAGCCCTATTTCTCAAAGTGGAAGATAACACAGAGAGGGTACGCAGTATGCATCAGAAAAAGTAACCGGAAACTTTCAAGAGGGCCAGAAAACGTTGAATGCAAAACCGCAAAACATTGGTAGAGAATCGCGCTGAGCGGGTTTTCACAGTTCAAGAGAGTGGCAGAAAATGTCTAGCTGACAGCGGGCGCGAGAGTCGCACCAGCCGCATTAGCATCAGCAACATAGCGGCGGCCGAAGAGCGTTTTTTGGAAAGGTGTAGAGGAAAAAGAAAAAGTAAAATAAAAAGAAAAGCGCTTTTGTGTATTGCGGACACAAAAATATGCCTGGTGCGAAAAAGTAATTAGGTAATTTAATTACAATTACCGTCGCTGGAGTAATTCATTACATTACTAAATTACCTGCTACAAAAAGTAATGAATTACATTACTAATTACTGGAACAAGTAATTAAATTACTGTAATTTCATTACAGTAATTACATTACTGCCAGCTCTGGTATTTTGTGATACTACCATATTTTCCAAACTATAGTTAGCGGACTATACATGTTTAAATGTTGAAATTTTATCCGGTGTGAACTATCTACAGGCGCAAACTGTACAAGGATTTATATTTTTCTAGATTGCTCACTTTGACATAAGTTGAAGGATTTTATGAATAACAGAGCATATTAATGTTGATTTATGTATGATACAAGCTTCTTTGTACGCTAATGCAGCTGGCACTTGTCAAGGTGGGCTGTGTATGACCATTTTTACGTTTGGACTATGCACAGCTTGCAGACTATGCACCAGGTGTGGGCTACCTAGGCAATTTTTGTCTTTGACCCCAACTTCGCCCTCGCAGACTATGTGCCAGATATGAACTTTAGTCCAGAAAATACGCTAAATAGCATGCCGAAAATTGTAAAGGCCGGGATTCATAAACAATAGTTGGGGTAACTAAAAAAACTGCTGGAGTGCCCATTTTAAGACCCCGTTTAAACAGTGTGATTGCTCTGTCTAAATTTCTTGCCTACAACTGAGATACCAGACACCAATGGAGGCCGACCAACTTCCTGCTGCCCAAACAAATCTGCAGCACACTTACAATTTTACGTCGGAAGGCATCAATAGCGTTCTTGCCAAACTCACGAAATTCAAATAGACTTCCTGGCATTAACAGCACCTTCTTCTATGGCTTCGGATGGCTTGCAGGGGCACGAGGGTTGAGAGGGACTTCGTGGAGTGCCCGTCTCAGATGCTGGAGAACTGGTGCTGGGACCTGGAGGCCCTGCGGCTCATGTCCGGCCACTACTCGACCGGGGAACCGATACCGGAGGACCTGGCCAAGAAGCTGATGGCCTCTCGCCTCGCCAACGTGGCCCAGTTTAACCTGAGGCAGGTCAGCCTCGCGCTCTTCGACCTCGAGCTGCACTCGCGACCCGAGGTGAGCGTGACTTGCACCCCACTTTGATCCTTTCGATTTTTTCCTCAACGTTTCAAAATGCCCTTGGTTAATCCTGGCACCAGGTGGCAAACGAGTGTGACCACCCTGTATTACGTTTTCCGGTCTATAAGCCGCACCACTGTATAACTCGCGAAAAAGTCAGTATATAAGTCGCACTTCTTTGCGTTTGTTCATGGCTCCGTCTCTTGGGCCACCAAAAAGGGAGGCCGTCGACGGGTGCTTTGCCAATTTTTTTTTGTCATAAATGTCGTTGCAGCTTACGTCCTGCACAGACGAGGTTAAAAAAAAATGATGCTTGCTTATAAAGTTTTCAAGGAAAAAATAGTGACTTATACGCCGGAAATTATGGTACTGTCAAGTTACGAAGCTTAGAGGGGCCCTGCTATCATATTTAAGTGTCTACCTTTTTTGCATTTTCCACGTCTTTTGGGGTTCGGGCAAGTCGGCGAGCACGGAGAGAGTCACTCAATATCAGTGCGTCATATTTTAACCGGACAACGCGGAAACCTCCTCCACCTACGGGGGCGACCCACGGTACCGAAAGCGCGCGAAATGTAAGGTATTTGGTTCTGGATTTACTACTGGCCAGAGCCCCGCTAAAAGCTTTTTTTTAGTCAAAATACAAAACATAAGTGGTGCAAACTGTTTCAGATATTTATGAAAGTAGTTTTTGTTCAGTATTTTAGGTCAGAAAAGAAACAAATGCAGTTTATAAAGTCCGGAAGCCAGAAATGACAAGTCGACATACCCGCCACCAAGCGATAAAAAAGGCGGCGCATACTAGAAAGGAATTATGGGATCAAGCTCCAATGAGCGGCGAGCGTAGAAAGCTCTCGGATGTACGCGGCAGCGCTGCAGTCGTTTACGGACTCGAAGATCCAATCGGTTCCAAGCGTTCCGAAGACCTTCGGCGCAGGTTTGGCTTGCTGCTTGGCCGTTTTGCGGTATGGCAGCGCGAAGTGGCTCCCGTTCTGAACTGATCTTTACCCCGGGCTTGCTGTTGTTTGTGGCCAATGAAGCGTCATGCCGAACGAATTAGTGTTTAATCGCGCAGCAAATGCAATGCGAGCCGCCCTGGCTGCCCGCTTTATACAGCCTATTAAGATCATGCTTTAGTGGCGCCGTCTCGCGCCGTCGACACGGAGTGCGGCAGCCCTGAGCGCTTGCTGAGCTTACTACCCCCCTTCTAGTTCACAGCCACTCAAGCAACCAAGGACGTCATGAACGATGTTATTTTTTGTTTGTTTTTGTAATTTTAATTCCCCTATAACTTTTAAAATAAAGCGAAATTCGAGAAAAAAAAAGTTTCATTAAGTTACTACGTTTAGTGCGCTCAGGTTTGGTGCAAATTAAAAACCAGTAAAAAAAGTCATTGCAGGGCCTTTTTAAAGAGACACTGACACTCCCAAAATTTATTTTTTATTTTTTGCTAGGCGATTTATTATGGTGTCGGAAGACTACCAATCAAAATTTTGCTACAGCGTCGCATATATTCTTAATAAAGTAAAAAAAACGCAACTGCTCGAAACCGAAACAGAAAGTTACCGGCTGTGCAACTTTTGTTTTTCTTCCTGTCAACGTATTTGCCGTTTTTTGGAAGCCACAAAAAATGGGCACCATATTTTTTTCTATATTTAATATTGTGTGTGTGCCTTCGATGACCCATGACTAGAGTTCCTGTATAGGCTCCCTGCTGGAGCCAGAGTTGCGCGTTCGCCCCCGGAGTGCTGGCTTTCCTGCACGGCATGCGGAGTCTGCTCCTCACGTGACTGAATTCAACGAATAGCGGCACCGCACGTTCGAGGCACGCGGCACGCTCAAACGCAGGGAAGCGTACGCCGGGGTGATCGCGACGTCTTCTTTCCTGCACGATACTTGATCCCGCTCCTCATGTGATCAAACCTCGGCGAATAGCGGCGCGGCAGCACGTGGAAAACAGACGCGCAACTCTGACTCCCGTAGGGAGCCTATACAGGAACTCTGGTATAAACCATAGAAAATGGCACGTGACCACGAAGAAGAGAGTGAGCAGTGGCGTACCAACTTGTTTTTGAGTGTGGGGGGGGGGGGACAAACCAGACATCCCCCCCAGGACCGGGGGGCGGTGCCCTTGGTATCCCTTAGGCACCGCCGGCCGCTGTTTGCCCTGCCCAGTAACGGCTATTTCAGGGGGGGCAAAACACGTCTTGCTCCCCCCACTCTGAGATCTGGGAAGGCAAGCGCCCCCCTTGCCCCCCCCCCCCCCCCTTTCCCCCCCCCCCCCAGTTGGTACGCCCATGAGAGTGAGCACGATTCAAACCAGCTTGCTCTCGATCGGCGGTTTTCAGGTGGAAGGAAAATTAACTTCGAGCCGCGAATTGTTTTCTTGGTAATTTTGCCCCCATACGTCATGTACAAGTAAAAACCTTGGCGAGCATAAATACCCTGTCAGTGTCTTTCAGAGGGAACTCTACGCAGAAAAAAAAAAAACTCTGCAAAAATATTTGATTTTGAAAAATGCCTTTTTACATTCGCCAACATCTAGAGAGTATTCCCAGAAAGTTCCATTTGTTTACAGTGCATAGTTATTTTTTTATAAATTATTTTCAGTCCAACAATGCTAAAGAAAAGGTAGAGGTTTGAGCACTTTGAATGCGTTTTTCTCAGTTCGTCTTTTTGGCAGCCAATCCCACCTTAATATAACTATCGTTTCAGTATTTAACTATAGAGAGACTTAATATTTGCAGTTTATATGCCAAAATATTATGGAGCCGGTTATTAGGGATTTAGATTTTGCATTTGCAAGTTCCTTTATTATAAAAAAAAAAAGATTGTTATTTGCCAAACTTACTAAATGTTAAAAAAAAAAAATCATAAATATTTTTTTTTTTTATTTTGAAAATGCACATTTTCTTAAATTTCTTTTCATAGTAACTGGAAACAGGTACTCCAGTATGCATTCCACCAGAAAAATATGTGGTTATCTCAACACCATTTCTCAACGATAGATTCATTGAGCAGATTGCGTGCAAAGCTATGCTTTAGTTTGTTCTATGGGTATATAGTACCTCATAAAATTGGATCATAGGTCTGAAACTTTGCATACCGTCCTTCTCTATGGCTACAAACACCTCTTGCAAATACAGTGTGGATTGAATGGGCAGTTCAAAAGTTGACGTTCCCTGGTAGTAATAATAATATTTTATTTACACATAAAAAGAACTACCCTGGGTGACGTGCGAGGCTGAGGAGATGGTGGAAACCCGTATGCGATGCGCCTGCTGGCCAGTCACCCAGGGGAAACTGGGGGGAACGTAGTAAACATAAATACATAAATAGGATTGCCCCCCTTTAACATGTTCACGGGAGGCAATCGTTTTTGGTGCGAGCGTAGTGTGCTCGCCATAACTTGGGACACTATTGACCAAACGAGGTCGTCGATGCTGCTGTTCCTTTTTCTTTCCTTTCGTGTTGTAGAAAAACAAGCTTCTGACGTCGCACCAAGGATACCACCATCTTTAGTGCAACGTCTGAAGCCAGGTGTGCCGTGACTGCATACGCTAAGCCTCGAAAACGTTGCTGCGGTTTTTCAGGCGGATACGAGGAAGGTGTTCCGAGAGATCCAGGAGTCGCTCTTGGGATACCCTCCCCAGGAGGGGACCAACTTTGCAGCCAGCTTCGGCCACTTGATGGGAGGCTACGATGCCCGGTACTATGGATACATGGTGGGTGTGCGTAGCCAGCAGAGGTGGTTACCTTACCTTAGTGTTAGTTGGTGGCAGAAATACATTTCATATGATTACGTATGGTGTTTCTGTTTTTGGATGGTGTTAACCAACCAGTTTTTCAATGAGACGCGTCAAGATGAGGAAAATGGTGGTCGACTAAGCCCACAAATACTTGGGGATGAATGGCGTCAGGTGCCAGGCTTCATTTTCTCGTTAAATGTTTCGGGAAATCGCTTGTAACTTTTGAATAAAATAATGGTTAGCTTTAAAACTTTGGCATCTGTCCCGAATAGCTAGTGCCACCTTTGCATGGAGACTGAGTGTTAAAGGATGCACAATTTATTTTTCTAGTAAAAAAAAAAAAAGTGTGTTCAATTTGTTTCGGGGCACGCACGCTGTAGGTTCGTACTCTGCAGTATGACAAGCGTGTTCCAATTAAACCACAGCCCTCCTCCGGTGATGCTAAAATCTAAGCAAGACCAATGGAGTCGCACGGAAAGGCCCCTCTGTCGTGCAAGGGCAGTGCTACGCAGTGGCTCGTATTTTGTTTTGCGGGATTGATTTTTTATGCTTAACTTTTTGCGGCAAAGGGATTAGTAAAACAGAACTCTTTGCCGGTCCCACGAAACTTGTTATGAAGGTGTTCGACTGTATTTTCCTTGCAGTGGAGCGAAGTGTACAGTATGGACATGTTTGACGCAAGGTTCAAGAAGGAGGGTATCCTGAACCCGAAGACTGGCATGGACTACCGCGAGAAAATTCTGTGCCCAGGAGGCAGTCTGGTATGTTTCTGTGGTCGCCATGTGTTGGCACTCTGTGGCCGGTGCATCTGCTTTATGAATACCAATCATCTAACCAAATGCTGGTCTTCCTGGTTTGACATACAGTCAAACCCACTTATAACGATCTCAGATATAACGACCAGCTTTCAGAAAATGTAGGAATTCAGGACCCTACCCATTAAAATCGGTCCAGATAAATCGACAGTTTTTCGAAGCATCATACTGTTACAGCGAGCACTCAAAGTCCGCTTTTGGAAGAGAAAACAAAATTCATGTGCGTAAAAAGAAAAAAAAGTATAAAAAGAGCTACATTTCGGGCGCGGCGCTCCGAGAGATTCGCTCAAGGTCATTTCCACGGCCGCGCGCAGCGTGCTTCCCCAGTGAGAAAACAAAACTACAAAAGCAAAACGCCCTCCCGAGTCGCTTAGTCCGCTGACTGTGCGTGCGCGGGAAGGAGAAGGAGGATGTCGACTCTCACGCCGTGCTGCGTTTATTCGTTATATGTTTGCATACTCTATTCAACTCAAGAAGAACTGCTCGGTATAAGTTGGCCTAAATACAAAATCGCAAATATATGGTTGTGCTACTCAAAAAAATAGGGGGCAGGAAAGTATACACAACGTTTCGGGCGGACGACCAGAAGGACGTCCGCCCGAAACGTCGTGTATACTTTCCTGCCCCCTATTTTTTCGAGTAGCACAACCATAAATTTGCGATTTCGTGTTTAAGCTCACTATGCTTGGCAGCACCCCGATTCTCTCGGGTGGCTAGCCCCATCGCCATCATGACCGTTTGTTTACGTCCGCCATTTTGGTATCCGTTGTCACGCTTGGCTCGGAAGAGCGGACACTTTCACACACGTCTCACATGAGCTTGCAACACTCCTTTCCTCCCAGCGCCATTTCCCACTGCCCCCCATCTCGCTGCTTCTTGCGACCCCCCGGGAGTGAGGACAGGCACTGTCCCTAGGAATCCCCCTCCTAGGGAAGGAGTGTCCCCGCACGGTTCCGGTTGTTGGCGGCTCCACACACTCCTTACGCCGTATCATGCACATTCTCTCGCGTCTACGGACTCTTGCCTGTCGTTTTAAAGTGGGGAAAAAAAAAGTATATTCTAGGAGGCTTTATTTAAGCGAGAGGGAATCACGCTGGCGGAAGAAGGTAACAACTCAGCAGCACGAGCTCGCAAAGTGTTTGAAAGACGACCCTGCCAGAGGCAACGGCTGCGCACTTGTACATGCGCAGCAAGCACTTAAAACGCCTTAATTTTTTTTTTTTTTTTTTTTTTTTTTTTGTACTGTTGCTGTTGATGTTGTGGGGGCTTGGGACCAGTCAAGCTGTGCTAACAGCCTTTTTTTTTCCAAGCCGCCCTCCAACCTGTATTTTGTTGGAAATGAACTCCTATTCTTATTATTATTATTTCATTAAATCTGTTCTATGAGGTATGTGGTCAATTTTCATTATTTTACTTGCGTGGTAGAATCGGCAGCAATTTACTTTTTGATTATCTGAAAGCTAAATCTGCCTGCGTGTTAGAATCATGCAAACAGTTTCTTTAAATAAAGAGGTGGCAGAGGGAAACTACCAATACCAGCTTCATAATCCTTATTTATAACGTGTTTTAAAGGTAAGTCCAGATATAATGAACTACTGATAAAACGACCACTTTTCGTGGAACTATCACGTTCGTTATAAGTGGCTTTGACTGTATGCTAGTATACTACTGCATCAGTATTGTCAGCACAATATGTAAATGCTGTGCAGCCAAGGGCACGATAGAATGAGCCACCCTGTACTTGCCACCTAGCTAGCGCAGCAGGAGGCGAAAGCTTCCATCCTATTAGAAGAATGAAGGGGGCCGTTCAGTCAAGTGAAGTCTTGCCTTCTTTTTTCTCGTCTCAAGGATGGCGAAGTGATGCTGAGGAACTTCCTGGGCAGGGAGCCAAGCACAGAAGCATTCCTAATCAGCAAGGGACTGTCCACTGCAGTTCCAGCATCATAATTTTTCTTAACAAAGAGAAGCTGAGCAATGCTCATTTTGAATAAATGCTTTTTACAATCTCGTAGCACGTCTTTTCATTTAAGAATCTATTCATTCCAACGAACAGTTCGAGTGTGCTAAATAAATTGTGCGAATTGGGTGGAGTAGTCATATGGCTTTGCATGGTCCACACTCATAATATTGGGTTGTCCGAATCTACCAGTTTGGGAATTACTGGACCAAGAATAGGCTTAGTGGAAACTGTTACCGGACATTGAATGAAGCTAGATACCGTTGGCTCAGTGTAGGCCTGCATACGAAGCAGAAAATTGAAAGTGATAAGAAAAAAATGAATGTCAGCAAATAAAAAGCTCGAGGTACACCTAAGCACTTCTGATGAGTCGTGAATGCAAAAGCATGCGAGTCGCTTGTCCGCTCCCTTTTTCGTCTGCTGTGTACTTTTCGTCGCCGGTCAGAACGCGTGCTCCCCTGGTGACCTTAAACGCTGCGTGTTAATGGCGCGCTGATGGACACGCAGCGCCGTGGGGTGAGCGGTCGTGGAAACTGACGAGCGCAGCGGCCAATGGGAGCCCCGTCGATGCGCGCCAGCCAGTGGAACCGAAGGCAAAATCGCGAAAACTACGCCGTTTTCGAGCTTCAAACTGATGACATCAGCTCTCTCCGTGGGACAGTCAATGCTTTCGCATTAGAAGGAAAGTCAAAGAAAGAAGCCACCTTTGGCATAGACTAGAAATCCCTGTGCTCTGACAGGTACTATCGGGGAAAAATGAAATGCGAACAGAAGAGCGCGTGGCTCGCGGTACAGGCTGCGCCACCTGGAAGTGAGCCTAGGGTCGAGGGTGCCTGGCCTACTCCGATGTGTTCACGCCCTTCGCTCTGCGCTCCCCAAGCTTTGGCAGTGCGCCCCTCGGTGCGCTGAAAGCTATCACCGCTATCTTTGCTCGCTCGGCGTGTGCGGCGAGCTTCTTCGCACCGCACAGATAGCGGTGATGCTTGCAGCGTACTGAGAGGCGAGCTGCCGAAGCTTGGGGAGCGCTGAGCGAGAGGCATGAACACATCAGAGTAGGCCACGCACCCTCGCCCCTAGGCTCACTTCCAGGCGGCGCAGCCTGTACCGCGAGGCACGCGCTCCTCTGTTCGCATTTCATTTTTCCCCGATAGTACAAAGGATACCATCAAAGTTGGAACTGTAGGAATGCTACTTATTCTACTTCATGGCCACCTTATGTAGGTTTAAGCCTGCACATTCAGTGGAGTCGGTTGTTTCGCACATTGCTTTCATGACGTGAACAGCAAAGCGATGTTCTGGAAATTATTCTCTACTCTGAAGAAGCTGAAATTTTAAGCCCTCTCAGTAAAAAATTGGTAGCGACCTTTGTCTATTGGGAATAAGTGTCTCACGTGACACATTTTCCTGCTAAATTTTGCGGAGAAACAATGGTTGAATAGGTCATGTTTAAGCCCTAAATAAGCTACGCTTCAGAGTACCGACACTTATCCATCTTGGGGCTTAAAATCATTGTTGCCAGTTATCTGAAATCGCAGAAAATACTTTTCCATCCTCCAAAAATGTTTGAACAGTTCACGACGGAGCGAAGCATTATTATATGAGCTTCCTAACACCGAATCCAATGCCAAGGAAGTCACACTTTTGAATCATGACGATCGGCAGTTGCGTCTGCTCTGCATCAAGCACCAAGATGGCGGCATCCACACCAACTCCGGGTAGCCGGATGCCGATACTCCAGGCGTAGCTCATTTAGTGGCTCCAAGTCACATGACATCGATTTGAAGGAGAGCTCGTGCTGTGCTCTGCCGTGCCCGCTAAAATGAAAAAAACATTACAGGGCAGCAAATTGATGGTTGAGGCCAATTTGTAGGAACCACAGGGGTGATTATCTATGAATGTCATAGCATTTATCATTGCACAGCTACGTGCTTATGTACAGTCACAAGCACGTGGTCACGTGATCCGACGTCCACTAAGGACGTCAAGTCCTCGGAGGTCAACCTCTAGGACGACGTCGAGGGAGACATCTGAAACGACCTCTAAGACGATCCCTAGAACGACATCAAGGGCAACATCTAGGAAGAGCCCAAAAACGACGTCAAACAAGTCTGGGACCTCTAGGATGACATCAAGGTCGTCATGCCTTTTGAAGAGGGTGCAAACGTGAAGGGGTGCATACTTCCACTCCACACAGCGAGCTGAAATTGTCTACTGCACATGAGGAGGACAGAATATACATAGCTGAAAATCTTTAGTAGCTTAATAATGCCATCGCATTAAAAAACGAATGGGAACGGTTGGCACAGGTTTACGGCTCGCGGTTGTTGTATGCGAGCAAGGCTCGGCAGTGCTCGGGAAAAGAGCGCTAGCGCCACCTGGTGGGTTCGACGCTGTCTCGTGCAGAGGCAGCCGCTTTAATCCACTACTCTATACACTCCTCCTGTGCTGAAGCTCTGAACTGTGGCACCCTGAATGTGGGTAGTACAAGCTTACCTAATTAGGCCTCGAGCTACTTGCGGCTCCTTCGCCAAACTTTGTTTCATTCTGTGTGGTGCTGAAGAACGGAAAAACACCTTTTGACGTCCAGAATTGGTTAGATTCAAAGCCGTAAGACAATCAAAAGTGCCGGATTCACGCCACCACCAATAGGGTATGCGTCTCCCCTCTGTGTGGCGACGTCAAATGTGTCCCATGTTATTTTTTTTTACTATAGGTTTTGTACAGGTAGTCATCATAGCCACAGAGCCCGAATTCCACATTAAACAAAAAATTCCTAAGTGATATTGATAAACCGTGTATTACGCCCCCTTCGCAAACACCCAATTTTCATGTTTTCATAACGATATGCGAATTTCAACTTTACAACAGAAAATGGGAGCTCGATTGTATTGGACTTTTCCGAATAATTCATTCAGAGTTCTCAATATTTGCTATATTGTTTGCCACCCGTTTTCACAAAATGCAAACTTTTATAAAGCATGGAAGTATCTTTTTTTACGCTTCAAGACTTGATTATTAATTGATACCTTATTGACAGTCATTTTCTACACTCCAAGAGGAGTTTACAACTTTATAAGACACGAATTTGCATATTAACATACTTTGGATGTAACTGACGAGCAAGATTATTGCCACGTTTCGAGAAACTCTACACAAAAAATATTGATGTTCAAAACCACCACTTTTTTGTTGGTCTACTTGGTTCAAACACTAAATATAAGTATTGTATCGAAACAAATACATGACTAGCAAAGTGCCAACAAGTAACACATGTCCATTAAAAAAAGAAACTAAGAAACAGGAAAGCACTTGAGCCAAATTTACTATTTACTGAAATCACAATTTTTATTCACTTACGCTTGGGTACAATGCTATTTACATAAAATTACATAAACGAAATTTCTGCTTCGTATCGACAGAAAGGGGGAGGCAGACACAGAAACAGTAGCAACAGTAGCTGCCATATATCACAAAATACAAAAAAAAAGATCTGCAACGCATTTTGCCAGAACATTTTTTTTTTTCCGATGTTCCAACAGACTTTCAATTTTCTAGACTTTTCAAGTACTGATGCACTGACATGTTTGAAAAGGTGTGATGTGCAACAATGATCCATGGTTGCCAAACCCCCATTCGTAGTAGCTCTTCGCTTGCTCATAAATTATAGTTAACAATCCACAAGCTAAATGCTCGTGCCTCCAAGGAAACACTGGTAAAGCTATACATACAAGTTGGCATGTTTCTCTAGAAAAACACGCATATGACTGTACAGTGTTATGCAAAATGAAAAGACAAAGATACGAAAAATAAGGGCCGTTTCTCGCTTTTCGAGCACGTCTAACACGGGAAGTGACTTAAGGAAAGCGCACACTGCAGGTGTCGAGATATGGAGACGGTCTAATAAATTAGTTGCAACGATGTAAATGCTTAAAAATCGTCGGGAGGAGATGCCGGCGGTCGAGAAAAAGAGTGCAAATTCAAGCAAAAAACAAAATCTAGATTTTCAGGCGAGCGACATAAACGCATCTGGAGAGCAAGCAATAAAGGAGATTCACAAGTGAACAAAAAACAAGGACGCAAAAATATCCTCTGGACGACATGACAAGATGCAAAGGAGAACAACTTTTCTTCGTTGCACTTCACGAGACTCTCAGCCCAAGTTTGCGGCCGAAGCGCACAGCAACCAGGGGTCTGTGTGCCTCGCAGTGTTTCGCACAACGCGTTTCCGTGACCAACGAAACTTTCCTCGTTAACAGATTGCAGTACCAAATCGACACGAAATTCAGAAAAGCGTGGTTTTAGCGCACGTATACACACCAAGCAAGCAGACAACCGTGCTTCCTTTCACTACTTCTGCCGCCCTCGAAAACCGCGAGGCACCTTTGCAAAATTTGTATCGCTCGACGTGGTAGAGAGACACAAGTGCCGCAAAGAAAGATTCATTGCACGACGCCAATAGTTCCAGACGTTGGTCGTTTTCAGGCCACGGGCCTAAACGATATGCGACACCGATTCGGCAATGCGTGACTGACATCTCGATTAATCCCTTCACGCGAAGTGTACAAAGAACACGGATTTGTTTCAACAGGCATTCAAACAAGTAACAACTACTACACGCACAAAAATCGCGTGCGTGAAAAAGAAAGAGAAAACAAACACTGCCGCTTCCGTGGACGATCGTATCGGTTGCACTTTTTCCCCAAAAAACGGGGCAGATCTCAAATGACTCCAACCATGTGGAAGGTCAATAAATAACGAGGGCAAAAGGCCAAACCCAAAGATGTTTGGAAAGAGAAAAAAAAAACAAAAAAAAATTATAGACTCCACGTTCACCACTGGGGGAAAGAGTTGAACGCAAGAATAAGGCAGATCCTAGATTTGGACGACAGATTGCAAATAAATACTCCCCGTAACTACACGCGCACCGCACGCGCACATTGGCGCACGTGCAGACTCTCCTACTTCTCTTGGACAGTAGCCTAAACCCCTTGAGCTGCGTTTGACTGCCCAAACTAACACAAACGGCGGAAACGCCGCGCCTCCTTCCCGACCACACGGGAGGACAACAAGTCCGGGACCGGCACTCCTGAACGTCAGGCTCATCGAGCGTCCTCCAACTCGCCAGCGCACAGGAAAGACCCCACGTGTCTCTGTTTAGCCGGGACGAACGAGAAATGCGGCACCGCAGTCGCCGCCTACCGTCGAACACCACTTTGCGGCCAGGCAAACGGCGGCTTGCTCCCTTGGCTCGTCTTGACTCGACGCTGGTTTTCGGTGTCCTCCGTTTCGCCGGAGCTGTTCCCAAGCCGGGGCGCCGCCGGGACGAGCGCAAGTCCAGGATGCCGACAAGACTCGAGCACCGACAGGCCTTGGTTGCGAATCTGCTCGTCGGCGACGATCCGCGACGAACATTCTCGTCTACCGAAAACCTTGCCCGCGACGTGTTGCGTCCATGCGCCACCGTCGCTCCAATGCCGGTCGGTCGGACGCTCGAGAGGGAGGCCGCCACCGCGCTAAGCACCACTGGACGACACTGGTTGAACTCGGTGGATTCGCTTCTTCCCACTGTTGCTAGTTTGCAGCGGGCTGGCTTGCTGGGAGTGCGGGGCTGGTGTCGTTTTTGGGTGTAAGCTCCTCCGGGCTATGGGCGTACTTGCCCGACACCCCACCAAAAAAAAATAAAAAGAAGTACAATGTCCCTAATTGGAAACGAGTCCCGTCGACCACTTCCTCTCTAGCAAGATGGCCACTATACAAACTCGTTGGTACCTGGCGACGTCAGTGGCTCCATACTCTGAAAAGAGATGACAATTCACTCTTTGTAACGGCAATGCCAACACGACAACCGGTTGGAAAGTATGATCTCCCAGTACCAAATAAAGCCCGTTTGCGGTAAACACCTAAACGACCGGGACGGTCGCTGAGGACAGCGGGAACCATTGCACTTTTCTGTGGATCATGCACACATGCTAATAACCACGTCTGTCATATAATAGCCAGATAGTGCCACCATACAGGCGTCTTCTGGTGACTAGACGACAAACTGGTCACGAGAGTAGACCTGGATTCTTTAGTCTCATTCGCGCAAGCTCATGCAAATAGCTTCGATGGAGTTGGTGCACTGCAGAAGCCACGCCAGCCTCGACGACGCAGCATAAGATAGTTGACACCGAGCGAAAAGCATTTTAAGCGGCATCTGTTTTCCGTCGGCAGCATGAATTTTGCCATGCTGTCTTCGTGCCGACCGAAATGACAGACCAACAAGATGAACGCAACTGTATGCACTACATAAGATGGCACCCGAGAGATTTAGATGCCGGTGGTATGAAGAAGGAGAGAAAGATTGTGCTCACCGGCGGGTACGACCTGGCCGGCTGGTACTGGTTCTTTTCTAAGCTAAACTGGTCTTCTGTTGTCTTCCTGTACACTGGGTTGTCAAAGTTCATGCTGGTGATGTTTCTCCGCAGGCATTGCCGGTACACCACATACCCAATCTAAGAGGAAAATGGGGGGCACAAGATTTAGAACTTTTAGAGGTCGTGGCAACAGAACAATGAGTCATCACTACAACGGCTGAAAAGAGATAGTACAGTGGTCTTCAAACCAACCGGCGGACACTTCATGCGACTTCCGTTTAGCTATTTCAGCGCCATCTCATATCCGTTGGTATTCTATTAAGTCTTTCCGGTTTACGCCGGAAAGTTTATTTAATAGGATGAGATACATATTATTGTTGCTGCTTACAGATTTCAAAAATTATCCTGGTAAGATGAAACAAATATTTTGGTTAGCTAAAGTTTCGCCCTGATACTTTGCTCTCATTGGCCGGTTGTTTTTTGTATTTTGACCGTTGAGAACAGTTGCGCGTCGGCTGCCGCGCTCGCGGATGCGTCGACTGCTCGACGGCGCGTGTGCCAACGGTGCGGTGGTGGTTTTCGTTTGCGGCAGCGGGCAGTGGCGTTGACCTATTGGTTATCGGTCTATTTCTTCTACCAAAACACGGAGGAAACGAAACCTTGTCTATTGCTCGACTCAGTGGTGCTCTAATTCCAGTGGCAAGATCTCTGCCAAGTTCTTTGGGTTCCCGGTCGAGTGACGAAAGGTAAAGACGGGCTGTTATACTTTTGGTTATACAGTTTCGGATTGCCGAAAACTTGCTGGTGCATGTTTCTTTATGGTAGAGTTATTGTAGAAGGTCACAAGGGATAGCGCATGTATCTTAAAATGAGCGGTGTGGGCGGTATCGGTGTTAGAGCACCGCAGCTCGTGCGTGGAGCAGCTCGCTGCAGAAGGAACCTGCGAGAGACCGTGGCGATCGAATCGCTGTCGCTAACTACCGCAAAGTTAAATGTGTTATTGCAGGTCTGTGAATACTTGAATAGTAGTTTCGTGTAGATTTTGTTACTTTGTTGTGCCGTGCAGTGAACTTTTTTTTTTGTTTTTTTTTCCTCTGTATAAAGAGCGTGCCTAATAAAAAGAGAACTTGCAAAAGAAGTTTGGACTTGTGCTCAGAGTGGCGATGTGCGCCCATCTTAAGCCGCTAAACAGCAGCGGCTGGGCGTACTTTGCATTCATTGAGTGACCATTTTATGAGAACTGGCTGTCACTGAACATGCACTGTTGCCAAGCTGATATCAATCGAGCAACGCAAAGTCAAGTGCAATCGTTTCGGAGCGTCTGACATTCGCAAAAAAAAGGTAAACACATTGTATTGTAGAAGAACGAGACGGCGGCAATGGGAGCAGTTCCCTCTTCTCTCAATATCAGCGACAATAGGATGCAAATTCGTTCGGAGTTCGGAGGCTGCTCCGAACTCCGAACGAACTCGCATCCTTTTGTCGCCGAGGGTGAGAGAAAGGGAGAGGAGGACCCACACTTGTCAGACCCTCTCCCATAACCAAGCGGTTGCCATGACGACGGCGCGCGTATTGTTTTCTCTATTTTTTATTACTTTTGGAGAAACCCAACGCCCGTTAGGGGAGATTTGGCGCTGCCGTCTGCAATTGGAGTCCCAATGGGAGGTATAGGAAGAGTCCGCCGGTTGTTCAAACGCCCATATATAGCAAGGCAAACCTTGAAGATAATTGGTCTTCACGAAGCAGTTTGTTACAACAGCATTTTTCTGCCCCAAGTTGTGCTGTACAGTAGGGCATCAATAAGGAATGTTGCCGACGCAGAAATTTCTGCCATTACGGAGATGGTTGCACATAAAGATTGTTGTTGAAACAAAATTATGTCAATATATTTTCAATATACTTTACAAAAAGAGAAACTGTTACAAAAAGAGACCGTTTAGAAAAAGACCGCTAGACAGAGAGACTGTTACAGGCAGAAAGACCATTACAGGCAGGAAGACCGTGATAAACAGAAAGGCGGTTAGGAACAAAAAGGTTGTTACAAAAACCGATTGCTACAAATGAGATTCGACCGTATGCAGCACCATTCATCAGGGTCAAAACGGCGACAGTAGAACGACGCTTACCAGGGTGAAGATGATGGCAAGGCCCCCCAGGACACCGATGACGATGCCCGCGAGCTTGCCGGTGTCTAGCTTTCCCAGCAAGTCCCTGTGTCCGACGGAGGGCTGGGCAGACACCTCGTTGTGGCTCGCATTATACACCACCGTTTCGTCCGTGACCGCTGCCACCGTCGAAGGTCGTAACGTTGTTGACACCACCGTTTCTACAGACAACAAAGAAAGAAAAATATGCCGTCAGAACAGAATTTGAGAGAGAGTGCCAAGAAAGCTCGCTTCGTTCAGACTTGTACAGTCAGTGACGACTATGGCATGACAAACTAGCATCAGGACGACTATACTTCGTTTCATCGCAAGTCCGGGCGCCATCGTGGGTTCGAGCACATGGTACTTTATGTAGTAAATAGAAGAAAAGAAAGATGGCTGCCACGAGACACACGGGCTATAAGCTTCATCGATGCCAGACCCTTCCGAACAAAGTTGTTTTGTGTATTTTTAAATTGTGTAAATAAAACGCTACGTAGACTAACATACTTCCAAATATACTGACATTCTTACTAAAATCATGGGTTACCGGACAGTCACTGCGTTCGATTTGCTTAGCAGATGATAGAACACTGAGAAAAATAAAGAATGCCATGATGTTGCACTTTTGGAGCTGCTCGTTTGGCCTCATTGGCTCGCAGAATTAGGTGAAACGAAGTGTAGGCGAAAAAGTGAACAACAATCGAATGTCAAAGCATGCAGACATGCAGGACTGAATGCCCACGGCAGAGAAGCGAACCTTTGAACGATTCGACAGGACGGATACCTAGCTCAATGCGAAACATGCATATCATTCTGTGCACTCTGCACCGAAAACAAAAAAGACGCAAGAAACTGAACAGCAAATCGAATACAAACTACATAAATGCTCGCATCAAGCATTAGAATTGGGCAACAGCAACCAGAAACGGCATTCAAACGGCAAGTACTGACAAAAAAATGTGAAAGGTCAAAACAGATAGGGGCAAGCACCACTAATTGGGCAGTTAAAAAACTAGACATCTGAAAGCTCATCCAGCCAAGATTTTCAAATTACTAACGTGCCTCGCCGCTCCGGCGGAAAGAGGGGGCATAGTAGTACCTGTTTCAGACGAATTGCAAAGGTTGGAGCTAGGAAAGGGCAGCGACGAGTTTGACGAAACAGCGCTCGTTTCGTTAGAGGTGCCACACCCCTTTGGAGCTTCTGATGTTGTCATGGAAAAAAGAAAAGAGGAAAGAGAGAAAGAGAAGGAAGAGAAAAAGTCAAGAGCAGGTTAGTCAAGCAGCAAAGAAGATGCACACAAGTCCAAGAATGGTAAAAAAAAGAAAAGCTTTAGAAGCAGAAGGTGAAATCCATAAACATGGCAGGAGTTATGGCAGAAGCTTGAAATTGACGTCCTTGCCAACAAGTCTGAACATGGTTTGCGATAAAGAGCAAACCTGGTGGTCTAGCATTTTTGCCTCAGTGGCCATTGGGTTTGGGAGAATAAACATGAAACGTAGAAAGCTAAGAGGGTCTAGACTGCTGCCAATCCATTGACAATAGCCAATAGAGATGGACTGTAGCCAATTCGGACGGCAAGGGGGTTGCAATAATGTCAGAATGATGCCGAATTTTGATTGGCTTTGATTGCTATCTTTATCAATCAGCCAATAAGAGCTCGAGGTGCTGACATCATCGCAACCCCTGCGCAAGAAGCACACAAACTTGCGCTCCGCATAGATACACTTGTTGAAGAAACACACTTAGTAGAGAAGTAGTTGAGTATTTAGGAAAGGAGGAAGCACCAAAATCTTACAATGCGAAGACCACATCGGCCTTCGAGATGCGAACCGGCATGGTGTAGCCTTTCTTTTTCGAACAACCTAGCACGCATCTCCCGTACAAACTTGGCGTGCTTCGGGCCTCCAGATGGAAAGCAGTGGGGGACTCACCGACGATCCTGCAGTTATGGCCGTCCTCCTGCAGCTCCATCTTGTTGGGGCAGGCACAAGAGAACTTGGCCGAGTGGGGGCTGATGGTGGGGGCCGGCAGGCAAAGGTGAGAGCACTGGCCGTTGGTCGGCTTGCAGTGGTTCTCGCCTGTGTGACAACAAGGCGCCAGACGGTTGGTGCAGGCACGCTAACGGCATTGCCTCGCAAGTTGGTGACGGCATGTCACACTGTACGCAAGCGAGTTGTGACCGCTCTCCCCATTTTAGCTTTACTTTCAACAGGGTGTTTACTAATGTGACGTTTCCAAATTCCTCCAGCTTCTCCGGGTTTTCCCTGATTACTTCGCTCAAATTTTCTGACAGACCCTTTAGGGAAGAGGACGCGCCTGAACTGCAAATTTTACGCGAAAATCTGCCGAAATATCTGACAGCCAACAGAGTGATGGCCAAGTACCAGATCCCATTATCCTTATCGGTCCATTAATCTTCCAATATGTTTTGCCAAATAAATGTCCTTTAAATATACCACTGGGCAAACATAATGGTGCGAGCACAAGCAGAGAAGTTAGTCTTGGTGAATGCGTTTCAAGAGGAGGCGATTTGGTTTATGTCAAGACTCTGAGCAAGGATTTGCGTCGGTACGCCGGCAGAGTCGTGCCCAATGTGCGTCACACCGGACACACTTTGTTTACAGTTGGAGTCCATCAGAGAAAGGAAAACTCAGTATCCCTGACCGATGACGACGGAAATTTTCAGATTTCTCCAGACCCGCCGAATTGCCGGACAATTCTCGGTTTTCCCCGTTTTCTGGCATGTAGACACCCTGTTCAACCTCCCCTGGAACATTTTATAAACGAAACCAGGGTCACAACGCTCAATCATCGGTACTCTCAGCAGACATTGGCCTGTCTGCTGAGAGTATTAAAATGATTGCCAAGGTACCAACAAATGGTTATCTCGTCCCGTTGACGATCAGTGCTGGCACTTCCAGAAAGACAACTGTAAAACAATTCTAAATAAATTTTGTGGTGGCTTAATTTTCACAAATTCCACGTCTCGTTCCTGGAGGAGTATGCTCCAAAAAGCAGCACCTTGGAAACTTCAGTATCTGGCTTGTGGGTATGAAGTCCCTCGCAGTTTAAGAGGGAGAAAAAATATATTCAAAGAATTAGAGCCAACGCTCATTGTATTATGTCTCAAAAAAAAAAAAAGAGAATTCGAGACGACCACAATTCGGAGAACGCAAAATTAATGCAGCAGCACCGTACCTGGGGGCTGCTTGTAGCTGTGGTAGACGTGAATGTCCATCGGAGAATAGACGCCATTGGCCAGACCGGTCAGGTTGGCGCCGGTGAACTTGTTCACCTTGTTAATCACTTCAGACTCCCAGTCAGTCCAGTAGAGCCAGTCCTGGACAACGCACACACAAAAAACAACAAGATTGTATAAGTGACACTCTCAACTGAACAGATGGCTAGCATTCTATAAACATTAAAATGACTTGGAGCACCGACAGGACAGGAAAAATGTACCTCGAAGACATCGAGCGAGAAGGGGTGCTTGACTAGGATCGGGGAGGACAGGATGACTCGGCGGTTATTTCCGTTGTAGTCCGAGCTGCCGATGAGGTGCAGCTTGGCATCCACCCAGAACAGCTGCTTGGACACAAAGTCTGCAAGAACACAGACGAGAACGGTCAGCCAACGAAAGACCGGACAGGCGGTCACACTTTTGGACGCCTGTCACAGGCGAGGCTTACCGATGGCCAGGCCGTTTGGCCAGAGGATGTCTGTGGTGACGATGGCCGACCGGTGCGAGCCGTCCATGCCCGAACGCTCAATCTTGGGCTGCCTGCCCCAGTCGGTCCAGAACATCCACCTGGGGAAAGGAACACCACACTTTTTGAGCCAGATGCAGAGAACACCTCCCTGCTGGCAACTTTCCGATAATCGCATCGTAGGAGGCGGCATTCAGGGCACATTCAAACACCTCGTATTCCTTTTGACGTCCGCTGGTTGTCGTGGTTGTCCGCTCAACAAGAAACGTTGAGCGGACAACCACGACGTTTGAAAAAGATTGTGTACAAAAAAACACTGTCAGGCCCCGTTTACACAGATGCTCCTTCTCATGCTGCCCGGATCATTCTGGTGCGAAATGAAAGTCAGAAGAAAAAGGCACCAACTTCGTTTGTCCCAGGCAAAAGTCGTTTGCTAACTGGTTAGCAGACATCCGACATCTACAGCAGTTGGATGTTGTAAAGTTGAAGACGCTACAACATGAGTTTTCAAACTGGGCTCCTAGGAACCCGGGGGCTTCCCGGGGTAGCTTCAGGGGCACCCGGAGCTTTCTTGCTCGGCCGTCCCCGCCCCAATGTCGAGCGTTCCTCGAGTTTAAGCACCATTTCAGAAAATCTGAGCCACCCACCAAGGCACAACTCGCGATGCCAAACACTCCATAGCACGAGCGTCACCGTTTACAAGGTTTATGGGTGCCTGCACTGCTGTACTGCATCAATGCCGAGATCGAGAGCGGTTCCTCGGCCATCAAAAAACACTGATAGCCATTCCTCAAGACAGAAAAGTCCGAGAACCCCTGTGTCGCAACGCCTGCGAGTTGCACGTCGCAGATGTTTCGACAAAAGTGCTACACATACATCAGTATACTGCATCATAGAGCCACTCTGCGACGTTGCCTAGTCTTCACTCTCGTGAGATTTGCACGTGGGACGACATGCAGGCGACCGCATGCGTCGAAGAATGAGCGAAGCACAACTGGCACTCACCCCTCGAGAGGATTGACGACGATGGCGCGCGGCTCGTCAAGGTCTTCCGAGAAGAGGGCCTTGCGGTTCTTTCCGTCCAAGTCTGCCACAGAGATGAGGTTCTGGGCCGTGTCTGTCCAGTACACGTGGTTGTAGATCCAGTCCACCGCCAAACCATCGGCCACGTGGAGGTCCTTGTTGATGATCACCTTGGTCGGAGCACCCGTGTCGATCGGGGCACTGCAGCAGGAAGACCCCGTCCAGACTGAGTAACTCTAGCAACAGTAACTCAATGAAGATGACATTATGATGCTCTTGGAGACTACTCCACAGTCCCCTCGGATACTACCCCATAGTTCCCTCAGAGACCACTTTCATCATCCCCCAGAGACCACTTTCATGGTCCCCCTGGGGCCCTAATCTGCACGGTGGGACCAAGGAACCGGGGCATCGCCGCCTGCTGCCGATGTCCCAGTCCTGTGGTCCCGCTCGGTCGTGCCACGTAGATTAGGGCCCCTGGAGACCACTTTCACGGACTCCCAAAGAATCTCCTCTTTAGTCAAACGTGCACACACCTGCTGATCTCCTCTTTGACGGTGTCTGACCAGATCACGGTTCCCGTTCGGTAGATGTAGTCCATGGCGATGGTGCTCCTCAGCTTTGAGACCACCTCCACATACTCTCCCGTCTCCAGGTTGATCTTGCGGATGTCGTTGCGGTTGGCAAAGAGCAGAAACGGAACTCCCTCTACAAGCAAAAAGGTTAGTTTTCCGAGGTTAGAAGTGCTCTGCTGCATTTTAGACCTCTCGAAACATCTAAACAATTAATTGCCTTTTTAGTAAAGGCCCATTCACACAATTGTGTTCTCTCGAAACTGCTTACGAGAGAATGTGCAAGCGCAATCTACCCCAGGCAGCCCCGCAACCGCGTATAACTAGACTAGAGGTTTTGCGGCGGTTGAGAGATCAATAATCTACGCATTTATGAGAAATGATCGCTTTTAACATTGCAAGAATTATTTTAAGTCAGTAGTGGGGAACTGATGTGTAAAGAAATTAACAAATTTACGCAGATTCAAAGTCTTCCAGGACTTCCCAATAGACGGTGTCAGTGCTCTCTCTCGTCGTAAACGGTCACAGCCTGCCTTATAATTAAACTCTAGTCAAGCTACCTCAACTTTTCTTTGCTCGTAATAAACATCTTACTTCAATGCAGTCCACTTAGGAAATAGTAGTAAGAAAACCCAAAAATTCAGTCGTAAACGATGATCGTTGTATCCTAACTAAATACTGTTTTTAGTCTAGAAACACTCGAAACCGAATGTTACAGGAGGTTGTCGTTCTATGTGGTATCGACAGAAATGGACTGCACTGCACTGCACTAACAGTCACAAGCTATCACAACACACTCTGACACTTAAACACAAATGTGCGAACCAGCCTTTACAATAATATGCATTTTAAATATGAAACAGACCTGTGCGATCCTCTGGCAAAACAATGGCAGCCAAGTGTCCGAGTCGTAACGTACCCCAGAACTAGCGCTTCCAAAAAAAGAAAAGCCAAGGGTGCCACTCACCCTTAGCCTTGCAGCGGTGGCGGTCGCGCGGCTCCGGCACGTAGCCTTCGATGCACTCGCACTTGTAGCCTCCCTTGTAGTTTGTGCACTTCTGAGAGCAGGAGCCGGGAATCAGGCACTCGTCCACGTCTGCAGGAAGGCAGAAAACTGTTTCAGAGAGCAGCTCGACAAGAGACAGAATGAACCTCTTAAAAGGCTAAAGGCTTTGGCACACCCAAAAACGACGCATCAGTTCGTACCAAGGACTAGAATATGATGTCAACACACCCGCCCAAATTAGTTTGCCTCCAGCGTTACATATTTGGTGAGGAAACCTAAGCCAAACTGAAGCAAGAGAACCGGCGTGAAGAATGTGACGTCGGAGACTCCTTTGGAATGTTCCGATTCCCACGGCTACGTGAAGCAAGTTTTCTTTGAATACTGAACATTCTGGTGGTCAAACATTTACATTCCTTGTCAGAGGCATTATACCATGTGACATTGTCAGAGGCCCGACACCAAAATAATGTCGGAGATGGATAATGTGTTTGACTTTTAGTTTAGAGAGTTTTCCTGGATTTACCGTCGCAAGTCCTGTTGTCTTCGGTGAGCTTGAAGCCCGGGTGGCATTCGCAATGGAAACCGATCGGATCGTCCTTGCAGATGTCGGAGCAACCGCTGTGGCCACTGCTGCACTCATTTTTGTCTGAAATGAGCAGGACAACGTTACCAACTGCTTACAAAAGGAGCAAATTAAAATGGAGCTAATGTCGTCAACGGCTGCTGATGAGAAAATGAACTGAAAAAGCACCAATGAAAGGGGTACTCAGTCGATTTTTTGATCTACAAACCATAAATCTACATTTTCGGAATCACCGGCCTTTAACGGTTTCCGATATGCTATTTAGTATCGTGAAATCCAAAATAGTTATTGTGAATTCGGCAAGCGAAAATTATGCCGAAACCAACATTGAAATATACCCGCGCTTTTCAGTGCTGTGACATCAGCGGAAGGCAGACTTGCAGGTCGGGCGGGCAGTCTAAAAATGGGCTATGCCCAGCATTTGTTTCGTGCTGCTGCGCGGGTGCAGGAGCGAGCCTCCGAAGCATTCATTCAAAGCCATGGAACTGTCTAGTCAGTTGGGAACACAGTCCACAGTATAAAGAGTGAACCCCTGCCTTCCACTGACGTCACTTTAATTGTTGCCAGTAGGGACTTTCACTTTGAAACACACGGTGAGGATCAAAATTGTAAATTCAATAACTACAGGGAAGTTTTTTTTTTCCCCAAATATTTGGCTTACTATTTCGGCAACGTTTGTTGGTGTGTCTAGCACATTTTAGAGCAAGTCTGGGACTATGAAGAAAACGCTGGAGTACCCCATGAAAAAAACACTGGCACCCCCCAAAATATTTGCAAAATTTTTTGCCAGGCGATTTATTATTGTGTCGGAAGACCACTATTCAATCAATGTTTTGCTACAGTGTCACATATATTTTTTTAGACTCCTTTCAAATATTAATTGCTTCTCCTCGAAGCTCCAAAGCTACTGCAACAAGTGGAATAACCGTCCCCACGAAAAAACAAGAGTCTATAACCCTACAGAGTGCCTTGAAAAGTGATAGGCCTTTCATCAAGATGCTTGGGAGACAGACAGTTGTTGGGCAGACGATTGTCTTCCTCTACCGTGACAGAATTTAAACAAAAGTGTGGTTGGCTTAAAGGGATACTACAACGAAACTTCGGCACTTATTTTTTGGTCTATTCGCGTTCAAGGGAGCAGTATCACATCAGACACCAATCTCTTCTTAAAAAAGACACGAAAAGTAATTTTAAAACGAATTATGCAACTAGAAAGAGCACCTGGCAGATGCCGCTAATGCCTCGTTTGTAATGCCCATCTAGGAACCTTGACAGGTAGTCATGATAGCTGTCTCACCTCTAGCCACTACAAGAGGAAGAGGGGGGGGGAGGAGGAACACCCCTTCAGTGGCTGAAACGGCTAGGGCATCCTGACGTCAGCCTCGCCGGAGCTTTGTTCATCCTGAGACAGACTGTCACTATTGCGCCGGATGTGACATGCTCTCCACTGGCTGTTCTCCGAGCGCTTGCCAGAGTGGGCTCTTTATAACGAAAAATACAGCCATCAGGCTCAAAATACAAACGAGCGATTGTCATTTACGGATATTGTGGATCATAGTCAGCCTATTTCTGAACACGACGGGTATATTTCAAATTTCGTTGAACTACCCCTTAAAGTGACACCGTAAGGGAATACTCACGGCAGAGTTCACGAGGCTCGTCTTCGAAAGCACCGCAGTCATTCTTGCCGTCGCACACAAGATGCTTGGGGATGCAGTGATTGCCACCGCAGTCGAATTCGGTGTCGGGGTTGCATCGGTTCACTGTGGCAATTAAAAGCGGAAACAAGCTAATGAGGAATTTGCACCCCATTTACAAAATAATACGAAACATTAATTGAAATAACCTTACAGTATTGTAAGGTTCTTTTGATTAATCTACATCCCAGTACATGACATAACTGATTTAGTGATTGAATAATTAATTGAAGGGCAATGGTGCATCAGCACGTGTGAAAAGCCTGAACTACTGTTAAGGAGAGGAAAGCTACAGTAACTGGTGATTCGATAAAACAGTGAACATAAATAATATACAACCTTTGAATCGAAGAGTCGACACCTCTGCATCTAAGTGCAAACATTTATTGCATATATCATTTGCACAAAAAAAAAACAAGATTCCTTAGTATTATAAATAATTAGAAAGTATTTTTGTAGTACACAGAGGTAATGTATCATCCAAACTGCTGCCTGCATAGTGCATAATGAGAGATCCGAATTTCAATAAACCTGTTTTTTTTACAGCTTTTCTGCCCACCAGTTAAAACTCAAAAGCTTTGCCTAACAATTTATTCCCCTCTCTTTCTCTATCTCTCAACAAAACGAGCTTTGCCAATCGATCAGAACAGCGAAATGTGCTAAAAGCAGGCACTTTTGCGTTTGTAACGCTGCTACACAAAACACACCAGACCTGTCCCCGATCCGCGGCAAAACGGCGCCCGAGAGCAGCACACCCACCGGTCGTGTTGCAGTGGTCCTCGTCGGAGCGGTCCGGGCACTCCACCTTCCCATTGCACTCCAGCAGCCCCGGTATGCAGTGCAGGTTCCGGCACTGGAACTGGTCTGGCCGGCACGTGTTGGTGCAGTTGGCCTCGTCCGACTCGTCCGGGCAGTCCGGGTCGCCATCGCACTGCCACGACGTGTGGATGCAGTCCACCCCGTTGGCGCACTGGAACTCGCGGACCTTGCACGGGCTGGGTCGTCCCGTCGTGGGACAGTTGCGCTCGTCCGAGCCGTCCAGGCAGTCTATGTCCCCGTCGCAGTGCCACCGGTCTGGGATACAGCGGCCGTTGCTGCACATGAACTCCGCGCTGGAGCAGGTTACGTTGGCTGCGAGTAGAAGGGGAAGCGGGGGACTTGGTCAGCGGCATGTTGGTCAGCTTGCTACAACGTGCTAGTCCACTTGCTGCAACGTGTTGGGACACTTATCACTAGATGTTGGTTTACCCCTTATCCCTACCGTAATATGCCGATAGATGGCCTACCTGAAATAGAGGGCAAATCAGGTGAAAGAAAGTAAATCGACTTTCGGTGTGCAATAAAAAAAATTAAAAAGTTGGAAAAAAAAAGCCGGTTTTTGGATTTCGATTTGCAAAACTTGTGATCGACAATGTTTGATTATCTCCCGCCAAGGATAAGTAACCACTACTGCCAAGGTCACCACTGGCCAAGCCCTGGCATTGCTATATAGAAGTGGGCAATCTTTTGGTGTTTTTGAAAAAATAGCAAATCATGCCCATAATAGGGTTGGGCTACCTTTTGGGGGTGGGGTGATATTACGGTACATGTTAGTCTACTTTCTGCAACACTTTAGTCCCTTATTGCATGTTAGTCTACATACCAAAACATATCTAGCTGCCGACGACGTAACCACAGAAAGGTGTCCCCAAGATATCATAGATCAGTACCACACTGTTACCCGGCAGTTTCTTCTTTCCTATCATGTACCGACGCACACAAAAGTAACCTTCAGGTCGCTTTTGTGGGAGTTTGTGCTCTATGATGGTGTTGCAAACCTCAGAGCTAACGACTGCAGAAGGCATGCCAGAGACCGCACTCACCACATCCTTTCTCGTCGCTGCCGTCACCACAGTCGTCGTCTTGGTCGCACACCCATCGTTTGGTGATGCACTTGCCGTTGTTGCAGGAAAACTCCTCATGGGTACACGTCGCCGCAACTGCAGACACACAACAAGCACCAGGTCAACACCTTCGAGTCCAATGCAACCACATCTAAGCCCGATCCTGAACCAAATCATGAGCCCAAATCCCGAGCCCAAATCCTTAGCCCAATTCCTACTTCGATTTTAAACCTGTAACTGTATCTAAGTCTTCATCTGACCCCAAAAATGACCTTAAATCTGGTCTGGTCAAAGGGGCCAAAAGTCCTTTTTATTTTATTTATGCTTAACACTGCCCACAATGAATCCTTGGCATTCATAACCCATTACAACTCTGTCTCAAGTTTTATGTCCGGTAAGTGCAGCAATGGGCACAACACAACCATTCAAACCCAATTCACCGACTCAGATCATGACAGTCCCCCCATCACACGCAAGGACTCACGGCCAAAAAGCCGCCATCTGTCCCACTCCGCTTCGAAATACGGGTACGGACGGAAGAGACAAGGACAAAGAGCTCACGGCATTCATCTTTCTCGTCAGACCCGTCCACGCAGTCCTCCTGCCCGTCACACCTCCACGTAATGGGAATGCACTCTTGGCTTTTGCAGGTGAACTGTTCTTCGGAGCAGGTCTTGTTGCCTGCGGGAGAGGGAAAAACACCGCAACAATAAGAAGAGTGTCTTCCAATGCCTGGCCCAAGGCCACGGAGCTGCCACTCCATTTCGCAGCGAGCGAAAGGGGAAGATCAACGGGCGAGACGCTTCCGAGCCGACATCGCGACCTTGAAGGCCTCTACACTGCTACAATCGTGTGCCAAGTATGTCAGCGACATAAGAAGCCACAGAAACAAAAAGACTGGAAGTGCCGTTTCTTTACCCCCTCTCGCAGCCCGGGCTACTGCACGACTCCTTGTCCCACGCTCGTGAACAAGTAATCTGATTTGCGTTAATCCCCGTGGCCAGCATGAGAGCTTGGAGGAGATCCCTTAGGACGAGCTTTGCCTTCTTGGCATTCCTTGTTTTTTTGTTTTTTTTTGTTTCGTGGGGACGGTCTCAGACAAAGGATGTTTACCTAGAAATTGGATTAAGGGCATCCCTCGGAGAGGATATGGCTTCGTTAATGATGACCCTGTGACCATGTCCCCATTATACAATGCGAAATATCATTAGAAAGATGATGACGACGGCTTTGCAAAAAACGAGATACATGTACACGCCGTTCTAGTCAAGAAATTTTATCGTATTCATACCGGCTCTTGTTCTGTCCACATTTTACCATCAAACGTATTTCGTAATCACCCTCACAGCCTACAGGACACCTTTCCCGCCATTTCATTCCAAAAAGAGAACTTTAAAAAGGCAATATTATAACAATGGATGGTGAACACCTAAACCGTGGGCTGATGTAGTCTCGTTTAGGCCATCTTTCTGTATCATTTGCATTAGACACGCCAGGAAATAGATTTAATGTGCAAAACACATAAAATAAATACCTCACTAGTAGTATTTGTGCTCAAAATAGAACACTTGCTGCACGTGCCCCACGAAAACGTCCACACCACCTCGCTCCTAACATAGCCACAGATGAGCCGATACCTAGCCAACCGAGAGCCAAACCAAGCTAACAAATTCGGCCCCATAACCGTTACGAATAAAAGCAAACAACCAAAACTCGAGCCGCAATTAGAGCACCCGCACGATCGACAGCCCCTATTACCCACTTAAGCGGCGGACGACAAAAAATAAAACAAAGAAAAAAAGAACAAAAGGACTCCTCCAAATTGCGGTACCATTGCCACACCCCGACGCACCGCAATGCAAGAAACGGCGGTGGCGATCTCAAACCAACTGATCCAGATAGCAGTCGTACGAAAAAAAATTGATCTGCCAAAAGTACTGCAGTCTGCATCGAGATAGCACAACCGGGGAAGGGGGAGGAGGAGATTCCAGACAAACTTAATGAGACCAAGGTACCACGAGTGCCCGATCGACAGAATTGTCTCTGAATGTTTTTATACCTCACGCATTTTTTTTGTCACCCACGTGGTACTAATGGCTTCTAAGAAGAAAACACCAAAAAAACCCCGTAGACATTGGTCCCGAGGCATTCCTAAACTGTTCCCCATTTTGAGGATGGAGTTCCAGATAATCGCGGGCGGAAGCTTCCTTGATCCGAACGCGAGGATCACGTGGTTCTCTTGACCGGCTGATGAAATGTTGCACGAGAACGGAACAACCGTCGAGGAAGCCGACAGTGGGAGAAAAGGAAGTCTGGCAGCGATTCCCGAGAATAACTGTCTGTCATCTGCGTTTATTGCTTTCGCTATCCATCTTGGCAGGCTGGAAGCTGGCCAAACCAGTAGATTGAACCGGTCTGCAGTTGTATGCATGCCTGCCAACCCTCTTTACATAGACAGATTGAGTGTCAGTCAGTAACGTCCTTGTAGTTGGCAGTGGAAAAAGAAATTGAAGTTGGAAAATTAAGTCTTAATTTCTTGCAACCTATCGACCACTTGTTCTATTACATTTTTCGTGGTTTAAATAAAACGTCGCTAAGGGCTGCTTACATATACAGCACAGTGCCAGCTCAGTGCTATATATAGACACAGCACTGACTTTGCAATAAACCAGCACTGTGCCAGCACTTTGCTGCATGGGACCCCACCTTTTCCTGTTTACACACACAATGCAGCACTGTTTGAGAGCTTTAATTCACGTGTAAACCGGCCTTTATGGTAGAGTCCCATACTAAGGGAAAAACCTTTTCTACATCTGTGTTTTCGGCGAAATCCAACTCACTGCATGTGACGACATCCTCGTCCGACTTGTCTTCGCAGTCGTTCTCGTTGTCGCATTGCCACCGGCTGGGTATGCAGTTGCCGTTCTTACACCTGAACTCCGTCTGCGAACATGTACGCTTTTCTGCAATAGAAGAAAAGAAAAAACTAAGACCAAGCATTGTTGTCGGATCTAGGCGCAACACAAAGCACACGTCACAACGCAGTTGGGGTTCACGAGCGTTGCTATGCGGCGCACGTCAGACGCTGCGATCAAATGCAGTGTTTTCATTGTTGGCGTTGTTGTTAGGTATATAGGCACATTTGGTACAACAAGGCACCTAACCTAAGGATGTTGACAGGGTAACAATGAAGAGTGTGATGTCCTTGTCGGTCAACGTGCAAGCACTTGAAACATTATGTTCCCCCGTTGTTAAAAAGAATACTGACGCACAAGCGGTGGCACTTGTAGAAAAGAGCCTGCCATTGTTACGTGCACGATGAAGCCAACTTTCAGACGACAGACGCTAAAACACTTTGCTCACAATTCAAATCGACCTCCTACCGCAAAATCCCGACAGATACCCCACCCCCGAAAGGTAACCCCCCATTTTTGGCTTGATTTACTATTTTGTTTTCTAAACATTGAAAGATAGCTCTTTTTTTTAGTAATTGTAGCGTTTAGATCAATGATGACCTTGGCGTAAATGCGTCTAGTTAGCTATGGTGGGATATAAGGAAACATTGCTAACTGGAAAGTACAGTCATCTTTGCTTTTTTGCCCTTTGCCATGATAACATGTCTGACAGAGACACATAATCTAAAGATAGCTTTTTTTTTTTTTTTACTTTTCTCGACTGCACACCAAAAGTTGGTTCTCTTTATTTTCACCCCAATTTTTTTCTCGATTTTAGGTGGGCTATCTTGGGACATTATGGTAGTCATGAGTTAGATAAATTTGACTTTCAGGTGATTGATACGCTTCGCCCGCAGTTTAGATCCACTTCAAGTGGTGGACATATATATAATACACTCCGTATCGCCTTGCAATGGACCACAGCAGACGCCATAAGCCATCGCACCCGATTTAGCACTGCAAACATCCTCATGTGTGGACCTAAGTAAAATTAAAAGGAAAGACTCTCTCCCCCATTTCGCTCCAAAAACCTAACAGTTGACCTGCTAAACTTTAGGCCGCGTTTATACTTGCGTCCTACCCTATCAATTTAATTCCATAACCCTATATTTAGACCTTTTTGGAAACTGGCCTTGTGGTTCAAACTGGCCACCTCCTCCCTGAAGGCAGTAATAGACGTGAATGAGAACCCAACAAAAGCTTTTCCAAACAAAATTAGATTTGCGGCTGGGTTGCAATGTTATTGTTGGGAAACCTTATTGGCACGCGAGAAATTAATGGTAGGTATATGTGCAACAACATATGCTGAAGCTAAGTGCAATGTGTGACCAAATGTGCTAAAGCCAAGTGCAATGTGACAAAATATGCTACAGCTACGTGCAATCTGCGACCAAATATGCTAAAGCTAAGCAATAGTCTAAAGCTAGTGCAATATGTGGGAAAATACGGTAAAGAAAAGTAACAAAACCCGAGCTAAAAGGTTTTCAAATAAAACAAAGCAGCAGAAAACTAAGGTATCAGATGGCATGCAAAACGACCAGAATAACGCAGACAAAATGTCTGCTAAACATAAAGGTTAAAAAAATCATCGCACGTGCTTATGAAAGGCATTACACACGCCTATTACAACAAACCAAAGCAGAACACTGCGAATTCAACAAAACGACTGGGAAGAATGCCAACCAAGCCTAGACCGAGTCAGCTAAAGGAAAGCGCCACTCAAAACGAAAAAGAAAAAGAACAGAAAAGAGAAGGCCGTGACGTCAAAAATCGGGCGTTTCCCCAGCAGCCAATGAGAAGGCGAGGTGTGGCGCTACGTCACACGCGCGCAATTACGGGCGAGGAGGATGAGAAAAAAAAATAGGAGGGAAGAGGTTTATAAAATAGAGAAAGGGCAATGAAAGGAGGAGAGGACGGAGGGAGAAAATAGCAGACGACTTCCAGGGATGGCGGTCGTCTGCCAAACCAATTTTACCCGTCTGCGTTCAAAATAATAGCCGTTCCCCTGATAGCTTTATAGCTTCGTTGCAGACGACGCAGAAGGGAAAGTCTGGTCAACCCGTGTCGAGCCATCGAGTAGTAAATAAATAAGGTGGAAGAAATGAAGCCAACGTAACTCCTGTGTTTATCGTTACTGCGGAAACTAAGAGCGTATTTGTGGCGCTCCAAACTCGGTGGCCTAAAGAAAAAACTAAGAAAAAAAGGAAGGGGTTGTAGCAGACAACGCTAATTTTCAACTAAAAAAAAAAACGAGGCTCAATTATGCCTGTTTTTACCTCAAAAACCGAAGTAAAAAACAAAGACCGGCAAGATATATGCAGGTGCATTTTAGGTTAGATATATGTTATCTTATCAAGACGTACGCGTTCCAAACGCGAAAAACATAGCTTTTTCCTCCGACAATCAAGTTTCGTATGAACTACTTCGCAGTGCGTATGAACACAATGCGCAAAACTTTTTTTCTTGAGGTGAAAACGGGTATAGTTCGCTCGCCCAACTTACTCAAATATCTATTTTTTTCTGCACCTGGTAAATCAATAAATTCGACCCTCTACGACTTATCTCATCCTCGGGCGAAAAGATGTCCTTCAACTACATCATCGCGACATTCGTTCAAGTACAAATCAAGTTTAAAAACAAAAACCCGACCTCTGTACCTCGTTCCTCGTCGGTAGCGTAACGGCGCGTAACATCGTACACCGACACCAAAGAATTTTTTACGCGAGGTAGACAACCTTGAACTCGGACAGCGGCGGCATTTTCTTTTTCTGTCTATATACACAAACAGGGAGGGAGGCACCAAAATAGAGACTAAAAGTAAACAGCGAAGCGCACTTATCTCACAGCCCTCGGGGGCTCCCGCACACAGAAGCGGGTCAGCATCGCCAAAAGTGGGTGAAGGGCGAGCCACTCCTCTCCCAACTTCGAGAAGCACAACATCACGCGACCAATCTTTTCCATACACCTCACACCGTGCACATTAAATCGCTACGAAGTAACTCCTCCCACCCTCCTCCACCCCATTAAAAAAAAAAAAAAGAAAGATAGCGGCGACGCTACGTTAGCAAAATCCTCCATCTAGCGAAGGGTCGTAGTGCGTAGTTTACTCGTATAAATCGAGAAAACTGCGCGAATTGTGGGGTCGTTGCTCTCGCCTGAGTAAATGCAAGCTATGCTCGTGTGCTCCGTTTTACCTCACGATGGACCGCTAAGTACGCTGCGAGTTATCCGAGCCAATCCAATGTCACGTGACGTGACACGTCACCTCCAGAAGGAGCGCAAAGGTGCGAGGTACGCCTAGTCACGTGTTCAGTGTTGGCTGAATGGGAGGACTCGGTGCATCCGCCGCGGTATATCGTAAAATAATTTAAAAACATAATAAAAAAAAATGTTGACGTTTTCACGAAACGACTGTAACATAAAAAAGCGGATCAGGCAAAACGAAAGTCAACCAAGTCTCAAGAAAAAAAAAAAGAGCATGAAGTTTGGAGCGCGTCACGCTTGACATGCTACGCAAAGCTAACGACGCACGCAGCAGAGGTCGGGTGAAACCGAGCGCTCCATTGTGACCAACGACATTCGAAACGGTGAAGTGGTATACAAAAAATGCACGCAGTTCCGCGAAAGCCTACATCGCCAACACTTTCTAACCGACTTCTCGGATGATGATTTCTTCGGCCTCGGTTAAGCTTTTATTCATTCATTCCCGCGGTTAACCGATGAGCCGCAGGTCACGTTGCTAATACATCGTACGAAAGACGCAAACACAGTCGAAGGCGCGTTTCGCCTTAGGCTAGGTGGCGCAAGCTACCGCCCGTCACAAAGGGTATAGCCATTAACATCCATCCATCCATCATCTCTTGCATTGACGGCCCTGTCAGATTGGTCATACTGGGGCCCTAATCTGGACACTTGGCGAGAAACTCGGCGAGAAATCTGGCGGGCGTGATTGGCCAACGCCGCACTTGATCTTGGCGCCGGCCAATCAGAGCCGCGGGATTTCTCGCCGACTTTTTCGCCAAGTGTCCAGATTAGGGCCCCCGAAGCAGGCATACGAAGGAAAGATACTTCGAGTACAGTGGCTTAAAAAGGGTAGTGTAGCTATCGCGTAGCCTTCACCATGCATCGGGAACGCCCGTGCATAAATAATTCACTGTTTATTTCGGAAGTACTAACAGGTAACACTGTTTACGAGGACGAACTTTTATTGTAATAGCTTATTTATGTAACAGAGCTGACTAATAACTAATAACTAACTAACGAATAACTAATAACTAAAATAGCTAAAATAACACTGTTTACGAGGACGAACTTTTATTGTAATAACTACGTCTTGAAAGGCTCGCCGAACTAGTCAAATTCCGTGCGCAACAGAATGTTCCCCATCACTTTCCGAAATGGAGGTTGCAGGATTTTTGGCGCGAGCCACTGTCGAGACTCGCACTCGACCAGCAAATGCACGGTAGATCGTAAAGTACGTATGGTAATTGTAATCCATTACTTGATTGTCCTTTTTTTTTAAATTATCAACGCGCACAAAAGTGTCTAGGACGCGAGGCAAACGGCCCAAAGGTGTCAATGTAATGCCGCCGCCACCGTCGTCGTCTGCTACTATCTCCTGCAGACGATACGCGTGCATCGCGTGTCGTCTACTATCTGACCGCGTTTCTTTTTTCTTGTTCGTTTGTCAGGATTATTCGCGTTAATAACCGACCTCGCAAATAAAATATAAATGACAATTATAGCGCCGCTCTGAGATCCGTTTACGACACACGCGATAAACATTTAGGGACGCAGTGTGTCATTTCGTCACAATAAAAAAAAAAAAAAAAAAAGCAGTTGGAGGTCTTGATATAAGGACGTTTTCACCAGCATCCAAGATACAAAACGGAACACTGAAGACGCTTGTTTTCAGTGTTCCAGTCAGGCAACCCGTCAGTAACCAAAATCACAGTAGAAATGGATCACCAAACAATAAAACAGATCGCCCGCTTGTACACAGCACATTGCGACATTACTTGACATGTTTGGCTCTCGAGCAAGCGTATCCACCGCTCGATTGCGTAAATCGTTTACAAAAAAAAAAATCATAAAGAACGCAATGATTCCCCTCTTTGGAAAATACCTCAACGAGGTTATTGAGGAATCCCCCGAGCTCCAACGACCTTCATGACAGGTTTCTAACAAAATCCACAAAAGAGCAATAAAAAAAAAATTAAAAGGATAACGTTCGTGCAGCACAACTAGATCGAACGAGCCGTACTGAAAGGGATTGTGAAAGAAAATGTGTCGTCGTTAAGCTGGGACGCCATGTTATCGGCAACAAAATCATCTCAAACTATGGGGAGCGTTTGCAATATAATGGCGGACACCTCGTGCGGCAATAGATACAACTGCGCATGCGCTGGCGAGGAGGAAAGGCGGATGAGTTTGCAGACGATCAACGCTTTCGTCACCTCCTCGCCGCTCGTATCGAAAATGGCAGCCCATAAACCACATGACCCCGATCGTTGGATACTCTTCGTAATACAGAATCTCTCTTGTCATACTCGCAACGGCGACGCCACGCAGCGAAGAAAGCGTGAACCAGCGAAGCGGGATAGCTTGCGTCTATCCAAAAGGGGCGGCGGAAACTGACGCGTCCTAGCGGTCAGGGTGCGGAACAGAGGAACGGGCACGAAACGCAGAGCATGGCGTTGCGAATAGCTAACGGCAATAAGTGTTGGCAAAGTTCTTCTGTAATGAATGCACGCGCTTTATTTACCAGCTCTGTTACATAAATGAGGAAACGCAAAGAGTTCTCGCTGCTTCTGTTGTGGAAAGCGCACCCTATGACAACTTTTCCGCATTCAATCGGCAAATGAAGTCCATTTCACGACGTTTCTACCATTCTCCGAGTAAAGCGTCACAGACAGAGTATACAGGCTGAGAAAGCAAAGATTCATTGAGAAACGTCCGTGTATTAAGGAGAGGGAGGGAGGGGGGGGGGGGGGGGGGGGGGGGGCATGGCTTGGGAGGGTCAACTTTTGAACCGTTCCCTCGAATTGATTCAAACTGTCACGGTAAATTGAACCCCGCTAGGATTGATGACATCTAAAGTTTGTCTTATAGGACAATTCTATAACATACTGTGCTTAAGATGCTGCAGAAAAAAGTTGCTTTATTGGGAAATGTATTAAAAAAATAATTGCAATCCACAAAATGTTTGGTTTAATGTGAAAACATAACACCCGAAAAGAGCAAACGATTTTAACAAATTTCCGTGTTTTAAAATATTCAGTTTTCGTCACGAAGTTAGCTTTTTCAGATTATGACCTCGGGAAATTTCAGCCCAGGACACCACTAAATGAAATCTTTACACTTTCGAAATGTCAAACGATACACTTCCTCATACCACATTTTCTTGCCAAAAAGTGAAACTGAGAAAAATGCATTCGAAGTTTCAACTTTAGGTTTCTTTCCGAGGTACGCAAAATTCACCTGGAGCATTGTTAGCACCTTCGTTGAGACTTCGCTGTTCCTCTGGCAATAGCTACCAGTCTATGTTGTTTGTAGGCAAGCGAGCTTTTGTAGCAGGCCTTCCTTGGCAGATAAACTGGCAAGAACTAAGAGGCAAATTATACCAAGGAACAGCAGCAAAGCAGGAATAGTCTGAAGTGGATGATACTGTGAAAAAGTGTTACTGAAGATGGCACAATATCACGTCACCGGGCAGGACTAGTCGTAAACCCTGTTTCGAGTCTCAACCAATAAGATTGCTCATATACCAAATTTTCAGAAAGTTTTACATTTGGATATATAGGGTTGTCTTGACCATTGATACTTTTAAACTTGGAAAGCTTCTACGGGCTAAATCTCGAGCAAATAGCACTTCCAATGAGTATGAAACAACGCTAAATAAAAAACGCAAAAAAAAAAAAAAAAAAACTTGATTTTTGCTGAATCGGAGGGCTGCCGACATGTCAAAAATAATTTATTGGGAGATAAATCCCGCATGCTTATAAACGAAAGTTTCTGAAACCATTCTTTGGAAGTTAATAAACATAAACATATCATTTTTGAACAAACAAAAATTATGAAAAATTTGAATTTCGAGGCCATATCCTCCCTTAAATTGTCTACTGTTACTCAAAGTTCTCTTAACATTTTCTAGAGAAGGAAGGAACAGCCCTTTTTTTTTTTTTTTTTTTTTTTCTAAACTAACGTAAAAACCTACTAAAGAAAAAAAGCTGCTGAAAACATTTTGACGAGATCACGCAGAAAACCGGCAATGAGTAAAAAAAAATGTGAGATGCAAGGATGGAGAAAAGGCCAGTATGTGTCCAAGTCTAAATAAAGCGCGCGCCCGGGAAAATGCGATCGAAGGTTCGGAAGTCTGCTCTTTCCAAGTCAGACAGACACCACACCCCAAGCCTCTCCGCGATGCGTGAGTCGGTCACGTGGTAGGGATGCGGCACGCATGCGAGCGTCACACGAGATCCAGAGTCGAACACGACGATGCGATCCGAGACGAGACGCACATGTACGTCACATCGAAATTTGAATATCCCGATTCAAACGCCGAACAAAGGAAAACGCTTCGGCAGACGCACAACGCCGACGCGACGGTGGCGCCACACGCGGAGGTTATCGTGAGAAACCGTAGAAGAAACTGAAGAAACTCGCAAAAATACACAACGACCATGAATTTTTTTTTATCCGGTTAGGTGTAAGGGATTAAATATTTTAGATTGAAGATGTGGGGAACATCGGCAGAACCGCCGTCCGTACACTTTGTGTGCATGATCTAGTATCACGCTTAAAACTCGTTCCAGTTGTGTACGACCTGCACCTGTAAAGCGATTTCGTGAATACCGGACTTGTTTAAATTTCTTTTAAAAAAAAATAAACAAGAAACCGTGGAGGCCTCGGAAATGGTACGCTTTGTTATGCGTTAAGAAAAAAATTCACTAATCAGAGAATGGCATAACTGAAATAACGTGAATATGTTTCACTCGGTATTTATTACACAAGATTCAGCACAAACCGAATAACCTACATATACCATAAACGAGGAACGTTCAAATAAAAATCGACCATGTACTGATGTAAGCCAAAATAAATTCTGAATGAAATATGTTCACGTGCTCTCCTAATCCCACTCCCAATTCCCGTGCCTTCGTTTCTCGCTTTCGCCACCAGATCGCACCACCAGCCTTCGCCGCACGCTTCGCTCTCCCTTTCGCTCCTTCACGTCCTTTCCACTGAATGGCCCCACCTCCCATAAATGAAGAAAAAAAGAGCTTTGTGTATGGAGGTATAGAAAGGGGGAAGTGCATATAAATCAAATAAGTACGAAAGTAAGCAAATTTTACGAAACGTTCAATCCAGTAAAGTGAAACTTCTTTACTTGATCCCTCTGAGGCGAGCTTAGGCAAGCAGACCGACTCTAACGTTTCATACAAAAAACTTTAAAAAAAAAGAAAAAGAAGAACCCGTAGAGCGTAAATTCTTTCCGTTCTTGCCAGTCCCAATCGAGATCCCGCGCGACCTTCACGGACGCCAGGAAAGGAACGCCGAATTCTTTTAGCAGACGATCACCCGAGCAGACCAGCAGGAAGTCGTCGCTGCCGTCTGCTATTCCCTGATAGGCGAGGAGGTGCACAAAAGAGAGAAAGTATAAGCAACAACAGAAGGTAAAAGTGGAAAGGATGAAACTTGTCTTCTCGCTCAGGCTTACCACTGAACGCTAGGCTACACATAGAAAAAGAAAGGTAGAGCGAGTAGCTATGGATGAGAAGAAGGGTGGAAAAAGGGGAGAGGAAGTTTGAGAGAGACCCGCGCCGAGGCCAGAACTCCGACACCGCCTAGACCCCAAAAATAGATCGGCGCACAAACGCGTGCCGCCGCCGTCACAAGAAAAACAGGAAACATGGCACCGCGGGCTTTGATCACGTCGGCGATATTGACCTCATTTCCGCCGGTACGTACCACTTCCGGTGTTACGAGGAACGGCCATTCATGTAACGAAAACGTGACTTTAAAAAAAGGAAAAGAGGAGACTGAGATCGCTGACCTTCCAGTGACCTTTCATTAGTATCAACACAGCACACGAGTTGTCGACTTTGCTAACGCGAATTAGCTGACCGCTGAGGCCCGTAGGTTTTTGTTAGACTCGATATTCGACATTAGGTCTTGATCGTGTTATTTTCTTCACTATTATTATTATTAGCATTATAATCATTAATATTACTACTATTGTTCAAATTATTACTTGCTTATTAGTCTTATTAGTAATAGTAGCAGCAGCAGTACTGGCAGTAGTAGTAGTTTACTAGAGACAACGTCAATCAATCAACCCAATCCCGAACAAAAAGGGGAAAAAGAAAAAAAAGGAAACATTTTTGTACACTCATGCCGCCGAACCGGATAACAAAATGTGCAAAGCTATGCCGACCGACAAATGTACAACTTTCACTGGCGCCAGATTTTTTTTTTTTTCTTCGTATTTTGTTGTTTGCAACACGCGGCAGTCGCGCGTCTGCTAGCTGTGCCGGGTTGCCCTAGATCTGTCAATCGAACGATTTCTGCCTCCTACGCCGACGCCGTCTGCTGTTCCTCATCAACGGTCGGCGCTCAATCGGTCAGAAACCGATGACCTTTCGCATCACGCCCGACCACCCTCCCTTACGACGACTGCCGGACGGCATGCGGAAGAAATCTTGTACGTTGCGTATATCTTAGCAGAGGGTAAAAGCTAGGGCCTCTTGTGAGCCAATCAGAGCGCCAGGAGCGAAGCACGTGACAGTTGGCCACGGGAAAGAGTAGGTGTGTGTGAACGGCACCGCCTCGCCAGAGAAGTGTGGCGAAAGTTCGCTCGCATTCATGACAAGCGTCCCAAGATGGCGCACCATGTAAGGGACCGATGAGAACCAATCGGGGAGCCCGCACACGCGCGAAGGCCCTGAACCGACAGCGCTCCTGGCGGGATATGCGCGAAGGCCAAGCAAACTGTAGCCGCCTTGGTCGGCCTTGTTTAGACACCACTCTTTTTCCACCGCGGTCACCACTGTGAGAGTAATATAGATGATCAGACGTTCGCGTGCAAACGTACGGAACTACGAATTGGGCGGTGGCCAACGCCCCCTAAGGCTTGTTCTAGGCGCACGCCGAGCAGTGAAAAACTCACCGCATCCGACTTCGTCCGATCCGTCCGGGCAGTCCGTGTCGGAGTCGCAGTGCCACGTCAGGGGTATGCACTTGTCGCCGGCGGCGCACTTGAACTGACTCGTCGAACAGTCGTCTGCAAGCGGAGAAGAAAAAAAAAAAGTGTCAGAGAAAAGGCAATGCGTTCGCTCCACGAAATGACACTCGAAAACCGGCAAAACCAAAACGCTGCACTTTCGTCGAAAACGGTAATGACGATTACCCAGGAATGGGATCGATCCCCGCCCCTGCCGGTTTCGATCTGGACGGACAAGTATTGTACAGGCGTGCATTAAATCTGTATCACTACAGTGTGATACACGTTAAAGACCCCCAAGACCCCCCCCCCCCCCCCCCCCCCAGTATAACACTGGAGCGAAGACACCAGACGTACATTCGGGCTGACTACCTTCCTGCCGTCTAAACATACACACAACACAATCATATTATGGGCAGATTAGATTAAACAAAAAAAAACGGATAGACCAGTTTGTTTGTATAGTCAGTTTCAATGACTGAATTCATTCCAGAAAGTCGAAACTGTCGTATTCCCTAGATTAAAAAAAACAAAAAGCGGAAAACATTGCCACTTTAATTTTTTTTTTTTTTTTTACAAATGACGGAGTAGCGCGTTTTAGGACACCTTGACCCACACTCACCCCGTCTTTCAACACAACAGCCAAGCCCCATTTACAATCACACCCCGCCGATTAACCAGACGAAGCCTGTTGATTAAAATTTATAACTATACATTGAGAGCAACGCATTATGTCTGCCTTCACATTTCGTTTTTTTTTTTTTTTTTTTTTTTTTTTTTTTTTTTTTTTTTTTTTTTTTTTTTTTTCCCCGGTTTCTGCTTGCCGGCACTCAGAATTGTAAGTACGGCGTTCACGAGGTCGCACTGACTAAGTATATTATTTCATTATCAAGAGCATTGTTTGCTTGTTTTTACCTCTCATTGTTCTCGATTATATGGTTTACTTTGTTTATCTAATCTTCCTCTCGGCAAGCCATCCCTCCCATATTGTCTAGCACTAGGGCCTTTAAGGTAGTATTAATTAAGTAAGAACTATCCGCGCGCGACAGCCGTTTCCTTGTCCGCGCCCCATGTCTACAACGACAAATAGCAAACATTATATACGCAGACATATGCACTACACATTGTATTTGTTGAATGTTTAACAATAGGACGACAGGCTCCTCCACAAAGCCCGCCACCCTTTCCACTTTAGCTTCCTCTCCCATCCGTCAACCAATCAGTTTCGAGTCTCGCGGCCACGCTTTTATCCAGGCTTCACTTTCGGGAAATTAGCTCTCACTCCCCCCCCCCCCCCCCAATCTATTCTACAGCGCCTGCAAACAAACAAACAAACAAACACACACAAACACACAATGGGCTTCACGAAGTGCCGAACACCTAGCCAAAGACCGCTTCGCGTTAAAATTGTTCGTGAACATAAGGTCAGAATGCTCGATAGGCTCAACAACCAATTTTGCGAGAAAAAAAATAATGAATAAAACATCGGTGGTTGTTGTTTGAATCAAATCAAACGTGTCCAAATTTTCTCGGTGGTGTGGTGCGTTGCACCGCTTTCTTCCCAGGAGAGCGACGAAAATGAACGTTTCCGACAAAATGAGGCCGTTCGCTGGGACAAGTCTTGCTTTGCCTAGTGTATACCCTTTTTTTTTTATTTATTTTTTTGTCTCTAGCGAGAAGTCGGAAAAGAAAGGAGGCAAGCACGACAGGTGTCATAATAACAAGAACAAACGGTACACAACGTCGAACAAAAGAAAAAAGGAAGAAAAGAAACGCTGAAACAACAAAAAATGCGTGCATATTTTTGGCGAACCCGTCAGGACCGTGCACATGCGCGAGGCGGCAGACCAGGAAACGGAAAATACGCACTCTACCAACATCACCCGAAGGTGTGTGTGCTAAACACACACACAGACGATTCCTCGCGAATTCTATTCCTAACTATGCAGCTGCGGTTGCTTTTCTCCGCGCTACACAACATCAAACCCCGTAAGTTCCAAAAACACCTGAAAAACACACTCTCATTAAAACATTAAACGCAGCGCGTTACCTATTCAATGCTCGGGGGTCAAATACGGCGTATTTAAGATTAACATTAAAATTACGGAAAAAGTAAAAGTAAAAAAAGATCTTGTGACGTCACAGGAGCGGGGCGCCTCATCCCAGTGACACGTCTCAAGAGTCACAAGTAAGTCTTGAGACGTGCCACTTGTGACTCTTGGACACATTCAATAACCGTGGTCGCGTCCCAAGAGTCACAAGTAGCAGCGACGTTTTCCCGTGACACATTCAATAACCGCGGTCAAGGATCGCCTGCCGCGAACTGCGCCCTGGGACGCCATAGTTGGGTCAACACCAGTGCACTCCGATTTCGACGTCATCACGGCGAGAGACTGCGAAAACGCCGATTGGACGCGAGTGACGCGTCCAATCGGCCAATCCAATCCAATCCAATCAAATTGGTTCGGTACAGTGGCAGAAACAATGTCGTGGCGTCTAACGTCAACTCTGCCATGTGTATAAAAAAAAAAAAAGTTTTTTTTTGTTTTAACAGATTATAAGAATATTTTTTTCACACACAATTACTCAATGGAATTTGTTACCCGAGTCTGTTTTTATTCATGACGACGTGGGACCACTTAGTAAGTGACCTTGATTTTTTAATGCTATGCATGCTCAATGTGTATGTATTTTATTTATTGACTAAATATTGAAGGGTCCTTTTAAATTTGGTCTTGAGCGTTTTTTTTTTTAGATATGTGTTGCATCTGCAATAATGCGGAAGCTTCAGCGCTGCAGATATTTTTTTCTGTAAATTAATAAAAGAAACTAAATATAAAAAAGTCACGAGGAAAATGAAACGAACAAATGTTATGACGTCAAGGAAAAAAAAAAAAAAAAACTTCCGAGAAGCACGGGCGCAATTTCTTGTGACGCAGTCGCTGGCCACATTGTTTGCTTCTGACGTGTGGGGTCCAGTATATGTCAGCAGCTGCGGCAACGCCTTAGCCTTTTTTCTTTTCTTTTTTTTTTTTTTCTTCCAATACACAATAGTTTAGGTAGTCTGTCGACCTTTCACCATGTGGAGAAGACTATTGTGTGGCATTAACTCTGGCGGCACGTGCGGAAAATATATAAATTTATCCACAAATCCGTGTTCACACAGTTGCGACCGGTTACGACCGTGTACCTTAAAACCTCCTACAACCTTTTACGACGAGAGAACCTCCATTTACTGGGTAGCATGAAAGCGGCTGACTTTTTCTTTTTCTCGATATTTTGTTTTCAATTTTGGCAATGCCATGAACGATCATTTCTTCGATAGTACGTAAATTTTATCTCGTAAATACGGCAGAACCTTCGCTCTAGTGAAATGCAGTTTCAGATCCACCTCATAGATGGCGGTAACGGCCTTAAGTGTGTTCCCTCATGCTGAGAGATCAGGTAAGCAAAGGCAAGTGTGTGGACGGGCCTTCACAGTCGACAACTTGAAACAGCGTCCACTAACTTTCTTGTCAAAATTCGCGCGCTCCAGATCCCGGAGCCTTTCATCCCGAACGACCCAAATTAATCGAAGCAATTCGTCTAAATGGAGAAGAAGAAAAAAAAAGGGGGGGGGGGGGGGGGGGGGGCAGACCCGTGTGCTTAAACATGCTTCATAAAGTTAAACATTTGATATTTTGGCTTTTTTTTTTTTTTTATTAAAATAAAGATGTAAGCAATCGCACGTGTCACGATAGTCCCGCACATTTTAACCCGGATAATATTAATATTTACGACCAGAATCACACTTGGGGCATGTCACACGTATGTGCAGAAATGTTGAGGCATATTTTTTTCTTTCCTTTTTTTTTTTTGGGTACAGTCGCACACAAAATCAGCACTCACCAATAAAAAAAAAAATACACATATATTTAAATACAAGGCGTCCCGAAGCACGGTGCACCACACAAAAGATAGTTTGGCAAAAAGAAAATTGCGGCCGAGAACACAAAAAGAACGGTACAGTTTCTATTTGTTTTTGTTTTGTTTGTTCAGGGGCGGAAACGAACGGTTTGCGTCAAAATTTCTTCGATCTCTCGTCAAAAAATATTATCTTGTACTGAGCACGACGAATCGGCGTTTTTCGGTAATTATCAAAAAACGCCGTCATTTGTTTTGACAAGGGAATAAACGCCGAAGGTCAGGTCAATCAGGTGGAGTTTACGACCTGATCACTTCATTTCTGACAACTATAGGTAACTTGTCATAGATAACTAAGCCAGAGTTGAATAACGCGACCCTGTGACGTCACACCCCAGCGGTGGTACAGCGCATGCGCAGTGCCCACCCCCTGTGTGGGCAAACGCGGGCGTTCAACCACGCGTGTTGGTGCATAAACGCCGATCACGATATCGCTTTTTGCTTTGTTCGAGAACGTCCGATTAGAAAATCTCCAAATTAATCAAACATTCTTGAAGACTTTGTACCGTTTCCGCCAACATTTTTTTTTTTTACATGTTAAAGTTTGCGTTTACGTGGAAACTAGCGTCCAATTACCGTCGACACTCGTGTCGCAGAAAATAAACGGCGTTTCATTGCGGCAAACCCCGCAAAAAAAACAAGAAAAAAAAAATAGTTGTAAAGTTGACGTCACAATAGAGTAACGTAACTATTTTTTTTTTGTTTTTTTTTTCTTCTTTTTTTCGTTACAATAAAATCTAAAGTGCGACGTTCAGAGACGTAAAGTTGATAGCGTAAAACTTAATGGCACTTTTTTTTATTTTTCATTTTTTTCGCCGCATGTGGAAAGGAAGGAACCGAATCCTACTACGATGCCTTTTTTTTTTTTTTTTTTTTTCTTCATTTGTCGAGAAGTTGTGTCTTAAAAATTCTTATCTCTAATTCGTAAAAAAAAAAAATGATTAAAGGACTCGCCGCGCAGGTCAGGATTCGGGCAAAGCGCCGACAAACGGACAGAGACATCGTTTTTTTTTTTTTGTTTTTTTTTCTGTTTCATTTGACCTCGGTATTACATTTTATCCTTTTTCAAGAAAATAGCCGAGACAGAAAAGAAACGACACCAAGTTTTTGTCCCAAGTTGCACATAACGCCAGATAACGCAATACCAAACACGCACACGTACACACACGCATACAAAAAGGAGGACTTCGCAAGCGCGCCGACATTCCAGTTCGGCGGGAAATCTAGGGTTTCTTTTCACGAGATAAAACAGAAAAAAAAAAAGAACGTAACAAAAATAATTGTCCAAAATTGGCTCGTGTTGGAAGTTGGAACGCAGTCGCCCCCGGAGTTCTCCGAAAGGCGTCCGTTCCAAGATCAAGGCCAGGAAAAACTGGTCATCTCTTCTTTTACCACCACGTGTTTCAATCATTAAAAATTACAACAGGGTTAGCGGCCGACTGTTGGAAACTATTTCCGCTACAAAAAAAAAAAAAAAAAAAGAATCCGAACATTTGTTGTTGTGGCCTACTAGCATTCGCGTACCAACAATTTTATAAATCATGGTCAGGCATTGAAGTAGTACGCGTGAACTGCAAGGTTGTAGGGTCAATGATACGAGAAAAAAAAAAATTAACCATTTTCAAGAATGATCGTTAGGTTTCGATAGATGACCCCTAATGACAGATCAATGAATCGATATTTTCGAAAAGCGAACAATCCAGCCGTGACCTTGACAAGGGGTCTACGGTGCAGAAGGAAGAGGGGTGAGATAACCTGACCACGTGACCCACTCCAGTCGCACGCGTAGTTTCGATTTCTTTCAGAAAATCGATACGGCCCTCACCAGGAAGAATAGATAAATCCGGTCAGAGTTACACAGAAATCTACACACAAAAAAAAAAAAAAAAAAACCTTACTCGCTTGTGATTAGATGCGTCCCACTATCAATTGGCTCAAACCCAAAATCCGCTGTCAAAAGACTGCCCTGGATAGTCAACACAGTGGGGAATAGCGCGTGGCACCAACTCTAGGAAGTAGGAAATCTGAGACGGCCCGTCCTTTTATCCGAAGATACCACCCCAGCGCGACGGGAGCATTACGAAATTTGCGCAAAGGTTTATCGAACTCGCATGCCCCAAGAGCTCCACGCAAAAAGTCGCGATAAAAGATGGAAAAGGAGCATTGGCTTTTGCGCTGTACAGTGAAGCGCTGCGCTTTCTCTAGAGATCAGAGTTTCATCGGACGCAGTTTCACAAGTTGACGGGACGCCGTCCCATCGACGTTTGAATGGACATTGTCTCATCGAACACAGGTTCATCAGAAAGCGTTTGACTGGACATAGGTTCATTGGACGGAGTTTGACCGGACACAGAAGATATGGCATTCTATCGAAATCGAGTGATTCGTGTTCCAAATCGGAGCTAATCGTGTTCCATTAGAAACTTTTTTTTTTTTTTTTGCTGTTTGTAACAAATTTTAGAAGATAATGCAGCGAATGTTCCTGTTAAATATAGTGGGAACAGCTAGTGAGCTTACGTGACTAGAGACATCGATTTCCGTACATTCTGACGACGCCACATTTGAACAGAAGTATAATCTCGGAGTGTTTTGAAATGTGCTCGTCCAATTCAGATTTGAGTTAATGACACTCGACATGTAGCTCACTGGTCTGTTAACTCCTCACGTAATATGTTCGTGTTTAAATGGAGCCCAACTTTGAGCTCTTATTTTTTTTCCTTCATAAATATACCAGAACGACTAATTCGGAAACCTTCATTAAATGAATTACTTTTCTTTTTATACAGCAGTGTTGTGCGTAAAATTCGAGTACCCATCGCGCATTTTGGTTTAATTTGATCAATGGTGACTAAAATTTCATCCAGACACCTTCAATTTAAGTTTTATTATAAGGAAAACTAGTCAGACAGGAACTACGGCGACTTCAGTTATTTTTTAATAAAGTCAGCAAAAACCACGCCCCCCAAAACGATACATCGAATGAATGGGTTTAGTCTAAACGGTTGACCTAACTGCTATGTCATCTGCAAATGCCACTGTGTTCAACAACCATAAAACAAAACAAAAAATGACACCATTCGAGCGAAAAAATCGGGATCGTCCGCGGCGTCGCCAAAGATTCGCTCGCGTATCACTGACCTCCAGTAAGATGGAAGGACTACCGCCATCTCGAACCTTCAAAACGCTAGTCCACCGTAAACCGGCGTTACATTTGCGAGTATAATCCAAACTGGAACGTTAAAACTTAAAATAATCGACGTGCGACGAGCTGAACCCGACTTCCTGAACACACGACCGTAGAACCGTCTGGAACGCCGCTCACCAAAAGAAAAAAGAAAGCAAAAAAAGACCGGCTTTTCAATGTATGGAATTTGCGCCGGAGACCACCACATGGACGCTAGCACTTTTGCAGGGGCAGAAGCGACGTTACACTTTGGATACTCACTGGCTGCGTGTACTGTCCGACTCAGTTGAGCCACGTAGAAGACGACAGCGACGAGGAGCAAAGACGACGTAGAAGCCGCGCAGTTCCACCGTACGACGCCCATTGCGCCGGGCTGCACCACGCTTTGATCCAACCGACGCACTTGCTTCGTTCACGCCGCCGCACCCAAATCCGGACGCCGGTTACACCGTAGACGGGCAGACCTAACCAGGAATTCACACCCCACAGACCGACGAGAACGGGCCGGTAACGTTGCCGTTAGGAAGGAAAAGGACGTAGAAGTTTTCCCGCTCGGGTAGCGTGGTGCGAACGGTGTGAGCACGGCCGGACCAGCACCGTGTCGACGGAGAAATCGTACGATATCGCGTTGGAAGGCTGTTCCCTATGCGGACGCCACCCCTCCCCGACTTTGCCGCGTCGCGGAGACGTGGCGATGACGTTTGGGGGTGCGCGAGCGAATTGTTGTGACGTCATGGGTTTTGGAGAAGAAGGAACCGGCCAATGGGGAGGAGGCGCTCGGATCACACCACCTTGGGGAGGAAGTTCCCTCAAGCGTCACCACAGCGTTGTGTTCTTTTTTTGTGACGTGTTTTTTTGTTTGTTTTTTTTTTTTCTCTCGGAGGTAGCGATGGAGCGATGGTAGCGAAGTTCGCGCGAGGCGGTAAATTTTGAATGTAATTTCGAAACTGAACTGATCATATTTAATACTTCTTTTTCCGCCGTCTGGAGAAAGTGAGTTCTGCTCTTCATTGTGCATTCTTTTGAACAGGGTGCGGTTCTAAAGTAAAATTTAATTAATGACTATTGTTCTTTCGAAGATATTTGTTTGCTCAGTTTTCGTTATTGGCAATATCTGAAAGTATTTTACATATTACTGAAACCAATAAGTATTTCACACGATTTCTGTAACAAAAATAAAATGTATTCAATCTCAATTTGTTCCCAATAAAAAAAAGAAACAAAAAAACAAAAAACAAATCAATCCTGTTTAATTAAAAAAAAAGTCGAACATTAATCTCTATTTATTACTAAAAATATAATAATAATTAATCTCTTCTTATTGTTTAAATTATGGTTATTACTGTGGTTTTCGCCTTAAAAGAAGCTAAACTGAGGATAATAATATATTTCCAAAACAAGCATAGATAAAACAAAATGAAGAAAATGGCCTTCACGAGGAAGTTGGATAAAATTATAGGGTGTTAGATAAATTCATGTAATTCGCCTCTAAAACCGTAACTTCAACAGCACGCTCCATTTCCACGAGATGAAATTATAATTTGATTGGATGATTAAACATTGAGCTTGGACTCCATCCACTCACTAGATGTCCTCATCATCAACGATGACAACAACAAAAATATTGCCGCGCGTGTTACGGAAATAATCTTGACCAGCACGCGAGTTGCCGCTGATCCAACTGATGCGAGCATTGCGTCAGACGAAACCCGCCATGCGCGCCGTGCGTCAAACGGGCGCCGACCGACATCTTGATTTTTCTGTCGACGGCGCCACGAACGCCATAATTATCAAGCTGATCGCCTGTCATGTGCGCATAGCAAGTTCAAAACAGAGAGAAGCAGTGAAGTAACCCCACAGAAGTTTTGTGTGCATACACTACCACGTGCTGTGTCCCTTTGGCGCCAACTTGTCTTTGTGATTTTTTTTTTACGTCGGCACCATGGCAGGCTAATAGTGCTAATAGCCTTCAAAGAATCATTTACCTAGTCGTCCGCTATTAAGATGCCAAGCTCCCCCCCTCCCCTCTCTCCTAGGCAGGGTGTGGAAACCATCAAGGCATGTAAGTGTTCGGTATTCCCCTGCCTTAACAGAATTAGAGGTACTATTGCGCAACATTAGGGAAAAAACAAAATGGAAATCCGAGAGAGACCTCTGAATAGCGCCGCTAACGGACTTAGCGCTTTTGTTGTTGTTGTTTTTAGCATAATAGAAGGCAAACAAGATTTTCGTCTGCTACATTCTAGACGCTAATCGGAGCGAAACTGAAAATAGTGAGTTTTTGGTTTCGGTTTCAAGGGAGGTTGATGCTAGCGCCAAATAAACCACCGGCGGCGGCTGGGCAAAACCGTGAAAAACCAGTGAAAAAAACAACTGGGGGTACAGCCGATTCGCGGAAGAGCGCCAGACGGAATCACGCCACATTTTTAACCGGGCCGCCGGCCTACGGGAGGCCGGCACGCTCGTCTAGGAGCAGACGACCTCTATTTAGCGCGAAAACGAGCTCCAAAGACGCGCAAAGATCTCTCGATCATCCAAAACGCCTGAAACACCACTGAACCCCCAAACATATTCGTTCACGTAAACCGAAATGGGATACAAAGTGCAACCTACGGTTACAAAGCGGTGTAATACGGAAGGAACTACTTTTTGGTGGCGGACGCAGATGGAGTGCTGCGGTCGAAGCCGGCCGAGCCGCCGCCGCTGCCTTGAGTGGGCGTGGTCTTTCTTTTCCATTGACTCTCCGACAAGCTTCACCGGGCCTTCCCAAAGTGAAATTGTTTTCAATGTAGGCGTTGTTTACGTTCGGCGGCGAGAGACGCTTTCCCCTTGACGCACTGATACTGTGTCACGAGGTTAAACGACGCTGGCCTGTACTTGCACTAGCGGCGGAGGGAGCAGGAAATAGCAGACAGGGGACATAGCAGACGATACAGAAAAGGACAACAACGAGCAGACGAAACCGGCGTACTCGCTGATGGTTTCTGGTTTCGAGCGGAGCAGAAATGATGATGCAAGGCGCGCTGGCATTGCGAGCGGGAAGCGCTTCGCAAATTTCTCCGCTTATCTGCCTGGAACATTCCATTTCTTCAGCCCGTTGCTTCTGGAAAAGTAATAAAGGAACAAAAAATCCTGTATTTCCTACATCTTTAACGGTACTTCCTCAAGTTTTGCGTTTCGTCAGCCGAAATGCAAGTAGTTTAAATGTATGAACGAAAAAAAAAAAAATGTTGAGCCACGTGCAATTCCAAACGCTTTCACGTTTTGAGTCTCTGCTTCTGTATCAAGATATACCGAGTAATGTGGAGAGTGTAGAAATCTCTACTAAAATCACAAAAAGTATGAATAAAAAAGCTATATAAATATATCTTTTCTCCTAATATACATTAAGCACGGTAAAAGAACGCAGGTTGAGACAAGAGACCTTGCTTGTCGAAAATATGCTACAAAACGAGAATTCTTGTTGCGCGATCATATGGTGAAAAGGTTCTAATCGGAATGGTGGCTTGAGGTACGGCTAATTATTATTCTAGTACACTGCAGTACGGCCGTCTGGTACTTTTAATATACCCCACTGTTTGACGTTAGGTGTCGCCTCGAGCGGCAGGGACATACCACATTCCTCAAAGTCACTCCAAACAGACTTGCCTGTCTGTTCCACGTGGACTGATGTCATAACCCTATAGAAAGATGTAATCAGTTACATTGGTGCTCGGAAACGGAACAGAAGGCACGGAATAATAAACCAAGTGAAAACACGTCGATGCTCCTAGGCCCACAGTATAGCACTTATGTAAGTAAATTCTTGCTCGTTGTTTTTACGGTGGGCAGACCCGAAAATTCCCGAAGCTCCGAGGAAGTATACATTTCACGGAACAAACCACACTCACAGAGCAACAACTTTCACTGGCATTCTATTCCAAGATCACGAACTTGGAGAATACGCCTACTCAATAAACGCCGACTTCCTCCTTCGTGTACCGAGAATCATAACTTTGCAAAAGGTGAAAGGATGCAGAAGTGTTGGCTGGAAAAAGTACTTAAAATCCCTCCCCCCCCCCCCCCCCCCCCCCCCCCAACCACCCAAAAAAGAAAAAAGAAAAGAGACTGCTTTTGCCGTTTGTTTCTCATTTTCCCTTGACTCAACGCTTTAAGAATGTAACCTAAAATGGCGTTCGCTCGCTGGTCGAAATTCACACGTTCCAAGAAAGAATGTTGCGGCAGTCACTCGAGTGAGGCAGATAATCTTTACTCCAACGCTTCGTCCGAAATAGAACCGCTGAACAAGGTATGCAGCATAGTAACGACATTTCGGCCATCTTGGGGCTTAAAAAAACATGGTTGCCAGCTATCTTGAGCTTCATCTTAAATCGCACGAAACGCCTTCCCGCTTTCCAGAAATGTGAAAACAGTCCGTGACAGAGAAAAACAATATCGCCTGAGCTTCCTGAAACCCTGGAAGTCGCATTTTGAAATGGGACCTGTCGTAGTGATGCATGCGAAACTATCGATAAATTGACTGTCCATACCATAGAGTTATTATAATGTACGCTAGAGGTTCAACTGGCGCTAGTGTCTATGCGACTTCCGTGACGCAAATTGAAGCAGACAGCAACCAGTCTACTTTTCCAGTCTTCCTGTGTATTCCCATGGGAAAACGCGCGTGCATTTTGTCCCTTCGCCGGAAAATAACATGGAACACTTTGGTTATTTCGGTCGTACCGAATAGTATGTACCTTGATTAACACTGTAAAAGTGTAATTGCTTTAGTTAACGCATTTTTCTTCATCAGTGAGCGATGTTTAACTTCGCTGCATTTCAGTCCCAAACGTGTGTTCCGCAGCAGGTGTGTAAAAACAAGCGACGATTCAAAGCAAAATTACGATCGAAACGAATATAGAGTGTGTTCAAGGCTCGCCAGCATTCCGGTGACGCTTGTATATTGATAATATGCCAGTCCTGTCACCATATGAAAATGATCCCGTCGTGCATGAGCGAATAAAAACCTTCAAGGTAGAGAATATAGTCCGTGGGATATGAAAGGTGTCTCTTCGTATTGTTTTCTCTGCCGGGCAGCTTTTATCGCGCACTTGTTCTCAAAGATGTCTAGCGCGCGGGGGATATTTTGAACGTAGAACACGCAGCTTCGCTCAGGACAGAAAGAATAAAGCGGTACTCACTTATTTAAAATCGGAATAGATTACGTGGCCTTCAATTTATTTTGATCGTACATGCACTGCGAGTTACTGATCCGGTGTTGCTGCGTAGTTCTTGCCGCCGCTCTTGATTTTCTAGATGTTTTTCGTCCGCTTGGCATGTATATCCCCCATGCTGGAAATCGCCGACGCAGCGTTCGCGCTAACAGTGTCCGACAGTGCACATAAATACACGTACGAAGCCGTTTTAGCACCGTTTTTAGTGCGATGAAATCGAGAGAAAAACGCCGTAACTGACCAATTCTTTCGTCGGCGTCACTGAGAAATGTTCCAAACTACCTAGTACGTACGAACTATTTGGGATATTTGCTCTCATGATCGAGAGCAGGGAGAAAATGCGCTTACTTTTTCCCATAGAAATGCATTACCGGAAGTCAATTTTTGACTGGTTGCTGTCTGCTTCAATTTGCGTCAGCACACTAGCGCCACTTGAACCTCTAGCGTACATTATAATAACTCGATGGTCCATACCATCGACAGATTTGGACAAATTATCGATAGTATTGGCGACGAGATGTTTTGGTGGTGCCACCTCGCGGGCGCTCTCCTGTGACGGAGCAAGTAGGAGGCGAGCAGACGATGTGCTATGTAACATCACGCATCGAGTTGCCATGTTCGTTCGCATCTGTACCGTTTAAAAACGGTACATTTATTAGGGAAGCATGTATAACGTTTTTGTGAGTGACCTTTTTAATGAATAACGTCGCCTCAAAATTGCATTTTATATTAAAAAAAAAAAAAAAAACACTTGAAAATGTTCAAAAACATGCATGGACCTTCATATTGCAGCTTGCGCGGCGTGCGTCAGGGCTATTCACAGCATCTCTGACTCTTATTTTTTAGGATCTGTGGTGGCTCCCGTAGAAAAAGGTTTTGCATGTGACGTGCTATCATCTTAGATGTGCATGCGCACAGTTGTGTTGCAAAACGCCGCACACTTGTTTTAGCTACACTGAGCTTCGATACCGACGCTTCTATCCAAGCATAACTCGACAGTTGCTGACGAGCAAGTGCTTAGCTCCTTCTGCATCGAATACGTGGCGAAGACATTTGTCACGTCGCGACTTCTACTTTAAAGAAAAGCAGAAACGTAAAAACTTCTTAAATTGTCGGCCATACCCGGCAAATTCAGCCGTTTGAATAATTTGTTATATCCAAATTTCACTAAGAATTGTTTACAGATATAAATCGCTCGCTGAGAAGCCCATCACGCAGTATGTGCAATTCTCTGTGTCCGCAAAATGTAACATACAAACAGTAGTAATTAATAGCAGGCGTATACCTAATTTTTTGGGACGCTGAAAAGTCGCCGACTTATTAGATTTAACAGACATCGATCGCGAAGGGGCTTCTAACATTTCGCGTCGACCAGGTAAATATGCAGGGATTTACTTGAAAGTACTCCGGAAGCCAGCCGCCGCTTCTTCCTGTCAGTTTCTTTTTTTTTTTTTTTTAATGGTTGTTTACTGATTTACAAAATTTAAAAACGAATCAACTTGGAACTAATGAGAGACCAGCACTCACAAGACACATTGGAACCAACAGGACACACGGAGTCGCTTTCACTGAAGTGTTTACTACACTCTTGAGGATCACGAATTTCGCTTTCCTATATTCAATTTGATGAGACATACCTTTCTTAGTTTTATTTTGTCCGAATTATAATTTAAAAAGAAAAAAAAATACACCCTGTTCGCCGTCATAGATGTTGTAGTGGGGTAACGCGCTGGATTTTCTATTTTCATTATCCCGATTTTTGTACTGGGGTAGAGAACAGCACACCACCATCCCAGCGCTTCGTTACTTCAGCGCCAAAAAATGCTTGTCAGAACGACTACCCGTGCCACGTTTTCAAGCTTTGGTCAAATGTCCTATGCTACAAATATCGCTTCGGACAAATAAAGACAAGGCGTGAAACAGGCTCTGCCGCGCGTTACCCAAAACAGCACATGAAGCGAGCTGACGAGTCGAGGGATCCAACAAATGATCCAAGACGTGCGGGGACTGTTCTGGTCTCTCCTATATGCGACGTCACAAATGATGATGATGATAGCTAGAGAAGCGACCCTGCACATCGCGCACGCCGCAAAAAAAAAAAAAAAACGATTGATAGTTAACAATTGATGGGTAATTAAAAAAAAAAAAACGAATCAACTTGGAACTAATGAGAGACCAGCACTCACAAGACACATTGGAACCAACAGGACACACGGAGTCGCTTTCACTGAAGTGTTTACTACACTCTTGAGATGATCACGAATTTCGCTTTCCTATATTCAATTTGATGAGACATACCTTTCTTAGTTTTATTTTGTCCGAATTATAATTTAAAAAGAAAAAAAATACACCCTGTTCGCCGTCATAGATGTTGTAGTGGGGTAACGCGCTGGATTTTCTATTTTCATTATCCCGATTTTTGTACTGGGGTAGAGAACAGCACACCACCATCCCAGCGCTTCGTTACTTCAGCGCCAAAAAATGCTTGTCAGAACGACTACCCGTGCCACGTTTTCAAGCTTTGGTCAAATGTCCTATGCTACAAATATCGCTTCGGACAAATAAAGACAAGGCGTGAAACAGGCTCTGCCGCGCGTTACCCAAAACAGCACATGAAGCGAGCTGACGAGTCGAGGGATCCAACAAATGATCCAAGACGTGCGGGGACTGTTCTGGTCTCTCCTATATGCGACGTCACAAATGATGATGATGATAGCTAGAGAAGCGACCCTGCACATCGCGCACGCCGCAAAAAAAAAAAAAAACGATTGATAGTTAACAATTGATGGGTAATTAAAAAAAAAAAACGAATCAACTTGGAACTAATGAGAGACCAGCACTCACAAGACACATTGGAACCAACAGGACACACGGAGTCGCTTTCACTGAAGTGTTTACTACACTCTTGAGATGATCACGAATTTCGCTTTCCTATATTCAATTTGATGAGACATACCTTTCTTAGTTTTATTTTGTCCGAATTATAATTTAAAAAGAAAAAAAAATACACCCTGTTCGCCGTCATAGATGTTGTAGTGGGGTAACGCGCTGGATTTTCTATTTTCATTATCCCGATTTTTGTACTGGGGTAGAGAACAGCACACCACCATCCCAGCGCTTCGTTACTTCAGCGCCAAAAAATGCTTGTCAGAACGACTACCCGTGCCACGTTTTCAAGCTTTGGTCAAATGTCCTATGCTACAAATATCGCTTCGGACAAATAAAGACAAGGCGTGAAACAGGCTCTGCCGCGCGTTACCCAAAACAGCACATGAAGCGAGCTGACGAGTCGAGGGATCCAACAAATGATCCAAGACGTGCGGGGACTGTTCTGGTCTCTCCTATATGCGACGTCACAAATGATGATGATGATAGCTAGAGAAGCGACCCTGCACATCGCGCACGCCGCAAAAAAAAAACAAAAACGATTGATAGTTAACAATTGATGGGTAATTAAAAAAAAAAAACGAATCAACTTGGAACTAATGAGAGACCAGCACTCACAAGACACATTGGAACCAACAGGACACACGGAGTCGCTTTCACTGAAGTGTTTACTACACTCTTGAGATGATCACGAATTTCGCTTTCCTATATTCAATTTGATGAGACATACCTTTCTTAGTTTTATTTTGTCCGAATTATAATTTAAAAAGAAAAAAAAATACACCCTGTTCGCCGTCATAGATGTTGTAGTGGGGTAACGCGCTGGATTTTCTATTTTCATTATCCCGATTTTTGTACTGGGGTAGAGAACAGCACACCACCATCCCAGCGCTTCGTTACTTCAGCGCCAAAAAATGCTTGTCAGAACGACTACCCGTGCCACGTTTTCAAGCTTTGGTCAAATGTCCTATACTCCAAATATCGCTTCGGACAAATAAAGACAAGGCGTGAAACCTGCTCTGCCGCGCGTTATCCAAAACAGCACATGAAGCGAGCTGACGAGTCGAGGGATCCAACAAATGATCCAAGACGTGCGGGGACTGTTCTGGTCTCTCCTATATGCGACGTCACAAATGATGATGATGATAGCTAGAGAAGCGACCCTGCACATCGCGCACGCCGCAAAAAAAAAACAAAAACGATTGATAGTTAACAATTGATGGGTAATTAAAAAAAAAAAACGAATCAACTTGGACCTAATGAGAGACCAGCACTCACAAGACACATTGGAACCAACAGGACACACGGAGTCGCTTTCACTGAAGTGTTTACTACACTCTTGAGATGATCACGAATTTCGCTTTCCTATATTCAATTTGATGAGACATACCTTTCTTAGTTTTATTTTGTCCGAATTATAATTTAAAAAGAAAAAAAAATACACCCTGTTCGCCGTCATAGATGTTGTAGTGGGGTAACGCGCTGGATTTTCTATTTTCATTATCCCGATTTTTGTACTGGGGTAGAGAACAGCACACCACCATCCCAGCGCTTCGTTACTTCAGCGCCAAAAAATGCTTGTCAGAACGACTACCCGTGCCACGTTTTCAAGCTTTGGTCAAATGTCCTATGCTACAAATATCGCTTCGGACAAATAAAGACAAGGCGTGAAACATGCTCTGCCGCGCGTTACCCAAAACAGCACATGAAGCGAGCTGACGAGTCGAGGGATCCAACAAATGATCCAAGACGTGCGGGGACTGTTCTGGTCTCTCCTATATGCGACGTCACAAATGATGATGATGATAGCTAGAGAAGCGACCCTGCACATCGCGCACGCCGCAAAAAAAAAAAAAAACGATTGATAGTTAACAATTGATGGGTAATTAAAAAAAAAAAACGAATCAACTTGGACCTAATGAGAGACCAGCACTCACAAGACACATTGGAACCAACAGGACACACGGAGTCGCTTTCACTGAAGTGTTTACTACACTCTTGAGATGATCACGAATTTCGCTTTCCTATATTCAATTTGATGAGACATACCTTTCTTAGTTTTATTTTGTCCCAATTATAATTTAAAAAGAAAAAAAAAATACACCCTGTTCGCCGTCATAGATGTTGTAGTGGGGTAACGCGCTGGATTTTCTATTTTCATTATCCCGATTTTTGTACTGGGGTAGAGAACAGCACACCACCATCCCAGCGCTTCGTTACTTCAGCGCCAAAAAATGCTTGTCAGAACGACTACCCGTGCCACGTTTTCAAGCTTTGGTCAAATGTCCTATGCTACAAATATCGCTTCGGACAAATAAAGACAAGGCGTGAAACATGCTCTGCCGCGCGTTACCCAAAACAGCACATGAAGCGAGCTGACGAGTCGAGGGATCCAACAAATGATCCAAGACGTGCGGGGACTGTTCTGGTCTCTCCTATATGCGACGTCACAAATGATGATGATGATAGCTAGAGAAGCGACCCTGCACATCGCGCACGCCGCAAAAAAAAAAAAAAACGATTGATAGTTAACAATTGATGGGTAATTAAAAAAAAAAAACGAATCAACTTGGACCTAATGAGAGACCAGCACTCACAAGACACATTGGAACCAACAGGACACACGGAGTCGCTTTCACTGAAGTGTTTACTACACTCTTGAGATGATCACGAATTTCGCTTTCCTATATTCAATTTGATGAGACATACCTTTCTTAGTTTTATTTTGTCCGAATTATAATTTAAAAAGAAAAAAAAATACACCCTGTTCGCCGTCATAGATGTTGTAGTGGGGTAACGCGCTGGATTTTCTATTTTCATTATCCCGATTTTTGTACTGGGGTAGAGAACAGCACACCACCATCCCAGCGCTTCGTTACTTCAGCGCCAAAAAATGCTTGTCAGAACGACTACCCGTGCCACGTTTTCAAGCTTTGGTCAAATGTCCTATGCTACAAATATCGCTTCGGACAAATAAAGACAAGGCGTGAAACAGGCTCTGCCGCGCGTTACCCAAAACAGCACATGAAGCGAGCTGACGAGTCGAGGGATCCAACAAATGATCCAAGACGTGCGGGGACTGTTCTGGTCTCTCCTATATGCGACGTCACAAATGATGATGATGATAGCTAGAGAAGCGACCCTGCACATCGCGCACGCCGCAAAAAAAAAAAAAAAAACGATTGATAGTTAACAATTGATGGGTAATTAAAAAAAAAAAACGAATCAACTTGGAACTAATGAGAGACCAGCACTCACAAGACACATTGGAACCAACAGGACACACGGAGTCGCTTTCACTGAAGTGTTTACTACACTCTTGAGATGATCACGAATTTCGCTTTCCTATATTCAATTTGATGAGACATACCTTTCTTAGTTTTATTTTGTCCGAATTATAATTTAAAAAGAAAAAAAAAATACACCCTGTTCGCCGTCATAGATGTTGTAGTGGGGTAACGCGCTGGATTTTCTATTTTCATTATCCCGATTTTTGTACTGGGGTAGAGAACAGCACACCACCATCCCAGCGCTTCGTTACTTCAGCGCCAAAAAATGCTTGTCAGAACGACTACCCGTGCCACGTTTTCAAGCTTTGGTCAAATGTCCTATACTCCAAATATCGCTTCGGACAAATAAAGACAAGGCGTGAAACCTGCTCTGCCGCGCGTTATCCAAAACAGCACATGAAGCGAGCTGACGAGTCGAGGGATCCAACAAATGATCCAAGACGTGCGGGGACTGTTCTGGTCTCTCCTATATGCGACGTCACAAATGATGATGATGATAGCTAGAGAAGCGACCCTGTACATCGCGCACGCCGCAAAAAAAAAACAAAAACGATTGATAGTTAACAATTGATGGGTAATTAAAAAAAAAAAACGAATCAACTTGGAACTAATGAGAGACCAGCACTCACAAGACACATTGGAACCAACAGGACACACGGAGTCGCTTTCACTGAAGTGTTTACTACACTCTTGAGATGATCACGAATTTCGCTTTCCTATATTCAATTTGATGAGACATACCTTTCTTAGTTTTATTTTGTCCGAATTATAATTTAAAAAGAAAAAAAAATACACCCTGTTCGCCGTCATAGATGTTGTAGTGGGGTAACGCGCTGGATTTTCTATTTTCATTATCCCGATTTTTGTACTGGGGTAGAGAACAGCACACCACCATCCCAGCGCTTCGTTACTTCAGCGCCAAAAAATGCTTGTCAGAACGACTACCCGTGCCACGTTTTCAAGCTTTGGTCAAATGTCCTATGCTACAAATATCGCTTCGGACAAATAAAGACAAGGCGTGAAACAGGCTCTGCCGCGCGTTACCCAAAACAGCACATGAAGCGAGCTGACGAGTCGAGGGATCCAACAAATGATCCAAGACGTGCGGGGACTGTTCTGGTCTCTCCTATATGCGACGTCACAAATGATGATGATGATAGCTAGAGAAGCGACCCTGCACATCGCGCACGCCGCAAAAAAAAAAAAAAAACGATTGATAGTTAACAATTGATGGGTAATTAAAAAAAAAAAACGAATCAACTTGGAACTAATGAGAGACCAGCACTCACAAGACACATTGGAACCAACAGGACACACGGAGTCGCTTTCACTGAAGTGTTTACTACACTCTTGAGATGATCACGAATTTCGCTTTCCTATATTCAATTTGATGAGACATTTCTTTCTCAGTTTTATTTTGTCCGAATTATAATTAAAAAAGAAAAAAAAATACACCCTGTTCGCCGTCATAGATGTTGTAGTGGGGTAACGCGCTGGATTTTCTATTTTCATTATCCCGATTTTTGTACTGGGGTAGAGAACAGCACACCACCATCCCAGCGCTTCGTTACTTCAGCGCCAAAAAATGCTTGTCAGAACGACTACCCGTGCCACGTTTTCAAGCTTTGGTCAAATGTCCTATACTCCAAATATCGCTTCGGACAAATAAAGACAAGGCGTGAAACCTGCTCTGCCGCGCGTTATCCAAAACAGCACATGAAGCGAGCTGACGAGTCGAGGGATCCAACAAATGATCCAAGACGTGCGGGGACTGTTCTGGTCTCTCCTATATGCGACGTCACAAATGATGATGATGATAGCTAGAGAAGCGACCCTGTACATCGCGCACGCCGCAAAAAAAAACAAAAACGATTGATAGTTAACAATTGATGGGTAATTAAAAAAAAAAAACGAATCAACTTGGAACTAATGAGAGACCAGCACTCACAAGACACATTGGAACCAACAGGACACACGGAGTCGCTTTCACTGAAGTGTTTACTACACTCTTGAGATGATCACGAATTTCGCTTTCCTATATTCAATTTGATGAGACATACCTTTCTTAGTTTTATTTTGTCCGAATTATAATTTAAAAAGAAAAAAAAATACACCCTGTTCGCCGTCATAGATGTTGTAGTGGGGTAACGCGCTGGATTTTCTATTTTCATTATCCCGATTTTTGTACTGGGGTAGAGAACAGCACACCACCATCCCAGCGCTTCGTTACTTCAGCGCCAAAAAATGCTTGTCAGAACGACTACCCGTGCCACGTTTTCAAGCTTTGGTCAAATGTCCTATACTCCAAATATCGCTTCGGACAAATAAAGACAAGGCGTGAAACCTGCTCTGCCGCGCGTTATCCAAAACAGCACATGAAGCGAGCTGACGAGTCGAGGGATCCAACAAATGATCCAAGACGTGCGGGGACTGTTCTGCTCTCTCCTATATGCGACGTCACAAATGATGATGATGATAGCTAGAGAAGCGACCCTGCACATCGCGCACGCCGCAAAAAAAAAACAAAAACGATTGATAGTTAACAATTGATGGGTAATTAAAAAAAAAAAACGAATCAACTTGGACCTAATGAGAGACCAGCACTCACAAGACACATTGGAACCAACAGGACACACGGAGTCGCTTTCACTGAAGTGTTTACTACACTCTTGAGATGATCACGAATTTCGCTTTCCTATATTCAATTTGATGAGACATACCTTTCTTAGTTTTATTTTGTCCGAATTATAATTTAAAAAGAAAAAAAAAATACACCCTGTTCGCCGTCATAGATGTTGTAGTGGGGTAACGCGCTGGATTTTCTATTTTCATTATCCCGATTTTTGTACTGGGGTAGAGAACAGCACACCACCATCCCAGCGCTTCGTTACTTCAGCGCCAAAAAATGCTTGTCAGAACGACTACCCGTGCCACGTTTTCAAGCTTTGGTCAAATGTCCTATACTCCAAATATCGCTTCGGACAAATAAAGACAAGGCGTGAAACCTGCTCTGCCGCGCGTTATCCAAAACAGCACATGAAGCGAGCTGACGAGTCGAGGGATCCAACAAATGATCCAAGACGTGCGGGGACTGTTCTGGTCTCTCCTATATGCGACGTCACAAATGATGATGATGATAGCTAGAGAAGCGACCCTGTACATCGCGCACGCCGCAAAAAAAAAACAAAAACGATTGATAGTTAACAATTGATGGGTAATTAAAAAAAAAAAACGAATCAACTTGGAACTAATGAGAGACCAGCACTCACAAGACACATTGGAACCAACAGGACACACGGAGTCGCTTTCACTGAAGTGTTTACTACACTCTTGAGATGATCACGAATTTCGCTTTCCTATATTCAATTTGATGAGACATACCTTTCTTAGTTTTATTTTGTCCGAATTATAATTTAAAAAGAAAAAAAAATACACCCTGTTCGCCGTCATAGATGTTGTAGTGGGGTAACGCGCTGGATTTTCTATTTTCATTATCCCGATTTTTGTACTGGGGTAGAGAACAGCACACCACCATCCCAGCGCTTCGTTACTTCAGCGCCAAAAAATGCTTGTCAGAACGACTACCCGTGCCACGTTTTCAAGCTTTGGTCAAATGTCCTATACTCCAAATATCGCTTCGGACAAATAAAGACAAGGCGTGAAACCTGCTCTGCCGCGCGTTATCCAAAACAGCACATGAAGCGAGCTGACGAGTCGAGGGATCCAACAAATGATCCAAGACGTGCGGGGACTGTTCTGGTCTCTCCTATATGCGACGTCACAAATGATGATGATGATAGCTAGAGAAGCGACCCTGCACATCGCGCACGCCGCAAAAAAAAAACAAAAACGATTGATAGTTAACAATTGATGGGTAATTAAAAAAAAAAACGAATCAACTTGGACCTAATGAGAGACCAGCACTCACAAGACACATTGGAACCAACAGGACACACGGAGTCGCTTTCACTGAAGTGTTTACTACACTCTTGAGATGATCACGAATTTCGCTTTCCTATATTCAATTTGATGAGACATACCTTTCTTAGTTTTATTTTGTCCGAATTATAATTTAAAAAGAAAAAAAAATACACCCTGTTCGCCGTCATAGATGTTGTAGTGGGGTAACGCGCTGGATTTTCTATTTTCATTATCCCGATTTTTGTACTGGGGTAGAGAACAGCACACCACCATCCCAGCGCTTCGTTACTTCAGCGCCAAAAAATGCTTGTCAGAACGACTACCCGTGCCACGTTTTCAAGCTTTGGTCAAATGTCCTATGCTACAAATATCGCTTCGGACAAATAAAGACAAGGCGTGAAACAGGCTCTGCCGCGCGTTACCCAAAACAGCACATGAAGCGAGCTGACGAGTCGAGGGATCCAACAAATGATCCAAGACGTGCGGGGACTGTTCTGGTCTCTCCTATATGCGACGTCACAAATGATGATGATGATAGCTAGAGAAGCGACCCTGCACATCGCGCACGCCGCAAAAAAAAAACAAAAACGATTGATAGTTAACAATTGATGGGTAATTAAAAAAAAAAAAACGAATCAACTTGGACCTAATGAGAGACCAGCACTCACAAGACACATTGGAACCAACAGGACACACGGAGTCGCTTTCACTGAAGTGTTTACTACACTCTTGAGATGATCACGAATTTCGCTTTCCTATATTCAATTTGATGAGACATACCTTTCTTAGTTTTATTTTGTCCGAATTATAATTTAAAAAGAAAAAAAAATACACCCTGTTCGCCGTCATAGATGTTGTAGTGGGGTAACGCGCTGGATTTTCTATTTTCATTATCCCGATTTTTGTACTGGGGTAGAGAACAGCACACCACCATCCCAGCGCTTCGTTACTTCAGCGCCAAAAAATGCTTGTCAGAACGACTACCCGTGCCACGTTTTCAAGCTTTGGTCAAATGTCCTATACTCCAAATATCGCTTCGGACAAATAAAGACAAGGCGTGAAACAGGCTCTGCCGCGCGTTACCCAAAACAGCACATGAAGCGAGCTGACGAGTCGAGGGATCCAACAAATGATCCAAGACGTGCGGGGACTGTTCTGGTCTCTCCTATATGCGACGTCACAAATGATGATGATGATAGCTAGAGAAGCGACCCTGCACATCGCGCACGCCGCAAAAAAAAAACAAAAACGATTGATAGTTAACAATTGATGGGTAATTAAAAAAAAAAACGAATCAACTTGGACCTAATGAGAGACCAGCACTCACAAGACACATTGGAACCAACAGGACACACGGAGTCGCTTTCACTGAAGTGTTTACTACACTCTTGAGATGATCACGAATTTCGCTTTCCTATATTCAATTTGATGAGACATACCTTTCTTAGTTTTATTTTGTCCGAATTATAATTTAAAAAGAAAAAAAAATACACCCTGTTCGCCGTCATAGATGTTGTAGTGGGGTAACGCGCTGGATTTTCTATTTTCATTATCCCGATTTTTGTACTGGGGTAGAGAACAGCACACCACCATCCCAGCGCTTCGTTACTTCAGCGCCAAAAAATGCTTGTCAGAACGACTACCCGTGCCACGTTTTCAAGCTTTGGTCAAATGTCCTATACTCCAAATATCGCTTCGGACAAATAAAGACAAGGCGTGAAACCTGCTCTGCCGCGCGTTATCCAAAACAGCACATGAAGCGAGCTGACGAGTCGAGGGATCCAACAAATGATCCAAGACGTGCGGGGACTGTTCTGGTCTCTCCTATATGCGACGTCACAAATGATGATGATGATAGCTAGAGAAGCGACCCTGCACATCGCGCACGCCGCAAAAAAAAAAAACAAAAACGATTGATAGTTAACAATTGATGGGTAATTAAAAAAAAAAAACGAATCAACTTGGACCTAATGAGAGACCAGCACTCACAAGACACATTGGAACCAACAGGACACACGGAGTCGCTTTCACTGAAGTGTTTACTACACTCTTGAGATGATCACGAATTTCGCTTTCCTATATTCAATTTGATGAGACATACCTTTCTTAGTTTTATTTTGTCCGAATTATAATTTAAAAAGAAAAAAAAATACACCCTGTTCGCCGTCATAGATGTTGTAGTGGGGTAACGCGCTGGATTTTCTATTTTCATTATCCCGATTTTTGTACTGGGGTAGAGAACAGCACACCACCATCCCAGCGCTTCGTTACTTCAGCGCCAAAAAATGCTTGTCAGAACGACTACCCGTGCCACGTTTTCAAGCTTTGGTCAAATGTCCTATGCTACAAATATCGCTTCGGACAAATAAAGACAAGGCGTGAAACAGGCTCTGCCGCGCGTTACCCAAAACAGCACATGAAGCGAGCTGACGAGTCGAGGGATCCAACAAATGATCCAAGACGTGCGGGGACTGTTCTGGTCTCTCCTATATGCGACGTCACAAATGATGATGATGATAGCTAGAGAAGCGACCCTGCACATCGCGCACGCCGCAAAAAAAAAACAAAAACGATTGATAGTTAACAATTGATGGGTAATTAAAAAAAAAAAACGAATCAACTTGGACCTAATGAGAGACCAGCACTCACAAGACACATTGGAACCAACAGGACACACGGAGTCGCTTTCACTGAAGTGTTTACTACACTCTTGAGATGATCACGAATTTCGCTTTCCTATATTCAATTTGATGAGACATACCTTTCTTAGTTTTATTTTGTCCGAATTATAATTTAAAAAGAAAAAAAAATACACCCTGTTCGCCGTCATAGATGTTGTAGTGGGGTAACGCGCTGGATTTTCTATTTTCATTATCCCGATTTTTGTACTGGGGTAGAGAACAGCACACCACCATCCCAGCGCTTCGTTACTTCAGCGCCAAAAAATGCTTGTCAGAACGACTACCCGTGCCACGTTTTCAAGCTTTGGTCAAATGTCCTATACTCCAAATATCGCTTCGGACAAATAAAGACAAGGCGTGAAACAGGCTCTGCCGCGCGTTACCCAAAACAGCACATGAAGCGAGCTGACGAGTCGAGGGATCCAACAAATGATCCAAGACGTGCGGGGACTGTTCTGGTCTCTCCTATATGCGACGTCACAAATGATGATGATGATAGCTAGAGAAGCGACCCTGCACATCGCGCACGCCGCAAAAAAAAAAAAAAAAACGATTGATAGTTAACAATTGATGGGTAATTAAAAAAAAAAACGAATCAACTTGGAACTAATGAGAGACCAGCACTCACAAGACACATTGGAACCAACAGGACACACGGAGTCGCTTTCACTGAAGTGTTTACTACACTCTTGAGATGATCACGAATTTCGCTTTCCTATATTCAATTTGATGAGACATACCTTTCTTAGTTTTATTTTGTCCGAATTATAATTTAAAAAGAAAAAAAAATACACCCTGTTCGCCGTCATAGATGTTGTAGTGGGGTAACGCGCTGGATTTTCTATTTTCATTATCCCGATTTTTGTACTGGGGTAGAGAACAGCACACCACCATCCCAGCGCTTCGTTACTTCAGCGCCAAAAAATGCTTGTCAGAACGACTACCCGTGCCACGTTTTCAAGCTTTGGTCAAATGTCCTATGCTACAAATATCGCTTCGGACAAATAAAGACAAGGCGTGAAACATGCTCTGCCGCGCGTTACCCAAAACAGCACATGAAGCGAGCTGACGAGTCGAGGGATCCAACAAATGATCCAAGACGTGCGGGGACTGTTCTGGTCTCTCCTATATGCGACGTCACAAATGATGATGATGATAGCTAGAGAAGCGACCCTGCACATCGCGCACGCCGCAAAAAAAAAAAAAAAAACGATTGATAGTTAACAATTGATGGGTAATTAAAAAAAAAAAACGAATCAACTTGGAACTAATGAGAGACCAGCACTCACAAGACACATTGGAACCAACAGGACACACGGAGTCGCTTTCACTGAAGTGTTTACTACACTCTTGAGATGATCACGAATTTCGCTTTCCTATATTCAATTTGATGAGACATACCTTTCTTAGTTTTATTTTGTCCGAATTATAATTTAAAAAGAAAAAAAAATACACCCTGTTCGCCGTCATAGATGTTGTAGTGGGGTAACGCGCTGGATTTTCTATTTTCATTATCCCGATTTTTGTACTGGGGTAGAGAACAGCACACCACCATCCCAGCGCTTCGTTACTTCAGCGCCAAAAAATGCTTGTCAGAACGACTACCCGTGCCACGTTTTCAAGCTTTGGTCAAATGTCCTATGCTACAAATATCGCTTCGGACAAATAAAGACAAGGCGTGAAACAGGCTCTGCCGCGCGTTACCCAAAACAGCACATGAAGCGAGCTGACGAGTCGAGGGATCCAACAAATGATCCAAGACGTGCGGGGACTGTTCTGGTCTCTCCTATATGCGACGTCACAAATGATGATGATGATAGCTAGAGAAGCGACCCTGCACATCGCGCACGCCGCAAAAAAAAAAAAAAAAAACGATTGATAGTTAACAATTGATGGGTAATTAAAAAAAAAAAACGAATCAACTTGGAACTAATGAGAGACCAGCACTCACAAGACACATTGGAACCAACAGGACACACGGAGTCGCTTTCACTGAAGTGTTTACTACACTCTTGAGATGATCACGAATTTCGCTTTCCTATATTCAATTTGATGAGACATACCTTTCTTAGTTTTATTTTGTCCGAATTATAATTTAAAAAGAAAAAAAAATACACCCTGTTCGCCGTCATAGATGTTGTAGTGGGGTAACGCGCTGGATTTTCTATTTTCATTATCCCGATTTTTGTACTGGGGTAGAGAACAGCACACCACCATCCCAGCGCTTCGTTACTTCAGCGCCAAAAAATGCTTGTCAGAACGACTACCCGTGCCACGTTTTCAAGCTTTGGTCAAATGTCCTATGCTACAAATATCGCTTCGGACAAATAAAGACAAGGCGTGAAACAGGCTCTGCCGCGCGTTACCCAAAACAGCACATGAAGCGAGCTGACGAGTCGAGGGATCCAACAAATGATCCAAGACGTGCGGGGACTGTTCTGGTCTCTCCTATATGCGACGTCACAAATGATGATGATGATAGCTAGAGAAGCGACCCTGCACATCGCGCACGCCGCAAAAAAAAAAAAAAAAACGATTGATAGTTAACAATTGATGGGTAATTAAAAAAAAAAAACGAATCAACTTGGAACTAATGAGAGACCAGCACTCACAAGACACATTGGAACCAACAGGACACACGGAGTCGCTTTCACTGAAGTGTTTACTACACTCTTGAGATGATCACGAATTTCGCTTTCCTATATTCAATTTGATGAGACATACCTTTCTTAGTTTTATTTTGTCCGAATTATAATTTAAAAAGAAAAAAAAATACACCCTGTTCGCCGTCATAGATGTTGTAGTGGGGTAACGCGCTGGATTTTCTATTTTCATTATCCCGATTTTTGTACTGGGGTAGAGAACAGCACACCACCATCCCAGCGCTTCGTTACTTCAGCGCCAAAAAATGCTTGTCAGAACGACTACCCGTGCCACGTTTTCAAGCTTTGGTCAAATGTCCTATGCTACAAATATCGCTTCGGACAAATAAAGACAAGGCGTGAAACAGGCTCTGCCGCGCGTTACCCAAAACAGCACATGAAGCGAGCTGACGAGTCGAGGGATCCAACAAATGATCCAAGACGTGCGGGGACTGTTCTGGTCTCTCCTATATGCGACGTCACAAATGATGATGATGATAGCTAGAGAAGCGACCCTGCACATCGCGCACGCCGCAAAAAAAAAAAAAAAAAACGATTGATAGTTAACAATTGATGGGTAATTAAAAAAAAAAACGAATCAACTTGGAACTAATGAGAGACCAGCACTCACAAGACACATTGGAACCAACAGGACACACGGAGTCGCTTTCACTGAAGTGTTTACTACACTCTTGAGATGATCACGAATTTCGCTTTCCTATATTCAATTTGATGAGACATACCTTTCTTAGTTTTATTTTGTCCGAATTATAATTTAAAAAGAAAAAAAAATACACCCTGTTCGCCGTCATAGATGTTGTAGTGGGGTAACGCGCTGGATTTTCTATTTTCATTATCCCGATTTTTGTACTGGGGTAGAGAACAGCACACCACCATCCCAGCGCTTCGTTACTTCAGCGCCAAAAAATGCTTGTCAGAACGACTACCCGTGCCACGTTTTCAAGCTTTGGTCAAATGTCCTATGCTACAAATATCGCTTCGGACAAATAAAGACAAGGCGTGAAACAGGCTCTGCCGCGCGTTACCCAAAACAGCACATGAAGCGAGCTGACGAGTCGAGGGATCCAACAAATGATCCAAGACGTGCGGGGACTGTTCTGGTCTCTCCTATATGCGACGTCACAAATGATGATGATGATAGCTAGAGAAGCGACCCTGCACATCGCGCACGCCGCAAAAAAAAAACAAAAACGATTGATAGTTAACAATTGATGGGTAATTAAAAAAAAAAAACGAATCAACTTGGAACTAATGAGAGACCAGCACTCACAAGACACATTGGAACCAACAGGACACACGGAGTCGCTTTCACTGAAGTGTTTACTACACTCTTGAGATGATCACGAATTTCGCTTTCCTATATTCAATTTGATGAGACATACCTTTCTTAGTTTTATTTTGTCCGAATTATAATTTAAAAAGAAAAAAAAATACACCCTGTTCGCCGTCATAGATGTTGTAGTGGGGTAACGCGCTGGATTTTCTATTTTCATTATCCCGATTTTTGTACTGGGGTAGAGAACAGCACACCACCATCCCAGCGCTTCGTTACTTCAGCGCCAAAAAATGCTTGTCAGAACGACTACCCGTGCCACGTTTTCAAGCTTTGGTCAAATGTCCTATGCTACAAATATCGCTTCGGACAAATAAAGACAAGGCGTGAAACATGCTCTGCCGCGCGTTACCCAAAACAGCACATGAAGCGAGCTGACGAGTCGAGGGATCCAACAAATGATCCAAGACGTGCGGGGACTGTTCTGGTCTCTCCTATATGCGACGTCACAAATGATGATGATGATAGCTAGAGAAGCGACCCTGCACATCGCGCACGCCGCAAAAAAAAAAAAAAACGATTGATAGTTAACAATTGATGGGTAATTAAAAAAAAAAACGAATCAACTTGGACCTAATGAGAGACCAGCACTCACAAGACACATTGGAACCAACAGGACACACGGAGTCGCTTTCACTGAAGTGTTTACTACACTCTTGAGATGATCACGAATTTCGCTTTCCTATATTCAATTTGATGAGACATACCTTTCTTAGTTTTATTTTGTCCCAATTATAATTTAAAAAGAAAAAAAAAATACACCCTGTTCGCCGTCATAGATGTTGTAGTGGGGTAACGCGCTGGATTTTCTATTTTCATTATCCCGATTTTTGTACTGGGGTAGAGAACAGCACACCACCATCCCAGCGCTTCGTTACTTCAGCGCCAAAAAATGCTTGTCAGAACGACTACCCGTGCCACGTTTTCAAGCTTTGGTCAAATGTCCTATGCTACAAATATCGCTTCGGACAAATAAAGACAAGGCGTGAAACATGCTCTGCCGCGCGTTACCCAAAACAGCACATGAAGCGAGCTGACGAGTCGAGGGATCCAACAAATGATCCAAGACGTGCGGGGACTGTTCTGGTCTCTCCTATATGCGACGTCACAAATGATGATGATGATAGCTAGAGAAGCGACCCTGCACATCGCGCACGCCGCAAAAAAAAAAAAAAAACGATTGATAGTTAACAATTGATGGGTAATTAAAAAAAAAAAACGAATCAACTTGGACCTAATGAGAGACCAGCACTCACAAGACACATTGGAACCAACAGGACACACGGAGTCGCTTTCACTGAAGTGTTTACTACACTCTTGAGATGATCACGAATTTCGCTTTCCTATATTCAATTTGATGAGACATACCTTTCTTAGTTTTATTTTGTCCGAATTATAATTTAAAAAGAAAAACAAATACACCCTGTTCGCCGTCATAGATGTTGTAGTGGGGTAACGCGCTGGATTTTCTATTTTCATTATCCCGATTTTTGTACTGGGGTAGAGAACAGCACACCACCATCCCAGCGCTTCGTTACTTCAGCGCCAAAAAATGCTTGTCAGAACGACTACCCGTGCCACGTTTTCAAGCTTTGGTCAAATGTCCTATGCTACAAATATCGCTTCGGACAAATAAAGACAAGGCGTGAAACAGGCTCTGCCGCGCGTTACCCAAAACAGCACATGAAGCGAGCTGACGAGTCGAGGGATCCAACAAATGATCCAAGACGTGCGGGGACTGTTCTGGTCTCTCCTATATGCGACGTCACAAATGATGATGATGATAGCTAGAGAAGCGACCCTGCACATCGCGCACGCCGCAAAAAAAAAACAAAAACGATTGATAGTTAACAATTGATGGGTAATTAAAAAAAAAAAACGAATCAACTTGGAACTAATGAGAGACCAGCACTCACAAGACACATTGGAACCAACAGGACACACGGAGTCGCTTTCACTGAAGTGTTTACTACACTCTTGAGATGATCACGAATTTCGCTTTCCTATATTCAATTTGATGAGACATACCTTTCTTAGTTTTATTTTGTCCCAATTATAATTTAAAAAGAAAAAAAAAATACACCCTGTTCGCCGTCATAGATGTTGTAGTGGGGTAACGCGCTGGATTTTCTATTTTCATTATCCCGATTTTTGTACTGGGGTAGAGAACAGCACACCACCATCCCAGCGCTTCGTTACTTCAGCGCCAAAAAATGCTTGTCAGAACGACTACCCGTGCCACGTTTTCAAGCTTTGGTCAAATGTCCTATGCTACAAATATCGCTTCGGACAAATAAAGACAAGGCGTGAAACATGCTCTGCCGCGCGTTACCCAAAACAGCACATGAAGCGAGCTGACGAGTCGAGGGATCCAACAAATGATCCAAGACGTGCGGGGACTGTTCTGGTCTCTCCTATATGCGACGTCACAAATGATGATGATGATAGCTAGAGAAGCGACCCTGCACATCGCGCACGCCGCAAAAAAAAAAAAAAACGATTGATAGTTAACAATTGATGGGTAATTAAAAAAAAAAAACGAATCAACTTGGAACTAATGAGAGACCAGCACTCACAAGACACATTGGAACCAACAGGACACACGGAGTCGCTTTCACTGAAGTGTTTACTACACTCTTGAGATGATCACGAATTTCGCTTTCCTATATTCAATTTGATGAGACATACCTTTCTTAGTTTTATTTTGTCCCAATTATAATTTAAAAAGAAAAAAAAAATACACCCTGTTCGCCGTCATAGATGTTGTAGTGGGGTAACGCGCTGGATTTTCTATTTTCATTATCCCGATTTTTGTACTGGGGTAGAGAACAGCACACCACCATCCCAGCGCTTCGTTACTTCAGCGCCAAAAAATGCTTGTCAGAACGACTACCCGTGCCACGTTTTCAAGCTTTGGTCAAATGTCCTATGCTACAAATATCGCTTCGGACAAATAAAGACAAGGCGTGAAACATGCTCTGCCGCGCGTTACCCAAAACAGCACATGAAGCGAGCTGACGAGTCGAGGGATCCAACAAATGATCCAAGACGTGCGGGGACTGTTCTGGTCTCTCCTATATGCGACGTCACAAATGATGATGATGATAGCTAGAGAAGCGACCCTGCACATCGCGCACGCCGCAAAAAAAAAAAAAAAAACGATTGATAGTTAACAATTGATGGGTAATTAAAAAAAAAAAACGAATCAACTTGGACCTAATGAGAGACCAGCACTCACAAGACACATTGGAACCAACAGGACACACGGAGTCGCTTTCACTGAAGTGTTTACTACACTCTTGAGATGATCACGAATTTCGCTTTCCTATATTCAATTTGATGAGACATACCTTTCTTAGTTTTATTTTGTCCGAATTATAATTTAAAAAGAAAAAAAAATACACCCTGTTCGCCGTCATAGATGTTGTAGTGGGGTAACGCGCTGGATTTTCTATTTTCATTATCCCGATTTTTGTACTGGGGTAGAGAACAGCACACCACCATCCCAGCGCTTCGTTACTTCAGCGCCAAAAAATGCTTGTCAGAACGACTACCCGTGCCACGTTTTCAAGCTTTGGTCAAATGTCCTATGCTACAAATATCGCTTCGGACAAATAAAGACAAGGCGTGAAACAGGCTCTGCCGCGCGTTACCCAAAACAGCACATGAAGCGAGCTGACGAGTCGAGGGATCCAACAAATGATCCAAGACGTGCGGGGACTGTTCTGGTCTCTCCTATATGCGACGTCACAAATGATGATGATGATAGCTAGAGAAGCGACCCTGCACATCGCGCACGCCGCAAAAAAAAAACAAAAACGATTGATAGTTAACAATTGATGGGTAATTAAAAAAAAAAACGAATCAACTTGGAACTAATGAGAGACCAGCACTCACAAGACACATTGGAACCAACAGGACACACGGAGTCGCTTTCACTGAAGTGTTTACTACACTCTTGAGATGATCACGAATTTCGCTTTCCTATATTCAATTTGATGAGACATACCTTTCTTAGTTTTATTTTGTCCCAATTATAATTTAAAAAGAAAGAAAAAAATACACCCTGTTCGCCGTCATAGATGTTGTAGTGGGGTAACGCGCTGGATTTTCTATTTTCATTATCCCGATTTTTGTACTGGGGTAGAGAACAGCACACCACCATCCCAGCGCTTCGTTACTTCAGCGCCAAAAAATGCTTGTCAGAACGACTACCCGTGCCACGTTTTCAAGCTTTGGTCAAATGTCCTATGCTACAAATATCGCTTCGGACAAATAAAGACAAGGCGTGAAACATGCTCTGCCGCGCGTTACCCAAAACAGCACATGAAGCGAGCTGACGAGTCGAGGGATCCAACAAATGATCCAAGACGTGCGGGGACTGTTCTGGTCTCTCCTATATGCGACGTCACAAATGATGATGATGATAGCTAGAGAAGCGACCCTGCACATCGCGCACGCCGCAAAAAAAAAAAAAAACGATTGATAGTTAACAATTGATGGGTAATTAAAAAAAAAAAACGAATCAACTTGGAACTAATGAGAGACCAGCACTCACAAGACACATTGGAACCAACAGGACACACGGAGTCGCTTTCACTGAAGTGTTTACTACACTCTTGAGATGATCACGAATTTCGCTTTCCTATATTCAATTTGATGAGACATACCTTTCTTAGTTTTATTTTGTCCCAATTATAATTTAAAAAGAAAAAAAAATACACCCTGTTCGCCGTCATAGATGTTGTAGTGGGGTAACGCGCTGGATTTTCTATTTTCATTATCCCGATTTTTGTACTGGGGTAGAGAACAGCACACCACCATCCCAGCGCTTCGTTACTTCAGCGCCAAAAAATGCTTGTCAGAACGACTACCCGTGCCACGTTTTCAAGCTTTGGTCAAATGTCCTATGCTACAAATATCGCTTCGGACAAATAAAGACAAGGCGTGAAACATGCTCTGCCGCGCGTTACCCAAAACAGCACATGAAGCGAGCTGACGAGTCGAGGGATCCAACAAATGATCCAAGACGTGCGGGGACTGTTCTGGTCTCTCCTATATGCGACGTCACAAATGATGATGATGATAGCTAGAGAAGCGACCCTGTACATCGCGCACGCCGCAAAAAAAAAACAAAAACGATTGATAGTTAACAATTGATGGGTAATTAAAAAAAAAAAACGAATCAACTTGGACCTAATGAGAGACCAGCACTCACAAGACACATTGGAACCAACAGGACACACGGAGTCGCTTTCACTGAAGTGTTTACTACACTCTTGAGATGATCACGAATTTCGCTTTCCTATATTCAATTTGATGAGACATACCTTTCTTAGTTTTATTTTGTCCCAATTATAATTTAAAAAGAAAAAAAAAATACACCCTGTTCGCCGTCATAGATGTTGTAGTGGGGTAACGCGCTGGATTTTCTATTTTCATTATCCCGATTTTTGTACTGGGGTAGAGAACAGCACACCACCATCCCAGCGCTTCGTTACTTCAGCGCCAAAAAATGCTTGTCAGAACGACTACCCGTGCCACGTTTTCAAGCTTTGGTCAAATGTCCTATGCTACAAATATCGCTTCGGACAAATAAAGACAAGGCGTGAAACATGCTCTGCCGCGCGTTACCCAAAACAGCACATGAAGCGAGCTGACGAGTCGAGGGATCCAACAAATGATCCAAGACGTGCGGGGACTGTTCTGGTCTCTCCTATATGCGACGTCACAAATGATGATGATGATAGCTAGAGAAGCGACCCTGCACATCGCGCACGCCGCAAAAAAAAAAAAAAAAACGATTGATAGTTAACAATTGATGGGTAATTAAAAAAAAAAAACGAATCAACTTGGACCTAATGAGAGACCAGCACTCACAAGACACATTGGAACCAACAGGACACACGGAGTCGCTTTCACTGAAGTGTTTACTACACTCTTGAGATGATCACGAATTTCGCTTTCCTATATTCAATTTGATGAGACATACCTTTCTTAGTTTTATTTTGTCCGAATTATAATTTAAAAAGAAAAAAAAATACACCCTGTTCGCCGTCATAGATGTTGTAGTGGGGTAACGCGCTGGATTTTCTATTTTCATTATCCCGATTTTTGTACTGGGGTAGAGAACAGCACACCACCATCCCAGCGCTTCGTTACTTCAGCGCCAAAAAATGCTTGTCAGAACGACTACCCGTGCCACGTTTTCAAGCTTTGGTCAAATGTCCTATGCTACAAATATCGCTTCGGACAAATAAAGACAAGGCGTGAAACAGGCTCTGCCGCGCGTTACCCAAAACAGCACATGAAGCGAGCTGACGAGTCGAGGGATCCAACAAATGATCCAAGACGTGCGGGGACTGTTCTGGTCTCTCCTATATGCGACGTCACAAATGATGATGATGATAGCTAGAGAAGCGACCCTGCACATCGCGCACGCCGCAAAAAAAAAACAAAAACGATTGATAGTTAACAATTGATGGGTAATTAAAAAAAAAAAACGAATCAACTTGGACCTAATGAGAGACCAGCACTCACAAGACACATTGGAACCAACAGGACACACGGAGTCGCTTTCACTGAAGTGTTTACTACACTCTTGAGATGATCACGAATTTCGCTTTCCTATATTCAATTTGATGAGACATACCTTTCTTAGTTTTATTTTGTCCGAATTATAATTTAAAAAGAAAAAAAAATACACCCTGTTCGCCGTCATAGATGTTGTAGTGGGGTAACGCGCTGGATTTTCTATTTTCATTATCCCGATTTTTGTACTGGGGTAGAGAACAGCACACCACCATCCCAGCGCTTCGTTACTTCAGCGCCAAAAAATGCTTGTCAGAACGACTACCCGTGCCACGTTTTCAAGCTTTGGTCAAATGTCCTATGCTACAAATATCGCTTCGGACAAATAAAGACAAGGCGTGAAACATGCTCTGCCGCGCGTTACCCAAAACAGCACATGAAGCGAGCTGACGAGTCGAGGGATCCAACAAATGATCCAAGACGTGCGGGGACTGTTCTGGTCTCTCCTATATGCGACGTCACAAATGATGATGATGATAGCTAGAGAAGCGACCCTGCACATCGCGCACGCCGCAAAAAAAAAAAACAAAAACGATTGATAGTTAACAATTGATGGGTAATTAAAAAAAAAAAACGAATCAACTTGGAACTAATGAGAGACCAGCACTCACAAGACACATTGGAACCAACAGGACACACGGAGTCGCTTTCACTGAAGTGTTTACTACACTCTTGAGATGATCACGAATTTCGCTTTCCTATATTCAATTTGATGAGACATACCTTTCTTAGTTTTATTTTGTCCCAATTATAATTTAAAAAGAAAAAAAAAATACACCCTGTTCGCCGTCATAGATGTTGTAGTGGGGTAACGCGCTGGATTTTCTATTTTCATTATCCCGATTTTTGTACTGGGGTAGAGAACAGCACACCACCATCCCAGCGCTTCGTTACTTCAGCGCCAAAAAATGCTTGTCAGAACGACTACCCGTGCCACGTTTTCAAGCTTTGGTCAAATGTCCTATGCTACAAATATCGCTTCGGACAAATAAAGACAAGGCGTGAAACATGCTCTGCCGCGCGTTACCCAAAACAGCACATGAAGCGAGCTGACGAGTCGAGGGATCCAACAAATGATCCAAGACGTGCGGGGACTGTTCTGGTCTCTCCTATATGCGACGTCACAAATGATGATGATGATAGCTAGAGAAGCGACCCTGTACATCGCGCACGCCGCAAAAAAAAAACAAAAACGATTGATAGTTAACAATTGATGGGTAATTAAAAAAAAAAAACGAATCAACTTGGAACTAATGAGAGACCAGCACTCACAAGACACATTGGAACCAACAGGACACACGGAGTCGCTTTCACTGAAGTGTTTACTACACTCTTGAGATGATCACGAATTTCGCTTTCCTATATTCAATTTGATGAGACATACCTTTCTTAGTTTTATTTTGTCCGAATTATAATTTAAAAAGAAAAAAAAATACACCCTGTTCGCCGTCATAGATGTTGTAGTGGGGTAACGCGCTGGATTTTCTATTTTCATTATCCCGATTTTTGTACTGGGGTAGAGAACAGCACACCACCATCCCAGCGCTTCGTTACTTCAGCGCCAAAAAATGCTTGTCAGAACGACTACCCGTGCCACGTTTTCAAGCTTTGGTCAAATGTCCTATACTCCAAATATCGCTTCGGACAAATAAAGACAAGGCGTGAAACCTGCTCTGCCGCGCGTTATCCAAAACAGCACATGAAGCGAGCTGACGAGTCGAGGGATCCAACAAATGATCCAAGACGTGCGGGGACTGTTCTGGTCTCTCCTATATGCGACGTCACAAATGATGATGATGATAGCTAGAGAAGCGACCCTGTACATCGCGCACGCCGCAAAAAAAAACAAAAACGATTGATAGTTAACAATTGATGGGTAATTAAAAAAAAAAAACGAATCAACTTGGAACTAATGAGAGACCAGCACTCACAAGACACATTGGAACCAACAGGACACACGGAGTCGCTTTCACTGAAGTGTTTACTACACTCTTGAGATGATCACGAATTTCGCTTTCCTATATTCAATTTGATGAGACATACCTTTCTTAGTTTTATTTTGTCCCAATTATAATTTAAAAAGAAAAAAAAAATACACCCTGTTCGCCGTCATAGATGTTGTAGTGGGGTAACGCGCTGGATTTTCTATTTTCATTATCCCGATTTTTGTACTGGGGTAGAGAACAGCACACCACCATCCCAGCGCTTCGTTACTTCAGCGCCAAAAAATGCTTGTCAGAACGACTACCCGTGCCACGTTTTCAAGCTTTGGTCAAATGTCCTATACTCCAAATATCGCTTCGGACAAATAAAGACAAGGCGTGAAACCTGCTCTGCCGCGCGTTATCCAAAACAGCACATGAAGCGAGCTGACGAGTCGAGGGATCCAACAAATGATCCAAGACGTGCGGGGACTGTTCTGGTCTCTCCTATATGCGACGTCACAAATGATGATGATGATAGCTAGAGAAGCGACCCTGTACATCGCGCACGCCGCAAAAAAAAAACAAAAACGATTGATAGTTAACAATTGATGGGTAATTAAAAAAAAAAAACGAATCAACTTGGAACTAATGAGAGACCAGCACTCACAAGACACATTGGAACCAACAGGACACACGGAGTCGCTTTCACTGAAGTGTTTACTACACTCTTGAGATGATCACGAATTTCGCTTTCCTATATTCAATTTGATGAGACATACCTTTCTTAGTTTTATTTTGTCCCAATTATAATTTAAAAAGAAAAAAAAAATACACCCTGTTCGCCGTCATAGATGTTGTAGTGGGGTAACGCGCTGGATTTTCTATTTTCATTATCCCGATTTTTGTACTGGGGTAGAGAACAGCACACCACCATCCCAGCGCTTCGTTACTTCAGCGCCAAAAAATGCTTGTCAGAACGACTACCCGTGCCACGTTTTCAAGCTTTGGTCAAATGTCCTATGCTACAAATATCGCTTCGGACAAATAAAGACAAGGCGTGAAACAGGCTCTGCCGCGCGTTACCCAAAACAGCACATGAAGCGAGCTGACGAGTCGAGGGATCCAACAAATGATCCAAGACGTGCGGGGACTGTTCTGGTCTCTCCTATATGCGACGTCACAAATGATGATGATGATAGCTAGAGAAGCGACCCTGCACATCGCGCACGCCGCAAAAAAAAAAAAAAAACGATTGATAGTTAACAATTGATGGGTAATTAAAAAAAAAAAACGAATCAACTTGGACCTAATGAGAGACCAGCACTCACAAGACACATTGGAACCAACAGGACACACGGAGTCGCTTTCACTGAAGTGTTTACTACACTCTTGAGATGATCACGAATTTCGCTTTCCTATATTCAATTTGATGAGACATACCTTTCTTAGTTTTATTTTGTCCGAATTATAATTTAAAAAGAAAAAAAAATACACCCTGTTCGCCGTCATAGATGTTGTAGTGGGGTAACGCGCTGGATTTTCTATTTTCATTATCCCGATTTTTGTACTGGGGTAGAGAACAGCACACCACCATCCCAGCGCTTCGTTACTTCAGCGCCAAAAAATGCTTGTCAGAACGACTACCCGTGCCACGTTTTCAAGCTTTGGTCAAATGTCCTATGCTACAAATATCGCTTCGGACAAATAAAGACAAGGCGTGAAACAGGCTCTGCCGCGCGTTACCCAAAACAGCACATGAAGCGAGCTGACGAGTCGAGGGATCCAACAAATGATCCAAGACGTGCGGGGACTGTTCTGGTCTCTCCTATATGCGACGTCACAAATGATGATGATGATAGCTAGAGAAGCGACCCTGCACATCGCGCACGCCGCAAAAAAAAAACAAAAACGATTGATAGTTAACAATTGATGGGTAATTAAAAAAAAAAACGAATCAACTTGGACCTAATGAGAGACCAGCACTCACAAGACACATTGGAACCAACAGGACACACGGAGTCGCTTTCACTGAAGTGTTTACTACACTCTTGAGATGATCACGAATTTCGCTTTCCTATATTCAATTTGATGAGACATACCTTTCTTAGTTTTATTTTGTCCGAATTATAATTTAAAAAGAAAAAAAAATACACCCTGTTCGCCGTCATAGATGTTGTAGTGGGGTAACGCGCTGGATTTTCTATTTTCATTATCCCGATTTTTGTACTGGGGTAGAGAACAGCACACCACCATCCCAGCGCTTCGTTACTTCAGCGCCAAAAAATGCTTGTCAGAACGACTACCCGTGCCACGTTTTCAAGCTTTGGTCAAATGTCCTATACTCCAAATATCGCTTCGGACAAATAAAGACAAGGCGTGAAACAGGCTCTGCCGCGCGTTACCCAAAACAGCACATGAAGCGAGCTGACGAGTCGAGGGATCCAACAAATGATCCAAGACGTGCGGGGACTGTTCTGGTCTCTCCTATATGCGACGTCACAAATGATGATGATGATAGCTAGAGAAGCGACCCTGCACATCGCGCACGCCGCAAAAAAAAAACAAAAACGATTGATAGTTAACAATTGATGGGTAATTAAAAAAAAAAAACGAATCAACTTGGAACTAATGAGAGACCAGCACTCACAAGACACATTGGAACCAACAGGACACACGGAGTCGCTTTCACTGAAGTGTTTACTACACTCTTGAGATGATCACGAATTTCGCTTTCCTATATTCAATTTGATGAGACATACCTTTCTTAGTTTTATTTTGTCCCAATTATAATTTAAAAAGAAAAAAAAAATACACCCTGTTCGCCGTCATAGATGTTGTAGTGGGGTAACGCGCTGGATTTTCTATTTTCATTATCCCGATTTTTGTACTGGGGTAGAGAACAGCACACCACCATCCCAGCGCTTCGTTACTTCAGCGCCAAAAAATGCTTGTCAGAACGACTACCCGTGCCACGTTTTCAAGCTTTGGTCAAATGTCCTATGCTACAAATATCGCTTCGGACAAATAAAGACAAGGCGTGAAACATGCTCTGCCGCGCGTTACCCAAAACAGCACATGAAGCGAGCTGACGAGTCGAGGGATCCAACAAATGATCCAAGACGTGCGGGGACTGTTCTGGTCTCTCCTATATGCGACGTCACAAATGATGATGATGATAGCTAGAGAAGCGACCCTGCACATCGCGCACGCCGCAAAAAAAAAAAAAAAACGATTGATAGTTAACAATTGATGGGTAATTAAAAAAAAAAAACGAATCAACTTGGACCTAATGAGAGACCAGCACTCACAAGACACATTGGAACCAACAGGACACACGGAGTCGCTTTCACTGAAGTGTTTACTACACTCTTGAGATGATCACGAATTTCGCTTTCCTATATTCAATTTGATGAGACATACCTTTCTTAGTTTTATTTTGTCCGAATTATAATTTAAAAAGAAAAAAAAATACACCCTGTTCGCCGTCATAGATGTTGTAGTGGGGTAACGCGCTGGATTTTCTATTTTCATTATCCCGATTTTTGTACTGGGGTAGAGAACAGCACACCACCATCCCAGCGCTTCGTTACTTCAGCGCCAAAAAATGCTTGTCAGAACGACTACCCGTGCCACGTTTTCAAGCTTTGGTCAAATGTCCTATGCTACAAATATCGCTTCGGACAAATAAAGACAAGGCGTGAAACAGGCTCTGCCGCGCGTTACCCAAAACAGCACATGAAGCGAGCTGACGAGTCGAGGGATCCAACAAATGATCCAAGACGTGCGGGGACTGTTCTGGTCTCTCCTATATGCGACGTCACAAATGATGATGATGATAGCTAGAGAAGCGACCCTGCACATCGCGCACGCCGCAAAAAAAAAACAAAAACGATTGATAGTTAACAATTGATGGGTAATTAAAAAAAAAAAAACGAATCAACTTGGACCTAATGAGAGACCAGCACTCACAAGACACATTGGAACCAACAGGACACACGGAGTCGCTTTCACTGAAGTGTTTACTACACTCTTGAGATGATCACGAATTTCGCTTTCCTATATTCAATTTGATGAGACATACCTTTCTTAGTTTTATTTTGTCCGAATTATAATTTAAAAAGAAAAAAAAATACACCCTGTTCGCCGTCATAGATGTTGTAGTGGGGTAACGCGCTGGATTTTCTATTTTCATTATCCCGATTTTTGTACTGGGGTAGAGAACAGCACACCACCATCCCAGCGCTTCGTTACTTCAGCGCCAAAAAATGCTTGTCAGAACGACTACCCGTGCCACGTTTTCAAGCTTTGGTCAAATGTCCTATGCTACAAATATCGCTTCGGACAAATAAAGACAAGGCGTGAAACAGGCTCTGCCGCGCGTTACCCAAAACAGCACATGAAGCGAGCTGACGAGTCGAGGGATCCAACAAATGATCCAAGACGTGCGGGGACTGTTCTGGTCTCTCCTATATGCGACGTCACAAATGATGATGATGATAGCTAGAGAAGCGACCCTGCACATCGCGCACGCCGCAAAAAAAAAACAAAAACGATTGATAGTTAACAATTGATGGGTAATTAAAAAAAAAAAACGAATCAACTTGGACCTAATGAGAGACCAGCACTCACAAGACACATTGGAACCAACAGGACACACGGAGTCGCTTTCACTGAAGTGTTTACTACACTCTTGAGATGATCACGAATTTCGCTTTCCTATATTCAATTTGATGAGACATACCTTTCTTAGTTTTATTTTGTCCGAATTATAATTTAAAAAGAAAAAAAAATACACCCTGTTCGCCGTCATAGATGTTGTAGTGGGGTAACGCGCTGGATTTTCTATTTTCATTATCCCGATTTTTGTACTGGGGTAGAGAACAGCACACCACCATCCCAGCGCTTCGTTACTTCAGCGCCAAAAAATGCTTGTCAGAACGACTACCCGTGCCACGTTTTCAAGCTTTGGTCAAATGTCCTATGCTACAAATATCGCTTCGGACAAATAAAGACAAGGCGTGAAACATGCTCTGCCGCGCGTTACCCAAAACAGCACATGAAGCGAGCTGACGAGTCGAGGGATCCAACAAATGATCCAAGACGTGCGGGGACTGTTCTGGTCTCTCCTATATGCGACGTCACAAATGATGATGATGATAGCTAGAGAAGCGACCCTGCACATCGCGCACGCCGCAAAAAAAAAAAAAAAACGATTGATAGTTAACAATTGATGGGTAATTAAAAAAAAAAAACGAATCAACTTGGACCTAATGAGAGACCAGCACTCACAAGACACATTGGAACCAACAGGACACACGGAGTCGCTTTCACTGAAGTGTTTACTACACTCTTGAGATGATCACGAATTTCGCTTTCCTATATTCAATTTGATGAGACATACCTTTCTTAGTTTTATTTTGTCCGAATTATAATTTAAAAAGAAAAAAAAATACACCCTGTTCGCCGTCATAGATGTTGTAGTGGGGTAACGCGCTCGATTTTCTATTTTCATTATCCCGATTTTTGTACTGGGGTAGAGAACAGCACACCACCATCCCAGCGCTTCGTTACTTCAGCGCCAAAAAATGCTTGTCAGAACGACTACCCGTGCCACGTTTTCAAGCTTTGGTCAAATGTCCTATGCTACAAATATCGCTTCGGACAAATAAAGACAAGGCGTGAAACAGGCTCTGCCGCGCGTTACCCAAAACAGCACATGAAGCGAGCTGACGAGTCGAGGGATCCAACAAATGATCCAAGACGTGCGGGGACTGTTCTGGTCTCTCCTATATGCGACGTCACAAATGATGATGATGATAGCTAGAGAAGCGACCCTGCACATCGCGCACGCAGCAAAAAAAAAACAAAAACGATTGATAGTTAACAATTGATGGGTAATTAAAAAAAAAAAACGAATCAACTTGGACCTAATGAGAGACCAGCACTCACAAGACACATTGGAACCAACAGGACACACGGAGTCGCTTTCACTGAAGTGTTTACTACACTCTTGAGATGATCACGAATTTCGCTTTCCTATATTCAATTTGATGAGACATACCTTTCTTAGTTTTATTTTGTCCGAATTATAATTTAAAAAGAAAAAAAAATACACCCTGTTCGCCGTCATAGATGTTGTAGTGGGGTAACGCGCTGGATTTTCTATTTTCATTATCCCGATTTTTGTACTGGGGTAGAGAACAGCACACCACCATCCCAGCGCTTCGTTACTTCAGCGCCAAAAAATGCTTGTCAGAACGACTACCCGTGCCACGTTTTCAAGCTTTGGTCAAATGTCCTATACTCCAAATATCGCTTCGGACAAATAAAGACAAGGCGTGAAACAGGCTCTGCCGCGCGTTATCCAAAACAGCACATGAAGCGAGCTGACGAGTCGAGGGATCCAACAAATGATCCAAGACGTGCGGGGACTGTTCTGGTCTCTCCTATATGCGACGTCACAAATGATGATGATGATAGCTAGAGAAGCGACCCTGTACATCGCGCACGCCGCAAAAAAAAAACAAAAACGATTGATAGTTAACAATTGATGGGTAATTAAAAAAAAAAAACGAATCAACTTGGAACTAATGAGAGACCAGCACTCACAAGACACATTGGAACCAACAGGACACACGGAGTCGCTTTCACTGAAGTGTTTACTACACTCTTGAGATGATCACGAATTTCGCTTTCCTATATTCAATTTGATGAGACATACCTTTCTTAGTTTTATTTTGTCCCAATTATAATTTAAAAAGAAAAAAAAATACACCCTGTTCGCCGTCATAGATGTTGTAGTGGGGTAACGCGCTGGATTTTCTATTTTCATTATCCCGATTTTTGTACTGGGGTAGAGAACAGCACACCACCATCCCAGCGCTTCGTTACTTCAGCGCCAAAAAATGCTTGTCAGAACGACTACCCGTGCCACGTTTTCAAGCTTTGGTCAAATGTCCTATGCTACAAATATCGCTTCGGACAAATAAAGACAAGGCGTGAAACATGCTCTGCCGCGCGTTACCCAAAACAGCACATGAAGCGAGCTGACGAGTCGAGGGATCCAACAAATGATCCAAGACGTGCGGGGACTGTTCTGGTCTCTCCTATATGCGACGTCACAAATGATGATGATGATAGCTAGAGAAGCGACCCTGCACATCGCGCACGCCGCAAAAAAAAAAAAAAAAACGATTGATAGTTAACAATTGATGGGTAATTAAAAAAAAAAAACGAATCAACTTGGAACTAATGAGAGACCAGCACTCACAAGACACATTGGAACCAACAGGACACACGGAGTCGCTTTCACTGAAGTGTTTACTACACTCTTGAGATGATCACGAATTTCGCTTTCCTATATTCAATTTGATGAGACATACCTTTCTTAGTTTTATTTTGTCCGAATTATAATTTAAAAAGAAAAAAAAATACACCCTGTTCGCCGTCATAGATGTTGTAGTGGGGTAACGCGCTGGATTTTCTATTTTCATTATCCCGATTTTTGTACTGGGGTAGAGAACAGCACACCACCATCCCAGCGCTTCGTTACTTCAGCGCCAAAAAATGCTTGTCAGAACGACTACCCGTGCCACGTTTTCAAGCTTTGGTCAAATGTCCTATACTCCAAATATCGCTTCGGACAAATAAAGACAAGGCGTGAAACAGGCTCTGCCGCGCGTTACCCAAAACAGCACATGAAGCGAGCTGACGAGTCGAGGGATCCAACAAATGATCCAAGACGTGCGGGGACTGTTCTGGTCTCTCCTATATGCGACGTCACAAATGATGATGATGATAGCTAGAGAAGCGACCCTGTACATCGCGCACGCCGCAAAAAAAAAAACAAAAACGATTGATAGTTAACAATTGATGGGTAATTAAAAAAAAAAAACGAATCAACTTGGAACTAATGAGAGACCAGCACTCACAAGACACATTGGAACCAACAGGACACACGGAGTCGCTTTCACTGAAGTGTTTACTACACTCTTGAGATGATCACGAATTTCGCTTTCCTATATTCAATTTGATGAGACATACCTTTCTTAGTTTTATTTTGTCCCAATTATAATTTAAAAAGAAAAAAAAATACACCCTGTTCGCCGTCATAGATGTTGTAGTGGGGTAACGCGCTGGATTTTCTATTTTCATTATCCCGATTTTTGTACTGGGGTAGAGAACAGCACACCACCATCCCAGCGCTTCGTTACTTCAGCGCCAAAAAATGCTTGTCAGAACGACTACCCGTGCCACGTTTTCAAGCTTTGGTCAAATGTCCTATGCTACAAATATCGCTTCGGACAAATAAAGACAAGGCGTGAAACAGGCTCTGCCGCGCGTTACCCAAAACAGCACATGAAGCGAGCTGACGAGTCGAGGGATCCAACAAATGATCCAAGACGTGCGGGGACTGTTCTGGTCTCTCCTATATGCGACGTCACAAATGATGATGATGATAGCTAGAGAAGCGACCCTGCACATCGCGCACGCCGCAAAAAAAAAAAAAAAAACGATTGATAGTTAACAATTGATGGGTAATTAAAAAAAAAAAACGAATCAACTTGGAACTAATGAGAGACCAGCACTCACAAGACACATTGGAACCAACAGGACACACGGAGTCGCTTTCACTGAAGTGTTTACTACACTCTTGAGATGATCACGAATTTCGCTTTCCTATATTCAATTTGATGAGACATACCTTTCTTAGTTTTATTTTGTCCCAATTATAATTTAAAAAGAAAAAAAAATACACCCTGTTCGCCGTCATAGATGTTGTAGTGGGGTAACGCGCTGGATTTTCTATTTTCATTATCCCGATTTTTGTACTGGGGTAGAGAACAGCACACCACCATCCCAGCGCTTCGTTACTTCAGCGCCAAAAAATGCTTGTCAGAACGACTACCCGTGCCACGTTTTCAAGCTTTGGTCAAATGTCCTATGCTACAAATATCGCTTCGGACAAATAAAGACAAGGCGTGAAACCTGCTCTGCCGCGCGTTATCCAAAACAGCACATGAAGCGAGCTGACGAGTCGAGGGATCCAACAAATGATCCAAGACGTGCGGGGACTGTTCTGGTCTCTCCTATATGCGACGTCACAAATGATGATGATGATAGCTAGAGAAGCGACCCTGCACATCGCGCACGCCGCAAAAAAAAAACAAAAACGATTGATAGTTAACAATTGATGGGTAATTAAAAAAAAAAAACGAATCAACTTGGAACTAATGAGAGACCAGCACTCACAAGACACATTGGAACCAACAGGACACACGGAGTCGCTTTCACTGAAGTGTTTACTACACTCTTGAGATGATCACGAATTTCGCTTTCCTATATTCAATTTGATGAGACAAACCTTTCTTAGTTTTATTTTGTCCGAATTATAATTTAAAAAGAAAAAAAAATACACCCTGTTCGCCGTCATAGATGTTGTAGTGGGGTAACGCGCTGGATTTTCTATTTTCATTATCCCGATTTTTGTACTGGGGTAGAGAACAGCACACCACCATCCCAGCGCTTCGTTACTTCAGCGCCAAAAAATGCTTGTCAGAACGACTACCCGTGCCACGTTTTCAAGCTTTGGTCAAATGTCCTATGCTACAAATATCGCTTCGGACAAATAAAGACAAGGCGTGAAACGTGCTCTGCCGCGCGTTACCCAAAACAGCACATGAAGCGAGCTGACGAGTCGAGGGATCCAACAAATGATCCAAGACGTGCGGGGACTGTTCTGGTCTCTCCTATATGCGACGTCACAAATGATGATGATGATAGCTAGAGAAGCGACCCTGCACATCGCGCACGCCGCAAAAAAAAAAAAAAAAACGATTGATAGTTAACAATTGATGGGTAATTAAAAAAAAAAAACGAATCAACTTGGAACTAATGAGAGACCAGCACTCACAAGACACATTGGAACCAACAGGACACACGGAGTCGCTTTCACTGAAGTGTTTACTACACTCTTGAGATGATCACGAATTTCGCTTTCCTATATTCAATTTGATGAGACATACCTTTCTCAGTTTTATTTTGTCCGAATTATAATTTAAAAAGAAAAAAAATACACCCTGTTCGCCGTCATAGATGTTGTAGTGGGATAAAGCGCTGGATTTTCTATTTTCATTATCCTGATTTTTGTACTGGGGTAGAGAACAGCACACCACCATCCCAGCGCTTCGATACTTCAGCGCCAAAAAGTGCCTGTCAGAAAGACTACGCGTGCCACGTTTTGAAGCTTTTGGTCAAATGTCCTATACTCCAAATATCGCTTCGGACAAATAAAGACAAGGCGTGAAACCTGCTCTGCCGCGCGTTATCCAAAACAGCACATGAAGCGAGCTGACGAGTCGAGGGATCCAACAAATGATCCAAGACGTGCGGGGACTGTTCTGGTCTCTCCTATATGCGACGTCACAAATGATGATGATGATAGCTAGAGAAGCGACCCTGTACATCGCGCACGCCGCAAAAAAAAAAAAAAACGATTGATAGTTAACAATTGATGGGTAATTTAAAAAAAAAAAAAAACGAATCAACTTGGAACTAATGAGAGACCAGCACTCACAAGACACATTGGAACCAACCGGACACACGGAGTCGCTTTCACTGAAGTGTTTGCCACGCACGCGAGTGGTTCTCGAATTTCGCTTTCCTATTCTTAATTTGATGAGACATACCTTTCTTAGTTTTATTTTGTCCGAATTATAATTTAAAAAGAAAAAAATACATCCTGTTCGCCGTCATAGATGTTGTAGTGGGGCAAAGCGCTGGATTTTCTATTTTCATTATCCTGATTTTTGTACTGGGGTAGAGAACAGCACACCACCATCCCAGCGCTTCGATACTTCAGCGCCAAAAAGTGCCTGTCAGAAAGACTACGCGTGCCACGTTTTGAAGCTTTTGGTCAAATGTCCTATACTCCAAATATCGCTTCGGACAAATAAAGACAAGGCGTGAAACCTGCTCTGCCGCGCGTTATCCAAAACAGCACATGAAGCGAGCTGACGAGTCGAGGGATCCAACAAATGATCCAAGACGTGCGGGGACTGTTCTGGTCTCTCCTATATGCGACGTCACAAATGATGATGATGATAGCTAGAGAAGCGACCCTGTACATCGCGCACGCCACAAAAAAAAAAAAAAAAAGATTGATAGTTAACAATTGATGGGTAATTTAAAAAAAAAAAAACGAATCAACTTGGAACTAATGAGAGACCAGCACTCACAAGACACATTGGAACCAACAGGACACACGGAGTCGCTTTCACTGAAGTGTTTGCCACGCACGCGAGTGGTTCTCGAATTTCGCTTTCCTATTCTTAATTTGATGAGACATACCTTTCTTAGTTTTATTTTGTCCGAATTATAATTTAAAAAGAAAAAAATACATCCTGTTCGCCGTCATAGATGTTGTAGTGGGGCAAAGCGCTGGATTTTCTATTTTCATTATCCTGATTTTTGTACTGGGGTAGAGAACAGCACACCACCATCCCAGCGCTTCGATACTTCAGCGCCAAAAAGTGCCTGTCAGAAAGACTACGCGTGCCACGTTTTGAAGCTTTTGGTCAAATGTCCTATACTCCAAATATCGCTTCGGACAAATAAAGACAAGGCGTGAAACCTGCTCTGCCGCGCGTTATCCAAAACAGCACATGAAGCGAGCTGACGAGTCGAGGGATCCAACAAATGATCCAAGACGTGCGGGGACTGTTCTGGTCTCTCCTATATGCGACGTCACAAATGATGATGATGATAGCTAGAGAAGCGACCCTGTACATCGCGCACGCCACAAAAAAAAAAAAAAAAAAGATTGATAGTTAACAATTGATGGGTAATTTAAAAAAAAAAAAACGAATCAACTTGGAACTAATGAGAGACCAGCACTCACAAGACACATTGGAACCAACAGGACACACGGAGTCGCTTTCACTGAAGTGTTTGCCACGCACGCGAGTGGTTCTCGAATTTCGCTTTCCTATTCTTAATTTGATGAGACATACCTTTCTTAGTTTTATTTTGTCCGAATTATAATTTAAAAAGAAAAAAATACATCCTGTTCGCCGTCATAGATGTTGTAGTGGGGCAAAGCGCTGGATTTTCTATTTTCATTATCCTGATTTTTGTACTGGGGTAGAGAACAGCACACCACCATCCCAGCGCTTCGATACTTCAGCGCCAAAAAGTGCCTGTCAGAAAGACTACGCGTGCCACGTTTTGAAGCTTTTGGTCAAATGTCCTATACTCCAAATATCGCTTCGGACAAATAAAGACAAGGCGTGAAACCTGCTCTGCCGCGCGTTATCCAAAACAGCACATGAAGCGAGCTGACGAGTCGAGGGATCCAACAAATGATCCAAGACGTGCGGGGACTGTTCTGGTCTCTCCTATATGCGACGTCACAAATGATGATGATGATAGCTAGAGAAGCGACCCTGTACATCGCGCACGCCACAAAAAAAAAAAAAAAAAAGATTGATAGTTAACAATTGATGGGTAATTTAAAAAAAAAAAAACGAATCAACTTGGAACTAATGAGAGACCAGCACTCACAAGACACATTGGAACCAACAGGACACACGGAGTCGCTTTCACTGAAGTGTTTGCCACGCACGCGAGTGGTTCTCGAATTTCGCTTTCCTATTCTTAATTTGATGAGACATACCTTTCTTAGTTTTATTTTGTCCGAATTATAATTTAAAAAGAAAAAAATACATCCTGTTCGCCGTCATAGATGTTGTAGTGGGGCAAAGCGCTGGATTTTCTATTTTCATTATCCTGATTTTTGTACTGGGGTAGAGAACAGCACACCACCATCCCAGCGCTTCGATACTTCAGCGCCAAAAAGTGCCTGTCAGAAAGACTACGCGTGCCACGTTTTGAAGCTTTTGGTCAAATGTCCTATACTCCAAATATCGCTTCGGACAAATAAAGACAAGGCGTGAAACCTGCTCTGCCGCGCGTTATCCAAAACAGCACATGAAGCGAGCTGACGAGTCGAGGGATCCAACAAATGATCCAAGACGTGCGGGGACTGTTCTGGTCTCTCCTATATGCGACGTCACAAATGATGATGATGATAGCTAGAGAAGCGACCCTGTACATCGCGCACGCCACAAAAAAAAAAAAAAAAAAGATTGATAGTTAACAATTGATGGGTAATTTAAAAAAAAAAAACGAATCAACTTGGAACTAATGAGAGACCAGCACTCACAAGACACATTGGAACCAACAGGACACACGGAGTCGCTTTCACTGAAGTGTTTGCCACGCACGCGAGTGGTTCTCGAATTTCGCTTTCCTATTCTTAATTTGATGAGACATACCTTTCTTAGTTTTATTTTGTCCGAATTATAATTTAAAAAGAAAAAAATACATCCTGTTCGCCGTCATAGATGTTGTAGTGGGGCAAAGCGCTGGATTTTCTATTTTCATTATCCTGATTTTTGTACTGGGGTAGAGAACAGCACACCACCATCCCAGCGCTTCGATACTTCAGCGCCAAAAAGTGCCTGTCAGAAAGACTACGCGTGCCACGTTTTGAAGCTTTTGGTCAAATGTCCTATACTCCAAATATCGCTTCGGACAAATAAAGACAAGGCGTGAAACCTGCTCTGCCGCGCGTTATCCAAAACAGCACATGAAGCGAGCTGACGAGTCGAGGGATCCAACAAATGATCCAAGACGTGCGGGGACTGTTCTGGTCTCTCCTATATGCGACGTCACAAATGATGATGATGATAGCTAGAGAAGCGACCCTGTACATCGCGCACGCCACAAAAAAAAAAAAAAAAAAGATTGATAGTTAACAATTGATGGGTAATTTAAAAAAAAAAAAACGAATCAACTTGGAACTAATGAGAGACCAGCACTCACAAGACACATTGGAACCAACAGGACACACGGAGTCGCTTTCACTGAAGTGTTTGCCACGCACGCGAGTGGTTCTCGAATTTCGCTTTCCTATTCTTAATTTGATGAGACATACCTTTCTTAGTTTTATTTTGTCCGAATTATAATTTAAAAAGAAAAAAATACATCCTGTTCGCCGTCATAGATGTTGTAGTGGGGCAAAGCGCTGGATTTTCTATTTTCATTATCCTGATTTTTGTACTGGGGTAGACAACAGCACACCACCATCCCAGCGCTTCGATACTTCAGCGCCAAAAAGTGCCTGTCAGAAAGACTACGCGTGCCACGTTTTGAAGCTTTTGGTCAAATGTCCTATACTCCAAATATCGCTTCGGACAAATAAAGACAAGGCGTGAAACCTGCTCTGCCGCGCGTTATCCAAAACAGCACATGAAGCGAGCTGACGAGTCGAGGGATCCAACAAATGATCCAAGACGTGCGGGGACTGTTCTGGTCTCTCCTATATGCGACGTCACAAATGATGATGATGATAGCTAGAGAAGCGACCCTGTACATCGCGCACGCCACAAAAAAAAAAAAAAAAAAAAGATTGATAGTTAACAATTGATGGGTAATTTAAAAAAAAAAAAAACGAATCAACTTGGAACTAATGAGAGACCAGCACTCACAAGACACATTGGAACCAACCGGACACACGGAGTCGCTTTCACTGAAGTGTTTGCCACGCACGCGAGTGGTTCTCGAATTTCGCTTTCCTATTCTTAATTTGATGAGACATACCTTTCTTAGTTTTATTTTGTCCGAATTATAATTTAAAAAGAAAAAAATACATCCTGTTCGCCGTCATAGATGTTGTAGTGGGGCAAAGCGCTGGATTTTCTATTTTCATTATCCTGATTTTTGTACTGGGGTAGAGAACAGCACACCACCATCCCAGCGCTTCGATACTTCAGCGCCAAAAAGTGCCTGTCAGAAAGACTACGCGTGCCACGTTTTGAAGCTTTTGGTCAAATGTCCTATACTCCAAATATCGCTTCGGACAAATAAAGACAAGGCGTGAAACCTGCTCTGCCGCGCGTTATCCAAAACAGCACATGAAGCGAGCTGACGAGTCGAGGGATCCAACAAATGATCCAAGACGTGCGGGGACTGTTCTGGTCTCTCCTATATGCGACGTCACAAATGATGATGATGATAGCTAGAGAAGCGACCCTGTACATCGCGCACGCCACAAAAAAAAAAAAAAAAAAAGATTGATAGTTAACAATTGATGGGTAATTTAAAAAAAAAAAAACGAATCAACTTGGAACTAATGAGAGACCAGCACTCACAAGACACATTGGAACCAACCGGACACACGGAGTCGCTTTCACTGAAGTGTTTGCCACGCACGCGAGTGGTTCTCGAATTTCGCTTTCCTATTCTTAATTTGATGAGACATACCTTTCTTAGTTTTATTTTGTCCGAATTATAATTTAAAAAGAAAAAAATACATCCTGTTCGCCGTCATAGATGTTGTAGTGGGGCAAAGCGCTGGATTTTCTATTTTCATTATCCTGATTTTTGTACTGGGGTAGAGAACAGCACACCACCATCCCAGCGCTTCGATACTTCAGCGCCAAAAAGTGCCTGTCAGAAAGACTACGCGTGCCACGTTTTGAAGCTTTTGGTCAAATGTCCTATACTCCAAATATCGCTTCGGACAAATAAAGACAAGGCGTGAAACCTGCTCTGCCGCGCGTTATCCAAAACAGCACATGAAGCGAGCTGACGAGTCGAGGGATCCAACAAATGATCCAAGACGTGCGGGGACTGTTCTGGTCTCTCCTATATGCGACGTCACAAATGATGATGATGATAGCTAGAGAAGCGACCCTGTACATCGCGCACGCCACAAAAAAAAAAAAAAAAAAAGATTGATAGTTAACAATTGATGGGTAATTTAAAAAAAAAAAAACGAATCAACTTGGAACTAATGAGAGACCAGCACTCACAAGACACATTGGAACCAACCGGACACACGGAGTCGCTTTCACTGAAGTGTTTGCCACGCACGCGAGTGGTTCTCGAATTTCGCTTTCCTATTCTTAATTTGATGAGACATACCTTTCTTAGTTTTATTTTGTCCGAATTATAATTTAAAAAGAAAAAAATACATCCTGTTCGCCGTCATAGATGTTGTAGTGGGGCAAAGCGCTGGATTTTCTATTTTCATTATCCTGATTTTTGTACTGGGGTAGAGAACAGCACACCACCATCCCAGCGCTTCGATACTTCAGCGCCAAAAAGTGCCTGTCAGAAAGACTACGCGTGCCACGTTTTGAAGCTTTTGGTCAAATGTCCTATACTCCAAATATCGCTTCGGACAAATAAAGACAAGGCGTGAAACCTGCTCTGCCGCGCGTTATCCAAAACAGCACATGAAGCGAGCTGACGAGTCGAGGGATCCAACAAATGATCCAAGACGTGCGGGGACTGTTCTGGTCTCTCCTATATGCGACGTCACAAATGATGATGATGATAGCTAGAGAAGCGACCCTGTACATCGCGCACGCCGCAAAAAAAAAAAAAAAAACGATTGATAGTTAACAATTGATGGGTAATTAAAAAAAAAAAACGAATCAACTTGGAACTAATGAGAGACCAGCACTCACAAGACACATTGGAACCAACAGGACACACGGAGTCGCTTTCACTGAAGTGTTTACTACACTCTTGAGATGATCACGAATTTCGCTTTCCTATATTCAATTTGATGAGACATACCTTTCTTAGTTTTATTTTGTCCGAATTATAACTTAAAAAGAAAAAAAAATACACCCTGTTCGCCGTCATAGATGTTGTAGTGGGGCAAAGCGCTGGATTTTCTATTTTCATTATCCTGATTTTTGTACTGGGGTAGAGAACAGCACACCACCATCCGAGCGCTTCGATACTTCAGCGCCAAAAAGTGCCTGTCAGAAAGACTACGCGTGCCACGTTTTGAAGCTTTTGGTCAAATGTCCTATACTCCAAATATCGCTTCGGACAAATAAAGACAAGGCGTGAAACATGCTCTGCCGCGCGTTATCCAAAACAGCACATGAAGCGAGCTGACGAGTCGAGGGATCCAACAAATGATCCAAGACGTGCGGGGACTGTTCTGGTCTCTCCTATATGCGACGTCACAAATGATGATGATGATAGCTAGAGAAGCGACCCTGTACATCGCGCACGCCACAAAAAAAAAAAAAAAAAAAGATTGATAGTTAACAATTGATGGGTAATTTAAAAAAAAAAAACGAATCAACTTGGAACTAATGAGAGACCAGCACTCACAAGACACATTGGAACCAACAGGACACACGGAGTCGCTTTCACTGAAGTGTTTGCCACGCACGCGAGTGGTTCTCGAATTTCGCTTTCCTATTCTTAATTTGATGAGACATACCTTTCTTAGTTTTATTTTGTCCGAATTATAATTTAAAAAGAAAAAAATACATCCTGTTCGCCGTCATAGATGTTGTAGTGGGGCAAAGCGCTGGATTTTCTATTTTCATTATCCTGATTTTTGTACTGGGGTAGAGAACAGCACACCACCATCCGAGCGCTTCGATACTTCAGCGCCAAAAAGTGCCTGTCAGAAAGACTACGCGTGCCACGTTTTGAAGCTTTTGGTCAAATGTCCTATACTCCAAATATCGCTTCGGACAAATAAAGACAAGGCGTGAAACATGCTCTGCCGCGCGTTATCCAAAACAGCACATGAAGCGAGCTGACGAGTCGAGGGATCCAACAAATGATCCAAGACGTGCGGGGACTGTTCTGGTCTCTCCTATATGCGACGTCACAAATGATGATGATGATAGCTAGAGAAGCGACCCTGTACATCGCGCACGCCACAAAAAAAAAAAAAAAAAAGATTGATAGTTAACAATTGATGGGTAATTTAAAAAAAAAAAAACGAATCAACTTGGAACTAATGAGAGACCAGCACTCACAAGACACATTGGAACCAACAGGACACACGGAGTCGCTTTCACTGAAGTGTTTGCCACGCACGCGAGTGGTTCTCGAATTTCGCTTTCCTATTCTTAATTTGATGAGACATACCTTTCTTAGTTTTATTTTGTCCGAATTATAATTTAAAAAGAAAAAAATACATCCTGTTCGCCGTCATAGATGTTGTAGTGGGGCAAAGCGCTGGATTTTCTATTTTCATTATCCTGATTTTTGTACTGGGGTAGAGAACAGCACACCACCATCCCAGCGCTTCGATACTTCAGCGCCAAAAAGTGCCTGTCAGAAAGACTACGCGTGCCACGTTTTGAAGCTTTTGGTCAAATGTCCTATACTCCAAATATCGCTTCGGACAAATAAAGACAAGGCGTGAAACGTGCTCTGCCGCGCGTTACCCAAAACAGCACATGAAGCGAGCTGACGAGTCGAGGGATCCAACAAATGATCCAAGACGTGCGGGGACTGTTCTGGTCTCTCCTATATGCGACGTCACAAATGATGATGATGATAGCTAGAGAAGCGACCCTGCACATCGCGCACGCCGCAAAAAAAAAACAAAAACGATTGATAGTTAACAATTGATGGGTAATTAAAAAAAAAAAAACGAATCAACTTGGACCTAATGAGAGACCAGCACTCACAAGACACATTGGAACCAACAGGACACACGGAGTCGCTTTCACTGAAGTGTTTACTACACTCTTGAGATGAGCACGAATTTCGCTTTCCTATATTCAATTTGATGAGACATACCTTTCTTAGTTTTATTTTGTCCGAATTATAATTTAAAAAGAAAAAAAAATACACCCTGTTCGCCGTCATAGATGTTGTAGTGGGGTAACGCGCTGGATTTTCTATTTTCATTATCCCGATTTTTGTACTGGGGTAGAGAACAGCACACCACCATCCCAGCGCTTCGTTACTTCAGCGCCAAAAAATGCTTGTCAGAACGACTACCCGTGCCACGTTTTCAAGCTTTGGTCAAATGTCCTATGCTACAAATATCGCTTCGGACAAATAAAGACAAGGCGTGAAACAGGCTCTGCCGCGCGTTACCCAAAACAGCACATGAAGCGAGCTGACGAGTCGAGGGATCCAACAAATGATCCAAGACGTGCGGGGACTGTTCTGGTCTCTCCTATATGCGACGTCACAAATGATGATGATGATAGCTAGAGAAGCGACCCTGCACATCGCGCACGCCGCAAAAAAAAAAAAAAAACGATTGATAGTTAACAATTGATGGGTAATTAAAAAAAAAAACGAATCAACTTGGACCTAATGAGAGACCAGCACTCACAAGACACATTGGAACCAACAGGACACACGGAGTCGCTTTCACTGAAGTGTTTACTACACTCTTGAGATGATCACGAATTTCGCTTTCCTATATTCAATTTGATGAGACATACCTTTCTTAGTTTTATTTTGTCCCAATTATAATTTAAAAAGAAAAAAAAAATACACCCTGTTCGCCGTCATAGATGTTGTAGTGGGGTAACGCGCTGGATTTTCTATTTTCATTATCCCGATTTTTGTACTGGGGTAGAGAACAGCACACCACCATCCCAGCGCTTCGTTACTTCAGCGCCAAAAAATGCTTGTCAGAACGACTACCCGTGCCACGTTTTCAAGCTTTGGTCAAATGTCCTATGCTACAAATATCGCTTCGGACAAATAAAGACAAGGCGTGAAACCTGCTCTGCCGCGCGTTATCCAAAACAGCACATGAAGCGAGCTGACGAGTCGAGGGATCCAACAAATGATCCAAGACGTGCGGGGACTGTTCTGGTCTCTCCTATATGCGACGTCACAAATGATGATGATGATAGCTAGAGAAGCGACCCTGCACATCGCGCACGCCGCAAAAAAAAAACAAAAACGATTGATAGTTAACAATTGATGGGTAATTAAAAAAAAAAAACGAATCAACTTGGACCTAATGAGAGACCAGCACTCACAAGACACATTGGAACCAACAGGACACACGGAGTCGCTTTCACTGAAGTGTTTACTACACTCTTGAGATGATCACGAATTTCGCTTTCCTATATTCAATTTGATGAGACATACCTTTCTTAGTTTTATTTTGTCCGAATTATAATTTAAAAAGAAAAAAAAATACACCCTGTTCGCCGTCATAGATGTTGTAGTGGGGTAACGCGCTGGATTTTCTATTTTCATTATCCCGATTTTTGTACTGGGGTAGAGAACAGCACACCACCATCCCAGCGCTTCGATACTTCAGCGCCAAAAAATGCTTGTCAGAACGACTACCCGTGCCACGTTTTCAAGCTTTGGTCAAATGTCCTATGCTACAAATATCGCTTCGGACAAATAAAGACAAGGCGTGAAACAGGCTCTGCCGCGCGTTACCCAAAACAGCACATGAAGCGAGCTGACGAGTCGAGGGATCCAACAAATGATCCAAGACGTGCGGGGACTGTTCTGGTCTCTCCTATATGCGACGTCACAAATGATGATGATGATAGCTAGAGAAGCGACCCTGCACATCGCGCACGCCGCAAAAAAAAAACAAAAACGATTGATAGTTAACAATTGATGGGTAATTAAAAAAAAAAAACGAATCAACTTGGACCTAATGAGAGACCAGCACTCACAAGACACATTGGAACCAACAGGACACACGGAGTCGCTTTCACTGAAGTGTTTACTACACTCTTGAGATGATCACGAATTTCGCTTTCCTATATTCAATTTGATGAGACATACCTTTCTTAGTTTTATTTTGTCCGAATTATAATTTAAAAAGAAAAAAAAATACACCCTGTTCGCCGTCATAGATGTTGTAGTGGGGTAACGCGCTGGATTTTCTATTTTCATTATCCCGATTTTTGTACTGGGGTAGAGAACAGCACACCACCATCCCAGCGCTTCGATACTTCAGCGCCAAAAAATGCTTGTCAGAACGACTACCCGTGCCACGTTTTCAAGCTTTGGTCAAATGTCCTATGCTACAAATATCGCTTCGGACAAATAAAGACAAGGCGTGAAACAGGCTCTGCCGCGCGTTACCCAAAACAGCACATGAAGCGAGCTGACGAGTCGAGGGATCCAACAAATGATCCAAGACGTGCGGGGACTGTTCTGGTCTCTCCTATATGCGACGTCACAAATGATGATGATGATAGCTAGAGAAGCGACCCTGCACATCGCGCACGCCGCAAAAAAAAAACAAAAACGATTGATAGTTAACAATTGATGGGTAATTAAAAAAAAAAAACGAATCAACTTGGACCTAATGAGAGACCAGCACTCACAAGACACATTGGAACCAACAGGACACACGGAGTCGCTTTCACTGAAGTGTTTACTACACTCTTGAGATGATCACGAATTTCGCTTTCCTATATTCAATTTGATGAGACATACCTTTCTTAGTTTTATTTTGTCCGAATTATAATTTAAAAAGAAAAAAAAATACACCCTGTTCGCCGTCATAGATGTTGTAGTGGGGTAACGCGCTGGATTTTCTATTTTCATTATCCCGATTTTTGTACTGGGGTAGAGAACAGCACACCACCATCCCAGCGCTTCGTTACTTCAGCGCCAAAAAATGCTTGTCAGAACGACTACCCGTGCCACGTTTTCAAGCTTTGGTCAAATGTCCTATACTCCAAATATCGCTTCGGACAAATAAAGACAAGGCGTGAAACAGGCTCTGCCGCGCGTTATCCAAAACAGCACATGAAGCGAGCTGACGAGTCGAGGGATCCAACAAATGATCCAAGACGTGCGGGGACTGTTCTGGTCTCTCCTATATGCGACGTCACAAATGATGATGATGATAGCTAGAGAAGCGACCCTGTACATCGCGCACGCCGCAAAAAAAAAACAAAAACGATTGATAGTTAACAATTGATGGGTAATTAAAAAAAAAAAAACGAATCAACTTGGAACTAATGAGAGACCAGCACTCACAAGACACATTGGAACCAACAGGACACACGGAGTCGCTTTCACTGAAGTGTTTACTACACTCTTGAGATGATCACGAATTTCGCTTTCCTATATTCAATTTGATGAGACATACCTTTCTTAGTTTTATTTTGTCCCAATTATAATTTAAAAAGAAAAAAAAAATACACCCTGTTCGCCGTCATAGATGTTGTAGTGGGGTAACGCGCTGGATTTTCTATTTTCATTATCCCGATTTTTGTACTGGGGTAGAGAACAGCACACCACCATCCCAGCGCTTCGTTACTTCAGCGCCAAAAAATGCTTGTCAGAACGACTACCCGTGCCACGTTTTCAAGCTTTGGTCAAATGTCCTATGCTACAAATATCGCTTCGGACAAATAAAGACAAGGCGTGAAACATGCTCTGCCGCGCGTTACCCAAAACAGCACATGAAGCGAGCTGACGAGTCGAGGGATCCAACAAATGATCCAAGACGTGCGGGGACTGTTCTGGTCTCTCCTATATGCGACGTCACAAATGATGATGATGATAGCTAGAGAAGCGACCCTGTACATCGCGCACGCCGCAAAAAAAAAACAAAAACGATTGATAGTTAACAATTGATGGGTAATTAAAAAAAAAAACGAATCAACTTGGAACTAATGAGAGACCAGCACTCACAAGACACATTGGAACCAACAGGACACACGGAGTCGCTTTCACTGAAGTGTTTACTACACTCTTGAGATGATCACGAATTTCGCTTTCCTATATTCAATTTGATGAGACATACCTTTCTTAGTTTTATTTTGTCCGAATTATAATTTAAAAAGAAAAAAAAATACACCCTGTTCGCCGTCATAGATGTTGTAGTGGGGTAACGCGCTGGATTTTCTATTTTCATTATCCCGATTTTTGTACTGGGGTAGAGAACAGCACACCACCATCCCAGCGCTTCGTTACTTCAGCGCCAAAAAATGCTTGTCAGAACGACTACCCGTGCCACGTTTTCAAGCTTTGGTCAAATGTCCTATGCTACAAATATCGCTTCGGACAAATAAAGACAAGGCGTGAAACCTGCTCTGCCGCGCGTTATCCAAAACAGCACATGAAGCGAGCTGACGAGTCGAGGGATCCAACAAATGATCCAAGACGTGCGGGGACTGTTCTGGTCTCTCCTATATGCGACGTCACAAATGATGATGATGATAGCTAGAGAAGCGACCCTGTACATCGCGCACGCCGCAAAAAAAAAACAAAAACGATTGATAGTTAACAATTGATGGGTAATTAAAAAAAAAAACGAATCAACTTGGAACTAATGAGAGACCAGCACTCACAAGACACATTGGAACCAACAGGACACACGGAGTCGCTTTCACTGAAGTGTTTACTACACTCTTGAGATGATCACGAATTTCGCTTTCCTATATTCAATTTGATGAGACATACCTTTCTTAGTTTTATTTTGTCCCAATTATAATTTAAAAAGAAAAAAAAATACACCCTGTTCGCCGTCATAGATGTTGTAGTGGGGTAACGCGCTGGATTTTCTATTTTCATTATCCCGATTTTTGTACTGGGGTAGAGAACAGCACACCACCATCCCAGCGCTTCGTTACTTCAGCGCCAAAAAATGCTTGTCAGAACGACTACCCGTGCCACGTTTTCAAGCTTTGGTCAAATGTCCTATACTCCAAATATCGCTTCGGACAAATAAAGACAAGGCGTGAAACAGGCTCTGCCGCGCGTTACCCAAAACAGCACATGAAGCGAGCTGACGAGTCGAGGGATCCAACAAATGATCCAAGACGTGCGGGGACTGTTCTGGTCTCTCCTATATGCGACGTCACAAATGATGATGATGATAGCTAGAGAAGCGACCCTGTACATCGCGCACGCCGCAAAAAAAAAACAAAAACGATTGATAGTTAACAATTGATGGGTAATTAAAAAAAAAAAACGAATCAACTTGGAACTAATGAGAGACCAGCACTCACAAGACACATTGGAACCAACAGGACACACGGAGTCGCTTTCACTGAAGTGTTTACTACACTCTTGAGATGATCACGAATTTCGCTTTCCTATATTCAATTTGATGAGACATACCTTTCTTAGTTTTATTTTGTCCGAATTATAATTTAAAAAGAAAAAAAAATACACCCTGTTCGCCGTCATAGATGTTGTAGTGGGGTAACGCGCTGGATTTTCTATTTTCATTATCCCGATTTTTGTACTGGGGTAGAGAACAGCACACCACCATCCCAGCGCTTCGTTACTTCAGCGCCAAAAAATGCTTGTCAGAACGACTACCCGTGCCACGTTTTCAAGCTTTGGTCAAATGTCCTATACTCCAAATATCGCTTCGGACAAATAAAGACAAGGCGTGAAACAGGCTCTGCCGCGCGTTACCCAAAACAGCACATGAAGCGAGCTGACGAGTCGAGGGATCCAACAAATGATCCAAGACGTGCGGGGACTGTTCTGGTCTCTCCTATATGCGACGTCACAAATGATGATGATGATAGCTAGAGAAGCGACCCTGTACATCGCGCACGCCGCAAAAAAAAAACAAAAACGATTGATAGTTAACAATTGATGGGTAATTAAAAAAAAAAAACGAATCAACTTGGAACTAATGAGAGACCAGCACTCACAAGACACATTGGAACCAACAGGACACACGGAGTCGCTTTCACTGAAGTGTTTACTACACTCTTGAGATGATCACGAATTTCGCTTTCCTATATTCAATTTGATGAGACATACCTTTCTTAGTTTTATTTTGTCCCAATTATAATTTAAAAAGAAAAAAAAAATACACCCTGTTCGCCGTCATAGATGTTGTAGTGGGGTAACGCGCTGGATTTTCTATTTTCATTATCCCGATTTTTGTACTGGGGTAGAGAACAGCACACCACCATCCCAGCGCTTCGTTACTTCAGCGCCAAAAAATGCTTGTCAGAACGACTACCCGTGCCACGTTTTCAAGCTTTGGTCAAATGTCCTATGCTACAAATATCGCTTCGGACAAATAAAGACAAGGCGTGAAACCTGCTCTGCCGCGCGTTATCCAAAACAGCACATGAAGCGAGCTGACGAGTCGAGGGATCCAACAAATGATCCAAGACGTGCGGGGACTGTTCTGGTCTCTCCTATATGCGACGTCACAAATGATGATGATGATAGCTAGAGAAGCGACCCTGTACATCGCGCACGCCGCAAAAAAAAAACAAAAACGATTGATAGTTAACAATTGATGGGTAATTAAAAAAAAAAACGAATCAACTTGGAACTAATGAGAGACCAGCACTCACAAGACACATTGGAACCAACAGGACACACGGAGTCGCTTTCACTGAAGTGTTTACTACACTCTTGAGATGATCACGAATTTCGCTTTCCTATATTCAATTTGATGAGACATACCTTTCTTAGTTTTATTTTGTCCGAATTATAATTTAAAAAGAAAAAAAAATACACCCTGTTCGCCGTCATAGATGTTGTAGTGGGGTAACGCGCTGGATTTTCTATTTTCATTATCCCGATTTTTGTACTGGGGTAGAGAACAGCACACCACCATCCCAGCGCTTCGTTACTTCAGCGCCAAAAAATGCTTGTCAGAACGACTACCCGTGCCACGTTTTCAAGCTTTGGTCAAATGTCCTATACTCCAAATATCGCTTCGGACAAATAAAGACAAGGCGTGAAACAGGCTCTGCCGCGCGTTACCCAAAACAGCACATGAAGCGAGCTGACGAGTCGAGGGATCCAACAAATGATCCAAGACGTGCGGGGACTGTTCTGGTCTCTCCTATATGCGACGTCACAAATGATGATGATGATAGCTAGAGAAGCGACCCTGTACATCGCGCACGCCGCAAAAAAAAAACAAAAACGATTGATAGTTAACAATTGATGGGTAATTAAAAAAAAAAAACGAATCAACTTGGAACTAATGAGAGACCAGCACTCACAAGACACATTGGAACCAACAGGACACACGGAGTCGCTTTCACTGAAGTGTTTACTACACTCTTGAGATGATCACGAATTTCGCTTTCCTATATTCAATTTGATGAGACATACCTTTCTTAGTTTTATTTTGTCCCAATTATAATTTAAAAAGAAAAAAAAATACACCCTGTTCGCCGTCATAGATGTTGTAGTGGGGTAACGCGCTGGATTTTCTATTTTCATTATCCCGATTTTTGTACTGGGGTAGAGAACAGCACACCACCATCCCAGCGCTTCGTTACTTCAGCGCCAAAAAATGCTTGTCAGAACGACTACCCGTGCCACGTTTTCAAGCTTTGGTCAAATGTCCTATGCTACAAATATCGCTTCGGACAAATAAAGACAAGGCGTGAAACAGGCTCTGCCGCGCGTTACCCAAAACAGCACATGAAGCGAGCTGACGAGTCGAGGGATCCAACAAATGATCCAAGACGTGCGGGGACTGTTCTGGTCTCTCCTATATGCGACGTCACAAATGATGATGATGATAGCTAGAGAAGCGACCCTGCACATCGCGCACGCCGCAAAAAAAAAAAAAAAAACGATTGATAGTTAACAATTGATGGGTAATTAAAAAAAAAAAACGAATCAACTTGGAACTAATGAGAGACCAGCACTCACAAGACACATTGGAACCAACAGGACACACGGAGTCGCTTTCACTGAAGTGTTTACTACACTCTTGAGATGATCACGAATTTCGCTTTCCTATATTCAATTTGATGAGACATACCTTTCTTAGTTTTATTTTGTCCCAATTATAATTTAAAAAGAAAAAAAAATACACCCTGTTCGCCGTCATAGATGTTGTAGTGGGGTAACGCGCTGGATTTTCTATTTTCATTATCCCGATTTTTGTACTGGGGTAGAGAACAGCACACCACCATCCCAGCGCTTCGTTACTTCAGCGCCAAAAAATGCTTGTCAGAACGACTACCCGTGCCACGTTTTCAAGCTTTGGTCAAATGTCCTATGCTACAAATATCGCTTCGGACAAATAAAGACAAGGCGTGAAACCTGCTCTGCCGCGCGTTATCCAAAACAGCACATGAAGCGAGCTGACGAGTCGAGGGATCCAACAAATGATCCAAGACGTGCGGGGACTGTTCTGGTCTCTCCTATATGCGACGTCACAAATGATGATGATGATAGCTAGAGAAGCGACCCTGCACATCGCGCACGCCGCAAAAAAAAAACAAAAACGATTGATAGTTAACAATTGATGGGTAATTAAAAAAAAAAAACGAATCAACTTGGAACTAATGAGAGACCAGCACTCACAAGACACATTGGAACCAACAGGACACACGGAGTCGCTTTCACTGAAGTGTTTACTACACTCTTGAGATGATCACGAATTTCGCTTTCCTATATTCAATTTGATGAGACAAACCTTTCTTAGTTTTATTTTGTCCGAATTATAATTTAAAAAGAAAAAAAAATACACCCTGTTCGCCGTCATAGATGTTGTAGTGGGGTAACGCGCTGGATTTTCTATTTTCATTATCCCGATTTTTGTACTGGGGTAGAGAACAGCACACCACCATCCCAGCGCTTCGTTACTTCAGCGCCAAAAAATGCTTGTCAGAACGACTACCCGTGCCACGTTTTCAAGCTTTGGTCAAATGTCCTATGCTACAAATATCGCTTCGGACAAATAAAGACAAGGCGTGAAACGTGCTCTGCCGCGCGTTACCCAAAACAGCACATGAAGCGAGCTGACGAGTCGAGGGATCCAACAAATGATCCAAGACGTGCGGGGACTGTTCTGGTCTCTCCTATATGCGACGTCACAAATGATGATGATGATAGCTAGAGAAGCGACCCTGCACATCGCGCACGCCGCAAAAAAAAAAAAAAAAACGATTGATAGTTAACAATTGATGGGTAATTAAAAAAAAAAAACGAATCAACTTGGAACTAATGAGAGACCAGCACTCACAAGACACATTGGAACCAACAGGACACACGGAGTCGCTTTCACTGAAGTGTTTACTACACTCTTGAGATGATCACGAATTTCGCTTTCCTATATTCAATTTGATGAGACATACCTTTCTCAGTTTTATTTTGTCCGAATTATAATTTAAAAAGAAAAAAAATACACCCTGTTCGCCGTCATAGATGTTGTAGTGGGATAAAGCGCTGGATTTTCTATTTTCATTATCCTGATTTTTGTACTGGGGTAGAGAACAGCACACCACCATCCCAGCGCTTCGATACTTCAGCGCCAAAAAGTGCCTGTCAGAAAGACTACGCGTGCCACGTTTTGAAGCTTTTGGTCAAATGTCCTATACTCCAAATATCGCTTCGGACAAATAAAGACAAGGCGTGAAACCTGCTCTGCCGCGCGTTATCCAAAACAGCACATGAAGCGAGCTGACGAGTCGAGGGATCCAACAAATGATCCAAGACGTGCGGGGACTGTTCTGGTCTCTCCTATATGCGACGTCACAAATGATGATGATGATAGCTAGAGAAGCGACCCTGTACATCGCGCACGCCGCAAAAAAAAAAAAAAAACGATTGATAGTTAACAATTGATGGGTAATTTAAAAAAAAAAAAAAACGAATCAACTTGGAACTAATGAGAGACCAGCACTCACAAGACACATTGGAACCAACCGGACACACGGAGTCGCTTTCACTGAAGTGTTTGCCACGCACGCGAGTGGTTCTCGAATTTCGCTTTCCTATTCTTAATTTGATGAGACATACCTTTCTTAGTTTTATTTTGTCCGAATTATAATTTAAAAAGAAAAAAATACATCCTGTTCGCCGTCATAGATGTTGTAGTGGGGCAAAGCGCTGGATTTTCTATTTTCATTATCCTGATTTTTGTACTGGGGTAGAGAACAGCACACCACCATCCCAGCGCTTCGATACTTCAGCGCCAAAAAGTGCCTGTCAGAAAGACTACGCGTGCCACGTTTTGAAGCTTTTGGTCAAATGTCCTATACTCCAAATATCGCTTCGGACAAATAAAGACAAGGCGTGAAACCTGCTCTGCCGCGCGTTATCCAAAACAGCACATGAAGCGAGCTGACGAGTCGAGGGATCCAACAAATGATCCAAGACGTGCGGGGACTGTTCTGGTCTCTCCTATATGCGACGTCACAAATGATGATGATGATAGCTAGAGAAGCGACCCTGTACATCGCGCACGCCACAAAAAAAAAAAAAAAAAAGATTGATAGTTAACAATTGATGGGTAATTTAAAAAAAAAAAAAACGAATCAACTTGGAACTAATGAGAGACCAGCACTCACAAGACACATTGGAACCAACAGGACACACGGAGTCGCTTTCACTGAAGTGTTTGCCACGCACGCGAGTGGTTCTCGAATTTCGCTTTCCTATTCTTAATTTGATGAGACATACCTTTCTTAGTTTTATTTTGTCCGAATTATAATTTAAAAAGAAAAAAATACATCCTGTTCGCCGTCATAGATGTTGTAGTGGGGCAAAGCGCTGGATTTTCTATTTTCATTATCCTGATTTTTGTACTGGGGTAGAGAACAGCACACCACCATCCCAGCGCTTCGATACTTCAGCGCCAAAAAGTGCCTGTCAGAAAGACTACGCGTGCCACGTTTTGAAGCTTTTGGTCAAATGTCCTATACTCCAAATATCGCTTCGGACAAATAAAGACAAGGCGTGAAACCTGCTCTGCCGCGCGTTATCCAAAACAGCACATGAAGCGAGCTGACGAGTCGAGGGATCCAACAAATGATCCAAGACGTGCGGGGACTGTTCTGGTCTCTCCTATATGCGACGTCACAAATGATGATGATGATAGCTAGAGAAGCGACCCTGTACATCGCGCACGCCACAAAAAAAAAAAAAAAAAAAAGATTGATAGTTAACAATTGATGGGTAATTTAAAAAAAAAAAAACGAATCAACTTGGAACTAATGAGAGACCAGCACTCACAAGACACATTGGAACCAACAGGACACACGGAGTCGCTTTCACTGAAGTGTTTGCCACGCACGCGAGTGGTTCTCGAATTTCGCTTTCCTATTCTTAATTTGATGAGACATACCTTTCTTAGTTTTATTTTGTCCGAATTATAATTTAAAAAGAAAAAAATACATCCTGTTCGCCGTCATAGATGTTGTAGTGGGGCAAAGCGCTGGATTTTCTATTTTCATTATCCTGATTTTTGTACTGGGGTAGAGAACAGCACACCACCATCCCAGCGCTTCGATACTTCAGCGCCAAAAAGTGCCTGTCAGAAAGACTACGCGTGCCACGTTTTGAAGCTTTTGGTCAAATGTCCTATACTCCAAATATCGCTTCGGACAAATAAAGACAAGGCGTGAAACCTGCTCTGCCGCGCGTTATCCAAAACAGCACATGAAGCGAGCTGACGAGTCGAGGGATCCAACAAATGATCCAAGACGTGCGGGGACTGTTCTGGTCTCTCCTATATGCGACGTCACAAATGATGATGATGATAGCTAGAGAAGCGACCCTGTACATCGCGCACGCCACAAAAAAAAAAAAAAAAAGATTGATAGTTAACAATTGATGGGTAATTTAAAAAAAAAAAAACGAATCAACTTGGAACTAATGAGAGACCAGCACTCACAAGACACATTGGAACCAACAGGACACACGGAGTCGCTTTCACTGAAGTGTTTGCCACGCACGCGAGTGGTTCTCGAATTTCGCTTTCCTATTCTTAATTTGATGAGACATACCTTTCTTAGTTTTATTTTGTCCGAATTATAATTTAAAAAGAAAAAAATACATCCTGTTCGCCGTCATAGATGTTGTAGTGGGGCAAAGCGCTGGATTTTCTATTTTCATTATCCTGATTTTTGTACTGGGGTAGAGAACAGCACACCACCATCCCAGCGCTTCGATACTTCAGCGCCAAAAAGTGCCTGTCAGAAAGACTACGCGTGCCACGTTTTGAAGCTTTTGGTCAAATGTCCTATACTCCAAATATCGCTTCGGACAAATAAAGACAAGGCGTGAAACCTGCTCTGCCGCGCGTTATCCAAAACAGCACATGAAGCGAGCTGACGAGTCGAGGGATCCAACAAATGATCCAAGACGTGCGGGGACTGTTCTGGTCTCTCCTATATGCGACGTCACAAATGATGATGATGATAGCTAGAGAAGCGACCCTGTACATCGCGCACGCCACAAAAAAAAAAAAAAAAAAAAGATTGATAGTTAACAATTGATGGGTAATTTAAAAAAAAAAAACGAATCAACTTGGAACTAATGAGAGACCAGCACTCACAAGACACATTGGAACCAACAGGACACACGGAGTCGCTTTCACTGAAGTGTTTGCCACGCACGCGAGTGGTTCTCGAATTTCGCTTTCCTATTCTTAATTTGATGAGACATACCTTTCTTAGTTTTATTTTGTCCGAATTATAATTTAAAAAGAAAAAAATACATCCTGTTCGCCGTCATAGATGTTGTAGTGGGGCAAAGCGCTGGATTTTCTATTTTCATTATCCTGATTTTTGTACTGGGGTAGAGAACAGCACACCACCATCCCAGCGCTTCGATACTTCAGCGCCAAAAAGTGCCTGTCAGAAAGACTACGCGTGCCACGTTTTGAAGCTTTTGGTCAAATGTCCTATACTCCAAATATCGCTTCGGACAAATAAAGACAAGGCGTGAAACCTGCTCTGCCGCGCGTTATCCAAAACAGCACATGAAGCGAGCTGACGAGTCGAGGGATCCAACAAATGATCCAAGACGTGCGGGGACTGTTCTGGTCTCTCCTATATGCGACGTCACAAATGATGATGATGATAGCTAGAGAAGCGACCCTGTACATCGCGCACGCCGCAAAAAAAAAAAAAAACGATTGATAGTTAACAATTGATGGGTAATTTAAAAAAAAAAAACGAATCAACTTGGAACTAATGAGAGACCAGCACTCACAAGACACATTGGAACCAACAGGACACACGGAGTCGCTTTCACTGAAGTGTTTGCCACGCACGCGAGTGGTTCTCGAATTTCGCTTTCCTATTCTTAATTTGATGAGACATACCTTTCTTAGTTTTATTTTGTCCGAATTATAATTTAAAAAGAAAAAAATACATCCTGTTCGCCGTCATAGATGTTGTAGTGGGGCAAAGCGCTGGATTTTCTATTTTCATTATCCTGATTTTTGTACTGGGGTAGAGAACAGCACACCACCATCCCAGCGCTTCGATACTTCAGCGCCAAAAAGTGCCTGTCAGAAAGACTACGCGTGCCACGTTTTGAAGCTTTTGGTCAAATGTCCTATACTCCAAATATCGCTTCGGACAAATAAAGACAAGGCGTGAAACCTGCTCTGCCGCGCGTTATCCAAAACAGCACATGAAGCGAGCTGACGAGTCGAGGGATCCAACAAATGATCCAAGACGTGCGGGGACTGTTCTGGTCTCTCCTATATGCGACGTCACAAATGATGATGATGATAGCTAGAGAAGCGACCCTGTACATCGCGCACGCCACAAAAAAAAAAAAAAAAAAAGATTGATAGTTAACAATTGATGGGTAATTTAAAAAAAAAAAAAACGAATCAACTTGGAACTAATGAGAGACCAGCACTCACAAGACACATTGGAACCAACCGGACACACGGAGTCGCTTTCACTGAAGTGTTTGCCACGCACGCGAGTGGTTCTCGAATTTCGCTTTCCTATTCTTAATTTGATGAGACATACCTTTCTTAGTTTTATTTTGTCCGAATTATAATTTAAAAAGAAAAAAATACATCCTGTTCGCCGTCATAGATGTTGTAGTGGGGCAAAGCGCTGGATTTTCTATTTTCATTATCCTGATTTTTGTACTGGGGTAGAGAACAGCACACCACCATCCCAGCGCTTCGATACTTCAGCGCCAAAAAGTGCCTGTCAGAAAGACTACGCGTGCCACGTTTTGAAGCTTTTGGTCAAATGTCCTATACTCCAAATATCGCTTCGGACAAATAAAGACAAGGCGTGAAACCTGCTCTGCCGCGCGTTATCCAAAACAGCACATGAAGCGAGCTGACGAGTCGAGGGATCCAACAAATGATCCAAGACGTGCGGGGACTGTTCTGGTCTCTCCTATATGCGACGTCACAAATGATGATGATGATAGCTAGAGAAGCGACCCTGTACATCGCGCACGCCACAAAAAAAAAAAAAAAAAAAAGATTGATAGTTAACAATTGATGGGTAATTTAAAAAAAAAAAAACGAATCAACTTGGAACTAATGAGAGACCAGCACTCACAAGACACATTGGAACCAACCGGACACACGGAGTCGCTTTCACTGAAGTGTTTGCCACGCACGCGAGTGGTTCTCGAATTTCGCTTTCCTATTCTTAATTTGATGAGACATACCTTTCTTAGTTTTATTTTGTCCGAATTATAATTTAAAAAGAAAAAAATACATCCTGTTCGCCGTCATAGATGTTGTAGTGGGGCAAAGCGCTGGATTTTCTATTTTCATTATCCTGATTTTTGTACTGGGGTAGAGAACAGCACACCACCATCCCAGCGCTTCGATACTTCAGCGCCAAAAAGTGCCTGTCAGAAAGACTACGCGTGCCACGTTTTGAAGCTTTTGGTCAAATGTCCTATACTCCAAATATCGCTTCGGACAAATAAAGACAAGGCGTGAAACCTGCTCTGCCGCGCGTTATCCAAAACAGCACATGAAGCGAGCTGACGAGTCGAGGGATCCAACAAATGATCCAAGACGTGCGGGGACTGTTCTGGTCTCTCCTATATGCGACGTCACAAATGATGATGATGATAGCTAGAGAAGCGACCCTGTACATCGCGCACGCCACAAAAAAAAAAAAAAAAAAAGATTGATAGTTAACAATTGATGGGTAATTTAAAAAAAAAAAAAACGAATCAACTTGGAACTAATGAGAGACCAGCACTCACAAGACACATTGGAACCAACAGGACACACGGAGTCGCTTTCACTGAAGTGTTTGCCACGCACGCGAGTGGTTCTCGAATTTCGCTTTCCTATTCTTAATTTGATGAGACATACCTTTCTTAGTTTTATTTTGTCCGAATTATAATTTAAAAAGAAAAAAATACATCCTGTTCGCCGTCATAGATGTTGTAGTGGGGCAAAGCGCTGGATTTTCTATTTTCATTATCCTGATTTTTGTACTGGGGTAGAGAACAGCACACCACCATCCCAGCGCTTCGATACTTCAGCGCCAAAAAGTGCCTGTCAGAAAGACTACGCGTGCCACGTTTTGAAGCTTTTGGTCAAATGTCCTATACTCCAAATATCGCTTCGGACAAATAAAGACAAGGCGTGAAACCTGCTCTGCCGCGCGTTATCCAAAACAGCACATGAAGCGAGCTGACGAGTCGAGGGATCCAACAAATGATCCAAGACGTGCGGGGACTGTTCTGGTCTCTCCTATATGCGACGTCACAAATGATGATGATGATAGCTAGAGAAGCGACCCTGTACATCGCGCACGCCACAAAAAAAAAAAAAAAAAAAGATTGATAGTTAACAATTGATGGGTAATTTAAAAAAAAAAAAAACGAATCAACTTGGAACTAATGAGAGACCAGCACTCACAAGACACATTGGAACCAACCGGACACACGGAGTCGCTTTCACTGAAGTGTTTGCCACGCACGCGAGTGGTTCTCGAATTTCGCTTTCCTATTCTTAATTTGATGAGACATACCTTTCTTAGTTTTATTTTGTCCGAATTATAATTTAAAAAGAAAAAAATACATCCTGTTCGCCGTCATAGATGTTGTAGTGGGGCAAAGCGCTGGATTTTCTATTTTCATTATCCTGATTTTTGTACTGGGGTAGAGAACAGCACACCACCATCCCAGCGCTTCGATACTTCAGCGCCAAAAAGTGCCTGTCAGAAAGACTACGCGTGCCACGTTTTGAAGCTTTTGGTCAAATGTCCTATACTCCAAATATCGCTTCGGACAAATAAAGACAAGGCGTGAAACCTGCTCTGCCGCGCGTTATCCAAAACAGCACATGAAGCGAGCTGACGAGTCGAGGGATCCAACAAATGATCCAAGACGTGCGGGGACTGTTCTGGTCTCTCCTATATGCGACGTCACAAATGATGATGATGATAGCTAGAGAAGCGACCCTGTACATCGCGCACGCCACAAAAAAAAAAAAAAAAAAAAAGATTGATAGTTAACAATTGATGGGTAATTTAAAAAAAAAAAAACGAATCAACTTGGAACTAATGAGAGACCAGCACTCACAAGACACATTGGAACCAACCGGACACACGGAGTCGCTTTCACTGAAGTGTTTGCCACGCACGCGAGTGGTTCTCGAATTTCGCTTTCCTATTCTTAATTTGATGAGACATACCTTTCTTAGTTTTATTTTGTCCGAATTATAATTTAAAAAGAAAAAAATACATCCTGTTCGCCGTCATAGATGTTGTAGTGGGGCAAAGCGCTGGATTTTCTATTTTCATTATCCTGATTTTTGTACTGGGGTAGAGAACAGCACACCACCATCCCAGCGCTTCGATACTTCAGCGCCAAAAAGTGCCTGTCAGAAAGACTACGCGTGCCACGTTTTGAAGCTTTTGGTCAAATGTCCTATACTCCAAATATCGCTTCGGACAAATAAAGACAAGGCGTGAAACCTGCTCTGCCGCGCGTTATCCAAAACAGCACATGAAGCGAGCTGACGAGTCGAGGGATCCAACAAATGATCCAAGACGTGCGGGGACTGTTCTGGTCTCTCCTATATGCGACGTCACAAATGATGATGATGATAGCTAGAGAAGCGACCCTGTACATCGCGCACGCCACAAAAAAAAAAAAAAAAAAAAGATTGATAGTTAACAATTGATGGGTAATTTAAAAAAAAAAAAACGAATCAACTTGGAACTAATGAGAGACCAGCACTCACAAGACACATTGGAACCAACCGGACACACGGAGTCGCTTTCACTGAAGTGTTTGCCACGCACGCGAGTGGTTCTCGAATTTCGCTTTCCTATTCTTAATTTGATGAGACATACCTTTCTTAGTTTTATTTTGTCCGAATTATAATTTAAAAAGAAAAAAATACATCCTGTTCGCCGTCATAGATGTTGTAGTGGGGCAAAGCGCTGGATTTTCTATTTTCATTATCCTGATTTTTGTACTGGGGTAGAGAACAGCACACCACCATCCCAGCGCTTCGATACTTCAGCGCCAAAAAGTGCCTGTCAGAAAGACTACGCGTGCCACGTTTTGAAGCTTTTGGTCAAATGTCCTATACTCCAAATATCGCTTCGGACAAATAAAGACAAGGCGTGAAACCTGCTCTGCCGCGCGTTATCCAAAACAGCACATGAAGCGAGCTGACGAGTCGAGGGATCCAACAAATGATCCAAGACGTGCGGGGACTGTTCTGGTCTCTCCTATATGCGACGTCACAAATGATGATGATGATAGCTAGAGAAGCGACCCTGTACATCGCGCACGCCGCAAAAAAAAAAAAAAAAACGATTGATAGTTAACAATTGATGGGTAATTAAAAAAAAAAAACGAATCAACTTGGAACTAATGAGAGACCAGCACTCACAAGACACATTGGAACCAACAGGACACACGGAGTCGCTTTCACTGAAGTGTTTACTACACTCTTGAGATGATCACGAATTTCGCTTTCCTATATTCAATTTGATGAGACATACCTTTCTTAGTTTTATTTTGTCCGAATTATAACTTAAAAAGAAAAAAAAATACACCCTGTTCGCCGTCATAGATGTTGTAGTGGGGCAAAGCGCTGGATTTTCTATTTTCATTATCCTGATTTTTGTACTGGGGTAGAGAACAGCACACCACCATCCGAGCGCTTCGATACTTCAGCGCCAAAAAGTGCCTGTCAGAAAGACTACGCGTGCCACGTTTTGAAGCTTTTGGTCAAATGTCCTATACTCCAAATATCGCTTCGGACAAATAAAGACAAGGCGTGAAACATGCTCTGCCGCGCGTTATCCAAAACAGCACATGAAGCGAGCTGACGAGTCGAGGGATCCAACAAATGATCCAAGACGTGCGGGGACTGTTCTGGTCTCTCCTATATGCGACGTCACAAATGATGATGATGATAGCTAGAGAAGCGACCCTGTACATCGCGCACGCCACAAAAAAAAAAAAAAAAAAAGATTGATAGTTAACAATTGATGGGTAATTTAAAAAAAAAAAACGAATCAACTTGGAACTAATGAGAGACCAGCACTCACAAGACACATTGGAACCAACAGGACACACGGAGTCGCTTTCACTGAAGTGTTTGCCACGCACGCGAGTGGTTCTCGAATTTCGCTTTCCTATTCTTAATTTGATGAGACATACCTTTCTTAGTTTTATTTTGTCCGAATTATAATTTAAAAAGAAAAAAATACATCCTGTTCGCCGTCATAGATGTTGTAGTGGGGCAAAGCGCTGGATTTTCTATTTTCATTATCCTGATTTTTGTACTGGGGTAGAGAACAGCACACCACCATCCCAGCGCTTCGATACTTCAGCGCCAAAAAGTGCCTGTCAGAAAGACTACGCGTGCCACGTTTTGAAGCTTTTGGTCAAATGTCCTATACTCCAAATATCGCTTCGGACAAATAAAGACAAGGCGTGAAACGTGCTCTGCCGCGCGTTACCCAAAACAGCACATGAAGCGAGCTGACGAGTCGAGGGATCCAACAAATGATCCAAGACGTGCGGGGACTGTTCTGGTCTCTCCTATATGCGACGTCACAAATGATGATGATGATAGCTAGAGAAGCGACCCTGTACATCGCGCACGCCACAAAAAAAAAAAAAAAAAAAGATTGATAGTTAACAATTGATGGGTAATTTAAAAAAAAAAAACGAATCAACTTGGAACTAATGAGAGACCAGCACTCACAAGACACATTGGAACCAACCGGACACACGGAGTCGCTTTCACTGAAGTGTTTGCCACGCACGCGAGTGGTTCTCGAATTTCGCTTTCCTATTCTTAATTTGATGAGACATACCTTTCTTAGTTTTATTTTGTCCGAATTATAATTTAAAAAGAAAAAAATACATCCTGTTCGCCGTCATAGATGTTGTAGTGGGGCAAAGCGCTGGATTTTCTATTTTCATTATCCTGATTTTTGTACTGGGGTAGAGAACAGCACACCACCATCCGAGCGCTTCGATACTTCAGCGCCAAAAAGTGCCTGTCAGAAAGACTACGCGTGCCACGTTTTGAAGCTTTTGGTCAAATGTCCTATACTCCAAATATCGCTTCGGACAAATAAAGACAAGGCGTGAAACATGCTCTGCCGCGCGTTATCCAAAACAGCACATGAAGCGAGCTGACGAGTCGAGGGATCCAACAAATGATCCAAGACGTGCGGGGACTGTTCTGGTCTCTCCTATATGCGACGTCACAAATGATGATGATGATAGCTAGAGAAGCGACCCTGTACATCGCGCACGCCACAAAAAAAAAAAAAAAAAAAGATTGATAGTTAACAATTGATGGGTAATTTAAAAAAAAAAAAACGAATCAACTTGGAACTAATGAGAGACCAGCACTCACAAGACACATTGGAACCAACAGGACACACGGAGTCGCTTTCACTGAAGTGTTTGCCACGCACGCGAGTGGTTCTCGAATTTCGCTTTCCTATTCTTAATTTGATGAGACATACCTTTCTTAGTTTTATTTTGTCCGAATTATAATTTAAAAAGAAAAAAATACATCCTGTTCGCCGTCATAGATGTTGTAGTGGGGCAAAGCGCTGGATTTTCTATTTTCATTATCCTGATTTTTGTACTGGGGTAGAGAACAGCACACCACCATCCCAGCGCTTCGATACTTCAGCGCCAAAAAGTGCCTGTCAGAAAGACTACGCGTGCCACGTTTTGAAGCTTTTGGTCAAATGTCCTATACTCCAAATATCGCTTCGGACAAATAAAGACAAGGCGTGAAACGTGCTCTGCCGCGCGTTACCCAAAACAGCACATGAAGCGAGCTGACGAGTCGAGGGATCCAACAAATGATCCAAGACGTGCGGGGACTGTTCTGGTCTCTCCTATATGCGACGTCACAAATGATGATGATGATAGCTAGAGAAGCGACCCTGTACATCGCGCACGCCACAAAAAAAAAAAAAAAAAAAGATTGATAGTTAACAATTGATGGGTAATTTAAAAAAAAAAAACGAATCAACTTGGAACTAATGAGAGACCAGCACTCACAAGACACATTGGAACCAACAGGACACACGGAGTCGCTTTCACTGAAGTGTTTGCCACGCACGCGAGTGGTTCTCGAATTTCGCTTTCCTATTCTTAATTTGATGAGACATACCTTTCTTAGTTTTATTTTGTCCGAATTATAATTTAAAAAGAAAAAAATACATCCTGTTCGCCGTCATAGATGTTGTAGTGGGGCAAAGCGCTGGATTTTCTATTTTCATTATCCTGATTTTTGTACTGGGGTAGAGAACAGCACACCACCATCCCAGCGCTTCGATACTTCAGCGCCAAAAAGTGCCTGTCAGAAAGACTACGCGTGCCACGTTTTGAAGCTTTTGGTCAAATGTCCTATACTCCAAATATCGCTTCGGACAAATAAAGACAAGGCGTGAAACGTGCTCTGCCGCGCGTTACCCAAAACAGCACATGAAGCGAGCTGACGAGTCGAGGGATCCAACAAATGATCCAAGACGTGCGGGGACTGTTCTGGTCTCTCCTATATGCGACGTCACAAATGATGATGATGATAGCTAGAGAAGCGACCCTGTACATCGCGCACGCCACAAAAAAAAAAAAAAAAAAAAAAAAAAAAAACGAATCAACTTGGAACTAATGAGAGACCAGCACTCACAAGACACATTGGAACCAACAGGACACACGGAGTCGCTTTCACTGAAGTGTTTGCCACGCACGCGAGAGGTTCTCGAATTTCGCTTTCCTATTCTTAATTTGATGAGACATACCTTTCTTAGTTTTATTTTGTCCGAATTATAATTTAAAAAGAAGAAGATACACCCTGTTCGCCGTCATAGATGTTGTAGTGGGGTAAAGCGCCGGATTTTCTCTTTTCATTATCCCGATTTTTGTACTGGAGTAGAGAACAGCACACCACCATCCCAGCGCTTCGATACTTCAGCGCCAAAAGTGCCTGTCAGAACGACTACACGTGCCACGTTTTCAAGCTTTGGTGAAATGTCCTATACTCCAAATATCGCTTCGGACAAATAAAGACAACGCGTGAAACGTGCTCTGCCGCGCGTTACCCAAAACAGCACATGAAGCGAGCTGACGAGTCGAGGGATCCAACAAATGATCCAAGACGTGCGGGGACTGTTCTGGTCTCTCCTATATGCGACGTCACAAATGATGATGATGATAGCTAGAGAAGCGACCCTGTACATCGCGCACGCCACAAAAAAAAAAAAAAAAAAAAAAAAAAAAACGAATCAACTTGGAACTAATGAGAGACCAGCACTCACAAGACACATTGGAACCAACAGGACACACGGAGTCGCTTTCACTGAAGTGTTTGCCACGCACGCGAGAGGTTCTCGAATTTCGCTTTCCTATTCTTAATTTGATGAGACATACCTTTCTTAGTTTTATTTTGTCCGAATTATAATTTAAAAAGAAGAAGATACACCCTGTTCGCCGTCATAGATGTTGTAGTGGGGTAAAGCGCCGGATTTTCTCTTTTCATTATCCCGATTTTTGTACTGGAGTAGAGAACAGCACACCACCATCCCAGCGCTTCGATACTTCAGCGCCAAAAGTGCCTGTCAGAACGACTACACGTGCCACGTTTTCAAGCTTTGGTGAAATGTCCTATACTACAAATATCGCTTCGGACAAATAAAGACAACGCGTGAAACGTGCTCTGCCGCGCGTTACCCAAAACAGCACATGAAGCGAGCTGACGAGTCGAGGGATCCAACAAATGATCCAAGACGTGCGGGGACTGTTCTGGTCTCTCCTATATGCGACGTCGCAAATGATGATGATGATAGCTAGAGAAGCGACCCTGTACATCGCGCACGCCACAAAAAAAGAAAAAAAAAAAAAAAAAAAACGAATCAACTTGGAACTAATGAGAGACCAGCACTCACAAGACACATTGGAACCAACAGGACACACGGAGTCGCTTTCACTGAAGTGTTTGCCACGCACGCGAGTGGTTCTCGAATTTCGCTTTCCTATTCTTAATTTGATGAGACATACCTTTCTTAGTTTTATTTTGTCCGAATTATAATTTAAAAAGAAAAAAATACACCCTGTTCGCCGTCATAGATGTTGTAGTGGGGTAAAGCGCCGGATTTTCTCTTTTCATTATCCCGATTTTTGTACTGGGGTAGAGAACAGCACACCACCATCCCAGCGCTTCGATACTTCAGCGCCAAAAGTGCCTGTCAGAACGACTACGCGTGCCACGTTTTCAAGCTTTGGTGAAATGTCCTATACTACAAATATCGCTTCGGACAAATAAAGACAACGCGTGAAACGTGCTCTGCCGCGCGTTACCCAAAACAGCACATGAAGCGAGCTGACGAGTCGAGGGATCCAACAAATGATCCAAGACGTGCGGGGACTGTTCTGGTCTCTCCTATATGCGACGTCACAAATGATGATGATGATAGCTAGAGAAGCGACCCTGTAAATCGCGCACGCCGCAAAAAAAAAACAAAAAAAAACGATTGATAGTTAACAATTGATGGGTAATTTTAAAAAAAAAAAAACTATCAGGCGTTAAGAATATAAAAGTAAAACACAAAAAGGGGACTGCGACGGACATAGGTATAGGGCCAGAGATGGGCTAAATACTTCCAAAACTCTATTTAAATACAAACGCAACAAACATCGACAAAAATGTATTTAATTACAAGTATTAAAAGTATTTAAATGCCAGATGCAAATACAACAAGCATATTTTATCCTTTTTTTTTTAATACTGACATTTAACCCAAGTAAAAATATCATACCCAAATATCGAGTGGAGTTTATACACACTGAGCATCAAGTGTTAGGTAAGAACGTTGCAGCTCTAAAGATAAAATTTGTTTGTCATAACTTTATAAGCGGATACAACGTAAGGAAAAACAATGTCTTCCGTGTAAAACAAATTTAGAAGGCCCAGTTGATGCATCAAAGCCTTTTTAAAGATGTCGTTAATTCGACATGTTTAGAAAGTTAAATCACCCAACGAGAAAGGCAATTGTTGTACTCATCCCATTAATTCCTTCTTGTACTCCTCCTTTTTTCATCAATGTTTGTTCTGCCCAAAGCGCAGCAAGCTTCATGTTCTTTACTATATATGGCTGCCTTCGCGAAGAGTGTCCACCATCACGTGTGATTGCTAGCAGGGTGCCCAAAAATTGTATTTGGGCTGTATTTGAAATACTCAAATTTAAGTATTTGATTACAGTTCACAAATACCCAATAGGCAATTAAATACGAAATAGAACATACTCTAAGTAGTTTAACAATGTATTTCAAATACATAGTTAATTAAGTGTTAACTATGAAATCTAAAGAAATCTATTGACCCGTAGTCGCAAATGGTTTGTGCTCCGCATTTATATACTTATGTATTCTTCAAATACCGGATGCTAAACGCGGTCATCATTGGGGGAACAATTTCCATGAAAACTAATGGCGCATTCCAATGGTCGTTTTGGAGCGCGCCGGAATCTGACCAGATCCGCGATGGAACACGCGACCCGGAGTCGCTCCGCCCCCGGTTCCCCTGTGGAACATGACGACCAGGGTGTCGAACCAAAATATTTATCGGTTCGGTTCGGGTTCGGGTTCGCGGCTTTTGGTTCAGTTCCGGTTCAGTTCCGGAGAGACAAAAGTAACGGTTTTTGCAATAGGCACTACTTCCGCCTCGGTCATCGAGTTGCTGCACTTGAAGCGGACATAGGCTACCTGGGGTTCTGCCTAAGAAAACGGTTCGTCGACCAGGACAAGTTCATGCTCCTACCTTCGCGGAGGGGCCATTGGATGTTCAAGGAGAAGGTCCTCAAGTCCTACAGGAACAGCATTCCAATGGAACGGATGGAACTCAAGATGCTGTGCGAGTCTTTGTGGTCAATCCTCAGGGGAACTTCGTTTCGCAGTTGGACCGAGTATATATTTTGGAATAGTTGTGTTTGAGACGTGTGTCCTGTCCCTTCTTTGCGTTCGTCTCCGGTCTTAATTATGTGAAGCCAGCAACTATATATATAAATTTTAATTATTGATTGCACAATCAACTTTTTTTTTCTTCAAGTAACAAAAATAAGAAACTACGTTATTTAATAAGACGCACAATAAGAGACAATTTAGAATAACCTACAAAAAGTCGTGTTCATATGACTCAACATTCATTTGCTTCCCTCACTCAGATATCTTTTATCTGAATCGAAAGGTCGTCGCGAAGTGTGATAAGTCGCCCAAAATACCAGTCAGTCATCGGTGCAACTTTGCGTCGCACTGTTAAAAGACGAATCGTACTTGTGCTCTTGAACAAAGGAATTAATTACACTGCATCAAATCTAGGAATGGGTACCTTAATTGTCGCCATATATATTGCGAAATATAGTGTACGAAATACGTTGCACAATATATATAAAGACGACGCAACTCAGCTAAAAGCAATGATTTCTTTTTAAAAAAGGCACGAAAGCTTTCGGGCAAGCCCTTTCAGTCTACTTTTGGTAGAAACACTGAGCGGCAAGCACAACGCTTGTTTTCCCAACCAACATTGTTTACACTCAGCACCGTCATGTAGGCGAAGATTCATGCATAGAAGAGTGACCAAAATTGTTCTCTGTAATATATATATTGACCTTTGTACTCAGATCCCCCGCACACAAGTGCACGTTTTCTCATACTGAATAAACTGGCATAGCCTGGCTGTTGAGATTTGTTCCTGACAAGATGCCGGTCAATTTAATTTGAAAATAAACATCACATATAAGGGTTATGACGCAGGCTAGCTGGTAAACGTTCATACTTAAAAAAATAAAATGATACAGGAGAAAAGGAAGGGACAAACACAACGCAAACACAAACACAAGTCTCAAACGTTTTGAGACTTTGTTGTGTTTGTTCCCATCTTTTCCCCTGTTTTTTTTTTTTTTTTTAGTTTAGTTTTAAAGCATCACTTTTGTTAATTGATGCATCTTTAGGCAGTATCTGATGCTCGACTCGACATAGTGCTTCCTGACAGTCTATGTGCGCCCTTGCCATAGTCCCCTTCCCCCTCCCCCCCCCCCCCCCCCCTCCCCTATGTGCTTTAGTATTCGTCCAGCCCACAGACACATAAACATGCTGTTCATCACATAAAAAAGGCAATAACAGACTTCTATATGTTTGAGAAGATATATAGGTGTCAGGAACACATAGTTATATAAATCAGCTGTAAGGCTTGATTCAAGAACGACTGACTGGTCGTTGATTGATAAGGTCAACAACGTTTATGTACAGGTGTTTGCATTAAGAATGTCCGGCATCGTCCGCCCATGTCCAGGCCTCAATCTTTTCTCGGGATCCCGCTTCTTCTTCCTCTTTGTCGAGATGCCCGCTTTCACATAATAAGTTTCGATGAGGCTCTCACAAATCACTTATACACGTGCCTAACGAAGATAAAAACAGCGGAAAAAATTTGCAGGGCATCTTTTAGATAATTTGGGGTGCATTGACCTATGATGTAAATTTTAAGGTGATCGGCCCTTCATTCATATTGTCAAATCTTCAGTCAGTAATTAAATATATTTTTATTATCATTAATAAATGTGACTAAGTACAAATGACCGCTTGAGACTGACTTGGGAGTACGCTACTCTCGAAAAAGACTTGGGGGGTTAAGCTTCCCCTTTAAAAGTGAAACGCGATAGCTTCATCGGGCCCCGTTCGCAAAGCTTTCTAGACGCGCTCGTTCCTAAGCCGTGCAAGCGTGTGTGCGTGGTCTAGTCGGTAGTGTCATGAGCTACGTCATGTCACGTGACGTCACACGTGGCTGTGACGTCATGAACCTATCGACCAGCTAAATTTGGCGGAAAATGTCCCACTAAATTTCGAGGGAAAATTTGTTGTTAAATTTGGCGGGTACATATTTAGCTAAACATGGCGGAAATATTTTCCGCTAAATTTGGCGGGAAAATTTATCGTTAAATTTAGCGAGAAAATTGAGCGGGTCGAAAGAGTCGTGACGTCACACGTGACTGCGTGCGTTGCATTATAGGATTTTTTCGGTCCCATCGACGCCGACGCCGGATTTTCTGCGAGACGTTTTCTTTTCTTCTTCTTTTTTTTTTTTTTGTTTTTCTTTTTGTACGCTGTTTTGCAGTGTGAAACATCAGGACGCGGGGTATGCCAAAAAGGAATTTGTGCTCACATGATACATCTGAAGGCAAGTGCGCGAAATGTGCAGAAAGATAAATATAATAAATGGAATTCTTCAAAAGAATCCGATACACGATACATTAGCATTACTGTAAAAAAAAGAAATACATAGAGATGCAATGCTATTCCTAATTACACATAAATAAAGCGAGGGAAAGATGAATACTCTCTCAATCGTAATATCAATAAATCACATTTGGGCATCAGCTAGCGTGAACTCGAAACTTCGTGAAATACTGCCTCGGGAGGCTAACGTTATGTTCAGTTTTACGTGCACTTACGTGCACTTTTCTGGGCCCTCACTTGACAGCTCTGCGCTTTATCAGTCATGCATGCGCTCTAACATTTTATTAGGCTGTCGTATATCATCGCGAGACTCATACTCCACAACTTTACAATTTGGACATCTACCTTTGCTAGTATGCGAACTTCGCTAGTCACCAAATTGGTGTGCGTATGTGTGTTTTTACAGCCGGAAGTTAAGACTGCCTCATACCCTAGTTACAAGATGCGATGCAAGAACTTTGCGCAAATACCGCTTAGAATGATCGAATCCCTGATGTCAGTGACCTATGAAACACGCGTTAGTTTTTCACCATACGTAATAGAAGTCACAGAAAAAAAAAATAAAGAAAAAACGAGCAGCGTTCACCCCCTTCACGAGCAACTAGAACAAGCGGCCACTTGATCTGGAGCCGGTTATATGTGGCCAATGTTGATCATAGCTACGCGCTGGGGTTGGCAAAGCACAGTACACGCGCTGAGTTTCAGACATTGTTACGTTCGGTCGTCATTGCAGCCGAATGCTTGGCGAGCTGTTGATTATCACGAGCCCAAGTATAAGTGCTCAGGCAATGCTCGGGTCCAGTCTATGAGCCGCATGGAAATATCGTCACTGGGGAATTCACTGCAATCCCCCAGCTTCGTCATAAAGGTTTGCGAAGGAGAGATTGAAAGAAAATGCTCGCTTTTGTCCTTGAAATGACACAGCAACAAAGGAGTTTCTTGATCAGTGGCGTTGCTTGCGGGCGGCGGAGAAAAGCTCACCGGAGAAAAGCTCACCGCAAAACCGGCAATGCGGTAAAAAGCTCACAGATTTTTTTTTTTTTTACTATGTCCTCTTTCTTGTAATATTCTTGAAGGTCATTGGGCATATTTGCTAATTCCTCAGAAATTAGTAATCACCCATTTTGTATATTAATGAAGCCGCAAAAATGATATCAGAACATCGTACACCGGTAAAAAAGACAACAATTTATTGACAACTGAGGGTGCGCCGTCGGTAGCCCTGTCAAATAAAGAGGTTTGTTTTTTGTGAGCTGATATGAACAGCGGTGTGTGAACCGTTTCAGCTCCAAACATTCTGCAGTGCGTAATACTTAAGTAGGTATTTGTTGATGTAATCAGTGTCGGCTACGCTGTATTCTTTCTGTTAATTTCACTAAGAAAACTTTAGTTGCGAGAACAGCTTCGTCCTGTCGTGTTTGTTGTCTTCACTCCGTCGTCGTCGTTTGAGTGGTTTCCATCATGTATAACGTTTACCAACTCGCCCTATTCGCTACCTTACAGAAGACTATTTCTTATATAGGTCACGAGTAACGACGGTGCCAGTGAGCAGCTCTGAAAGTCATGAGTGGCTCACCTTAGGAGGGCACTATCACACAAAGGCAACGTGCGGAAACACCAGCGCGAACGGCTAGAAAACGTGCATGTCCGTGGAAGAAAGAAGCCTTGATATCCTGCTAACTGTTTTATCCTGTTTTCAAAGGTTAATAAAAGCTTCAAAGAGAATTTCAGGCAACGCGTTGTTGCGCATGCACTTTCGGATTTTCGGTGTTTACAGTTTTGATTTTTAGGTTTTAGGGAGACATAAGTTTTCGAACTCTTTCATGTTATTCAAGTTCATAAAACTTTCAGTTAGGCTTTAGCTGCCTAGAGAGTAAGCCGAAGAAAACACTGGCCCGCCATTATTAATTTGGGAGCAATATACTTGATAAGCTTGGCAAATAATACAAAGTAGGACATTTTCTTTTTGACAAACCTGACGAACTTTAATGATAATGAATTGGTATATACGCATGATCCAACAGCTTCCATAAAAAAGAAGAAAAAAATCGGTGAGCTTTTCTCCGCATCCACCGGTTTCACGGTGAGCTTATCTCTGGTGAGCTTTTCTCCGGTGAGCTTTTCTCCGGGATTCGTTGCGTGCGAGTGTACTTGGGTCCCACTAGTGCCAGCTAGCTCGTGTAAAGTGAAAAACATTTCAAACGGATATCGTTGCACGACCGCTTTAAGGGGATAATGAACCGAAATTTGGATTTCGCAAAATAAGGCCGCAGAGGCGGTGAACGGGATGCTACCAACTCCAACTCGGACAGCAGCTTTGTACGCTCACACTGTCGTGTTATCTCCTTTGGCAGACGGTGCAGCCGTATGCATTTGACTCTGTGTTATACTCCGCTGTGCAGAGAGGACTTGCTTCTGCTTTGGTAGCCGAACATCGTGCACATCGACATGACTGGACCTCTGTGACCGCGACCGCACACCAGAAAAAAGAAACGTGCACTGTGTGCGCCGCAAACGCCGTAGCGACGCAGCCAACGCAGCAGCGGCCAACGTTGCCGGCGCCGATCCCGAAATCGAAACTATGTCAGTACCTGAAAATGGCGCTGACATATCCCATAAGCCCCGGCTGTGCACGCCGCTCGCCCTCTCGCGGACGAACGAAGAACCAGCGAAGCGAGGACGGCTACGGAAACGGTGGCAGGGACTGTCGGCCTTGGTGCTGCTGTTCTGGTCCGCGCGTTCGGGCATCATGCATTTTGTTTTTCTTTTTAGGAAAAAGTGAGTGCATTAAGATAGGAGTTGTTGTGGTCCGCTTCGCAACAGCGTTGCACAAAGTGACCGTGATGTCTCATTTCATTAGGAACTTTTCGTGGATTGCATAAAATGCGGATTTCGGGTCCTGCGGTCGCCAGCACAATATGTGCTCCACGTGACGACAAAAGCTCCCGCTAGACAGAGCAAAGAAAGCTCTTGCCTACGATCTATGAAAAGTTTATTATTTCCAAAAGTATAGGAGAGAACTGCTATAGCGAGCGATAGACATCAGGAATGTGTTCGCATTTTATGCGCTTAAATTTGGCCGTTATAAGAAACATGACAGTTTTTCTCCAAGCACGTAAGACAGACTACGCGCACCTGCTTTCAGTTGATTACAAAGGCAAATGGACCGATCTCACTGAGCGTTCGGCGCATGCGTGAAGCCACCATAGCCTCAAGCGTGTTTCACATGCAGCGGTTTTGGCCCTAGAGCGGCGCGATTTCTGCCGTCGCGGTGCTCTGGCCAGCACCAGCGGTTGAGCGGCACGAGCGCCGCGACGGCAGAAATTGCGCCGCTCTAGGGCCAAAACCGCTGCATGTGAAACACGAAAAAAAAAAATTGGGTTGTGTGTGTGTTTATACAGCCTAGAACTTGGTCTGCCTCACAGGGGCGACGAGTCTCCCAGCTGTATATGAGAAATTTAGCCAGTGCGGTACAGCCGCTAGCCTGGGGTCTTTAACGTGCACCACGCAGTAGTGATACACGACCGCACGCCGGTACGATGCTCAAACACGCTTTAGTTCACGGGAGGCAAACGGCCGTAGATGCAACGGCTCGTGCCGTCTCGTGCTCCTCAAGCGCAGAGCTCCAGCAAGGTTATTGCACGTGCAAAGAGACTAAAGTTCCCTCGATGCATTGCAGCTGCGGTGGCGTTGAAACACACTGCCTAATGAGATCGGTCTGTTAAGGAATATTGCTTGTAGCATTTCTAAGCATGTGCACGTTTGTGTGCCGAACGTGAGGCGTGCTCGTGCGGTTTTGACAAGGCGCGTTTTTCGACGATGCGGATAACACGATACACAAGTGTACACTGTATATTCGAATATTTCTTTTGACAGAGCAGTCAATGAAGCCCCCAAACACTCTGATGGCGTTATTATGCAGTTCTTGCGTAGCGTTACCGCAGGTATGCCGTATAGGTAAGGCAACGCCGCTGGTGCGCGCTGAAAATCAAGCTTCAAATATGCAGCTCCAACTTCTAGTCGCAATGCCTAGCCGCACGGTAGCTTGCGGCTACGCTATGCGAAAACTTCCTATTTGTAACCATGCATGCGCAGTTGGATCGCCCGCTGCAATGCACTAAAACCACGACGGTGTGCAGTGAGCTGTGAGGCTCTGGCACAGACATCCATACAGTGAACGCTGAGCTTGACGATCACCATGCGCGGCTCACCTTTTAGAACACTGGTGGCCAGGCACAGTACAAACACCACAACGTTTTCACCACCCACAAAAATATTTTATTTTTTTTTTTCACAGAGAATGATGTGACTGCCGCCCAAAAGACGTTCGCCTTCCACAAAGCGTCACAAGTTCTGTGATATTTTCGCGACTTCTAACAAAAAAAAAAAAAAAACATGCTGGTTTTTTATTGTA